>NC_136061.1:1781094905-1782294905 GCF_964261635.1 Lissotriton helveticus
GAAAACCATTGTATCCTGATCAACACTCTGGCTGGCTCGGAACTAGAAAAGTAATTATACAGAAAATATTCTGCAAATCACTGTAGAGGAATAAAAAATATATATATATATATATATATATATATATATATATATATATATATATATATATATATCTTTTTTTTAAAGTTAGTCTGATGTTTTGACTGCGTGTTGGGGGGGTTTGAGAGGAAGTTTAGCATTAGAAATCTATCGGTTGTACAGATTTCAACATCTGGAATTAATCATTTGCATTATACTAATTCTTTCTCCCTAGAAGGCACTACAGCTGCATTCCACAAATGTAAGAAGAATATGCACAGCTGGATACCCTAGTCATCTGCAACAGGACCACTAAATATAAAAACATTAAAAGCAATGTGCCTTCCCCTCCCCCATTCTCCCAACCCAAAAACAAATTGGAAAAATATATGAAAATTTGAATAACTCAAAATGTATCTAATTGATTCAAAATTCAGGTGCATCTCAGTTTACCATGATATTCATTCAGACCTGGTAATGTTACAGGATAGATTCTCCATTACAAGAAACATCCCAATAAGTAGAATTTATTTGGGGTTTCTTGTGTATGTGCCAGGGTGGGGCTCTGTGGATATTCAGGGTTGGAGATGTGCAGATATGCTGGTTTTGGAACAGAATAGCAAGTTCTTAAATGGTTCAGCCCAACATGCAGCATTCGTTGAGAGTTTGCAGTCATGGTCAATGCTGCTTTCTTGCAAGATTATCTTTGAGAGTGAATTCTGTAATTGTTAATCATGTGGTTTACGTTGTGTAATCTGCACTGCAAATAGACTTGGTTCTTGATATTTTGGGCCCAAATGCTTCTTAAAGTGAGATGATTAGTCAGAGCTTTTTAACTTGATTTATTCTGCTGCATAACCAGATGGTATCAATTGTGCATCTATTTTAGTGGCAAAATTCTACAACTAAGTAGTAAACTTCAGGGAGGGCAGTCTCTCAAAATGCAAACTGTAGCTAGCTCAGTAATTCTGTTGAACCATCGTTAGCGGATAGTCATAGTCAATCTACGTATTTAACAAGTAGTCATAACACGAAACAGAAGATTAAAACACAAAATGGAGATAAAGACAACTTACCAAACCTTTCATTCATTGTACCATGGTGTGAACAATGCTATAGAAGGACGTTCGATTGGTCTCAAGCATGTCACTTACAGCACTGCCTCATTCGAGATAGGTCGTCGAAGCAGTGGCGCCTGAAGCTATCTAAAGTAGTTTTTCTTTGAGGTAGGATTCACTCTGCAAGCAGAGCACCTGGTACTAGACTATTTTAGTTTTGGGTGTCAAGAAGCAAAATGGGAGACTATAGATGGGGCGCTATTAATGATTTGTAGTAATAAGTCATCCAAATGATCATCCCAAAACAACTCTGCAACACCAAGAAAGTTAACTTAAAGAATTGCCCTCATTACCTTTCTACCAAAATGCCTTTTATAATACACAGGATAATACAAAGACCAGAATGAAGACACATGGACCCCCCTACTGTCCAACAGCTGTAGTTTTAATTTAAGAAATAGTTGCCATTGTATTTCTGTACAGACATTAAGAGCTATGAATACAGTATATTCATAGCTGATAGATAGTATATCGAACACTAGGCCATAATTTAACGAATGGCGAGTTTCTGAACCATAGAGATTGAACAATACTAGTACCTAATGGGGAACAACTGCATCAGTGCATTGCTTAGCCATTTTTAGGTCCACCAACCAGACTGTAAAAAACACATATCATTGGCTTACAACAGGCTTAGAGCTGCTCATTGCTTAGCATTGGTTGGCTTCATTGTCAAGCTCATTTGCTTGCTTCTTATTCGTTAGTGTGTGGGCATTCCTTATTCGACTTGAGTATGCCCTTCCCCTGGAGCACAGCCTCATTACTTGTGTCCTTCCACTGCTCATTTTCCAGGCACTACTTTTTTCTTTTTGTTGAGCACTGCAAGGGTGTAGGAGTTCTCCAGCTGTCTCCTTTGTGTATTCCTCTTCCCCAACGCCATGCTTTGGGTTACTCTCCCCTGTGTATTTCTCAGCCACCCCCCCGTGTTGCTATCGCCAGTGTACGCTTGTCCCCTGGCTTGGTTTTGCTTTCTCACTCATCTTCCACCAAACGAATCAACAATGCTTACACAGTCATGGTACGGGTTTTTTTGGGGGGTGGATGACCAGGCAGTGTATTGTTGCCAACTTGTTCACACCCACCCCCCCAAATAAAATTTAAAAAATTGCTTTTGCGCTATTCATTTGACTTTTTTCACATCCTCTCAGATTGGTAGGAATAAAAATTAGACCTCTGCGTCATATTTTGAATGTGCACAAGCGCAATAGAGCATGCCTGTGCCTATAAAAAGGACGTCGCCGTGTCACTGTTCCTTTTTAACAACTTGAGTGCCGAGGACGTAACGGTTACATACTCAACTGTGGTGCTGGTGTGCCAGCGCTCGTGGGGCTATCTCAGCCCCCTGAGCACCAAAATACATGGGAGAAGTATTGCTGGAAAGGGAAAGAATCTCTCCTTTCCAATGGTACACTTCCCTAGTGAATCCCTGCTTGAGGATCCTCAAGCAGGATTCCACCATTAGACACCAGGGAGGGGGGAGCAGCCTCTTGGACAAGGGCCTCAGCTCCCCCCATATTTATTTGGGTTATTCAGTCTTTCGCCCCACCTGCTTGCGGTTTTGATCCCGAGCTAGGCGGCCATCTAGGGAAACCTTCCAAATCCAGACATTTCTGAAAACTAGGCACCCAGGGGAGTTCAGGGATGAATATGCTACTTACCAGTATGCATCTGTTCTTGGCATGTAGGGCTGCTGACATTCATATCTATAGCATAGATCGCCGCCTAGTGTTGGGTCCGGATGATTGCACATTGTTGTCCTGGAAGAGTCTTCGAAGTATCACGAGATAGGTGGCTCCTCCCCTGGACTACAGTGCGCATGGGCATCGACTCCATCCCCAGATTGTTTTTAGCCATTGTGGCGAAGATGGAGTGTAACAGTGTGAGCGATGACCATGCTAAGAGTAAGTGTGAATTCTGCAGCCGCTACAGGCACCGGGGAGGAGGGCGGGCGATATGAATGTCAGCAGCCCTACATGCCAAGAACAGATGCATACTGGTAAGTAGCATATTCAGTTCGAGGCATGTGGGCTGCTGAATTCATATCTATAGCATAGAATAAATAGCAGCCCCTCCATTAACGGCGGCCGCCTGTGCCAGCTGCAGACGTTTGAAAAAGTGTCTTAAGAACAGCCTGCCCTACAGCTGCTTGGAGTGCACATCTACACAGTAGTGTTTAGTAAACGTGTGTGGTGTAGACCATGTGGCTGCTCTACAAATATCTACCAAAGGGATATTACCAAGGAAAGCCATGGAGGCCCCCAACTTGCGGGTGGAGTGGGCTCTGGGGGGGCCCGTTAAAGTGCGCTTAGCCTTGTGATAGCAAATTTGAATACACTTAACGATCCACCTGGCTATACCTGCTTTGGAAATGGGGTTGCCTTTGTGCTGGGCTGAAAAGGCAACAAAGAGTTGTTGTGTCTTCCTAAAGTCTTTGGTCCTATCGATGTAATACATCAAGGCTCGCTTAACATCAAGAGTGTGGAGCATTCTTTCCGCTACTGTCTCTGGGTTTTGAAAGAACGCGGGCAGCTCAATGGTCTGATTGACATGGAACTGCGAAACCACTTTAGGAAGAAATTTAGGGTTAGTGCGCAGCACCACCCTGTTGGAGTGAATTTGAATGAATGGCTCTTGTACAGTGAGCGCCTGTAGCTCACTAACACGTCGTAGAGACGTAATGGCAATGAGAAAAGCCACTTTCCACGTTAAGAACTGAATCTCACATGAATGTAGAGGCTCAAAAGGTGGGCCCATCAACCAGGTGAGGACCACATTGAGGTTCCATACAGGAGCTGGCGGGGTCCTGGGAGGGATGACCCGCTTCAGTCCTTCTAGGAAGGCTTTAATGGCAGGAACTCTGAAAACGGAGAGATGCTGCCTGTTTTGGAGATAAGCCGCTATGGCGGATAAGTGTATCCGAATGGAAGCATATGCTAGATTGCATTTGTAAAGATGTAACAAATAACAGATGATGTTGGGAGTGGATGCATCCAGCGGGTTGATGTTTTGTTCAGTACAGCAAATGACAAACCGCTTCCATTTTGCTGCATAGCAAACTCTGGTGGTGGGCTTTCTTGCCTCCCGTATGATATGCATGCAGTCAGGAGGCAAGTTAAGGTAGCCAAACTCTAAGACTTCAGGAGCCAGATCGCCAGGTTGAGCTGTTGCGGATGTGGATGCTGAATGTCGCCACGGTTCTGCGTCAAAAGCCGGGGTGTGAGGTGCAGCCTTTGATGCGGTACCACGGAGAGGTCAAGAAACGTGGTGTACCATGGTTGGCGTGCCCACGTTGGAGCAACCAGGATGAGCGTCATCGAGTGTTGCCTTAGCTTTCGTGCCACCAGCGGTATGAGAGGTGCTGGGGGAAAAGCGTACGCAAATCTGCCTGACCAGTTCATCCATATCGCATTGCCCTGCGACTGTGGGTGAGGGAACCTGGCGGCAAAGCTTTGGCATTTTGCGTTTTCCCTTGTGGCAAACAGGTCTATCTCTGGATGACCCCACTGCTGGAAGTACGGGCGGAGTACTGATGGATGCATCTCCCACTCGTGCATTTGGTGGCTGTACCTGCTGAGCAGATCCGCCATCTGATTGTCCTTGCCCGGGAGGTGTTCCGCCATGAGGAAGATGTTCCTCTGAATGGCCCACTTCCACATGCTCGGAGCCAGATGAGACAACTGCGGAGAGTGTGTACCTCCCTGCTTTTGAATGTAGTACATGGCCGTCATGTTGTCCGTCCGGATCAACACTACTTTGTTGCACAGATGTACTTTGAATGACTTCAATGCCATGAAGATTGCCATCAGTTCTAGGTAGTTGATGTGCATCTTCTTTTGCTGCGTTGTCCATAGTCCCTGCACCGTGTAGTGGAGTACATGAGCTCCCCATCCCTGGAGAGATGCGTCCGTCGTCAGGATAATCTGTGGCACAGGCTCCTGGAACGGTCGGTCTTTGCAAAGGTTGTGTGGATTCCACCAATGCAGAGAGTTGTATGCCCGACCGGTCACCAACACTAGGTCGTTCAACTGTCCTTGAGCCCGAGTCCACTGATGAGCCAAGCATTCTTGGAGCGGACGCATATGTAGCCTCGCGTGCGGGACTATGAAGATGCAGGAGGCCATCATGCCTATCAACTGCATGAACACTCTTGTTGGAAGCGAGTGTTGCGGTCTGAACTTCTGGATCAGCGACTGAATGCTGTCGATCCTCACAGAATTTGGCTGAGCTGTGGCTGCCAGAGTATCTATTGTCGCTCCCAGATACTGCCGCACATGGGCTGGCTGAAGGTGCGACTTTGGATAATTCAGTGAGAATCCCAGATCGTGAAGAAGGTGAATGGTGTGGGACATGTTGGCGGCGCACTGCTGGGCCGACTTTGCTTGGACGAGCTAGTCGTCCAGATAAGGGTAAACGTGAACGTTCTGCCTCCTGAGGTGCGCCGCCACTGTCGCGAGACATATTGTGAACACCCTGGGCGCCGTGGTCACCCCGAAAAGGTAAGACCTTGAACTGATAATGCCGACTCTGAATAGTGAACCTGAGGTATTTTCTGTGTGATGGATGGAGTGGAATGTGGAAATAGGCATCCTTGAGATCCAAGGTTGCGAGGAAGTCTCCCTGATTGAGCAACGGGAGAACCTGCTGCAGTGTGAGCATATGAAAGTGTTCTGATAGAATGTACTGATTCAGGGGTCTGAGGTCCAGTATGGGTCTGAGGGACCCGTCCTTTTTTGGGATTAAGAAGTACAAGGAGTACACTCCTGTGCCTTCTTCCTCCACCGGCACGAGCTTGATTGCCCCTTTTTGCAGCATGACGAGTACCTCCTGCTGCAATAAGTGCAAATGCTCTGTGGACATAGGACGGTGTTTTGGTGGCATGTTGGGTGGAGTGGATGTGAACTCCAGACAATAACCGAACTGGATAAGTCTCCTGACCCACCTGTCTGTGGTGATGGATTTCCAGACCGGCAGGAACTGCTGGAGTCTCCCCCCGACAGGTGAAGTATGGTCGGGGGAAAGTGACAGGGCGTCACTGTTTGTTGGTGGCGGAGGAGCGGGAGTTGTTGTTTCCGCGACCTCTGCCCTTGGTGCTGTTGCCTCGATAGCCGCCTCTACTCTGCTTGGTGTAAGAGGACTGCGCCCCACCTTTATTGTATTGCGTTTGCTGGGACATCTGGCCCCTGGAAACACCTCTATTGCTTGAGCGACGAAAAGTTCTGCCCCGAAACTGCTGGGACTGGAGAGCCCCCATGGACTTCGCAGTCTCGGTATCCTTCTTTATCTTTTCTAAGGTGGTATCCACCTCTGGACCAAATAACCTATCTGGGTTCACTGGCTGATTGAGGATGGTGGTTTGTATCTCCGGCTTGAAACCGGAGATTCTGAGCCAGGCCTGACGTCTTAACATGACACTGGTGTTAATGGCTCTGGCCGCGGTGTCCGCCACGTCCAGTGCACATTTAATAGAAGCGTTGGAGATAAGCTTCCCTTCCTGAATAAGCATCTCAGCTGCCTCTTTATACTGATCTGGAAGATGTTGTAACAGGGTCTCTAGTGTATCATAGTGCGCCCTGTCATATCTGGCTAGGAGTGCTTGAGTGTTCGAAATACGCCAGATATTGGCTGCTTGATCCGCCACCCTCTTCCCTGATGCCTCCAGCACTTTAGATTCCTTGTCAGGGGGAGGAGCATCACCAGTGGTCTGCGAGTTCGCCCTCTTCCTGGCATTAGAAACGACCAGAGAGTCCAATGGCAACTGGCCCTTGATGTAGGTAGGGTCGCCAGGTGCCGGCTTATATTTCTTTTCAATTCTAGGGTTGATCACCCTGGCCCGTGTGGGTTCTTTAAAAATGTCTGCAGCATGTTTGAGAACCCCTTTCAGCATGGGAGAGTCTTGACAGTCTTTTCTGCTGTGGAAAAGGTATCAAAGAGGAAGTCCACTTCGACAGGGTCAGCATGCAGCTGGACGTCGTGGTTTTTAGCCGCCCTCTCAATGAGAGCATTAAATGCCGCCGAATCCTCAGTAGGAGAGGTCTTGACATTGTACACCCGAGGGTCCTGGGCAGTTTGTTGATCCCCTGGGTCACCAGCATCTGCCCAGGAGTCTTGTTGATCCTCAGGATCAGTGTTGGCAGGAAAGTTATACTCCTCGTCATCACCTTCTCCACCCTCCTCATCTGAATAAGTGGGTGAGGGTGTAGCCACTCTTGGAGTCCGTGGAGCAATCGGCTCCACTAGAACTGGGGATTCCGTCGCAGGCTTCTTGCGCTTCAGAGGAATCGTGTAGGACTCCAAAGGCTGGGTTGCCGTGATCTTCCTCTTGTAGAGGGGTAAGTTTCCCGGTGTCGGCGTCGATAAAGTGTTCCGATTGTTCCTCCACCAAGGGTTGTCGATGCTTTAAGCTCCCAATCGGCTGAGAAGGCCTCGACGCCGTAGACACTTGCACGGGCGATTCGGCGACCGGCCGTGGTGTGAAGGCTTTCGGTGCTACCTTCGGCGGCAACGTAAACAGGAGTGGCCTCGAAGACTTTGGCGTTGTGGCAGCTGGTTTCGCAGTGGAAGCATCCTTCGGTGCGGCCACGGAAGCCTTGTTCCCGATGCGTTGGAGAGAATCAGACACCTGCTTCGTAAAGGAAGCGGACGGTTTCGTCGACCCGACAGACGTCTTCGGTCCACCAGCGAGTGAAGACTCGAGCGTCGATGCCGTGTTCTTATCCGGCCGAGGCACAGTATCAGCCCTTTTCTGCGCGCTGTGCCCACCTTCCGCGCAGACGGCCTTCGGCGCCGCCGTTTTCTTGTCGGGGGCCTTGACTACTGGGTGTGGGGCCCCAATCCTCGGTCCGACGCCCTTGGCCGATTTTTGTTCGACGCCCTTGACCGACTTCGACTCTGCGCCCTTGACCGACTTCGGCTCGGCGCCCTTGACAGACTTCCCCGGGTCGACAGCCTTCTTCGGTTTCGGCTGCCCCGATGTATCGGAAGACGAGGAGGCGGCCGGAGGGACAGACGTTTTCTGTTTCGACGTTGTGTCTATTACTTTCGATTTCGTCGACACCGAAGGTTTCAGTTTCGGTTTCGTTTTGACCAACGTTGGCTCCGCAGAAGTGTCCGTAGCCAGGCCCGTAGGCAAGGCCGTGGATCTGGGTGGAAGGTCTTGGGTAAGGCCGTGTGGCGATCCCTCGACCTGAGCCTTATTGATTGTTCGATCAGGGCTTAGCTCTTCACATGAGCTATCTTCCGTGGCCCCATAGGCTTCATTGTCGTCACCTACCTCGTCGACGACTTAGTCTGCATCGACCACCTCGACGTCCGCGTCGTATTCGTAGTCGATCTCCTCCGCTGGAGGGGAAATCTGCACATGAACTTCTTGTTCGTCTGCTTCTTCTCTGTCGAAGATGTCCACCGGTGCCGGGGCCGACTGCCGGGCCTCCTGGCGTGCCACGCGCCGAAGTCGAATAGTCTTCTTCGATCGAAACCTGGAACAAGCCATACAGTTGGCTTCATCTTGGTCCGGCGACAGGCACTTGTTGCACACCGGGTGGACGTCGATGTGGGGGTACTTAGCTCCGCACACGGGACATTTCTTGAACGGACTCCGTTCCATGATGTGTCGTTGAAAGTCTTGCTGCGTCGACTGGGCCTCGAGCACCGAAGAGCCACGCGACTGCTCTGGACGTCCGATTCGGGAACTGAGCCGGAACAGGGCTGGGCACGGAACGCAAAACAATACAGACGGTATAAGCAAAGGCCTTCAGGCCGTAAGAAAAGTCTATATCGATTCCGAACTGGAGATGTCGAATATACATCCGAACCCAATGGCGGAAAAAAACAATCTGGGGATGGAGTCGATGCCCATGCGCACTGTAGTCCAGGGGAGGAGCCACCTATCTCGTGATACTTCGAAGACTCTTCCAGGACAACAATGTGCAATCATCCGGACCCAACACTAGGCGGCGATCTATGCTATAGATATGAATTCAGCAGCCCACATGCCTCGAACGGTATGGTTTACATGTATCCCCCAAAATCTTTACCCAGAACCACACACACACACGCACACATTGTCTTCACATTTCTGTCTTGGATCACAGCATAAGCACAACTTTCCTACCACCCAGCGTTCCCCTTGTTCTCCCAAGGGAAATGATACCTGGGAAAAGCCAAAAACAGATTGAGGAGATAGATCGATATCGCTAGGAGCTCGCTGTGCTATCTATATTTATATACGTTTTTAGGTGATTCTGCATTAGACACCAAAAACAAGTGAGGTATCATTTTTATCGGGAGACCAAGGGGAACGCTGGGTGGTAGGAAATTTGTGATGGTGCGGTGATCCCAGACAGATGTAAGGAAAATGATTTTAAGCTAAAATTTAGGTTTGCATAGGATTCTATTAATGTGCCCTGAGAAATCTGTTAGGAGCGTACAAATTCTTGTGCATTAAGAACAGGTAAAGGAAAAGGGCTTAGTTGGTTTTGTACCCAGTGCTTTAGCACACAGACACTTCATATTAGGGTAATGTCAAGAAGTTATCGGGACAGCAGAGATCCAAGCTTTATTATATTTCAGTATAGCGGAATCTGGCCATATGGGCAGGGAGTAAGCATGTGGTATGCAGAATAAAGCCAGATTTGAGCTTGGAGAATACAAGCCTAGATAAACCGCATCCAACACTACCTTTCTATGGGAAAAAATAGCACTCATTTGTGGTGCCTCCTTTTATACTAGAAGAAGAAAAAACTTGCACGCTCGAAATTCACTTGATGCTTTCTCGCACAGCCCTTCCCCTTTCAACCTATATTCCAATTCTCATTATCCAGGAATCTGCCACTTTTTTATTACTTAAACAAAAAAAAGAGACACTTCTGCATAACTTATGTAGAGTAGACAGGCATTCTCTGAAAGCAATATGTAGAGTAGCAGTTTGGCATGCAACTGGTTGCACACTCAATCGTGAAACTGTGCCACAAAAAGTAAAAAGCTAATTGTAGGAAAGTACCCCTTTTTGCAAGGTTGCCCGCCACTTTTTGCCTAATGAAGATTTACTTTGACTGAGTGTGTCCTGTGTTCCTGCCAACCAGGTACCCAGGGCCTATGTTCTTTCCCTAAACTGTAGTGATACAAATCCCAATTGAGAACTCTGACCACATGCAAGACCCTTGTAAAAGGTACCAAGGAAAGATATGGGCTGCAGCACCTATTGTGCCACCCTTAGAGAGAGGGAGGGACAGACAGACAGAGAGAGACACACACGCACACACGTTTTGGGGCAGAGCAAAGTGAAGAGTCGACATGACACACATCCCTGTGTGCCAGGTCTAAAATCCATTGACCTGACTTAGGTAAGCCACCCCTCTAGCTGGGTGCACCATACAAGTGGTGAGGGCACAGGTTCATGAGCCCTGTACCACTACAGTCTCTATACCACTTCTTAGACAATGTGCGGGCAGTAATGCCATAAAGATTATATAGTGCTGGGAGTTTGTCATTACGAACTCCACAGCACCATAATGGCTTTACTGAGAAGTTTGGTATCAAACATCTCAGCACATTAAACACACACTGATGCCATTGTGGGATTTAATGAAAAATGTACTCAGAGGGCATCCTAGAGATGCCCCCTGAAACACGACCTAACTCTGGTGTCCTGGCTGAATGGCTGCTCACCAGCTGCCACCACCGCCACCACCAGACATGTTTCTGAACCCCTGTGTCGAGAGCCTGCGGCTCTTGGGGTCCTGACACAAAGCACATCCTGGGACTAGGTGCCAAGCCTCCCCCCCCCTGGATGGGCAGGGTCCACAAAGGGGAACCTTCTACCCTACCCATTTGCTGCCGCACCCAGCAACTGGCCCCCATTGGTTCTGACTCCCACTTTGGGCAGGAGAATCAGAGGGAAAACCAAGTTGAGAGGTGTGCCCACCTTTGTCAATACCACCCCTCAGGTGGGGAAGGCGAGGTAAAGCACCACTATCAGTTCCCGCCACCTAGCAGATGGGGGGACCCAGCCAACGAGAGTGAGGCTTATGCCCCCCCTCCCACTAGAGGGTGGCATAATAAGGGGGTGTACCCATCCCCAGGAAGGGCGTTACAGGAAGGGACCTGTAACGCCCATAAATTTAGTATTTAGGGGCAACCCTAAACCATGCCTCCACAGACAAGAAAGAAGAACGAAAGAGCTGTGCTGAAGAGGAGGAGGGCACCAACTGACTTGGCCCCAGCCCTTTCGGGCTGTCCCGGCCTCGACTGACTACAGCAAAATCCCGGTGTGTCCAGCTCCCAAGAACCCGGAGCCCTGCCTTCCCAAATCAGATGTCTCCCTGGAGCACCAGACTGGCTCACCCCACAGACTCTAGCTCCGGCCAAATCTGCAAGTCTGCACCACTATGCATGTGACACCCAACGCCACGAGGTGGTCTCCCAGGCGATCCACACCTGGGAATCCCTGACCTGCCTCAAGTCTCCAATCCACGCCTGCAGTCCCTTTCTGGAGGATCCCCCCTCCGCCCCCCCCTCCAGCCCCCACCGCGACCAGAGCTGGTAAGAAAACCCAATGCTTAAAAGACACCCCAGAACCCCAAGGCCTTGGGTGGCACAACCAATGGTGTCAGCCTCCAGAAGATCTTCATCACCGAGCCTGCAGTGTTTGTTGCAACTGGAGAATCCCCATTGAAACCAACTGGGCACCAGACTCCAAAACCGTACTCTACATCCAGCCGCCCCAGTGCCGCTGTGGGTACACCTTGTGTGCTAAATCGGATCCCCCCCCCCCCCTTTGCCCTGAACCGAACACCGGGAGCTTTGCTCCCACAACCTTGCGGCCCGCTTGTGAGCAGCCACCAACAGGAGGCCCCCTTTCCCCATTGGATAACATTGGGCCTCAGCACTCAGCACCCAGCTGCCCTAGTGCCACTGAGGGTGCTATGAGAGTGCATACTCAACCCTGGTTTTAACCCCAGAATACCAACTCCAAAACCAAAGTACTTACCGATAAACAGATAACACAGTTTTCTTCCACAGGACTGCATGGACTACTTTTCTGTGAAATATCTTTTAAGTGTGGACTTGGTTTGTATGAAAACCCAAAGAAACTGCACGTGTAAAAACTGAATTAATTACCTTTTGTCTAGGATATGTCTCAGTGCATTATCTAGGCATATCACACTAATTAGCAAAAGTTACTTAAAAAGTATTCCAAGAAGTAATGTGCACAGTAATCTACAATGTAACTGAGAAGTAATTTTGACTGTTGACTTGCCTGTAAATCAACCAACTGCATTTCAACCTACATTCAACTGTAACTCACTGCATAAATCTTGCAAAGTATTATTTTCTTACCTGTACCAGGCCTGACTTGGTTCGAAAAATACAAATACAACTAAATAATATTTTTATACAAACAAATTGGTCTGAGTTCGGTCTTTGAGTGTGTGACATTTCTTGTCTGAGTGTGTACAATAAATGCTTCACACTACCCTCTGATAAAGCCTTACTGTTTGCCCACACCACACACAAACAGTGAGTAAGGTATTATCTACTTTTACTTCTGCCTACCTTTGGGGTTAAACTGGACTCTGTGCACACTATACCTTACTTTGGTATAGTATATACAGAGCCAGTTTCCTACATAAATCAAGCCGATCAGTTTGACTCAAATGTTTGAGTTGAACTTTGAATTTGACATGACAGTTGGATGTGGGCCAACTGCTTCACGACAGAATGCAAGGCATTTCTACCAGCATATTCTGCGTTTGCCTCAACTAATCCAAAACATCTGCTAAGTGAGGACCAGAGGCAAAAGTCTTGCTGGTTCCCCTTTGCTGTAAAGACTATTCTTTAAGGTTGAGTGAAAGACATTGATGCTGCTACTAAAAAATACAAAGATAGCCTGCCCTGCACATAAAGGAGCTATATTGTTCCGCTTAGAGCCTAAGTCCAGTCCCACAGACATTCAGCATTTTACCTTAAAAATAATACAGTTGCATCTTTTTATTACAAATGCTAAGGCTGCTTAGACACAAAGTTTACTTGTAAGAAACATGTTATTTACTTTCCAGAACGCTTTTTCTGGAGAATAATCTAAGCACCGAGTCCTCATCTTGAGAATATCCATGTGTGCCAGACTGGATACAGAGATTTTGCTCGGCATTGCACCTGCATGCCAACTGGCAGGGTTGTGCAGCTCTGCCTCGACCCATTCAGAAGGGAAGCTGGAGCCGCATTGAAGTCCCGACCCTACTCTAGAACGTCAGTTTGTTCCTGGAATCTGTCCGCACCATCTGACAAATGATCAGATGCGAAGGTGTGCATTTCTCTAAAGTAGAACCTTCATACATTTTAGATAAGAGTCCATTCCAGAGAACAAGGAGGAAACTACGGTTAGATAGAGTAGCCATCAGAAAGAACGTTACCAAAAGGTCAGTAAATTGTTCTTAAGATGGATACTTATAGCTGCAGCTTACTCATGTTGTGAGTGGCTACCAAAGCAGTACCTCCCCAGGGCTAATGGGACTGTGGAATGACTCAAGACCAAAAAGTCCTGCAGGACCAATTTCGCAAAGTGCCCCTCCTGCCGGACCAGACTATCAAGGTAGTAATGTTTTGTGAATGTATGAATTGGCACCCACGATGCAGCCTGTCCAAGACGGGTACTCTGCATGCCAATACAGTGGTTGCCGGCTTGGCTCTAGGCAAATGAGCCCTCAGACCTTCCAGAGAGGCTGCTTCTTGGCCAATACATAGTGGATATTAATACAAAGTACCATATACAGTGATATGGTCCTTCTCTGCAATGCCTTACCCTTCTTTGCACCAGCGAACCACAGAAAGAGCTGATAATCCACCCAATAGCCCTAGGTACAATTGATGTAAAAGTTCAAGGTTGGTTTGGGGTCTACAAGTGAAGCATCTCTTTCAAGGGGTGAGATGGTGCTAAAAACAAATGCTGGAAGAGTGATGCATTGTCGGACGTGAAAAGGTGTCACAACCTTTGGCAAGACTGCAGCCTTAGTTTGCAATTTCAGTTTGTCCTGAATAAAAGTGGTGTATGAAGGATGAAGGGACAGTGCTTGTACCTTTCTCACCCGACAAGCACAAGTTATCGATAGGAGAGGAACTATTTTGAGAGTCAGACGCAAGGAACCGTGTACATAGGCTCATATGGAGTACACACAAGGAAAGTCAGAACCAAACAGGGTACACTGCGTCACCACAAACATGAAGGGTAGTAACATGTGAAGTAGACCTTAAAAGCCAGCACAAAAAGTAAAACACTGACTGTAGGAGAGTAGGATCTACTTACTATGATTACCCCCACTTTTTTCTGGTGTTTCACTGTTTTTCGACTTTAGTCTGGCTGGGGCCCTGCTAACCAGGACCCCAGCCTAGCTGCTTCCTCTCTAAATTGATTGTATGTACTTTAGGTATACTCCAGATTGCTTACTGGGTTACCCTTGCGAGTCCCTAGTATATGGTACCTTAGGTACTAAGGGCTTTGGTACCCCAAAGGCCTACCATGCTGAAGCATATATTATGCCACCTTCCAAAATGGCAACACAGGTCTGCTACTGCAGCCTGGGTAACGTGGTGCAGGCACCCCTTACAAAGATATAGGTTACCTATATCTACCTTATATCACTGACATATAAAACTCCAAGTCACTCCTATGGCATGCCTCATCAAGCCTGAAGGTAGAGTGCCTGGTTTTGTGTGAGAGGGTGCCCATGCATGAGCAGGACCCCTCTGCAGCTTTCAGAATCACTTCTCTGTAGCTGTTCTGTGATGCAGACAGACCATATACTCTTAAGTGCATTATAACCTCGCGGTTAATGCCAACTTTGGAATGGCTGCATGGAAACATGTGAAACACTTTGGAATCCTACCCCACCCCCTCCTGCCAGTGTCCTGGGGCAGGGATAGAATTCCACCCTCTCTGCTTTCAGGTTCATCAGATCTTCGATCCACCCTGGCACTTACGACTTGGTCGCCAGCAGCACTTTGCAGCAGATTGCCATTGAAAACGACGACGACGAAACCAGACACCAAAAGACACCGATGCACCCGGCTTCCCTGGGTGAGTTAACTAGAGTACGACAGTGCTCCCGTGGGTATTGACTCTAGAACTGCCTAGTTCTAAAGGGGTTTGCTCGAAGTCCTTTACTAAGTGTCCTTTATCCGTAATTTTCCAACCACGACTTTCCCCGTAGAAGTTAATGGTGATTCGCGGCTCTGTTTAGACACTGCACGCACCCCCCATGGGTCCCATGTGTCACTACCTTGGATGGTTCCTGGTGGCCCCAGCGGTTCTAAAGGCTCTAGGCCTTGCACCTATGTCAGTCGTGGTTCTTATACCACTTGCTTAGTATATGGTTTGTGACGCCCCTAGGGCTAGTCATTTATTGTGCTAATCTACTGTCTGCTAAAGAAGTTAACTTTATGTACTTTTGCCTCTAGCCTCAAAGAGACTAGAGGGATGTGTTTAGAATATATATATATATATATATATATATATATATATATATATATATATATATATATATATATATATATATATATATATATATATATATATATTCACTGAAAAAACCATAGGTTATAGATCATATATAGTTAGGAATTAGCATTTACAAAACCTTATTTTACTCACACAAAACCATTGAAATTCCATATATAGTTAGTTGCACTAACTATATATCGCGCACCCGCAATCCACTGCTGATGATGTCACATATTACATCATTCATGACATGGTCAGTGACATCACTGATGACATCACTGATGACATCATCTAGTGTCTGTGTGTTTTTGTAAAGTTTAAATAAGTTTTACATATTGAAGAATGACTGGATGGATGGAAGACTGAGTGTGTGTGTGTGTGTGTGTGGCTGGCTGGGAGGTGTGTGACGCTGTGCATATCAATGTGTACTTGTACCAGTGATTGTATAAGAGAGTAAGTATGTGTTAGTATATGTGTGAAAAGTATGGTGTTCTGTGTTTAACTATAGATGAGGAAATCGAAGTGTGATTGATTCTTCACAGGACTGACTAGGTGTATGAGTGCATATCATAGTGTTCTAATAATAACTGACTGTATGTATGAGTAATTGTATGGGTGAATGTGTGTGTAGACGTACGAATCAGTGAGTGCGTATGTAGTAACTGGTATTGGTGTGTCATGATGTCATCAGTGATGTCATTTGAGATGTCATCAGTGATGTCATTTGAGATGTCATCAGTGATGTCATTTCAGATGTCATTAGTGATGTCATCAGTGATGTCACTGAAGTATGGTGTTCTGTGTTTAACTGTATAGATGAAGAGCGTGGCTACAGCGCCGACCGGGATGGCTGCGTGAGCGAGTTGCTCCGCGCCATGCCCCGTCTTTTCTCCTGATTGACCGTCGCCCCGAGCTGCCTGGCGGCGGAATTCGTGGTCCGAGGGGCTGGTGAACGGTGGAGGAGCGTTTGGCTCCGTCGGGACCCTGGCCGGTAGCAGCGGGCGGACCTGGTGCTCGGCGCGCCTGCCGAGCGGACGAAGCCAAGATGGCGGCGCCGACTCCCTGAAGGCTCCGGGAGCGGAGCGGTGTGGCGCACTGGGGCGGTCATAGGCTCCGGCGGAGCATTTGAGCAGCTGTGTGCTGAGCGGGGGCTCATCGGAGCGGACCCTGCGCCGCGGGGGGGCCCGGCGGTGCTTTGCCGGTATATGCGGCGTGTGTGGCGCCCCTCCCCCACCTACTACTGGGACGGCAGAGGAGCGGAGCCTGCACTTGTGCTGGGCCAACGAGGGCACTGCTGGCCTGGGAAGCCATCCACACACCGGCCGCCACACCATAAGGCCGACGGATCATAGGAGTGGACTACTGGCCGGCGGAGTGCTGGGGGAGGCGGCCGCCCACGGCGCCTAGACATCCCGGGGCCTGGTGGATTGGAGGTGGCTGTCGGCCCGATCAGAGGCGGGGGTCCTGCCCGCCGGGCGGTGAGGACGCGCCGAGCTGGTGGCGTAGTGTTGGGCCCTACAGTGCGTAGTATCACGAAGGGGCCAGTGTCGCCCGGGGCCTCGCTGGATTCGCGGTCCGCCCCTTTCGTGGACTCTGCTCCCACTGGCCCTGGTGGGCTGCGGGTGTTTCCTGAGTGGCTGCGGGACGCCGTGGAGCGCACTTCCAACCGGGAGCTGATCGGAGGACTGTGCGTGGGGTGCAGTTGGCGCCGCGAACACCCGCTTATCCTGGAGATTGGTGCGCTGTGCTCAGCTGGGTGCTTCTGGTGGGCCTCGCCTTTGTTTGGAGGGGCTGCTCGTGTGGCCGAGTAATTGCATCCAAGATGGCCGCACAGGGGATTGGCGGCGCCGAGCCAGCTGGACTGGGGAGCCAGAGGCAGGAGGATGTAGCTGGCGGCTCCCAGACGGAGTCCTCGCCGCAAGAACAGAGGCTCAACCTCCGCCTTGACGCAATCTTGGCCGCGATAACCGCCACGAAGGAGGAGCTGCGCCAGGATATTGCGCAGGTGGCGTCCGGGCTCGGCCTGTTGCGGGCGGACCACACCAAGCTTGCGGACCGGGTGAAATCCAATGAACAACTGCTCCAGGAACTGAAACCGGCAGTGGTCACGGCGGAGCATAAACTCGATGACGTTGCCCGTCGACTGGCGACCTTGGAGCGTAGGGTGGAGGACGCGGAAGGCCGCAACCGCCGGAACAACGTGAGGGTGGTGGGGCTTCCGGAGAAGATTGAGAAGGATGATGCAGTGGCCTATTTGGAAGACTGGTTCCGCACTGTGGTGGCGCCTGAGGGCCTTTCCCCCTTCTTCTCCCTGGAAAGAGCGCATAGGGTACCCGCAAAGCCTCCCTTGGAGGGCCGACCGCCTCGGCCGATGGTGGTCAGACTGCTGCACTATAAGGATCGGGATCTGCTGATCCAGAAGGCGAGGGATCGTGGGCCCTTCCAGGTGGACAACAGCAAGGTGACAATCTTTCCGGACTACACGCAAGAGGTGCAGCGGAACAGGGCTTCTTTCCTGTCGGTGAAAAAGGAGCTGAGAGAGGAGGGGATTCAATATTCCTTGCTTTTTCCAGCCAAGCTGCGGATTGTCGTTGATGGCAAGACTCAATTTTTCCACGCGCCCGATGAAGCTTGGTCCTGGCTGGAACTGTATCGAGCGGGGACGGATCGGGCGCACAGGCCAACCAGAGATCGGTAACAGCCGGTCAGGGTCAGGAAGTCGCAACGCATCCGCTCCCGGAATCGACGCCAACGGGCCGAGCGAGAGGCGCAAATGCTGGCCGATAGACGGAGTGCGTTGGAGGCCACAGCGAGTATAACGGGGTCGCAGCAAGAGGACGCCTCCAGGGGTTCGGCGTCGGAGAGTGAAGGTTTGAAGACTGGTGATGAGGACTCGGAGGTGGGGGGAGCGCTGGGGCCGGAGGTTACTCCACAGACATCCGATGGTATCTTTAATGGATGAGGCTTCTGGCGGCTGGACTTTGGCATGGCCTG
This sequence comes from Lissotriton helveticus, assembly GCF_964261635.1. Lineage (NCBI taxonomy): Eukaryota > Metazoa > Chordata > Amphibia > Caudata > Salamandridae > Lissotriton > Lissotriton helveticus. Next base: position 1,781,113,572 of record NC_136061.1, read on the forward strand.
GACGCTCCTGATCTCTCATGGACTGCCAGGTATGGGGCTGCATTAGCAGCACGGGGCTGTGGGCGCGGGGTGGTTGCTCTGTCGTCCTGGTTCGGGGCTCCATAGTCCCCATCAGACCCCTAAGGTCTTCTGTGGTGTCGACCACAGTTTAGTGTGATGTGTGGGGTGTTTGAGGTTTGGAACGGGGCTGAAGCTGGGTTACTAGGCCCTGTCCTGGGGAAGGGGAGGGTGGGTGTTGTAGGGGATGTTTTGAGGGGGTTGTACAATTGCTGCGATGCGGGTTACATTTCTTGGCGTGTGCTACTGTTGGGTTTGATGCTCTATGGGGACGTTACCTAATTTGAAATGTGTCACATGGAATGTCCGGGGTCTTCGTACTATGGTCAAGCGCCACAAGGTGCATGCCTACTTGGTGAGGCGGGGCGTCCAGATAGCGATGCTTCAGGAGACTCACTTGACGCAGCAGGAATGCGGGGCTTTGCAGAGGAGGTGGCGGGGCCAGGTGTTTGGCACGACTTACTCGGCGTTTGCCAGGGGAGTGTTGATCTGGGTCAGAGCAGGCACGCCATTCCAGGTCACGAGTCAGAAAATAGATCCGGAGGGTCGTTATGTAGTGGTGGAGGGACGGCTGTATGGAAGGGAAGTAGTGCTGTGTACCATTTATGCCCCCAACGCTGAGCAGGCCCACTTTTTCGAGAGCTTGTCGCGCTCACTGGCGTGCTACTTGGCAGGCCCTATCCTCCTGGCAGGGGATTTTAACTCTATTACGGATGTGCAGTTGGACAGGTCTCACCCGCCTTTGGTGGACTCCCCAGTGCGCAGACTTGCAACTCGTAGGCGGGACTGGCAGGAAAGATGGGGTTTGGTGGATGTATGGAGGGCGCAGCACCCCGATACTCGGGATTACTCCTATTTCTCGGCGCTGCATGATCTGCATGTTCGTTTGGATTCGGTGCTGTGTTGCGAGTCTTTGGCGAGGGTGGTGCGGCACACTGAGTACTTGTCTAGAACCATCTCGGACCATAACCCGCTGCTGATTTCGGTGCAGTGGCAGTTGGCGAGATCGGCGGTCCCCACATGGCGACTCCGTCCAGAGACGTTGGAGGACCCGGCGTTCTGCGATACGGTCCGTCAAGGCGTTGACGACTATTTCGCGGTCAATGCTGGGTCGACGGCGACCAGAGCGAATGAATGGGATGCGATGAAAGTGGTGGTGAGGGGGGTATGTATGGGCCGGTTTCTGACTGTGAGGGGTACCGTGCTGTCTGATCTCGCGAAGGCGGAGACGGTGCTGAGAGAGGTGGAACGGCAGCGTCCGGAGAAGCCTGAGCTGCAGGACAGCCTGTTACGTGCTAAGGAGGCGGTGGCGAATGAGACTGAGAGACTGCGGTGCTATGACTATAAGTTGTATGCGGTGAAAGTGCACGAGGAACGTGATAAGGTGGGCACGCTCCTTGCGAAGTTGGCTGATCCGACCCCTAGGGGTTGTTCGGTGCTGAGTATTCGAAGGGGAGATGGGGTGGGGGTTTGCTCGCAGTCCGCGGTCCTGGAGCGCTTTCAATCCTACTACACGGGCCTCTATACCAGCCACCTTGAGGTGGAGGCCGCGGACATTGGCGATTATTTAGATCCGATTCCTCTGCCGGTATTGGATGAGGAGGAAGCCCAGGATATAGGGGGCCCTGTCACCCTGGCCGAAATTAGAGGGGCGATTAGCCATATGGCGCGGAATAAGACCCCAGGGGTGGATGGGCTGCCGATAGAGTTCTATGCCAAATTTATCGACGTACTGGCGCCCAGGCTGCAGGCTGTATATGCGGAGGCGAAAGAGCTGGGGCGACTGCCTGATTCTATGACGGAGGCGCTGGTTGTGCCCCTGCTGAAACCGGGCAGGGATGCTTTAGATGTCGCCTCTTTTCGTCCGTTGTCTATGTTGACGGTGGATTATAAGATTCTGAGCCGTATCCTGGCCACCCGTCTCTTGCCATTGATGACCTCTTTGGTACATAGGGATCAGGCGGGATTCATCCCCTCCAGGAGTACCTCGATGAATATCCGTCGGCTGATCGGGGTCATTGATAGTGCTGCCTTGTCGGATCCGGGCCCGGTGGTGCTGGCGGTTGATATTGAAAAAGCGTTTGATAGTCTGGAATGGGATTTTTTGGATGGTGTGCTGTTGAAGTTCGGGATCGGGGACGGGTTCCGCGGCTGGACGAGAGTGCTCTATTCATCGGCCAAGGCACGGGTGCGGCTAGGGACACTGATCTCCTCGGTTTATCCGGTATGTAGGGGCACGAGGCAGGGCTGCTCGCTATCCCCTTTGCTCTTTGCTCTGGCGATGGAACCCCTAGCTGCACAGGCAAGGCTGGGAGTTGTTTACGACGGGATTGCGCAGGGACTTGACTCGCATTATATATCGTTGTACGCTGACGACCTATTGCTGTACCTAGCGGACGCTGGAAAGGCTCTGGAAGGCGCGGTGGATATGCTGAGCAGGTTTGGGAGGCTGTCAGGCCTCAGGGTGAACTGGACTAAAAACTTGTGTGTTTCCGCTGCGGAAGGCCACGCTCTGCCCACAGCTCATGGGGCCTGTGAAGTGGGAACCATCTTGTTTTCTGTACCTGGGGGTACGCATCTACCATGCCACAGCGGACCTCCTTGAGGGGAATGTGAGACGCTGCATTAGGGCGTTGAGAGGTAGTATGGACTTCTGGGCCTCCCTCCCGTTATCTGTATTGGGCCGAGTGGCGCTGTTGAAAATGGTAGCACTCCCGAGACTGCTCTACTATTTTAGAACGTTGCCGGTGTGGATCCCGCAGGGCATCTTTAGGGAGCTGAGGACGATGGTGACTGGTTTTCTCTGGGGCCATGGTCGCAGACGGGTAGCACTGACCACCCTGCTGAGACCCAAGTGTGAGGGAGGGATGGCCGTCCCCGACTACGAGTTATACTATTTGGCGGCGCAGCTCCAGGTCCTGACGCAGAATGTGGCCAGAGAATTCAGGGGGCCCGAGGTTGGCCGGGGGGTCGGCGTTCAGCGGCAGGTCTTGTCGTCTATCGTGATGCAACAGAGACTGGCTAGTAGGGAAGTCACGATGGAGGAGTGGACCCTCAGATTGTGTTGGAATAGATATATGAAAAGGGCTGGGAAGCGCCGGCCGTACGCCCCGGAGATCCCGCTAGGTATGCTCACTGTCTTGCCGCACGGGGGTGATTGGTCCAGATTGTTGGAGTGGGAGGACCTGGGCTTGCAGATGGTGGGTGACCTGTATGTGGATGGGACGTTGGCCCCGTTCCAGACGTTGCAGGAGCAGTTCGGCCTGCCGAATGGTTCCTTCTTGCTGCATGCGGCGGTGGTCGCGGCTCTGCGGAGGCACTGGGGGGGGCGGATTGGCTGAACCAGAGGTGTCGGAGGTGTGCCAATATGTGGTGATGGCTGCGGGCACCGTCAAGGCGGTGACCTGCCTTCACAATAGGATGCTGAACGAGGGTCTAGCTCCGTTGATCGAGTTGAAGTCGCGTTGGGAAGCCAGCATCGGTAAGCCTCTTCCGGACTCTGTTTGGGGTCAGGTGCTACACAGGGCCTGGAAAGAGACAAGGAATGCGAGATTCCAACAGGTGCATTATTTTGTGCTCCATAGGGCGTATTTGACCCCGGAGAGATTACGTCGCCACTTCCAGGTGCATGACGCCATGTGCCCGAGATGTTTGGAGCCCGGGGCAGATTTTGACCACATGCTGTGGGGCTGCCCGAGGTTAGGAGACTACTGGGCCGAGGTAGGGGACCTCTTGAATGCTGTCACGGATCGGGAGGTGGACTTTGACATGGCCACGTGCCTGCTTCTGTGGTTCCCGCATACCAAAAAGACCAAGGTGACGAGTAAATTCATTGGGTTGGGTCTGATATTGGCGCAGCGAGAACTCACTTGGCATTGGAAGTCTAAAGAGGGGCCGTCTGTACGGAGGTGGAGGAACGAGTTGGTGAAGTGGTCGGGCTGTGAGAGTGTGTCACGGATGCGCCAGGCGACTAGAACGGGTAATGAGAGGAGCTTGGATTTGGCACGGTCTTGGGAGATGGTGGTGCAGGCATTGAGGGACCACTTAACTGACAGCGACGAGACTGATCAGTTATGAACAAGGATTCCATGTGACCGCTTGTTCGTTACAACTTCCTGATAGCTGTCACCCTAGAGCAGGAGGGGCCTGGAGATACCCGCGTTAGCAGCAGTTGGGGGGGGGGCTTAGAGTAGGAGTTGTGGGGTGGGGTGGGTTGCCAGCGACTTCCCGGAACCGGATGGCCCAGGAACATAGTCGGGTTGATTTTGTGATGTGACATTGAAGTGACCTGGGATTGGGTGGGGAGAAGGTGGTTGGTTGTTTTGGGATAAAAGCAGGAACGAAGTGCTGCACTTGACCCGTGTCCTGCATTGGGCATGTACCACGGTGCCTCCAGCGAACTGTTTCATTGACGCGCCGCCCAGCCTCCGGGATGTGGGCTAATCGGCTGTGTATCACGTTGCTATACTGCTGCATGATGGGACCCGCTGGTACTTGGGTTGGTTTGTTGGCTGTGTTTATTCCTGATTCTGCAATAAAAATATATTTAAAAAAAAAAACTGTATAGATGAAGAAATGGAAGTGCGATTGATTCTTTACAGGACTGACTTGGTGTGTGAGTAACTCCATGGATGAGTGGCAGTGTGTGACTGTCTGCATAGGTGTATGAGTGCATATGATAGTGTTGTAATAATGAGTGACTGTATGTATGAGTGATTGTATGGGTGAATGAGTGAATGTGTGTGTAGACGTAGGAATCAGTGAGTGCGTATGTAGTAACTGGTATTGGTGTGTCATGATGTCATCAGTGATGTCATTTGAGATGTCATCAGTGATGTCATCAGTGATGTCATTTGAGATGTCATCAGTGATGTCACTGACCATGTCATGAATGATGTATTATGTGACATCATCAGCAGTGGATTGCGGGTGCGCGATATATAGTTAGTGCAACTAACTATATATGGAATTTCAATGGTTTTGTGTGAGTAAAATAAGGTTTTGTAAATGCTAATTCCTAACTATATATGGTCTATAACCTATGGTTTTTTCAGTGAATTTCATTGGTTTTTTAACAGCTAATATCTGTAGCTGTAAAATGTATTCTTCTTTAAATCCAAAAATATATTTTATATGTTTATTAATAACTTTTTTTTTTAATATTTTTTTTTCTTCGTTCCCGCTTCGCGAATCGGGAAGCTTCCCGTTAGCTGACCTTGATGCCGCGAAATAGACCGCGAGCCGGTAAACGTTTCTTTACCGCAACTGCCGCGTTAGAAAACAACATCGTGACGCCTCCCGTCCGCATGACGTTTCGCGTTGTCGCGTGATACGTCATATGACGTGCTACGTTAGCGAACTCGTACGCTTACCGAGCACATGTTTCTGGAAGCAAACCGGGAGGCCCTGCAAAGCGCGTAACGTAAACACAGCAGGTCATGTGACTTGGTAATAACACTTTTCATTGGTTCATTTCACTTTCGGTTTCCTAATGATGTAAGACTAGGTCATATGATCTAAAATGAACACTTTTCATTGGTTGAGAACTATTTTTTTTCCCAAATGGTGAAAATCCCTCCTTCTTTCCTCACTCTGACTTTCATCATTGTGAGAGAAAGACCCTTTGTTACCAGTGAGCAATGGCTTCTTTACTAGCTTCAGCTGGTGCTTCCTCACCACCTCCACCACATCCAAGGAAGAGTGGACCACCTGCTAAAGTTATAATTCAGCAAGAAGAGGAAGAAGAGGAACAGGACGACCTAGATAATCTCCCTATTATGGCCAGAAGATCCGTTGTACCGGAAGTAACGGGACCAGAGGGCAGGGAGATGGTGCCAAATATACAAACGAGATTTCGTGAAGTAAAACAAGTCTGCGTACATTGCAGTGGATTCATTTGCTACGGAGAAAGTAGCATCACTCTGATCAACAAAGCTATTGACAATCATGCTCATGTTTGTCCGAAACTCCCCAAACAATAAATTCTTTTTTTTTGTTTTCTTGCTCCTGTTGAGCCCTTTACAATGAATCGTTTGTTGCCCCCTCCGAAAAAAAAACAAAACAAATATAAAACTGTTCAGAAAAATTCAAAAAAAGTAAAAAAATGTTCAGAAAAATAATTAAAAAAAAATATAAAACAACAAAAACAATTAAAAAAAAAGTTCTTTTCAGAACTACCTCCCCGTTATTAAAAAATTGGTACAATATTTGCAACTGTGCCAACCTCTATTTCTCTTAGTTCGCTTCCCAGTTCGCTCCCCGGTACGCGAACCGGAAGCGAACCAAAAATTTTTTTTTTTTTTAAAAAGAACAGTAAGTATAAGGGAAGGAAACAGACAGTTATGTTAAAAGAAAGACAGCTATAGGGGAGTAAACTAGAGATACTATTACCCGTAATCCACTGCTGATGATGTCACATATTACATCATTCATGACATGCTCAGTGACATCATCAGCAGAGGATTGCGGGTAACAGTATCCCTAGTTTATTTCCTATAGCTGTGTTTCTTTTAACATAACTGTCTGTTTCCTTCCCTTATACTTACTGTTAGATCAGTCAGAAACAGTGAAAGTAATGAAATATAAAAGACTACGTAGAATATGAGCACTGTATGCAACAACTTTGACACTTACAGAAGCCTCACCTTCTCCATGCCACCTACACAGTTCTACATGTACATCATAAATGCAAACAGAACAGAATTAATTATACATGTTAAATGGTTTATTTTTGCTGTTCTCAGAATGTATCAAATTTCACTAAAACAGTGACTTGAAGGTATTCATCATATAACAGCGGGGAAAAAAAAACACAATCAAAATGATTGTGTTTAAAAAACCCATACAACATTACAAATCAGAATTCAGAACTCCTTAAAGTTAACTTACTTTCCATGACGGCCAAGGATGTCCTATGAACAGCTTACACTCTGTTGTGCTGTTATTACTTTCAACCCGCCACTTTCTGAAAGAAAACCTCCATCGTTTTCAAAAACATGTTACATACAATAAATGACTTCTTGCTCTCTACCACAAGTTTCCACAAGGCCAAATCTTGTCAGAGCCATGTATAACTCTTGGATTTCTTGTTAGCCAATCTCGTCTTTTCGCATTTCCGCAACTTTCAGAATTAAAATGTTGAAGATCATTTACACAATCCTGGACTAGTAATATCTTCCCCTTCTTGCTCAATCATGTTCTACATTTCCTATCACACTGATACTGCTTACTATGAAGCAGACTTACACTACCTTTATGACTAGTACAATTATTTAATTCTCTACATCACTTTTAATCACAAAGCAATGTAAAACAGTAGACAGCATTGCAGACTTATATTCCCTCTACTCCATGTTTTGATTGGCTGCTTCAATTAGCTTATAAAAAGAAATAGTTTTTCTGAACTCATTCAAAGTGCACGTATTTCTCAATAACGTCCAGTGTTATGGTAAAAAGTTATGTCTCTGTACTACACTTATCCTCAAGGCCAAATAGTGTAGGAGCCATGAGAACTTCTTGAAATTCCTCAGAGCACATCCCGAGATTCTTTCCCTAAAATTTTGGTTTTAAAAACACCAGGTAAGAGTTTAAGGTCATACGGCAATTTTTTTTTGAAAATTAAAACAGAATCATTGCAGAATGACCAGCCATTTCTACACTTTAAATAAGCTGTATAATGTCCTGATGTTATTGAAGGACCATCATGATATATAATTGCTACAGTTACAAAAGTCCTTCCTGATATTGACAACTGTGAAGCCACAACATTTTTAATTAAAGTAGTCAATTTTGTTCCATCAGGCCTACATCGTTGGAACATTAAAATGACATACTGGCCATATGTTCGTATAAATAATGTGGACATCATTTCAGATTTACATTGCCTACACTCCATATTGTGATCAGCTGCTTTTACTAGCTTATTAAAAGAGACTGATTTACTGTCTGGCAAAGTTAAATATATAAATCTTTCTGAGTCTACACTAGTACTACTTGATACGCTACAGTTCTCGCAGTCATGCTGCCATTGATAAGAAAGCCCAAACAGGTGATCTACATCTACACCTTCATCATGCAATACATCAAGCATATACATTAAAAACTCCTGACAATCTTGCTGACTATTTTGAGAGAATTGTGTTTGGCCTGAACATCTAACAGATTTCGAATTTCGGACACACTTTCTATGTTTGTTCTATCAGTGCTACATTTCTCTAACACAGAATTTAACAAACTGCAAAATCTTTGATCAGAATTGACCACAATCTCTTCTTTTACATTTTCTAGAGAAAACAAAACATTAACCACTACATTAGCATAGCAGTTGACACCAGAACTGTTTTCAAATTGAAAACCAACAACATCTTCAACAGAATCCTTTTTGTTTCTGCTTATAATTTCAGGTTCATCGACTTTTCGTCTTTTTGCTACAACCTCCCCAGTATTGGTCACATTTCTTCGTTTCCGGCCTACCACACGTTTCTCAAACAAAGGATACTGAGGCAAATGTGGCGCATACTCTCTTCTCAACCTATTGTATTCCTTAACACAATCTAGATCCGCACAAATGTTTGTGACATCACACTCAATCAAGTACAATCCCGATAAAGTCCTAACTCGTGACAATGCCACATATGCCATACCCTCCTTGAACACAGAACTGCCAATATTCACCAATGCACAGTCTACACTTAAACCTTGCGATTTATGGATTGTCACCGCATATGCCAAGCAAACAGGAAACTGCTTACGACGAACATATAAGTCTTTTACAAGCAAAAATCTAGCAGAACAACGAGCAATTAGCTGTACTTCCTCAATGCCATCAAATTTAATTTTTAAAAATTCAATTCCATCTCTATTTCTGTATTTCACAAAATCAACAACATTACCCATTGATCCATTTACCAGACCTCTTTCAACATGTAAATTCCTTCTTAAAATTATACGGCAGTTCAAGCACACATTCAGAGTCTTTCCAAAACCCGCAGTTTTAGATATACTCTTCTCTAATGAATCCAATTTTGTTTTCAGATTCTCAGACAAAATAATTGTTGATCCCATATGCTCTACTCTGTCAATAGCTTCCAGTTTCACAATCTCTTGCTTTTCTAAATGCAACATTTTGTTGTTGAATTTGGCACATTCTGCAAGAGTTGGCATCAAACATATTCCAGATTTTTTCTCAGTAAGTTTCTGAAAAATATTCTCAGGCACAACATCTTCGTCTGGATATAAATTTGTCAGTAATCGTGCATGTAAAGCTTCTTTCCCATGCTCGGTCACTTTTCCAATTCTAACATCTTGTAGAATAGTCTTGTAAACTTCATCCTTTGCCTGACGCATATTTTCATGCAGTTCAGCATAATTGAAGTTTAACCATATATTGACGTTGCCAATGCTGCCTAGGCACTTCCTGGTATCTTCATGCGTGAGCATTTTGAACACAGGTTGCCCTTTCACTGGTGTCAGCTGCAGAAGATCTCCGAAAACAATGATGTGTTTGCCACCAAATAACACATCATACTCTGTTTTGAGAACTTCTTGCATTCTCAAATGCACAAAGGCAAGCATGACATTGGAAACCATGCTTACTTCATCAATGATAAGAAGTTTCATTTTCCTCAAGACTCTTGAAACTTCAAAACAAGCATCTCCAGATAGCTTGTGATATTCTAATTTGTTGTCATGCTCCACTGGCAGCATCAGTAAACGATGTAAAGTAATCCCTTTAATGTTATGTGCTGCCAGTCCAGTTGGAGCGGTGACAACACAAGACAGCGATGACTCTGTCCTTTCCTGCAAATAACACGAAATTGCTTTAATAAGGAAACTTTTTCCAGTTCCCGCTTCTCCACTCACGTACAGTCGGACAGGCTTCAACGACGTACATGAGCACTCTTTCTTGTCATGACGTAATCCATGATCAATTTGCATGGTAAGTTCGTCATATATTTTCCTCTGCTCAACGTTGAGTTGTCTTTCCAACTCTTCTAAGTTAACCGCATCCTCCTGAGCATGTGCCATGGCTCTTTCCACTTCATTCATAGCAGTGGCAGCTTCATTTTCGATAAGAGGTCCTCCTAGTGGATCCTGACTCAATGAAGCAGAACTCTGACTGTCCTGAGAACTGTCTCTGGCAATCTCGGCTGCAATCGTTGCTTCCTGCTCAATTTCCACATTCAACATTTCTACATATTTAGGAAAAGCAGGACATTCTATGGTCTCCTTGGCAGCATTGAATGAGTCTTCATAACAAAGGAAATCTCCAAGCAGTTCCTCTTCTGCACGCCAAGGCTTAAAAAGTTGCAAAAGTGCTAAATAGAAAAACTCCTTTTTTTCCAGGAGATTCGCCACTCAATTTTCGATGGTTTATCAAGTGGCATTTTCTTTGCTTGACCAGACATCCCTCACTTCCTATTACAGCATAGACTCCTTTCTCAGTATCTTCTTTGATGTTCCTCTTGAATATGTAATTTTGCAGAACCTCATACAGACAAACATTCTCGAGATGACTGCTTCGATTTGGATAATATGTATCCAACATGTTGCTCTTCAAAATGTCGGTACTGTTTGGCTCCTTTTCCGCCAAATACTCAATTTCCCGCACAGGTTTCAGAACTCGATTACGCGTTGCAGCAAGACCAACACTCGCCCAAACGATACTCCTGGACTTGGCATAGAGACTTGCTGAAGACAACCGGTCAGAACATTCGTAAGCTCCGATTTCTCGATGCGACAACATCTTCAGACTGAAACTGTACAACTTCTTGCTGAGGCTCTTTTCATGGGAAATGTCCTCCCACATATCCTTCAATTCTGTCTTCTCTTTTTTGGTGATGTAAGATGTCACATACCGAGCCACAGCCATACAGTTATCAGCCACAAACTGTATATCCATGTTAGCATTCCACATGGACAAAATCACCGGGTTGTAGTCGTTAATGTACTTAGACTCTTCGTTCCTCTTCAAATTGTATGTGTTTTTAGGTGATTTCTTCATCACATTATGTCGCAGCGAAGACATCAAACTGTTCACTCTTCCTTTAGAAATCACCGATCGTGGAAAGCCGAAACGACATTTGGTGTAGAACTTGTCTTTGTTCCGGAATTTACGACGACAGTACTTTCCACATCGATGGCTTTGGAAACGTAGAACTTTTTCTCTTCGGCTTTTTTTCTCCTTTGCGTTTGGAACAGCACACGTAGAATACTGTTCTATGAAACTCATCACTGAGTCGTCTGCATCCGTTCCAAATTTAGGTGCATCCTTGATCCACAGCAACATATGTAAAGTCCACATTTGTAAAGCGCACAATCACCCGTTAGGGTCTCTAGGCGCTGGGGGGCCGTCGGAAAGATTAAGCGAGCTATTGCCCAGAGTCACATGGTGCTGGGCTAACCTGCCGCCGGAGCCGGGGATCGAACCGTGGTCCCCAGATTCCAGCGTCAGTCGCCCTGGCCGCGGCGCCACACCTCTATGTATATGAGGAGCACCTCTTGCTTGGTACTCCTTCCTCCAGAAGAAATCCAACACCTCTCCAAGAGGTGGATTCTTCTTATTCATGATGAAAGACATCATACCTTCAAATCTATGATTGAAGTACCTACATACATTGACTGGATCCAAAGAGCACAGTTCTCCGGGTGTCTTGAATTCGATGTTTTCTACGTTAGCATTTGCCTCTCGTAGAAATTCAAGTAAGTCTTCCCAGCCATACTCAACACAGCTCAAAGTGAGGAACCATGTGGGAGTTCCTAAGTTCCTCAGCATACATTTTAAATCACCATGACGACGGTACCAGTACTCATTAGTACCACGCTGACACGCCATGAGATTAATCAGGTGAGAATCCAAAATACTGTCTTGGACATTGACTTTATCCATAAAGTCACTTGCCGAGATGTTTTGCATGTGTATACCACTTTTCAAGATGTGGTTCACTGCATATGACAGTCCAGACAGATCGCTTTCAAACAGGAGATGAAACAAATAAGGAATGCATTGTCGAAACCTAGGATCTCCTGCATACAATCGCAAAGTCCGGTATTCAGAAGCAGGAATTTGATGAGGTCGCTCATCATATCTTCCTCCCTGACCTGTTGGAAAAAGCTGTGGGAAACACCGAGCTTCCAAACTTTCCTCCCAAACACTAATGGGACTCCCTTTCGCTTGTTTCATTTGAAACAACTCAATAGCATTCCCCATGACTTCCTTGGAATGCAAAGGATGAACACTATAATGTTCATATATTTCTTCACTAGTACAGGGTTCTACTTTCTCAATTTGACCAGCACACAAATCGCTATCCTCTTCCTCACTTACTTCCTCTTCTGCAACATATACATTTTTATAGTATTTATTATTTTTTTTCAAAATACAATGTTGCCCTTTTGACTTTCCTAACATCTACTAAATCTTGCCATATTTTCTTATTCTTTGTCGGAACCCCATTAACTAAGATAACAAGAGGTTCCTCTTCCACTTTTTCTACTCCAATTGTGTTAATGTTTTTCTTCAAATCTAGAGGCAAATAAACAACTCTTCCCTTTAATCCTCTCTGTAAATCTGATGGAGGCAATTTCCCTGTCTTTGGCTCCATTCTTACAATAGCCTGAAAGGGATGGATACTTTGAATCAAAATAGATTCATAAGTATTTAAATCCTTCAATTCAGAAGGAATCTCAACCAATTCCAGATTATTATGAACTGCTCTAGCAGGCATCTGGTTTTGATTTAATTTGTTACAACAATAAGTACACACACGTTGATCCAATCCCAAATCAAAACAATTTTCTACCATCAAGTATGTTGTAAAATCCTTCCATTCACTATTATTTTCCCTTTCACTTTTTCCATATAAATCCACTAACTTAGTCTGATTCTTATAATAAGTGCGTCGACAACACACACGTGAAATTTGGCCTCTCACTTGATTTCACCTCAAACGTCGCAATTTCCCTCTGGAAATTATCTGTACTGGAAACCTGTACACTATCTTCCACATTACTCTCTTCTTCTTGGTCAATTTCAACATTCTCCTCTTTACTTCCAAAGTAACAAAACTCAATTTCTTCACATATATTCTTCACATCTATTTCAGAACCATGCAAAAGAGCAGCGCATAATTGTTTAAGCATAATTGCTGGACTCTTAGCATAATACAACATTCTAACTAATTTCCTCACTTTATTATGATGCACTGCTAGCATCCTGAAATGATGAAAAACACTCTGGCATACTCTCCTGGAAAGACAAGCCAGTGAATGACCATGCAAACCTATCACTTCTCTCACTCTGCAAGGATCTAATTCTTGCAAGAACTTCATTTTCTGCTTCAAACTTTTCTTATTAAATGACCGTATAAAATCACAAAGCAAATTGATGGAATCCTGTCGTACACTGCAAATACTACTACACTTCCAGGTGTACACAGGACCCTTAGGACGTCTCCCTAAAACCTCATTACCTAACACCTCTTCTATCTCTGTTCTCACAACTTTTTCTTTTTCAACTGGACAACCATCTTTCACTTCATAAGCTCGACCACTGGTGTCAACTGCATGCACCAAATCATTATCCTGGAAATAACTCTCCTCATTAAAAAATGCCTCAGAGCTTGAACTATGCATCCATTCTCCAGAAAAAACTTCACAAAAATTACTACGATTAACTATTCTCTTCCATCTACTATTTCTTTTGAAATCATAAATTACCTTGTTTAGCTTCCTAATTCTATTGATTATCAAAATAAATAACTTACGTTTAATTTCAAATGCCTGATCAATAACTTTCTCAACTTTTTTTTTTCCTCTTATAAAAAACCACTTTCTGTTGACCTTTCTTAATATTTTTTAACAAATTTCCAATTATCCTGTTGCGGAACATTCGTTTACGAATATCCGTAAACTGTTGTTTCCTTCTACTTTCATGCATAGAGTTATCTCTTACTCTAGCAGTAACATTTCTCATTGGCCTTTCCTTACCATTTGAATTGTTTATCCTTTTCTGGACTGAAACATTTTCTGTAGTAATATTTTTTTTACTACACATATTTCTTATGACTGTTTTTGGACTCTTACCCGGTGCTTTCTTCGTGACTTGACAAATCTTTTTGTTAGAGGACTGCTGCATTATTCCATGGTCCTGCTGTCTTTGACGTTTTGCAGCCTCTCTCACTCTTTCTTTGCTAGGCATCCTAAAATCTTGAAATAATCTGCAGTTGAATCTGTGGTAAAATATAATAAAAAAATTAACCACTATTACCCAACAGTAAATTAATAACAGTCATCAAAAACTTAACACACTACTTAAGTATATAATATACTGAAGCCTATCTCCAATTTTTCACTGAACAGGACTCATCTCTTCTTAACCTTGGATAAACCTCACCTACTCTGTGTCCCCTGCACATAATTAAATGTAAAGGGGCAGATTTATATTAACTAGCACATCCTCAGGGATGCACCAGTTAACGTGCACCGCTGCTCTGCCACCCACGGTGTGCCGCATTTACAATCAGATAGGACAAAGCTACATCAAAACCCTGCGCCTGCTTGAAGCAGGCAGATCTTGACGCAGGTAGGCTGAAAGCTAAAGCAACAACTAAGTGTCGTGTGCAGAAGTTACAAAAAAGGAAAAATGGCGTTTAAACCAGTAATGAGACCATGCTAACGTAACAGAGTAAAAATATCCAGGATCTACATCAGTTTGGGGTTCACGAACCTGGCAGGTACAAGGCACTGAGGCTTTCCACCGTGCATGTCTCATCCCAAATCATATGTTGTTTGTGAATGAAACAATTTCCCAGACCAAATGCTTTGGATTGGCTACTTCTAAAAAATTAAACACCCCTACTATCCCGGAGTTAGAGGAATATGATGGTTGGAGTAATTTTACTCGTTGTCCATTAAAGATTTACAGGCCCTACTCCGTAATTCTTCCTTTAACATTTCCAGTATAAATCCAAAAGGTTGACTGCTTTGGCAACGTGCCTTATCCACGGTTTAATAACGCTGCCTTTTCCTTTATATAAGTTTTCAAATTGTATGAAATATATACCAATAGGTCGTTATTAACCTTTAAGTAGTGGTTTTCTTCATGAGGTCTGGTCGCTTCCATACACATACAGATTTTCAAAGATGATCAAGAACTTTATCTGAATGGAGAGGAATGCACTGAGACGCCAGATCATTCACTAATGTGTAGGCACATACAGTTACACGGTTCATGCAACAAACACCGACCAAATATGGCTTGCGTGTTGCAAGGCACACCAGTTCCTGCTGTCATCCCCACGTTCAAGTTCTTGGAAAATGGTAGTTATTTGATGCTCAATAATGAAGATTGTTCTGGGTTAATTAAAAGTATTCATTTTATCGTAACAGTAAATGAACGGGTTATTTGCTGCAGAAATGTTCTATTTCCTCCCACACATGAACATAGGGAGTTTTCAATCTGGCCACAAATACCAACCTTGGGAGCACATTTCAACGGCATGGCAAGAATAAGAGCTCTTTTATCTCAGACAGAGGTGGCCTTGAGTTCGACCCGTGAAACTTTCGTGCTTCACATAGCGAACACCCGTACAGAGGTGCAGACCCTTTTAAATACAGATTCGCCTTTCCATTTCAGCAAGATGGTTCGGACTATCTCTAACGCGTCCTCCACAAAGGGCCTGGCGCACTTTTTTAAAGTTGTTACCAGTGGTCTCGTGACTTCATTTGAGAAAATCTTTGGAGTCATCCCTGCTTTCTTTCATTCTATTTTTTCCACTCTGCTTCGTGGATTCCCATTTTTACTTGCATTACTAGCGGACGCTCTTGTGCTTTTTTACATTTTTAAATATGGATGTCCCTCCTGTGCAAGCTCCCGCCCTGCAGCTGCTGACACTGTTCCGCAATCGCATGCTAGAATATTATGGCACAATGCCGTTGGCGATATTAAGCACGGCATATGGATTATCTTTTCGATTCTCCTACTTCACCTGTGTCCATCCTGTATTTCACTGCCTGACCTGTGATTTCGATTGGGCCATTGATTTGTGTCTCTGCGGACCGGTTTCTCCTGACGTCGACTTTAATCAGCTGATGACTCCTATCATTACTCACGAGTTGCTTTGTCCTGGCGAAAGGATTATGGCTGTGGCATTGATGCATGGACTAATTGGTCCCTGGAATTTACTGGCGGCAACACAGTCTTTCTTGGAACAGAGCTTTCTTGAAAACCCACCGAGCTGTCCTCTGATGTTGATAGAGGATCCGGTGCTGGGAGAGCACTTATGTTCTTTTCCGCTTTTAAATTGGATGGCTGAACTGTTTTCGGATGAAGACGGTGACTTCCTATTGGAGGCTGTTGCAGCTTATTTTGCATACACAGTTATGTCATAGACCTTTTTCATGTTTGATATGCTGAGTACTAGCATTTCATTGACAATTCATTGACTTATTTGTCAAGTTTTTATTATTTACCTTGCCTATTGGCTTAAGACTCGATAAAGTACTTGGCTGTTTTATTTTTCTTTAGCATTACATTTTCCTAGTTTTTAATGTTTTACCTTGCGAACCGTCCACATATAAAGTTGCAATCTGCTCTCATGAGATGACACTTCTATTATCTTATTCAGTTCGTTTCCGGATCATGGGGAGGTGTCATCTAGGTCCTGGATATCTTTACACCGTGTTAAGTTAGCATGGACTCATTACCGGTTTAAACGCCATTTTTTCCTTTTTTGCAACTTCTGCACACGACACTTAATTGTTGCTTTAGCTTTCAACCTAATAGTTCATCGTGATTTACATGAGAATAATATGTTATTGCTCTACTATCTGCTTTGCTTCTTAAACTATATCTGTACAGCGAGTGCTGAAGTTTCAAGAACAACACGATACAGAATTGTTATGAGGTCTGATCTCCACGACTTCATACTCATAACATAAGTGCAGCTTCTCCCAATTCTGGGCATGAGGCGGGTTTTATATTGCTTTGCCGAACACACATACACAACACTTGATGCGGTTCACATGAACAGAGAGCTGGTGTATGCTGATGTGATTCCTTCAAATCTAAGACACTAAAGTATCGGCACGCCCTAATCCAACACAAAGAGACCTTCTTAGCAAATAATATATTATGTGTATTAGGGAGGGTGACATATAAGCAGCCGCGGGCCGTGGAGGGACTTACGGTGGGGCAGGGAGGCGGGGAGGGGGAGGGGCAGGGTGGAGCCCTCTCCACCCTGCCCCTCCCCCTCCCCGCCCCACCGTAACTCCCTCCACGGCTGCTTATAAGTGTTACTAACTCTTATTCATTTACAGCATGTTAACATACTGTCACCATTCGCTTTTTATGTACTACTGACTATGCTGGTAATTTTGCTACTGATAATATGTGTACTTGTATAATCTAAGATACTACGCCTGAGAAGACGGCATTAGTAAATAAACATTTCAAATACACATGTCTTCTTCTTAACTCCATGTTCTGGTTTCTAAGAAATATATAACGACCGACTGTTCATGAGTTCCACGTATCCTGAGGTACTATAAGTTCATATTCTGGATTGTCTAAACATTGAGAGTTTGTTATATCCAATGTGACACTGTACCTAGCTTGCTAAGGGGTTTTGATTACTAAGGTGAGTTTTGGGACACCCTAATTCGCCGAGGTTCCAATCCTCTGTCCACAGTTCTGTGTGAGAACAGAAACCCTGCGACAGGGGCACCCCTCAGCCTTACTGGAGCTTCATCACACTTACGATACAACTCCAGCAATGCGCCAACTTTACGGCACAAATACGTCACGCATCTGTGCTGTTTTTGCCCCATGATGCGCCGCATTGTAAATGCAGCACACCATAGGTGACGAAACAGCGGCACAGAATGACTAACACATCCCTGGTGATGCGCCAGTCATCATAAATCTATCCCTATGCTTCTTATCTTGTTAGAGATGAACCGCCATATGTATCATCAAAGTTTTTTGCATTTCCTAAATAGCGAACTTTAAGGAATAAATAGCGATTCTTTACCATTCCTAGTTTGCGATGACCTATTTGCTAATTACAAATTACCCATTCATTTCCATGCAGCAGGAGGCCCATAAGAATGAAGGTGCAATTTGCGATTAGCAATTACCTCATCGCAAATTACGAATTTTTCCGACGGTGCAGGGGTGTCTCAAGAACACCCTACTGCACCCCTGAAAAAGAAATTTGGGGTCATATGGCGCACATAAATTTTGAAAACATTCCTTTACCTCAAAAACGATTTTCAACTCATAATTTGAAAACACTGCACATGGGGAAATAACTTAAAATGTCCTTAAGACACATAAAAGCATTTTTTGATTGCCTTTGCAGCATGTTTCAGTCACCTTTAACATGCCTATGTAACGGAAACATTCAAAATCTAAATTTGCCATGCACAGGTGGAAGCATATTTACAAGCAATTTGCTCCACAGACAAACTTCTTACATTGAAATGGGAAAAATAACATCAGAGACTCTCAATTACCTTATAAAGAAGCAGACACCATTATATCCTTCTCATCAATATTAAAACTATTACTTTTTCTCAAAAACGATTTACAAGTCATAATTTGAAAACACTCCACAGCTCCTATGCACATAAAAGCCCTGTCAGTACTAATACTTCACATTTTCTCCAATTACAATTTCTCAAAGAAACAAAATCTATTTGTGAAACACTTGAGACAAAGCAACATTTGAAAAACACAACTTTCTTCATAATTTTCTCCTTAAAGCACACTATTTTCTATCTAAATTAAAGAAATCTTTTCTCACCTTAGCAAATACTTTGAGTTTCAAAACAGTCTCAGAAACACACCAATTTGTCTTCAGCAGAGCAAAAGGTATGCACTCCAGAGTCTGCAGCTATCAAAAGCACAGAAATGCTGTAATTCCTCACACATCTCTCATGTCACCCAATCAAAACTCTTCCCTCACTTTTTTTCAAAGCAAAACCCTTCCCCCCTCTGCCCCCTCTCTGCTTTTTCTGCATAGCAACCACCTCTTGCAAGACCTCTCACACAACAATGTTGCAATTGAACTCTGAACTCTCAGTGCACCTGCATATCCAGAGCATTCTTTCATTTAATGATTCTTTCTTCGCCACTCAAAATACATCTTTCAACGAACTCATCCATGCACACTAACTTTCTGTTTTCAGCAATCAAAATCCACCAATCACTCTTACTGCTTCATTAACACAGAAACTCCTCAGTTTTTTTCATTTTACACTCATTTTTTCAACTGCCATTTCATTGCCACACTTCATCTGACTGCAGCAGAACCTTCTCTCACCATGTTTTCTGTCTGGATTGTTGGACATAGTTACATCTATTGGGCTCAACGGTACGTTGAAAACAGGAATTTACCTAACCTCAATTTACAAGATGTGGAAATTAAGTGGTTTGGCCACAGAGGATTAAAATGTCACCAATTGATACCATTGGTGAAAACCTTTATGCATTTGCCAAAACCTGACCTGTTAATTGTGCACTGTGGAGGTAATGATTTGGGCACTTTGACTGGGGTAGGTCTGGAAATGCTTTTAAAGGACACCTTTGAGCAATTGATGGCACTTTTTCCTCAGACTGCCTTGGTATATTCAAATATATGCCAAAGACAGAAATGGAGGTGGTCGAACCAATTTTGTCCACAAATTGAGAAATCAAGGAAGCATGTAAACAAATCTGTTTCAGCTTACATGAGAGCCCATGGAATGGGCTCCCTGTACAACAATAACTTGCGTTACTACATGCAAGATATCTACAGAGGAGATGGAGTTCACTTCTCAGATGAGGGCAACAGAGTTTTCACTCTGAATTTAAGAATGTGAATTGGTACCTACTTATAAGTACCTAAATGTACCATAAACCCAAAAGCTCTTCTCAGAGCTACCCTACATCTGATCACTCACAATTATTATTTTACTCTAACTTTTTTCACAAATTTTCAAGAAAGTACGCTCCCCAGAACGCTTCCCGGTTCGCGAACCGGGCGCACGCCACGCAAAAAAACAAAAAAAACGGTATTTTTTTTTGTTGCCCTGAGAGACCCTTTCAAAGCCTCCACATCAAACCTAGGGGGTCAGGGACGATCTACTATGCCCCCTTATGGTCATTTGCCCCTTCGCTTTGGCCTCCTCTTGTCTCTCGATCCTACCGAGAGACAAGATGGCGGCCGCTACGGACTGTTTGGAATGTTTACAGACGCCGAAAAACCAATCAGCTTCGCAAACCTCCGTAACGCGAAAAGTACGCGAAGCGGAGCGCTGTTACAGATATATATCTTTTTTTGAACGTTAATTTCTCAAAATCCACTGGAGCACATATATTGAGACCTAGCAAAGGCACATCGGGCTACCAGTCCCTACAATTTTGCCAAGTTTCGTGCAAATCCATTCAGCCGTTCGATTATTATTATTTTTTTTTTTTTTGCCCCGCGGGGCCCTTTTAAAACCTCCACATCAAACCTAGGGGGTCAGCGACAATGTACTATGCCCCCTTATGGTCATTTGCCCCTTCGCTTTGGCCTCCTCTTGTCTCTCGATCCTACCGAGAGACAAGATGGCGGCCGCTACGGACTGTTTGGAATGTTGACAGACGCCGGAGAACCAATCAGCTTCGCTTCACAAAGCTCCGTTGCGCGAAAAGTACGCGTCCTGGAACGCTGCCCGGTCCGCTGTTACAGATATCTTTTTTTAAACGTTAATTTCTCAAAATCCACTGGAGCACATATATTGAGACCTACAAAAGGCACATCGGGCTACCAGTCCCTACAATTTCAGCCGTTCGGGCTAAAAGTGAGGCCAACCGCCCTATGGAAATTAACATGGGAAAAACGCGTTTTGGGACCCCCCTTTTTTCTCGGCCCCCCCTTGACGAACCCCCCCAAAATTTTCAGGGGCTGCTCAGAAACAAAATGTTCCATTTTCCAGAAAATTTCAGCCAATTCCGTCCACAAACGCCAAAGTTATTAGACATAGAATTTTCAAAAATCCCATAGAGAAAAAATCCTAACTATATATACCTACTGGCGACCGCCAGTAGGTAATATATATATATATATATATATATATATATATATATATATATATATATATACATATACACACATATACACACACACACACACACACACACACACACACACACACACACACACCTGGTGTGGTTCTCCTTTCATTTGGTCATTCATGAGATTATAGGCTTATAAAACATGCTGCTTTACATTCCTTCAAGACTTAGCCTGAAGGCTGCTCTCCACAGCTACCAGTAGGATAGCTTTCTATGTGGGTGGTCTTTAAACCTACCATCAATAAGGGTTGTTTAGACTGGTGCAAGGTGACCACTAGAATAGTGGACAGCATATGACAGGCCAACTTCTCACACTGACAACTTTCTTGAAACACATTTAGAAATAGAATTACACTAAACCACAAACGTACCCCAATTTTAACCGTAAACAGTCAAATGTTGATGCTCAGACTCTACACAGAGGTGCAGATTGCACAGGACCGGGTACAGGATCTTTCCCTGCTGCTGCCACAGCTGATCTTCTTGAAGCTTTTACGCCCAAACCAGAATCACTAGGATGATTCTGGCTTGGTCATTCCTGATCTTCAGGACCATCGTTCGGAGAAGCAGCTGGGCAAAAGCATACAGAAGTCCCAAGCTCCACTCTAGGCGGATGCATTGGACAGTGCATTTTTATAAACTCGGACAGCGTGCAAGGTCAAAACATATCCATGTTAGAGGTGTAGAAAGCAGCCAGGGTTCTCCCCATTGCTGTAAGACACTCTGCACCACCTCCGTACATATGTGCTATACGGGATTTGCTAGGCATAGTCCGCAGAGTTAATCAGCCCTGGCATTTAATGATCCCACCAGATGGTTCACGACCAAGGAGATGCCCTGCCAATTCCGCTAGTTCTAGAGGTATAGGGCCTGTTGGCACAGGACCTAGGATCCCACTCAGGCCTTCCTCTTGCAGTGCCAAATGGAGGTGGTGTGGACCTGGACCAGCCTCTCTTTGATAGTCAGTAGGAAGGCCTTCAATGACAAGTGAATGGCCCGCAGCTCCATCAGGATGATGTGGAGGAGTGTCTGTGTTAGAGACCAGAGTCCTCTGATCTCTACCTCTCCCAGATAGCCTCACTAACCTAACAACATGACTTCTATCACCACAGTCGGCTCTGACTGGAGTAGGGAAAGGCGTCCTTCATTGAGCCAATTGTGGTGCAGCATTCATTAATGTAGGTTTTTTTGCAGTCTCCTCCGAAGCCTGGATGGAATCTGACAGGTTCCCCTGGTGCAAAGTCCATTGAGACTTCAGATCTCATTACAGAGCATGCATGTGCCTTATGGCGTAGTTGACAAGCAGGATGCCGCAAAGTTTCTGCATCACCCTCACTGAGACTCAACAAAGAGGCTGAAAGATAGGAAAATAGCTGAATGTCCTGGGCTCGCTGAACTACAGGGATGGCTTGAAATTGCACTGTGTTCAGGGTGGCTCCAATGCATAGGAGCCTCAGCAGAGTCAGGTGTGACTTAGGCACACTGATCGTGACCCCAAAAGATGCAAGGAGGTTCACTGTTGTCTGGAGACTGGCAAACGCATCTTCAGCAGCCACATGTCAAAGTTGGAGTAAGGCTTGAATCCTTAATCTCTGAAGGTGTGTTGTAACTCCCACCATCACTTTTGTGAACACCCAAGGCGCACTGGTAAGGCCGAAGGTAACCACAGAAAACTGAAAATGCACTTGGGCCACCTTGAACCATAGGTAACACCTGTGAGACTGCAAGATGAGAATGTGAAAATAGGCATTCTGCAGATTCAGCGCAACCAGCCAGTCTTCTGGATCCAGGACAGACAGAATTTGGGCCAATGTGAGCTCTTGAATTGGTCCTTTTCAGAAATAAATTGAGAGGGTGAAGATCTAAAATGGGATGAAATAATGAGAGTACCATCCGGGTCCTATGTCCTATGTCTGACCCATCATAGCTCCTTTGTCCAAAAGAGCCAGGACTTCCTGCACCAAAATGGACAAACAGTCCTGCGACAGCCGCTCTGTTGTATGTAGAATATGAAGTGGGTTGAAGAGGAATTATAGGGTATATCCTTGTTGGACTATCCGAAGCACCCATCTGTCAGATATTATGCCCCTGGAAATAATACCTTATCCTAACTCCAATGGGATGGCCCCGTGCTGCTAAGGATAAGCCTAAGTGGTTTGGCGGTGGCAGCAGGGTGGCAGTAGAGAGCAATCAGGATCTGAGCAGTGCGTAGGACAAGGGTGTTTTCAACTGTAGTTAGTCTCGAAAGAACTATGGGGGCTGTTGCTGTGGAGTTGGACCTTGGTATTGTCTTTGAGCCAAGCCCCTTCAGATACCTCAAAAAGACAAAACTGTTCGAGATAATGCCGCAAAGGAACAGAAAGGCTGTGAGAACGCTGTGGCCATACTTTCTTTGAAGTAATCCAAGGATAAGTCTGCCTCATCTTTTAGAGACTAGCACCATCAAATGGCAGGTTCATTAGGGACCCCCAAACATCACCTGAGAAGCCAGTGGATCTCATCCACACATGGCACCGAAGTACCATGGTTGTTGCAATTGCTCTGCCCAAGTGGTCAGTTGTGTCCAGCCGAGATCAGATGACGTACTTCACTGTTTCCTGACTGCCTTGAATGGTCAGCACAAACGGACTCAACTCCCTTTGGGACTGCTGGAAAAATGTCAGCAACAGAATGGCATAATGCATTGGAGAAGGGTCCTAGCAAGCACCTTGCACTGGGTATTGAAGAACAAGGCTAGCCATGTGAAACATCCTTTTTCAGAACACCTCCATCCACTTCAACTCCTCATCTGGTGCATCATAGGGAAGGAATTGGGTTTTACTTTGCTAGTGGTGGCTTGTAGAACCAGACTCTCCAGAGAAGGGTGCTTCAGGTTCATTGTGACGGGCCACTTCCAGCAGCTGGGTCATTGTGACGTGCCACTTTCATATTTACTGGTGAGCACAAACAAGTTTCTGCCCAAGCGATTATGAGAGGGTCAGTAAATGCCTTGGTAAATGGTAACAGTGTTTTGAAGACGATTATCCTGGTTGAAGGAACATTAGTCTTTGTTTCAAAACAAGGTAGCTACAAACCCAGGACTTTGGCTCCCCTTTTAATAACCATATTGAAGGATGCAGATTCTTCAGCAGAAGGACTGGGCAGACACCAGCCAAGTGTCATGGGAAGTTTCTAGCCCACTGGCCTTTTGCAGATGCGAAACAACCTTTACAACACAGTCATTACATCGCACTACATTTACAACGCAAGTCACTACAACGCAAGTCACTACAACGCAAGTCACTACAACGCAAGTCACTACAACGCATAGTACCCCTACACTATCCAACACTTACCCTACTGTTGCACCCCCTAGAGTTAGAATAGTATTTTTTTACCCCCACACTATCCAACACTTACCTTAAATGCAATGTAATGGTATGAGTTGTAGTGGTATGCGTTGTAAAGGTAAAATGCGATGTAATGGAATGCGTTGTAAATGGGCATGCAATGTAAATGTATGCATTGTAAAGGATGATGAGATGTAAAAACTGCGTTGTACAGACATGTGTTGTAAATGTATGCGTTGTAACATCATACATTCTTTGCAGATCCATATAAAAAAAGTGTCATAAACGTACTGTGGGAGGAAAATTATGCCCACCATCACCGTCATGACCATTATCACCAAATGCAGGTTGACCCCGATCAGAGTCTGATCCAAGGATTTGGTGAATAACTGGAGGACAGTGCCAAGGCAAGGTCTTGTGAGAGAACACAGAAGAGGTGGGCTGGGCACATTGGGGTTTAACTCTCACAGCTTTGTTTGAGATAGTGGTGGATTTAGTTTGGAGTTGGCCAAAACTATATGCTCTCCTCCAGTATCAATTCGCCAAGTACCTGCATGGATCGTGGCACAAGGAGTGGAATGGGCTCCAGTGTCCAAGCTGAACCTGCAGTAGGCCCGGACGGCATAGCCAGTGCCTAGAGCAGATTTGCAAGTGAAAACACAGCCAGAGGCCTCTCCAATTCCATGGGGCCTGAAGGCGCACAGATGGAACCGTTAAGGTGCCGAAGATGCAAAGCATGGCAGCCTTGTTTTTCTCAATTTGTGGTGATCATTGAAAGACCTGGAAACTCAGGATACATTGGAATCAGTTTAGGAATAGGTTCCTCAGCAGGAGACTGGGAGCGACACCGCAGCGCATCACAATGTCCTAATGACCAGTAAGGAGAATGGAGAGGCCTGCTTGGACTTTGTGTTTCTTCTTTGATTTAGACTTACCCAAAAAATGGAGTGCGACGAGGACCTGTCAAAGGAATTACCCCAGGAACAGGTTGGAGTCCTTGACCTCGAAATAGAACGCTCTGTCCACGATTTCCGACGACGTTTGCTGACATACAGCTTGGCTTCATAGTCCTGAATCGCCTTCAGATTCATGAAAGCACATTGCCCCGGATGACTTTGGTGTCGAGGGTCGGGCCATGACTCCTGAGTCACCTCATCTGGTTAAGTCACAGACATTTGTTTGCGACACACCCTGCAAGGTTAAAAGCTTTTGGTTTAAGATGACATTTCCCTTGCACACTGTAGAAAGAAAATGAGGAAAAAAGCAGATAGGTCAAGCTTCCCGCTGGAAGGCACAGAAAGGAACTGATGTCCATGCACAGCAGTGGCACTTATATGCGGCTCCGGCTTCACTTCCAGGTTGGGACAGAGTCTATGCGAAGCCATACGGCACCACCTGCAGGCACGAAGAAGCAATGCTGGAAAGAATTCTCAAGATCCAGTCTGACGCTTGGGGGTTTTCACAAGGCGAGGCGTATGCGTTTAGAAATATCCATCAAAAATATGTGCTGTTCAAACCAGATTTTATGCCCTGCCCCCACTCCAAGCGGTTTCCTCAAGTATTAACCTTTACTAACCATGGAGGGTCAAAGCCTATAGAGAAGGTACTTGAAAATTCTGTGAGACTGTAGAAGTATATAGAACCAGTGTTTTCAAGAAGAGCCTCAATACTGGTCACAAGGAAGTCTTAGCTGCTGTTAGGTCACACAAGACCTGAAAAACTGGTGTGCTTCTGTAACCTGGAAGTTACGTCAAATAGTTCCAGTCCTATGTAAAGCACTGCTCCACTTCCCAGTGCTAGGCATGTCCCTTATAAATACACCTGAAAGGTAATAAAATATTCCTTTAATGTGAATTGAAGTGGACAGGATACCCACCGCAGCAGAAGTACCACCGTTATATGCTAATAAGCTTTTCTTACCTGCTGCATTCAATGTCTATTCTGGAAAGCTTCAACAGTTGCTGTGCCAAAAAACAAGCTCTCAAAATTATGCCTTGCATCAGTCAGCATGAAGAACAGATTTCTAAACCAGCTAGCGCCCTCCATCAAATCACATTACACTCACAGTACAAGTGCCTATAGGACCGAAAACCCTACCTCATTTCAATCTACATTCACTGCAGTACAGCTTGTAATGATTTAAAGGACGTGAAGAGCATTTTGACGTGTGTTGAAGCTATATACTTACTGAGCAGGCACAGAGTATAAAGCATTGGGTTTACCTCTCAACAAGCAGGTCCTTGTCCTTCAACAGGGTCTCCGTGGACTTTACAATGTTTTTCCACAGGCTGGGTTCTGCAGATTGGGGCGGTATGCCATAGACTGAGGCCTGCGGGAAAGTGGCGCTACTCATTCCCTACAGGAAAGAAACAGTACAAAAAGCTAGGTTCAAATATATCACTCACACAATCTTACCTGCTGGAGGCTGGATGCTACTCAGGGAACCTGCATGTATTTTCATGGGACTAGGCAGGCCATTATATGAGTTTTCTTTTGGGAGAAGAGGGCTGGGAGAGGTTTAGGGAAGGTGGAGGCACTAAGAATCATAGATGATTCTCAGGTAACGGGGTAAAAAAATAAAAAAAGAACACTGTTCTTTGTATCTGATCATAGGATGGGAAATGCTGTGCACAAGCTGTAGAGGTACTAGTCAAAGGATATTATCTGCGTGCAGCATCAAGTAGGAGTACTACCCAGGTTAGAGGCTGCATTGATTAAAAAGGAAGTCAAGCAGCTCAATTTATCAAGTAGAGGACCATGGTTAGTACATCAAAACACTGCTATTTATGGGGCTGGGATAAGATGGCTCTAGTTATCTAAGAAGGTGGAAAAGGATGTACTACAGCAATGAGTGACAGCTACTTTAAGTGTGATGTAAATGTACTATGCTTTTAGCAGACATTTCTGAAAGTAACAGAGGCTACTGCCAGGGCCATCATGATGTGGGGCTGCTTGGTTCTTTATTTACAGACACCATGCTCATTGCTCAAATCCTGGTCTGTGTACCTGGACCCTGGTTCCACCATTGGCCATTTACAGAGACTTTTGTTTTGTTTCGACACAGAGTACAATGCTGTACCCAAGGCCTTCTAAAATTGGTGCAGTGGGCCGGTTCCAACCACAATGGGTTTGTTGTTCTCTCCAAGACTTTCTATACTAGGTAGAATGCTGTACCTGGGACCCTTTGTACAATGTTGTAGTCTAGCTATTCTATACTCTGTTCACTGCTGCACTCAAGCTCTAGCTATGGTTTAGGACCCTTTTCCCGCAGGTGGGGCTGGGGAAGGGCAATGGAAGGAGAAAGTCATGAGACTGATTAGACTGATTCAGGTCGGGGAAAACAAAATATAATAAAGAAAAGGATAGAAGAGAAGTCTTGCAGACATACTGACAAGAGGTTAACAGGCATTAATTTAAACTAACATTCTGATAGAGCAGTGTGAAAACAGATTGAAAGGGAGGCAGTACACACAGTAAACCATACCTGCAACTGTTCCATTTGCATCTGCATCTTCTCCCGCTGATGGTGCCAGGCAGCCCCATCCAACTGCTGAGTGTAAGGCTGCTGCCGCCACACCTGCGTAATGGGGGTCAATGGCTTGGAATATGCCTGGTTCTGCTGATGGCTCATTGGTGTAGGCTGGGAAGAGCCATCCAAGCAACTGCGTGAAGGAGATTTGCTGCTGGGTAGCGTCCCATACAATTCCTTGCCAATTTCAGCAGGCAAAGTCCCTCGATTGTACATCTGGGTGCGGAGATGTGCATCACTGGAAAGGGTGTCCAGAAAGGTAGATTGGTTGAGGGTAGGCTCAACATTGGGGATGTCAAACTTCCTCACTTCATCTCTGCCAATGTCTCCCCATGGGGAAAGAGAGTTCTCAAAGCCATAATCAACCATCTTCAGAGCAGCTAGGGCTTCCAGAGACAGTTTGTCTGAAAATGGAGCAGACGTCGGAGATGCGCCACTAGGTACTCTAGACTGACTGGGTTCCAATAAAGCTGTGGAGGTGCCGACTGGGCCAGGGCTACGACCACTTGTTGCATGCTGGTTAACAAGAGGAGTAACATGGTTCCCCTGGGTACTTGGCATTACATGAGCTGTAGGGATTGTAACATATGTTCTGATTGGTTGAAAAGCTGTGCCATTGGCAGTGCAGAAAACTGAGGAAAGAAAAATAAGAATACGTTTTACACTGTTGCTCTGGAGACCAGTAGAGAGTCCCTAGTGGAAGAACACTCATAAGAAAAGACCCCATCTACAAGTACATACAGACTAGACAGACTTCTTTAGCACACCATCATTAAAGTCAGATTTTAGAACCGTATGCAAATACCATCATCTGCTAATTGCTTTTGTAAGGAAGCCACACAGGCAAACCATGTTAAACAGTTGAAGATCTAGAACTGGGCAGTCCCAATCCATCAATTCAAATCTTATCACAACAACTTCAACGTCCTCTCAATAGTCTATACTCAAAGAAACAGCTACACAACTTTTAATCTCTAACCAAACTGTGATAAGACTTTGTACAAGAGTAATCATAATCCTGGGGAACAATGCAATGTGCAACTGGAACACAAAACACTATTGCAGGTCAGCCAAGACTGCTAGCTCTCCAAACAAAAAAACCTTTTAGATAACATTTAGCTTGAGCCAAGACCATTTTTTTTCAAGGTCCTCTGTATCATATACAAAAGAAACTCCTCTTTGCATGGGAATTCACAGGAAAAGAGGCAAAGCAATAGAGACCCGGGAAATCTCTAGATTCAATCAAACAAAATCTGTTAAGCCTTCTTTAAACCCCTAAACTAGGGAACATCATACTTCAAGAACTAAGACTTGACAAGTTACTGATCATTTTGCTAGAACCTGAAGACCATTTCTGAAAAGTGGTCTATTAAACACAGCAATTCCCATCCCTTACAGTTACTGTTCAGCTTATATCTTCTGTTCTTTGTAGATCACGCAAATAACTATGCCCTATAAATGTAAACTTGTAAATAAACTGCGACATAACAGATTCGCCTTTTATTCTTATGCTTATCAGCATCGCTGGATTAGGTTTCTCTCCATACATTATGTCTATCGTCAAATTTCTGAGAGCCATGCTCAACACTCCATCTCTTGATTAACTCAGGAAAAAAGCTTCTCTACATCACACTGCTCCATCACAATGAGGTTTGGGTATGTGATTGTAAACTAAAGTACACCATTCTCATGAGTTGCCCAAACAAAAACTGCACTTTTCATTAAGTTACCGATGTCCGATTCATAGGATTTCTTCACCATTCTCCCTCATCCTAGCAACTACCAAACCAGGAACAGTTTCCCACAGGACAATGAAGCTGCTGAGAAATTCCTCACCAAGTTAAGAACAATGCATCCCATGTGTAGTGGAAATAATTATTCTAAATTCAGAGGAAAGATTCCCCTTTGAAACCGGTCCAAAATGAGGACAACATGTGTGAGGAGTATAAGCAAAATGTAAGAAGATCTCGAAGTTCATGAGTAGGCAAAGCTTTTTGTGGCAGAGTTCAAAGAAGGACAGCTTGAACCAAATGAATATCGGAAGAAAAGGGGGGGGGGTGGGATTACGGCCATGAATACGTTTAAGCACCTTGGCAAGGAAGCGATACCAGAGATGATCGTGAAAAATTAAGCTAGTGTAAAGAAAAGACGGAAGAGGAAAGCAGGAGGTGACAAATCAGAAAGATTAAAGCAGAACTGAAAATGAACTGTGGATTAAGCTAATAAACAGGGGAGAGATGCGCGCAAGAAAGAAGAGAAACACGTAAGAAAGAAGAGATCAAGGTATAAAGATCAGAGCACGGATACGAGTTTTAGTACACAGAAAAGTCAGGGATAACTAGCAATGCAACGAAAGGCAAACTGCCATTGTATGCATTATGGACTGATGCTGTACTTAGAGGGCAGGACCTTCATACAAGAGTCTGATGACACTCAGGCAGAAGGCAAGATCTTTATTTCATGATAGGCCCTTAGGTTACCGATAAACGAGGTAGATCCTGCCCAGTCTCCATCCCCTTCAACTGTTCCCATCTCCTAGCTTCCACTAAGCACAACACACCAACGTTCTATTACACCATTCACTCCAAGCATCCCAGAGAGCATGTCAGATACACAGGGAATGAGTACAAACAGGATACCAAACATCTCCCATTATTACAAACAACAAAACAAAGAACAACCATTCCCTGGCATATAAAGAACAGGGACACAGGGATGTGGAATTCCTATAGCCCGGGACATATTGTTTGCAGTCAAGGGCAACACGTTTTAATGTGCATTTTGTCCTTGGGACAAGTAGGCCCAACCCCCTGCAGCTCAAACCCTTTGGCTGCCGGTTTACAGTACCACATTGTGGATCAGGGAGGGGCATTCTCTACAATTAAGGTAGTATGTGTGTTAATGCTGTTCAAACTTGTATATATGGTTCATTAACACAAAGTCTTTATTATTAGGGTGAGCACTAAAAGTAAATGTTTTAAGCTCAGCCTGCACTACTGACGGTGGTTCCAATATAAGTGTACACACATGTTCAAAGTTTAGTAATATGAGACTCTGTATAATGCACCCAGAATGCTCTCCGATTATATGCAAATATTTGCAGAAGCTTCAAAGCAAGAGTGATGATTCTTTGCTTTCAAAATAAAACTTCACAAAAAAAAGGTATGTAAGAAAAGAAAACATTTAGCTAAACTACGGTTAGATTTTAGGTACCGTATCTTTGCAGCATCATTTAGTAACAAGTTGATGTATGTTAGTATTTCCCAAAAATATTCAGAATGGAAAAATCAGTGTAACCAGTTTAAATACGAATATGGAAAACAAAAATAAACACGCACTGGCAAAGCTAGTGAGTCTGAAATTGGTGGTCAGCCTTTTGGTTTTGTCAAGGACTTGTAAAACCTTAACAGTGTGGGAGCTGCTGGGTCCTCACCATTCCAACAAGCATTGGCAAAAGCAAAACAAAAAAATGTTGGACTCAGCACACATTGCCACAGCGGTTCTGGGCACTGAACTAAACTACTTTGTGTGCCAAGATGCTCCTTCTAAAAGAGCAAAATACTGTACTTACAGGGACGCCAGCTGATAGAAAGACGGAGTGAGACAGAATAAAAAACAAAAAGGTCATGGTTAACACCAGGCCTAATTAGAAAGTCTCAAAAGTGCATCCATGGTATATATCCTTGCTGTAAGTGCATATGTACAGTTTCTATAAATTCACAAGAATTTACAGAAGTAGGTCAAGAAATAGTACTCCCAGAAAATATCTGTGAACTGCATTTTAGCATGAGCAAATATGCAGGTGTAGATTTGCGCATGTGAAAATCTGAATGTTTTTAAGTTCACTTTTCCTCTAACCACTTTTTCCCCAAACCTGGAAGAAGTTTTAAGTCGCCCACTGTCAGTAGTAAATTTCCAATCGTTCTCAGTATGGGAAATGATTAGAGAAGAATTGTTGAAAACCCTTAAAACAGGGGCGTGGCTTGGACAGCAATGAGGACGGGCGCTGTTACCTTCACCAACCTGAGGAAACAACGGCGATTTATTGAGCGAAAACAAACCAGCGCAACAGCCAAAACTACAAGCACGGGCGTCTGAATATCACGAGCACAGACTGAGGTACCCCATCACAGCCAAAGAAAACCGCAAAGCCAGGAAACGGTCTTCAACACAGGACCAAGACAGACGCGAAGAGGGGCAGATATGGTGCCACACCGATGCCAGCCCGGGCAGGAGAAGATCTGGCCCCGAGAAGAGGAGAGTGAAAAGGACCGACAACAGAGCACCCACCTGAACTACCAAGCCAGGTTAGTGCTAAGAGTGTGGCGAAAAGAGAGCACTAAACCGCTAAAAAGGACTAATAAACAGTCGGTCAAAAACGAAACTGAAGGTGCACACTGGCAGTGGCCATCTTGGCCAGCACACAACCGCCGGACGCAATAAGGGAGGCGGGAAGGCGCAGAAGAAATACATAGGCGTGCCTGCAACACCGGGGAAAAAATGAAGGGGAAACATCCAAAGCACAGCCCTGGGAGCAGACGAGCCTATGAACCTGAGAGTGCGAACAAGTAATACATATCAAACAGATTCAAGCCAACTGGGAATACGAAACTGAAGGTGCACGCTGGGAGCGGCCATCTTTGCCAGCAGACACCCACCAAACATATAAACAACCCTGGGTGATGGCGCGCTAGTGAGCCCGCGAGTGCGATCAAGTACAACGAACCAAACGACAACAAGACAACGGTGAATACGAAACTGTAGGTTTGTAGGTGCACACTACTAGCAACCATCGTAGCCAACATCAAGGCAACCGGCCCACACAAATTTGGAAGTGCCCACATATTTAAGCTCCCGGGCACATACGGTCCTACCCAGTGCAACAAAGTAGGCGAACAAGAGCAGAAGGCAAAACGAGCGCCTGCACATAGGGGGTAAAGCAGCTTACAGTCCGACCCAGGGGGCGCAAGTAAGAAAAAGACGGCGGTTACAGCAACAACCACACGAGAAATACGAAACTGAAGGTGCACACTGGCTGCAGCCATCTTGGCCAGTGCAAACGCACTTAATGCGACAAGCTTGGCGAACAAAAGCAGATCAGTCCGGTGGGCGCAAAGACAACAGAACCACGGCGAATACGGAAACGCAACAACGGCGATAAGAAACTGAAAGCGCGCACGGGCAGCAAACACCCCGCATAGCAGACACCAATCCCAGGCCACTAAATCGGTAAACAAAGCACAGCAAACACAAACAAGGGCAAAATCTAACACCAGCAAAGGAACTCTCTAACACACCAGCCCTGCAGCAGCAAACAAGTGCACCGAGGGGGAAGTAAACCCAAAACTGCGGAGAAGAAGAGGCCTCTTGGCCAATAAACAGCAAGTGAGCACGCACAGAACGGAAATACCTCAGCTAGTACCCTCAAGCGGAACTGGCGGGAGCTAAAACAAGGACAAG
Source organism: Lissotriton helveticus (assembly GCF_964261635.1). Lineage (NCBI taxonomy): Eukaryota > Metazoa > Chordata > Amphibia > Caudata > Salamandridae > Lissotriton > Lissotriton helveticus. Next base: position 1,781,147,047 of record NC_136061.1, read on the forward strand.
GGCCATCCGAGAGCCTAGCAGGTACAGACTAGACCGCCAGCACACGAGCAAAGCCGCACCGGGTCCAAGAGGAAAGCACTCTAGCTCGGCCACACAACATAAGGGCGACAGATTGGACAGCTACCTAGCCAGAAGGCGCCTTAGCGAGATGTCTAACCAAGAAGGGAAAGTAGCCAACGAAATAAAGAAATACAAAAACAATCCTGACTCGCCCTTGAAGCTCAAAAATGACAACGCTGGACACAATCCTCAGGAAAGTCAATGAAGGCAATGAGGTTGCCAGATCCACCAAACAATCGACAACATGCAACTAGAGCTAGCAGCCATTAGAGCAGACCAACACAATACAAACACCAGGATTGACACAGCGGAAGCGAGAATCAGCGAGATAGAGGACGCCAACACGCAATCTAGTAGAGCCCTGCAGTCAGTCTCCAAAGCCACCTACAGCCTACAGAAACAGCTGGCTGAACAAGACGACCGCACAAGAAGAGGCAACATAAGACTTCACGGCATACCAGAAGGGGAAGAGGACAAACCTGGATCCTGCGCAGCCCTCCTAGAGGAGCTCATCCCGCCTATCACTGGTCTCAGCTTTGACAAACAGTTCAAACTAGACAAGGCCTATCGAGTACTAGCGATGAAACTCCAAAGCGCATGTGGCCCCCGCCAGATCGCAACAGACCGAGGCAATATTTGCAGTGGCCAGGAAGAACCAAACAATAAAGTGGAAAGATACCAAAATAATAATCACCCAAGACTTCTCGCGCCAAACTGTCGAAACAAGGAAAGGCTTCCTAGCTCTGAGAGACAGAATGAGGAAAGACAAGATCACCTTCAGCTTTGCTGGCCCAGCAAGGCTGAGAATCGTGGACAAGGGGCATCCACTGATCTTCGACGATCCGGGAGAACTGAGAAGACACTTACGCAGTCCCCCGGTGGAGGACATGGAGTCACAACGCACAGAGACTGCGAAGAGAAGAGCATCATCGGATAACACGAGTGCAATTGACCAGGCCTGTAGTGGACAATAACCAGGCACACAAAGGAACTCTAGCACACGATCAACGCTTCTACCTCAACTAACATTCTACCTCACGGTATAGCCTGTATCTAGAACATGAACTCACTAAGAAGACGGTCCCCTATCCCAGGGTGGACCCCATCACCATCTCCGCAAACTGATACTACCCCAAAGTAGCTCGCCAACTTCAACCACCCTGGGACGAGTGGGAGGCCAACACGGCATCATCTCCCGTACGGACCAAATGTATATCCTTCACTGATAATCCTGGGTTTAAGCCCGGGGCAAATATCGCAGACAACTGGCAACCCTCGGGGGTAGACCAAAATGCAAATTAGCCAACCCCTTACAGACAGCACCAAACAAGAGCGCTAATATATACTTACCATGACAACGCACACTGACCCCCAACTACTATCTGACCTGAAAATAACCTCACTTAACGTCAAAGGGCTCAACCACCCGATAAAAAGGAGGAAGATAATTAACTATCTAACCAAACTAAAAAGCGATGTATATGTCCTGCAGGAAACAAAACTTTCTGAAGAGGACGCACAGCGCCTAAAGGCGAGCTAACCCTGTGCTCGCCAGCCATACACAAAAAAAGAGGAGTAGTAACGATAATAAACAAGAAAGCCAGACTGACCCTACTCGAACACCAGGCGGATGAGGATGGACGCCTGCTAATAACCAGCCTGAAGCAGGGGGAGGAAACGATACACATCGCCAACATCTACGGCCCCAACACGGAGGACGAGTCCTTCTGGGGAGTAGTGGGAGACAAACTCGGCAGTCTCCCCCAAGAGGAACTACTGATAGTAGCAGGGGACCTTAACCAGGTACTGGACCAAACCCTAGACAGACACCCAAAAAGGACCAGTCACCAAACACAGCCCCAACACACAGTTAGGAACCTATGCGTCAAACTCCGCCTCAGACATCCATGGAGACTCCAGAACCCAGACACCAGAGACTACACTCTTTACTCTCACCCCCACAACTCGTACAGCAGGATTGACTACATCTTAATATCAGCCACTCACACTCACCTCATAGAACACATGGAGATTGCGCCAAGAACAGTGTCTAACAGTGTCTGACCACTCCCTCATCAGCCTAACACTTAGCTGTCGCCACAATGAACAAACTAGCTGTAGATGGAGATTCAATAGCGATGTCATTAAGGACCCAACCAATGCAGCAGCCATAGAGGAAGCCATCAAAGAATATCTAGAAATCAACGACAAGCCAAACATAGACAAGGGAGTACTCTGGGATGCTATGAAGGCCACAATAAGAGGGGAAAATAATATGCATCAAGGTCAGAATGAACAGGGACAGGAACAAAACAATAGCAGAACTAGAGAGACAAATCAAAGACCTGGAGATGCACCACAGCGTCAACCTAGCAGACAGGAACACACTAACTACCCTGACAAGGAAAAAATACTAACTAAATAAGATTCTAAGTGAGAGAGCGGGCACGTGGATCAACAGGTACAAAGCCATAAATCTCTGTTCAGCAAACAAAGCAGGCAAGGCCCTGGCCTCCTACTTTAAAAGCAAGCAAAGACAATACGCCATAGCAGCCATGACCGACGCCAACAAGAAATCTCAAACAACCAACAGAGATTCTCAGAGTTTTCAAAGAATTCTATGAGGTATTATACAAAGAGGACAAAAACCTCAACCCCGATGGGTGGGTAAACCCTCCTGGGCAAGCTTAGCCTACCCAAACTAACAGAGGCACAATGTGCATCACTAGAATCTGAAATAACAGGGGCAGAAATAGACATGGCAGTAGCGGCCCTAAAAGATAATAAGGCACCAGGTCCGGACGGATAAACAGCCAAATTTTACAAACACTTCCTCCCCCATATTAGAAACACACTGAAAGAGGTTTTCGCACACTGCATCAAAGCAGGGAAAATGACAAACTCGATGGCAGAGCAATATCATGGTCATCCCCGAAGAAGGCAGAGACACGCAATTTCCGCAGAACTATAGACCCATCTCTCTAATTAACGTAGACTGCAAAATATACGCAAAAATACTAGCGGGTAGAGTCAACGCGCAACTCCCAAACCTCATACACAAAACGCAAGTGGGCTACCTCAAGAACAGACTATCCCAAGACAACACAAGACTCCTCTGCCACATAATTAACTGTGCCTCCTCAAACACCAAACCAGCGGTGATGATTGCGCTAGACGCAGAAAAGGCATTTGACAGAGTTTCATGGCCCTTCCTTGACCAGTGTATGCAGAAGTTCGGCCTAGGCGAGAAATATAGGTCAATGGTCATGGCTCTGTACAAAGCACCCAAAGCCAGAGTTGTGGTGAATGGAGGCACATCAGAGGCCCTATCTCTGGCAAGAGGAACCAGACAAGGCTGCCCACTATCCCCGGCTCTGTTCCTACTGACACTAGATCCCCTACTGACCATGATCAGGAACAATGCCGAGATCAAGGGGGTGGAGGTCAACGGGAACACCGTCAAACTAGCAGCATACGCCGATGACATACTCATGACAGATAACCCCGAACCCTCAATAGAAGCACTAATGAACACCATCGAAGTGTATGCCAATGTAGCAGGGTACAAGCTTAACAGAAGCAAGTCGGAATGCAAGCCACTCAATGTCCATACCACCAAGGAGGTGTTAGGAAACTCCGGTCTACTCTGGCAGAAGGGGGCACTAAAATACCTAGGTATCTACTTTGACAGGGACCTCAAGTCAACACTGGAGCATAACGAAAAATCAATACTAAACAAAATAAAAGACAGACTAGACACGTGGTCCCCCAAGTACGTCAGTTGGTGGGGCAGAGTAGAAACCATTAAAATGAGGCTAACCCCCATGGTCAACTACCTGCTGAGTATGCTGCCACTGATAGTTACGGACGAATTCCATAAAAAAACTGAACACAATGATAAACTCGTTCCTCTGGAGGGATAAAAAAGCCAGGATAAGCCTCAGAAACTAAGGCTCAGCAAGGACATAGGGGGGCTTAACGTCACAAACTTCAAGACTTTCCAAACAGCCTGCCTGGCCAGGCAAGGCATATAATGGCTCACGCAGGAACAGAGTTACACACCAACCTGGCTGGAACTAGAGAAAGCTCTGATGGGAGGCATAAACCCGGCGGCCCTCCTCACGGCTAACAAACATCCGGTAGCCAACAACATAATCCTCAAACACCAAAAAAGCCCTCCTGCAAGTAGACAAAAGAATGGGGAAGAGTATAAGAAACACAAAATACGAATCCATTTGGTTCAACACAAAAATTAAATACAAGAACAGCGTACTTAATACAACCCCCTGGCTCCGGCGCGGTATCCACACCCCATCCTAACTAGAAGAACGAGGGTCCCCTTCCACCTTCTCCAACCTACAAAAAGCGCACGACTTCCCAGACATAGAATTATATAACTTCCTCAAAATCAAAGCGGCCATCACCAGAGCAAAACTAAGCAAAGAGGTGCCAACAATACACCAATACATGTCAAATCTCAACAAACTGACACCAAACATCGCACCTCTACAAATTACTTAGGGCAAAAACAACAAATTTAAACAGGAAAGTCATAGATCACTGGGAAACACTAAACGAAGGGCGGTTTAGCGAGAAAGAAAAAGCCATCCTCTGGGCCTCGGCAAGCAGGTACAAAGTCACCTCCACACTAGTACAAACAAAATTCTGGCTCCTACAGAGTACTGGACCCCGGCACGCCTAGCAGCGGTCGGTCTCTCTGACAACGACCTATGCTGGAACTGTCAGAAACAGAGAGGGAACCTAGAACACATGATAGTCCAATGCCCTAAGGTTAAAAATTTCTGGGGGAAAGTAAGTGTTCATCCACAATGTAACTGGGTACACTCCAAAACTAGATCTCCTCAGCATAGCAAGCGCATTCACGGCACCGGAGATTCAATCTGCCAATGACAGTAGCCTCATTGACCAGCTCCTCACAGCGGCAACCAAAACAATCCTGTCTAACTGGATAGATACAGGGAGGGCCACTTTCAAAGTATGGTTCAACTGGGTCACCTTCTTCCCAAGGGGAGCAGACAACATAACGAAAAATCAAACACCACAAGTTGGGCGCAGCAATGAGATGTGGCTCTCCCTGGACAAATACCTTGCCTCGCAAAAACCGCCATGAATGCACCTTTCTGCCCTACACAGACACCTGCCCCCCCCCCCCCCCCCCCCCCCGGCGTAACCCGTCTGCAAAATCTCGCTGGCCACACAACCTCTATTCACCGCACCTGTGTCCGTTCTTTCTCTCACTTCCTCTCATCTCTGTCCTACTTACCTCTAGACACGATCTCTTCCGACCGTAGGGGGCAAGGCATTTGACCGGTATGTAAAGATAAAGACTCAAGCAGCCTATGTATAACCAGCCCACATGCGCCATAACAAGCCCGTATGTATTATTACCGATACGTATGTTTACATTTACCAGTGTTGCCTTCGATCGGCTTACTCTGTACTGTTTTGTAAAAACTTCTTCTAATAAAAACTTTTGAAAAACAAAAAAAAAAAAAAGAACACCCTTAAAACATGCATGTTAGTAGGTTTGCACAGACTAAAAAGGGCATTCCAACCCTGGAACTATTGCTTACTACTACCTTCAGCCCCAGTATGTAGACTTGCAGAAACATCGCAGCATAAGGGAATTGCTAGTATTCAAACACTATTATGGTATGAACCCTGACATTTTCAGAGAAGCTATATCAGAACTCTTATATAATGAGATTGCTGCGTAATTTGTTGCCGCATTACATGGCACAAGTAGATTTTGTTACAGGACAAGTAGATTTATTAAACAGCCTGCCCCATGGACAAGTAGATATTTTATTAAAATCCACACCCCTGGGGACAGTCACTCAATCTCCAATAACATGCATATTCACCCAACAAGCTGTTAAATTCTCCAAGACCTACGCACACAAAGGAAACTAGAAGTCACAGAAACACTGCAACCGGTCAACACTTCATGTCAAAGTAATGAAATAACGGTGTTGTCATTACCACTGCATAGTGGTCCAAGACATGCAATACAGGTTGTGTACTACTCGAACGAAGGCCCTACCACCACATTTTGGCATTGCAAATGACACATACAACATGCGTGCACGGAAGCTCAGTAACAAGAAAGCCAGGGCACTGAACCCCACTGGCTTCCTTTGACAGAGGATTCCCCCCATCACTAAGCCTGCGGATCAAAGTCTCTAACAAAACAAAAACAGAAAGTTTAACCATACATCACCTCAACATTCCCTTGACCAGAGGCCAACACAAAACCTTGTCATCACAACTGTACTCCTACCCAAGGTCCCCAGACACCCACCTCATATTATTAAACTATGCAGGTGACAAACACAACCCACAATTTCTTCATCTTCCACAAGCAACACAACCCCAGAAGGGCAACACACTCCACCCCACACAAAACTGCAGCCCTGCACTCCAACGCCCTCATCACCAAGCCGCACTAGCTGACCAAACGAACTTGCGCAAGTGCCTGGCCGAAGGAAGCATTTAACCTGCACCCAGCACTAAGCCTGCTGGAAAATGCACCAGAAAAGGTCAGGACGTCTTTTCTTTTGAAAACAATGATAAGTCTCCAGGAGATACACAGGGTACATTTGACACAACAGAACAATCAAACACTTCAACAGTCCAGCAATGCCATCATTGACATCAGACCACTTTCGAAGGTAAAAAAATACTACCCTATTAACACAAGTTACATTAAACACTACTATTGAAACAACACAGAGTCTTGGTTATAAGCAAACTGTAAAAAAACATAGCACAAATCACAAATGAACTCCATGTACAACACACTCGACAAATCTTCCATTTGTGTAGAATGACGATTCATGAAAACTTGTGGTTATCATCATGGGGGGCAACACTTACCAAACATTTGTACTCCATGGTGTACGTCCTCTTCCAACCTCCTGTGATATGGTACTTTTCTTTCCCCACACAGCACCCCATGGGTACTCCCTCAGTAAACTTCTCACAAAAGGGAATTACTCTTTCCCTACTATGCATATCCCAGGGTACTACCCCTTACAACCTATAGGTACAGGGTACTGTTCTTTCCCCAGTTCATACCAACAAGCACATCTACACACTCATATCTCTCACAACAGGAGACTAATCTGCCCCACATCCACAACACTTCAACATGCACAACCAGCAAGTATCTACACAATAAATGTAGATGGGCACTACACTATTCCACAAACTGCTAACAAGACTACATATGGAGTTGAAAGTAAATGCTCACACAGGTTACACAGGTGGTATTCTGTATGAAAGTCAACCTAAACGTAATCAAATTTAAGGAAAACTGAAAACTGTTTAATAAATGGGATAAAAACTTGATGTTTGACAATGAATGTAGGCGTTAAAAAAAAAAAAGAAGACCATTGGAAAAACAGACGCTTTTTAGGAACAATGAAGCCACTGAACAGCTAGCTTATCATAGTATGAAGAGAGTATAAAGGGTTAATATTGAATAAGAAGAGGATTCAGAAAGCAATGGAATGCCATGTCCGAAGTAATGGAGTCAAAAAACATCAAGAAATTCTAGGTCCAGGTACAAAATGGGATTGTAAAGGAACATTGAAGTACCGTCTGGTAGAGGGAAGATTTCTGGATATTGTATCTGAAAGAGTTCTGTAACAAAGGGGCAGAGAATAGCATGGTCCAGTCATATTCATTATAGATGAAGCAATAGAAAGACAGTTTTCTATGGGTATTATAAAATAAACTATCAACACATTAAATTGACAAAAAGCAGTGGGAGCGGTCTACTTGTGGTTATAGTCAAGGCAAATATTGACTGGTGGTAGAGTTTGTTTTACTTAGGTTTCAAAGAATTATAAACACTGGTACTTTCCCAGATATCTCAAAGGGTACGGTTATCAAACCAGTATATAACAAGCATTTGCAATGCAATAGGTCTCGCATTAGGAAAGTTTGAGCTATTGGTATTGTAAATTACAAATTTTGTATTTATGTGTTGGTTTTGAAAATAGCAAAATTACTAGCTTTGTCATTTACAATGCCAATAGTTATAACTTTCGCAAACGTGACACCTATAGCATTTGTAATGCAATATGTGTTGTATTTACGTGTCTTAGATGTATTGATATTACAAATAACAATGGCTTTTAATTTGTTTAAATAATTAATACTTAAATAAAAGTTATTTTAATTTATAATGGCAATAGCTTAAACTTTTGTAAATACATTTTGTGAAGATTATGTTCAGTGTATTTTATTGTGACGAAAATCCAAGAACAGAAGTGAAATATTAACATCTTTTTGTGCCATTTGTAATAAAGCTTGAAACAGTGAGAGAACATATTTGAACCAGTTGTTGAATGGTTGCACAGAGTGATGCTGTGGCGCGGAGTGATGCTGTGGCGTTCAGTGGCGCTGTGGCGCGGAGTGATGCTGTGGCGTTCAGTGGCGCGGAGTGATGCGGAGGGGTGACGTGGCGTGGAGGGGTGACGTGGCGTGGAGGGGTGACGCGGCGTGGAGGGGTGACGCAGCGTGGAGGGGTGACGCAGCGTGGAGGGGCGACGCGGCGTGGAGGGGCGACGCGGCGTGGAGGGGCGACGTGGCGTGGAGGGGCGACGTGGCGTGGAGGGGCGACGTGGCGTGGAGGGGCGACGTGGCGTGGAGGGGCGACGTGGCGTGGAGGGGCGACGTGGCGTGGAGGGGCGACGTGGCGTGGAGGGGCGACGTGGCGTGGAGGGGCGACGTGGCGTGGAGGGGCGACGTGGCGTGGAGGGGTGACGTGGCGTGGAGGGGTGACGTGGTGTTCAGTGGTGCTGTGGCGTTCAGTGGTGCTGTGGCGTTCAGTGGTGCTGTGGCGTTCAGTGGTGCTGTGGCGTTCAGTGGTGCTGTGGCGTTCAGTGGTGCTGTGGCGTTCAGTGGTGCTGTGGCGTTCAGTGGTGCTGTGGCGTTCAGTGGTGCTGTGGCGTTCAGTGGTGCTGTGGCGTTCAGTGGTGCTGTGGCACTCCCAACTCCCCCCCCCAGCTGACCTAAGGTGCATATCCTGTTGTTGCCGAAAGGCTGAACTAGTCAATAGGCCTGGGCAAAACGTTGGGTCAAAATGAAAAATGTGTGAAATCTGCTCTCAGAAATTTTGTGCATGGACTGGGCTTAAGGGTGTTTCACTAAATGTTTCACTAATTTGTTCTGCCTCATGAAGTTTCACGGAATTATGTGGTTTCATTGTTTTGGCACCATTTCATGTCGGTTTCGTTTTTTTGTGGTCGGTTACGTACCGCAATGAAATCCCTATACTTTCCAGAAATGTCCTGTGTTTTTTATTCCGTTTAGTACACGTGAAAACACAATTTCACGAATTGCAGCTGTTTTATTATTGGATTCCACAAAACAGAAAAAATGCTCCGGTCTGCAAGCCACCACCATCACAGACGTTAATAATAAGAGCAACATAAGAAGACGCGCACTCTGTTTTGTGGAATAATATCAAAAAGGCAGCATGGCATAGCATGCCAAAGGCTCTCCAACCACCCCAAGATGTGTTCCTAATTGTCAACCGAAGGGCATCCAATGTTAGTGAGAGGTAGCGGCGTCTTGCCGCATAACGATCCCTTTGAGGGAGAAAGTTTTCAGTCGACCCCATAGCTTTTGCCTGAATAAAAACTTAGAATTCTGGAAAGAACCAGATGTTAGTGGACTTCCGGTCTGAGGTCTATATACTGCCTACTGAATCACATACAGCTTGCTTGGAAAGGTATTTGTGGTAAGGTCTCGGGTAATATGGGCAAGCAAACCAAAATGTGGTGTGTTCGCTGAGCTGCAGCTTACTTAACAATCTAGTGAGACTGCTGTTCCAATGACCATTGCCAAATGCGATGCCTGCTCGTCTCAGCTCGGGAAGCAACTTGGAACAAGAGGCAGGAAAACGAAAGTATTAGGCAGCATTCCCCGCCCATCCTCCACGTCAGGCGGCCTTAGCCCTGCGATGTAAGAGCTGTCCTCTGCTCCCGCACAGCATGCTGGGAAGTGTTGTGCGACACCAGGGTTCGTCAAAGGGCAGCAGGAAGGAAGAACTAGGCGGGACCTTGAGGGGGTGCTGCGGAGGGTCCGGGTCGTAGGTGATCCTTCGTGGCGGACCAGCGGTGCGGCCTGTACGTCTTCCAAGGCACAGGGCGGCTCTCAGTGTGGCAGGGACTTGGGAGGGGAGAAACGGTACGGTGCAGTACGCCTTCACATGGACGCACCGGGCTGGGCAAATACTTAAATACAAGGGCTGACTTGTACGATGGCGATGGCGGCCTACTTGCCGTATGTTCTCATTGCAGGCAGGATCCCCGGGGCAGCAGTGCGGCACGGAGCGGCCCAGTACGACTCGTACCGGGCAGCTTCCCTTGTGCGGCGCGCCCCGGGAGGTGGGGACACAAAGCGCTGGAGTACGCTTCAGGCGTACGTGGCGTACCTTTGTGCCCTGAAGCGGCGGACGGCACATTGGTAGCAAGCACGAGCCTCACTTTGAATCCTCACCTGCGGTGCGGCTTCGGGGGCTGTAGAGTGCGGGCCGTACTTTGCAGGGTACAAGCTTGCCGGTTCGTGGCGGCTTGGATGCGGTGGCAATGCAGCTCGAACAGGGATGTGTGTGCGAGTGTGCGTGTGCGAGTGTGTGTCTGTGTGTGTGCGCGCATCTGTGTGCGCGTGACGTGTTATCCCTTCCTGGCAATGTGAGGCAGGAGATGGGCACAGCGCCGGCCTGGATGTGCGCGTCCACAGACACCAATCGCCGCGCGTGCCCGACCCCGGTCTCAGATTCCCAGGAGGCGGGGAACATTGGATACTTTTCTCCAGCTCGACCTAAAAAACAATGAATGTCAAAAGGCCTAAAAGCAGCCAAATAAAACAGCTTCTTATATTCAGTGACTAAACCCCCCCATGAACCTTGAAAGGTGAATGGCTTTCCACAGGTTGTCCACCAGCCGTCAATCAGCAGTACCTCACTCTAACTAGCCGGAAATGCCGACTTCAGGCAGGTCGCCCTTCCAGCCAATATGACTTCCTATGTTTTCATGATGCTTCCTTTAATAGTCAATGGTACAAAGTTATGTTTTACATCTATGAAAACAATCTTTGTAAAAGCAAATGCGTCTCGCCTATGCAAGAGCTATTGGTTTGGTCAATGTGTTTCTGCCAAGTTGTACACCAGCTGTTCAGTATGGCTAAAAGTAGTGGCGTAGAAGAGTGGCGTGGAGTGTCAGAGTGGAATGGGAAAAAGTGGAGATGCAGACAGTGAGGTGTATTGAAGTGGCAGAGTGGAGTCGCGTAGAGTGAACTGGTGTAGAGTGAACTGGCGTAGAGTGAACTGGCGTAGAGTGAACTGGCGTAGAGTGAACTGGCGTAGAGTGTTACAGAGTATAATGGCGTAAGATGTAGTAGCATATAATTCAGCAGCGTGCAATTGAGCGTCAGAATGCAGTGGCGTAGATTAGAGTGTTGCATAGTAGAGTGCAGTGGTGCAGAGTATTGGAGTAGAGTAGAGTGCAGTGGCACAGACGTTGCTGCAGAGTGCTAGTTTGAAGAGTGCATTATTATAGAATGCAGTAGTGCAAAGTACATTGGCAAAGAGTTCAGTGATGCAGAGTGCAGTGGCGTGAGGAGCAGAGTAAACTGCAGTGGAATGGAGAGGTGTAGAGTGGACTGCTATAGGGTGCCTTGGCGTGGAGTATTGCAGAGTATAGTGAGGTAGAGAGCAGAAGCATAGAATTTAGTGGTGAACAATGCAGCTTTGCATAATGCATTGACGTAGAATAGAGTGGTGTATAACAGAGTGGTGTAGGTGGAGTGGTGCAGTGTGGCATTGAATGCAGTTTTGTAGAGTAGAGTGGCAGAGAGTGCAGCAGCATAGAGTGGAGAAGAGTGAGGAGTTCCGTGACAGAGTGCATTGATGCAGAGTGGATTATAAAGCCTTGGCATTGAATGCTGTAGTACAGAGTAGAATCGAATAGAGTTCAGTGGTGGAGAGTGCAGTGTTGCGGAGCAGTGGCATGGAATGCTGTAAAGCGGAATGGTCCAGAATAGAGGGCTGTGGTGCAGATAAGAGTGCCGTGGCACAGAGTGGAGTATTCATGGTATGGTAGCATACTGCCATTACAGACAACCCATTTTCAATTGAAATGACCATTACATTTGCACAGATATACAGTTTTACTAATAAAAATATACAGCACACACACGATAGTGTGTAGACATTGCATTACCTAGTATAATGATTTGTTTTGATCATATTAAGCATTTTGTCTCCAATATATATTTCAAACATTAACAAGAATATGCTTCATTTGTGTTCCTAATTTTGAAGTATTTTGAAGTATTTGCACAGTTCTGTTAACTGTTGTTGCTAGAAAAAAAAAAAAAAATTCTACTCCCAGTATCCAGCAGGATTGTGACATAAATCTACACACTTTGAAGTTAGAGAAAAAAAAGTAAAGACCACGCTCTCCCTGAAGACAGAGCCCGACATTTGACCTCAGTCTTTGAATACACAACAAATGTAACACGATTTACAGGCCTGTTTACAGAAAGGAGCACTCGTGGAAGAATACAAGGGGAGTTGGTGTGAAAAGGCTTTGCTCCTTGGGAGGAAAGACCTTACCCTGGATAGCCTAAAACAAATAAAGTCCGCAAATAGAAAGCAAGCAAATGTGAGTTACAATGCCATAGGTAAGCAACTGGTGGAATGCATTCCCAGGGTAGCTTTCTGAATGTCCCCAAGATGTCTTTAGGTAGGCTTCGACCTAAAAAGGGTGTGGAAGACAGAAGTAGAAAAGAAGGCAAGGAGGGTGAAAGAAATAGCAATGCTGGTGAGAGATAAGGGAGTCTGAAATGAATTAACAGAAAACCAACAGCAGGAAAAGAGCAGGGCTGCAAGTTCTGTTCGTGGAATGTAATTGATTAAATACAAAGCTGGAGGAAGACGACTTCATAGAGTTCATCACCCAATATAACATACTTCTGTTTCAGGAAACATGGCAGACAAAAAGCTCGCCACTTGTGGGATATAAAGAATATTTTATACCAGCACATAAGGAGGCACGGCCCGGTAGGGCAAAGGGAGGCCTATCAATCTTTATATCCACCGATTTCCTTTGGAGAGACATTTGTATCGAATTAGATTCTACATGGATGCAATGCATCAAAATCGAAATCTCTCCTATCATGGGTCTATCGGTTCTAAACTTATACATGCACCCAGGTGGAAAACAAAGGGAAAAGGATTAAGCAACTTATAGCTGCAATTACCACACTGAAATCCACCTACCCAAGCGACAACATGCTAATAACTGGTGACTTTAATATGAACCTAATCCAAGGACAGGAGGGAACCCTACCGAACTTTATTGAGTCACGACAGGGCAACCAAAGTAGACAAGATGCGATGGGGAGCAAATGTGCAGTAGAATTGGAAGCCCTCTTCCTGCACACACTCAACGGAAGGGGTCCCTTGGACAGACCAGCAGCCCTAACGAGAGTCACTAGGAATACAGGTTCAACAATAGATTACACTTTGGCAGATCCCGATTTATTTCCTTATATCAAAGACTTCGATATCCTGGAACGGGGTGAAAGCGATCACTACCCTCAGACATTTACATTATCAATCAAACCAAAAGAGTCCGAGCAAGCGCACCCCCTAACATTGAATACTCAACTCTTCAACTTACAAAGACTAAATTGGAATGAAGATAACATTTCTAATTTAATGGAGACATGTCGCTTACTGCTTTTACCATCAGAAGAATCAAAAGATATAGTAAAGACCTGGGAGTCCTTTGTAGTTAAAATCAATAAAAAACACCAAATCAAGCACAAAGGACACAAAACAACAAGAAATGGAGGCGGGAAATGGTACACGGCAAAAATGCGTTTATTAAAAAAGCAACTCAACTCATATCTTAGGTCTTTACGAAAAAAGGATCCCCAATTATCACAACAAACTCTCAAATCAATAGAATATTCTAACAGGCATTTACAATGCAACGGTCTCGCCTTTGCCAAAGTTAGAGCTATTGGCATTGTAAATGACAAATTTTTTATTTATGTGTTGGTTTTGAAAACAGATAAATAAATGGCAGTATCATTTACAATGTCAATAGCTTAATCTCTCGCAAATGCGAGACCTATTTGCACCCACAGGAGGGACCTATTGGCTTTGACAAGGTTTGTTTCAAACATACCTTAAGCGATTTTTCTAATGCATATATCAAAGCAGGCTCCACAGTAGGCTTCATGTAAGTGTTATTATTGTTACTTGATGAAACAACTATCCTCAACGGAGGCACCATTGTGATACTGGTATTTTGCACAAAATGCACTTGATTAGTAGCAGAAAGTTAGAGGTCATAGGTAGGGGTCAGTAGAGCACAAGTTAAGAACTTCTGGTTTATAGTGGTAAATGACGGCATCTCTTATTTGGGCCCACGTTCCCTGCGTATTGAGGTGAACATGATATTCTGTTTTTGTAAAATAATACTTGGCCGTCTTGATGTTGAAATAACCAGAAAGGTGTCGGATGATTTAGCGGGTATTAATTTTGACGATATCCGAAGGATGAAAGGCTACTTGGCCCTTCGTGAAGTCGGACCTGTGGTTTTCGGGTTAAACGCGGATTTCTGCAAGGGGTGCTTTAATCCTCTGAGCCATTGTGTGCTGCGTGGCCTCAGTTTTATCTCCGTATTTACCTGCACCGAGGAGTGTAATAAACTATTCTGGAGACATAACACAAGCTCTGAGGCAGCGTACTGTGCAATTCACCCTTAATCTGCAGCTACGTGGCCCGAAAGACGGTTTATGTTGCTGCTTCGTGGAGTTTGAGGGCAGCTGTGACCTCATGGCAGGTAATGTGCGACTTCGCCTCACATTGCCTCCTGACACATAAAAAAAAATACCATTATCGAAGCCAGGCAGGTTATTGCGTTTCAGGAGCGCTCGTCTGCAACAGGAAATTAATTTGAAGGAGTTTTGTTAGTCTAATGGCCTGTAAATACCTCCGCACTGTAGCGCCCGTGCGCCTTGAGCCGCGCTGCGAGGCGCTGATAAGAGCTGAGCGGGACGTTGTAGCGTCGGCTGGTGGGGGATTAATATTTCACGCATCTTTGAAATTGTGCAAATATGGTTCCTTATTAGCGAGGTGGAAACATTGTGCAAATGATGGAAAATACACTCCGCCTTGCATTTCCACTGCCTTTTTATTTCCTTAGTGTGTATTAAACAAGGGTTTACATAAGCATTTGGTTTTGGTGGCCCATTATTAATAATGAAGGTGGACCTGGAGTAAAGAAATGGAAATAAAATGCACACTACAACCCCCCCCCCCCCCCCGCCACCTCCCCCCCCACTAAAAAAAAAAGCACGCCGTCTGGTTATTGTTGAGCCTGGCAGGGGGAGGGGGAGTCAAGGTGGTAGTACGAGAAGTGTGAGAAGTGTGGCTCACTGGTTAGAGGAGGCAGACCTGGAAGTAGAGGTCAGCCCGGGACCAGGGTTCAATTCCCGGCTCGGCGGGGTCTTTGAGTCCTAAAATGTCCATGGACTCAACAATTCTCGCTCAGGTGCCTACTCGATTCACGGGTTCACACTCTGCGACTCTGGGCAATAGCTTGCTTAATCTCCACAACGGCCCCTTGCGGCGGGATGCCTGGCTTTCACCTTGCAGATACCCTGCCGGGGTTATCTCACAGGGGAATGAATACCAGGACGGGTTCCCTAAGCAAGCGCTTAGAAACCGCTTGGTGATTTGCGCTATATAAATTCCTGTACATTTACCTCTTGCACCAGGCGGGCGCCTAACCTGCTCTCTCTCCCCTCTAGGCAAAGGGTCAGTGCAGAACATTACGGTGTCATTTCACGAGTGTGCACGAGGGCGCATGTGTGCTGCGTGTGTGATGGTGAACGGGAGTCACATCTTTTCAGAAAGGACAGTGTGTAAGAACATGCTAAATAATTGTATATGCGTATCCATGGCAGTGAAAGTAGAAACATCCCAATAACACGTAATTTACACATCCGTGCTAGGGAAGCGCGCGTACAGCATTGGTAACCGCAGTGCAATTGTAGGATGTTATCTTCACAGTACGGTTCACTGCCTCGTAGATTACATATCGTAGTGATTTACATAGAGAGCATCCGTGACGTCTCGTCCAGACCAGAGTTTCTGACTTTGAAACTTGGGAAACCCGGTGGGAGTCTCGGCGTCTGTTCGACATCCTGTGATTCTGGGCAAATCACTCCACCTCCTCTTGCCTTTCAAAAAAGCAACGTGCCCTTGGGTAATGTAACTGGTGCTCGTGTAAAGCGCCCCGATACCGTCGCGTCGAGCTCGCGCTATATACAAGTGAAAAGAACGACCAGTAGGTCCTCTTCAGTTTCATTTCTACTTAAACACATTCTCAGCAGTGCAATAACTTGACTACACTTATAATTAACAAGAAGCACGGGCACACGGACGGGGGAGGGGGCGGGAACGGGCACACTGACAGCGGGAGGGGGGCGGGAACGGGCACACGGACAGCGGGAGGGGGGCAGGTTAACAAGCACACGGACAGCGGGAGGGGGGCGGGAACGGGATAAGAAAAAAAACTAAAAAATGCCACTTACCTGCAAGAAAAGTGAAATGGCGCAGCCCAACCCTGCTCGGAGTAGGGAGCGGGTCGGGTCTGCGTCCTCACAGGGAGAGCGAGCAGGCTAGTGTGACGAAGGATGCCGGCCTGGAAAAAAAAAAAATTACATCCGCCCACCGCCCCATGACGTGGCGGAAAGCCTAAAAATCGCAGGAACACCCACGAATCTGCTCGCAGAATGACGAGCAGATCTCTCTTCCAATGGCTAGCCTCCATTTATGGAGCTAGCCAATGGAAAGAGAGGGCGGGACAAAGCCACACAGTGTAAGTCATTAGATTTTGCCTGCGCGAAACGCTGCTTGCGCAGCTTTCGACAGGCGAAACCTAAAAAGGAGCTAAAACGCGAGACCAAAGAGGCCAAGCAAAAGTATAAGGAAAAACTAGAGTGCACTATACTCCATGCTAGCAAGCTGCGGAACTCTAAAGATTTCTGGGCAAAAATAAATTTTATGCTTAATGGCAAACATCGACAGTTCAACTCGGATATGACAGACCAGATTTGGGGCGCACACATTAATCTAACTTACAACTTTACACAGGATAAATCCATAGATCATACACCTGCGACCCCAATAGAGTTTATTCCAACTGCAAGTTCGAGATTAATGGCAGAAGAGTGGAAACCCAGTAAGCAAAAAGATTCACCCCACACCCATAGTCTGATATCGGTGGTAACCTTATCCTCAAACCCAGTAAAGTCTTTTCAAACCAAAGTAACCAGCAAGTCACCAGTTTTGGAGCATATAGGAGAAATAGACCAGATTACACCAAAGCAGGTTTTGAGGACTATAAACCACCTGAGAGCAGACTGGGCCCCCGGACCAAATGGCCTACCCAACGCTCTATTTAGGCAAGATCCCACGTTTTGGTCTAGATACTTATCCCCCTTATTCTGTAACAGCCTAAGGACCGGGAACATTCCCGACTCTTGGAGGGGCAGTATTCTACAACCGATTCACAAATCAGGGACTCGCTCAGACCCTAACAACTATAGGCTGATAGCCCTAATAGATGTTGAGGCTAAGATTTATGCATCCAATTTATTGGCAGACCTGGAGTCTTGGGTCAGCAGCAAAGGTTTGATCCCATGGACACAAACAGGTTTTCGGGCCGGTATGGGCACCCTAACAAATCTATCTGCGCTAACTCTCCTTGCTAAAAAGGCAATAGACAACTCTACCGTTCTATATACATGTTTTTTAGACCTGAAAGCGGCTTTTGATAAAGTGCCAATATCTAAACTTTGGACCAAAATGAAAGCTTGGGGTGCTCCTCCTAATCTATTGGGAGCAATTATTAATTTATACTTGCATACCTGGGTCCAAATAAAAAAAGGGGATGGTCGATGCCGAACAAAGAAATTTCCAACACTTAACGGGCTAAAGCAAGGATGCGTGCTGGCCCCTAGCCTATTCAACATCTATACCGCTGACCTAGAGCGTGACCTACGCACAATCCAGGGAGATCCACCGAAATTGGGACAAACACCCATAGTAAGTCTGCAATATGCAGACGACATTGTGCTCCTCTCACAAACTCCGCTTGGCTTACAACGGCTGATTTCTAAACTTGCGCTGTACATTTCCAATGCACAACTAACAATAAACTTCAAAAAAATCAAACATTCTGTGCTTCTCTAGCTCTCGAAAAAAACGACCAAAATTTGTTTGGAGGATAAATTCCTGTACTTTAACCCAGGTAGATAAATATAAATACTTGGGCATCCTATTAGACCATCAACTAAAGTATAAATATCATTTAGACCGTGGGAATTCAAAATCAAAACAACTCCAATTTGCCTTCAAAACTATACAAAAACACCTAAGTGGAAGTTCAACCGGCCATGTGCTAAAGATTGTAGCAGCAAAATTTCTGCCCTCGCTCACATACGGCTCGGAAATGATGGCTACCAGAGACTCTACAGTGCTAAACCTTGCCCAATCAAGACTGTTTAAAAACCTCTTCTCAATTCCGCGACATATTTCCCAAGCACAAATACGTCTGGAATACGGGTTAACAAATCAGATTCCGGCAAGACAAGGGGCCCTGGCCAAATATTATTGGCGCATGAGGAACGCCGAAGATAACTCACTTGCCCACCTCTGCTGGGAAGAAGTCGAAAAACAGGCTAGGCACTCCAACTCCACATGTAAGACTCTTAGGCAAGCGCTTCTATCGTTAAATCTGGAAGAAGCTTGGCTTTCACCTATGCCTTACAATGCTTTTAAACAAATTACCAACAAAGCTATCAAATAAGCATCGTTGCAAATGGACAAAGGTTCAGTGGCTGGTAAAAGCCACGCCTGGATCGTGATGCCAACATACAACCAACTGAAACAACAACCTTATTTGCAAGAATGTTTCAGGGACCATTACAAGAGGAAACCAAGTCTTCTGAGGGTGGGTTGTTTCTCGAGCAAAGACCTTACCCCCAAATGGTTACGGACCTGGTCAACTTCAGACTGTCGCCTCTGTGACAAGGGTGAAGAGTCGTTACTGCATATATTATGTATTTGCCCGGCACTACAAAATCTAAGGAAGATCCTCTTGAAACCACTCTTAAGAGAAGCACAAGTCAGGACCTGTAGCGCGGCTGTGATAAAATGCCTCAGCGTGTCTTCGATACAACTTTCCTGCAAAACTATAAAATTCCTTGCTTTTGCTGCCCAAGAGCTTGAAAAAAAGGCAGCAACAAAAGATGAACTAGGTCACATTGTCTCCCCGCGGCTGGCCCTGGACTATCCCTCATTTTGTCAATAGATACCTTCTTTCCTACTGCCCCTGCAAATGCACTTATCTGATACTATGGGTGACAGTTATATCCAATTAGGTATAAGCCCCTAAGTATATCGTATCACCTGTCACAACACTCATTTGATGGTCCCTATGTCTTAATGAGACAGTTATCTTCTTACAAAGTGTCATACCTGTTTTTTTTTTTTTATTAATTTGGTTGGTATATTTGTGCAAAGTCGCTAACGACTTGTGTCATCATTCGTTTTATCATGTCATTTTATGCTGTTTTTACGCTGACTCAAAGATGTTGATGTTTATCACATGGTGGTAAGATCCATCCTTTTATGATTTTAACAAAATCAAATAAAGTATCATTTCTACAGTGAGTCTGAGGGAGTGAAGATGACATACCCAAAAGCAAAAAAGAAGCCAAAAGCACAAAACTAAAAGCTTGAAGTTGCTGTCCAAAAGCATCTAAAAAAAGTCCCAACCAGAAAAAATATATATATTACTAAATTCAAGCTGAACCTACTCATTTATAACCCAGACAACCCAGATCAAAACTTCACAGTTAAAGAGCTAGTGTGGGCCCATGATCCATTGCAATAGTGCTATATATGCCTTATTACAAATGGGACAGCACTCAAAAGATGGTTTCGAGTTGATGACAGAGATCCAGTTTTAAAAAATCATACTTCTAGGAACCTTGCCATCACTGTGCAGGTTCAAAGCAAATAGAACGAGGAGTAACGTGGGCTTATATATACCAGAATTGAAAGAAAAACACAAGTACCCCCAACCCTCCTCCAATTGCTGTAGTCCTTGGCACATAACTGGGCTCATAACATGAGGCAAGATAATTGATTTTTCCTCAAAGAGCTCATTCACTATTGATCCTAAATAACTTGGCTGAATGCATATTTATCAACCCTTAAAAACAAGTAGTCGAATAACGTGTGAAATTTAAAGAGCAACTGTAGAGAGACTGAAATTATCATACTATTGATAACTCTAACACAATCCTACTCGAATCTCTCACAGTGATCCTTCTTGCACCCCGACAACGCATGCAGTTCAATCTTACACAGGCCTAAGCCCAAGTCCACAGTACAAAGATATAGATAAATAAATATGAGAGAGAGGAGAGAGGAGAGAGGAGAGAGGAGAGAGGAGAGAGGAGAGAGGAGAGAGGAGAGAGGAGAGAGGAGAGAGGAGAGAGGAGAGAGGAGAGAGGAGAGAGGAGAGAGGAGAGAGGAGAGAGGAGAGAGGAGAGAGGAGAGAGGAGAGAGGAGAGAGGAGAGAGGAGAGAGGAGAGAGGAGAGAGGAGAGAGGAGAGAGGAGAGAGGAGAGAGGAGAGAGGAGAGAGGAGAGAGGAGAGAGGAGAGAGGAGAGAGGAGAGAGGAGAGAGGAGAGAGGAGAGAGGAGAGAGGAGAGAGGAGAGAGGAGAGAGGAGAGAGGAGAGAGGAGAGAGGAGAGAGGAGAGAGAGAGAGAGGAGAGAGGAGAGAGGAGAGAGGAGAGAGGAGAGAGGAGAGAGGAGGAGAGAGGAGAGAGAAGAGAGAAGAGAGAAGAGAGAAGAGAGAAGAGAGACATATTTAATATAACAAAACCGTTCCAATAAATTAAGACATTTGGAGAGACATGAAAAGTTCAGAGGCCAGCGGCGTTATACCAACCAATCAACTGAAAATAAGTACGAATTATGCATGCCATAGTATTAACAGGATCTTTGCAGCAGTTAAAAAGTCAGTGTATATATTCATTGTGCGCCCGTAACAAATGGATCTGGTGATTAAGCAAGGTATTAATGTTAATGTTAATGTTAGGCACACTTTTAGAGCGCACGGCTACCCCAAAGGGTGTCCCGGCGCTTTAGCAAAGATGCCCCTAAAAACAGAAAAACCAAAAGGTAAACAGACTGCAGAAACACGGGTTACTCGGTGAAGAACAGAGTCTTCAGCTCCTTCCTGAAGACCAAGAGATTATTTGCTTTCCGGAGGGAAAGAGGGAGTGCATTCCACAGGCAAGCTGTTACGTGTTGGAAAGAGCGACCTCCCATCCGCACACGTTTGACCACAGGCACCTCCATTTTGGCCAGGTCCGCCGACCGCAGAGACCTTCGTGGCGCATAGAAAGCAGTGCGCTTCCTAAGGTAGAAAGGGCCGGTCGCATGGAGAGCTTTAAACGCCAATGTAAGGAGTTTAAATTTAATTCTCTCCGCGATTGGTAGCCAGTGAAGCCTGGCTAGGAGCACTGAGGCTCTTGCTCTCCTCGGCAGGCCATAGATGGCTCTGGCCGCCGAATTCTGTGTGACCTGCAACCTAGATATCAAATATTTAGGTAGGCCCGCGAAGAGCGCATTTGCATAGTCCAGGCGAGAACCCACCAACGCCTGAACTATATTCCTGCGGTACTGCAAAGAGAGCAGGGGCAGAAATTTTCTAAGCATCTTGAGGATGCTAAAGCATTTCCCTACAAGTCCCAGGATGTGGGGACGAAAAGATAGATCAACGTCAAGCACCACTCCAAGATTTTTTACCTGAGCAGAAGGAGCCTCAGGGGGGAACATGTCCTGGGGCCACCACGACTTCCAGTCTGCGTCTGGGGCACAGCCAAAGAAGAGCAGCTCTTAAGGAACAACGCCCTTTTGTTCAACAAAGCCATTAAAACTGAGACTGATGCTCAAGTGAAATCGGATCGATCACACAATAAAGGGACCTGCGAAGCCGCCAGCATAATGTAAGTTACAAAATAATGTGAACCTCACTTCCTCATCCTCGATACAGCTAAGCTCTGCGTTCCATAATACCATAGCCCCACCTTTGTGGTCCTCGCGCATGACGTGGAAGCACTTCTCGCACAGGCTTAAAGCAAAGAAAACACATTTAACACACACCAGGAGCCTGTATGTAGCACGTGCGGATAATCCTCAGCGCCCAGCGTAATGGTAGTAAGAGCTATACAAATAGTATAATACAATGCGATACATATTCTGTCTGTATGCGTAAAAAAAGCCTCGAACCTTATCCTAACTAAAGAGCTGCGTGAAAATACGTAGAGCAGAAACTTCTGCCAAGAAAATAGATACAGGGGATGGGTACCGAGCGGAGAGGGACTGCTAACAAACTGTTTGGAAGCGGGTTCTAGTGACACCTACACGGAACTGGCGGGGATGGCTTAGAGACAGAGTCCGGATTTCATTTTTTGAGGGGGTTAGCGAGGACCGTTTCCTTTTAGGGTAATTTTATGCAGAAACAATGAACGGTTTGATAATTACAGTCCAAATAAGCAGCAGACGCAGAACTCGCGTTGAGTCAATGGGAAAGCCTGATAGGTGCTGCCAATAGTTGCAGCACGGCTTGGGGGCAGGTAAACAGTCCCCGCCCGCAGGTGCCGGGCTCGCCCTGTCACACCCCGGGGCGGCACCGGGCAGGAGCGGTCATCCAGCGGGCTGGCCTGGGAACACACTGGGCCGCCCCCTGAGGGGCACTGACAGTTGGCGCATTGCCAAAGTGAGGGGTCGCCTGAGCCCGCCACCCTAACTTAAAGTAAACATCGAAAGCAGCCAGACTGCTCTCGGGGAGAAACTTCACTTTGCAAACCCACAGGCCGAGGTCAGCTGCAAGTACAGGTCTGTGCAGCCCATATTCTTTGCCGGGCACCCCTTGGCTCCACCGCCCGGCTGAGATATGCACTCCACCCGGTCACTTACCAGCAGACAGTCGGTGTTGACTTGGCTGGTAGGGTCCCGCAGCATGGCATCCATTCACCCCAGGCGGGCCTCCAAGCTCTCCCCGGTGCTTGACATGGTGGTTCCGCGGCGACTGTTTTCTGTCTCTTGGTTCAGTTCCTGAACGGATGCATCACCCAGAGGGGGTCAATTGTGTTCACCGTGGCAGGACATGAAGGGGAAGGTGGTGCCCGCCGTAACTCCTGGGACCGTTGTCTAAGTGACGAAGTTGAAGCCGATTTCTGCTGGGGTCGTTTTTGCTCCGGGTCCTTGGGGAGGGGCTGACAGTCACTGTCCTGCAGGGGAACGGAGGCGCCCTCACCAATCGACAAACATGTCCGCCTTCCTGTTCAAACACACGGGAGGGAAAGGGCCACGGCGCGCTCTGCGCATGCGCGACCGACTTGGCGGACGCCCAGACCCAGGTTCGCTCGGCCCCGGCTCTGGGAGAGGCTCGCGCGCGACCGGCTGTCTGCTTACTGGAGCGCGCGCGGTAGCGCGCGCACTGAACTTGAAGCTGTGTCCGGGTGGTCTATTGGGAAACACAGCACAGAGTCCTCTAGTTTGGATAATTCGTAATGGTGTGAACGAATTCGTAGATTCGATGCAATATGTCGCACTGACTTTGACATCATTGATAACAAGAGAAGTGACAAGCAAGATAATACAAAGAGATATAATGTGAATAAAATGAACACGAAACTTCTCTATAGTAGCCTCAAGGGCTAAAACAAGTCGTGAGCGGGCACGCTCCCGAACTTCCGGTTTCGGGATGTGCACGCTCACGGCTGTCGTGAGGCAGGAGCGGTGGCAGCAGGAGTGGCGGCTGAGGCCGCTGATGCGGTAAGTGGGGCGGTCGGTCTGTCTGTCTTCGGCCGGCCTGCGTAAGCGCGTCCACAGACCAGAAACGCCGCGCGTGCCCTGGTCGGTCTCCCTTCAGAGCCAACTCCACGACAATAGGTCTCTAGAGCGAGACCGAAAAAAGGGGATGCTTCTTTACCACAAAATTAAAGGCAGATTAACTTACTAGATGCGGGTGGGAAAATATTTGAGAAAGTTTTGCTGTGGCTTTTAAAAAAGAGGGTTGTGTCTAACTTAATGTTTACGATACAGCAGGAGTGTGGCTCAAGGAGGGACATTTGACCATTGTTTTAGCTTGTGGACTATAGCTCAAAAATCTCTGGAGTAAAGATTAGGTCTTTATTGCGGAATTGTGGACTTATGGGCAGCATTCACCTCAGATCACAAACTGTTATGGGAAGCTCTGAGAAATTAGTAAATATCTAAAGGCCCCTTGTGATTATAAAAGAAATGTATAGAAGAACTTACGTACAGGTGGAAATAGTTTCCAAAGGATCATTCTCCAAAAAAATATGTATATCATAAATGGCCTATGGCAAGGATGGGTTTTGGCCCTGCACTTATTCTCATTTTTAGCAGATGTACCCAAACTTTCAGGTACAGCAAATGGTTTTAACCCTAAGACGAATGTCACTCATATTAGTTGTCTTCATTATGCTAACAATCTGGTTGTTTTAGCGGATAGAAAATCTGCTTGCCGAGAAAATAGATTGTTTTCTCGAAAAATTGCAACAACAAAAAAGGGGACTATCAATCTGGAAAAAACAAAGGGGTGGTCATTCAGTAATAATAACTTCAAGTTTAAGTGAGTCTTTGACAATGCAGAAGTAGAAGATGTCAATAGATATAAATACCTGAGGATGTGGTTTGGGGACACATTGTTACAGAAAGACTATATTGAAGCGTAAGAGGTAAAGGCTCTATCGACAACAAGCAGACTCAAGTAATTTGGAAGAGAGTTTGGAGGGCCCTCCTCAAGACCTGTTTTAGCAGCTTATCGAGCGATGATCTGGTCGCAATTTCAATATGGATCGAAACTGCTTTGTTGAAGTGGTAAAATCAAGTGGGATCTTGAGAAGGGGAGGTGGTTGAAAAGACTCCTATCCTTACTGCCCACAGTTATGATTCAAGCTGTAACGATGGAAATGGGTCTAACAGCTTGGAGTTACCTAGCTTTTGCCCAGGCAATTAGATTCTGTAAATTGTTAGAGCAGATTAATTTCCTAAAATCTCCACTTTATGTCAACTGGTGATCCAGAGGAGTGAATTAAAATGGGCAATAATCGGTAAAACAAAGGATCATTGGGATTAGTGATAAGTTATCTATCACACAGAACCTGCACCAACTACTGAGAAACAGCACACGTGATCTTCGTAAGCTAACAAAAAATATGTTACTTAAATAATAAGAGCTCTGTATGCCATTTGAGATTAATTTGGATAGCGGAAGAATTATTTCCATATTTAGAAAACTTGCATAACTGAGCATTTAGAACGGCACTTTTTAGGTCTCGGCTAGAAGCGAGCGAAGCTGGCTCTCGCCAGAGACCTATAGTTAGCGGCTCAGCTTCCGAGGAGGACAGCACCTGGCCGCGCGCATTTCTGCCGAAGGAGGCGATTTGCGCCGGCCACGCGCGCGCGAACGCGCTCGCAGTGGCCAGGTGCTGTCCTACTGGAAAGCAGCCTCCCACAACTCAGAACGCTGCTCGTGCTCACGCCTGCTCCCAGGGCACGCACTCTCTCATCTGTGCGACTTGATAGAGCAGCTTGTAGTGTTCCTCCCTCTTCTCAAAAGTACACAGGTTGCAGTCTTCTCTTTATGCAGGATGGGCGGATCGCCTGACAAACGCTGGTTCTTTTATTTCACCCACGCTCGCCTGCCTCCCGTTGACATTAAAGCATTTCTGGTGCATCGAAGCATCGAGGGAGGGAAAGTGCTTAAGTTTATTTTCTCTTCCTACAAGTACACCACATGTGATAAGCATGGGTCATTGTAGCATCACCCAAACATAGATAGTACATGCTGCTTCTGCAACGAAAGGCATGACTCAGTTAACCTGTTCCTGCATTCAGTGGTAAGAAGAGAGGAGTTGGCCTAACGGCTAGGGCGCTCGACCTCGGACCTGGGGAACACGGTTCGAGTCTCGGGAATATCGCGAAAACCTCCTGTGATTCTGGGCAAATCCCCGTGCCTCACAAAATGAATGTGTGTCCTTGTGTAACGTATTTGGTGCTATGTAAAGCGCTCTGAACGTATTAAAAATCTATTTACATGTGAAAATAATGTGCTTTCTTTTGATACTCCATTGTAGTAACCCCACTGGTCTTTTTCTCACTTTTGGGGCTACACTAGATAGTGCGTCCACTTCTCCTTGAGGATTCCTCCTTTTTGCATTTCAGCGGAACATAGGTTCATTTTATCTCGGAGACAGACTTGGGTGGTGCCTGTCTTCCGCATGTGCGTGTTCTCGCCGATCAGGTCTGTGTGGTTAATGTTGTGCAAGCCACTCATTATGTGTACCTGTGTGGGTGTTCTGTGAGGCTGGTTTTAATTTTACCAATTCAAAGCACGGGCCGTTTCCACCATTAGGCCAGACTAGGCGGTCGCCTAGGGCGGCAGAAGGTAGAGGGCGGCAAAAACAAGAGTTTGGGAATTCTGCTCATTTGCACTCGCTCACTGTGACAGTATCAAAGCGGTGCCAGGACTCTGCGTCCCAAACCTCGGCTCCCAGACGGGGACAGGAAATCTCCAGCTGCGGCGCACAACATGCCCTTGAGAGGCACTGGGTGCTGAGGGCAGACCTGGACACAGGACGTTGGGTGGGCCGGGCATACTGGAGGGCCATCCTGTGCAGGAGGAGACAGGCGGTGGCGCTCTGTGCTCAGCTTGAGACCTCAGGCCCACAGACCCGCCCCAACCTCCGGGCCGCCATGGCGGAGGTACCGCTGTGCCTCACCTGGGTGCCTCTGGTGCTGGCCGTGTCCTGCGTGTCCATCAGCCTGGCGTCCAACAACGAATGCCACAACACCTTTGATTAAAACGGCTGGAATGCCAGGGTGAGGTATAGTGCCTGAAACTCAACTTTTGGCCTGGGAGCCTTTCACGGGATTGGAAATGAAAGCCTGTGTCAGACTCGTCAAGGGCCTTGAGTGCACAATTCCAGGCAGCAGCGTTGGCTGGGCTGATGAGAGTTGTACACGTCATGCCGACATCCCTCCCACCCCGTACCTGCGCATGGCATATTACAGGCACACAGTCGACCTTTCTTCTCTTGCTGTGTGTACTCGACCTTCCGATCCAGACTGGAAGGAACAGCTAGAAGTCCCGGGGTTAGTGGCATTTAAGCGCTGCACCTAGCACCTAGAGGCAGTGTAGCGATAGGCCTAGCACGCCTGGGTGTTCTTCGCATTTCTTCCATTAGCAGCACGCTCTTCAGCGCCGAGGGAACCGGTTGTTGTGGACACATGGTTCGCCTCTAGATAGCAGGCCAGGGCGGCAAAGGGATCAACTGCTCAGGTACAGCCACCCGTGGAAAAAAGCTGCATGGGTTGGCGAGTCACGCCATGTTCACTTCAACCACCAGGGCACATCGGCACGACCTTTCCCTGTGTACCATGTTGGAGAACTGCCCATAGCCCATCCGTCATTCTCCGCATGTTCGTTTATTTTCCCTTCTTACTGTGCAGCTGCAGACACCCCTCCCCAGTCTGCGATCCAGTGAGTCACATGCCTTTTTCCCCAATCCATCTGGTTCGATGTGCACTTTCCCTGCAGCTGCGGTACTTCTAGTTTTGCAATTAGGAAGCATCAGTGGGCCAGCTCTGAAGGGACGGGGAAGCCTTCACTGACTGACCATGCACTGCAGGAGGTTATTCATGATTCTACGCCCCGCCCACCAGAAGGACCCTCACTTTCAGGCACTGAGGCCACATTGCCAACCCTCGGCTTACGCCGATGAACCAAGGGAACACTGTCAGACGCGGGATACGGGCGCTTCTGTGAAAGTGGAGCCTGCATCTGGAATTCCCTCCCTGGAACATCTGTACCCCCCTCCAATTTAATGCTCTTCACAACCCCCCTCCCCCTCCCTCCAGATACTGGCGCCCGTCATCGCTTCAGCATAGCATGCAACCTTCCAGTGATCAGTGCAATGCTGTGACGTATCACACAATGAGTGGAATGAGCATGTGCTGCCTCTCCGACGGCTCTCGGGATACACTCAGCGAAAGCATGACCCCGGGCCATGTTCATGTGAAGCTCTGCAAGAGCTGTATGTACCTGACTGCTCTCCTACTTAGCCTTTGTGCGTCCGCTCCTCCTTGCATTTGATGTTCAAGGCCAGCTTGCACATGCGTAGCCTGGGATCAGTGCTTGCATTTATTCTTAGGTGCTTTGGCAAGGTGTGCGTTTACGCGGAGGCATGGTGCAACATATACCTATCTGCGGAGCGCTTCCCTCCATAAAGGTACTTGCACAAGCTTGCACTGCTAACTGTTTTCGTTGGCGAGTGTTGCTCCATTGATATATTCTTCCCCCTGATTGCACTCGTGTTTTTCTTGCCTTCTGCCCCGCTGTCCGTGTATGATTGCACTCAAGAGATTTGGGTCTGGTCTCCTGCTGGTCACCTTCTGCACAGCCTCACTGGCACGCCGCGGAAACTGAGAGGCATCGAGGCATAGGAGCTAGGATCAAGGTAAGAGGTCTGTGGTCACCTGCCTGCCACCCCTCTCACTACCTCACTCTCTATCTCACTACATAACAACTTCACTCTCTCTCTCTCGCTCTCACTACCTCACTCACTCTTTATCTCACTACCTCACTCGCTCTCTTTCTATCTCACTAACTCACTTTCACTCTCTCTTTCACTACCTCTCTCTCTCTCCATCTCAATACCTCACAACATCACTCTTTGCTTATATCTCACTACATCCCTCTCCATCACTACCTCACTCTTTCACTACCTAACTCTCTCTATCTCACTACCTCTCTCTCTCTACCTCACTCTCTCACTACCTCACTCTCTCTCACTACCTCACTCTCTCTCACTACCTCACTCTCTCTCACTACCTCACTCTCTCACTACCTCACTCTCTCTCTGCTAATGCAATAAGTCTCACATATGCAAAAAATTAAGCTATTGCCAATAGAAATGACAATGCCATTTATTTAGGGATAAACATTTTTTTTTTTAAAAGAGCAATGCCAACAGCTCTAACTATAATATTGCCGAGACCATTGCATTGTAAATGCTTGTTAAAATTTAGGTGTGAAGTGAACCCAATCCTAACTTCGTATTTTAAGAGGTTTTTTTTTTAACCAGCGAACAATGCAAGTGTGGTATGAATGTGAAATGTGATCCCAGTCACCATTTATTAGAATGTTTGTGGTTTTTATATCAGATTTTATGGTGGAGACACATTTCATAGAAATACAAAGTTGGGGATAGGGGACAAGCCACCATCCCTCGCATTAGAAATGAGAAATCCGGATTTAAGGTGCAGTAGAGAGATATTCATTCTCTGTGAAGGATGCATTGACATAGGACTGCTTTTAGGGTCTGCATACCATGTCGGATAATAGAACTATAAGTGCTTTAATACTTCACAATGAAGTCTTAACTTGAATATCAGTTTTAGAATGGCTATTGTACATGTATTTAAATATGTTTTATGCTAGAATTGGTTAAAGACCAAAGTCTAAAACAAAGTATGGATTGCTCACACAGTACTCTCTAAGAACCATGCAGGTAGATTAGTAAACTTCCCAACATGTCTTGAAGCACTGAGCATTCAGCACATCACAACCATAAGAAACTGCAATACCCCAAAACACAGAAATCAACTTACACAGAAAGATACTAACTAACCCAGCACCTGCATTGGCTATAAGGTGAATATGGCACATAATATGCAAGAATCACCAACTAAGCGGTTAAACCCTAATGATCCTCATAGTGGAAAAGAGAGGCACATTTCTTAAACAAAGCACATAGAATAATAACTCCATGAAAGCTAAATAACACCGGCTGATTAAATAACAGAATGTCATACGGTAACATCGCAATTGGACAAATGCCAGGCTGGCAATGTCTCGATTTCCCATGACTTACGGACACAGTATACGCTGAACAACCTAGTCTAATTTCTTTCTCCAGTATCCACAGAGATAGTTCTACTTGTCTTTCTAAAATAACCAGGAGGTCCTAGTCTTTCTTCAACTTCAAGATCTGTACCAATTAAGCATCAGACCACTACCCTACTTCATAATGTCTAATCTAGAACATGTGTGAGGCTTTCACATTACCAAGTTGACCGGCTCTGCCCCCAAACAACTCACTCTTTTTGCAGTGCCGACTGACTAGCGCCAGAGAGGAAAGGTACCATTTACCTGTTGCAGCGAGTCATCTCATCTGCACACTTCCGGCCATAGAATAAGAAAACTGCAGAGAACCCTCCATAGACATGGACGAACCAGTACCTCGGACAATTTAAATTCAGAAATCATGCTGCACAATCACCAACGCCGCTCCTTATGTCGCCAATGAATCTATTACTGCCTGAACCTCCATGGGTTACTTCCGAGTCTTGCTTACCAAAAAATATATCCTGCCCCTCCCACCATCTCCACAGAGTTATCCTTAGCTTTAGACTACACATTGCGACCATCAACTCAGTTTATAACTCGCCTCAGCGGACTCCTTGTCCTTGCCATACTATGCTCACCCTCCTCACTGGACTCCTCGTCTGCAGCAGCCTCAGCTGACATCACATGCCGGTGAAGTGGAAGGTGGGTGGCCCAAAGCTATTCCTCCATGGTTACAAGGTCATCTTTCTTATCACAACAGGTTTCCTTCCCTCCCAGAAATGGCTCCCAACGGCCTCCAGAATCTCACTGCCTTTTATGCTGTAGTAGGAGGGGAGGGTCTTTATACGAGGTCTGGAGCCACTCAGAGGGTAAATTCTTCATTTCACGTTAGGCCTTTAGGTTATAGCGCGTAGGTCACTTAGGGACAGTTGGAGGGAGGATAACGTCCTTATCTCCACTCCAGACATCCAAGTTCTATTGCATCACTCACTCTCAGCATTCCAGATAATACAAAGTAACGACTACATACAGGATACAACAGATTTCTAGATCACTTAATATGATGAATATGAGTAGAGGGGCTGGGAGCAAGAACAGGTTTGCAAGAGAATGGTAGAGTACTATGAGGTGATAGGAATACAAGAAATGGCAAAAACAATAGGTCTAGATTGGTCTCCAGCATTTTGGATTGGTCAAGGCTTTTATTTTCTTGTGATGATTGCAACACCTTATTGTCAGGGAAGCTGCAAGGCCTTAGTAAAAAGTAGCTAAAGATATTGTGGGGTCTCAAAAGCACACACTGCCATAGTAATCCCTGACATGTAAAGGTACTAGAATGGGTGTTGATGTGCTACTTGTGTAAGGGAGAAACTAGGGCCAGATGTACATCTGTACCCTTTGGCATTGCCTCATAACCCTGAAGTAGTCTTGGGGTACTTCCCCAGATGAAACACGCGTTTGCTGAGCAACCGTTTGACAGTAAAAGAAGAACATAATACTCAAGATTGTTCATCTTGTCTTCATTTTTATCGATTATTAACTCTTGAGATAAGGAGTACTCACTCTGCATTTTACTCTGACATGTGCACAGGCATGCAGCAATTAAGTGCTACATATGAGTAAAAAAAAAAAAAAAAAACATTGTCACGGGAAAAAAAACCATAGTTTGCACCTTAGTGCAGAGATACCATGAAGGAACTGAAAGATGTTGATTTATGCGAACATATCAGCTTCCACCGAGGGTTTGTGGTCCAGCATATTGGCTCTACCATGGTCTTTTAGCCAAGTTATACAGACATGTGGCTGCAGCATGGCTTAAAGATTTTTTAAGCACCATAGAGCAGGAAGTTTATTTTTTTTTTAAATGGTGGTGGGTGGGAAAAGGAACAGACAATGGGAGAGTGGCAGGGGGGCAACAAATAGAGGTAGGGGGTAAGAAGCAAACAAGAAAGTATGATAAGAAATGAAAAACAGTACACCAATCACTGCAGCAGCAATGTCCTAATAGGATGAAGATATCTGTACTTGGTCCATGCTACAGAGGAGGGGGGGTGGTGGTAAAGGGAGGAGTGAAGCTGGCATGCATTCCTTAACTAAGAGGCAGAAAATAGGGGTGACAATGAAGCAAGTGAACAGTAAGCAATGGGCTAGATACAAATCCCTTGCTGAATACAATATCTCTTAAAGACAATACCATATGCGCTGTCACAGGGGAGACCTAAAAATGAAGCTTTAACTATTTGAAGTAGAAGAGAAGGCAGATTTCCGGAAGAGAGTAGGGTGTTGATATCTGTTAATGTATCTACTTAGCATGGCCCTCAACCATTGGAGATGACAGTTAGTTTGATTGAAAAACATTTAATCATGGCTCTTATCCAACTTGGTGGGCCGGGGTCACTGATCTCAGGAGTACCTACACCCTGCAAATTATGGCGATTGGCTAACCCAGAGTTTCACAGATATTGTGGAGCTCACTTTACTCTTTTATTAAACACTCAACGAAAATGTCATACAGTACGACTTAATTGGCTTAGCAGAGTCTCTATTCTGGCTCCACGTGGTTTCCTTTCAGCTCATTCTTTTCTCACTGTTTTCACTCCATCTCTCATTTATTTCAATTTTTATTGAGTGGTTATTACCAGGGGCGGATTGGCAATGTGGGCATTCGGGCATGGGCTGAAGGGCCGGTGACTCCGTGCCCTCTGTGGGCCGTTTTTTTCCTTCCCTTTCCCAGTCGCACAGTGAAGCTGCATTCAGTTCTCTGTCTCCGTGCTCTCTGTGGACTAGGAAAGGGGAGAACAAAAAACGGCCCACAGAGACAGAAAAAAATGAATGCAGCTTCACTGTGCGGACAGCGATTATCCGCTGTGGCCTCTCCTTCACCCCCTGCCCTGCAAAGTAATCACGCTGAGGGTGGCTGGGGAGGGGTGATTGTTTGCAAAAATCGGCCTCCCTGGGGCCAGGTGTTACTCAGGCCTTTGAGCCATTTTCACCTCGGCCCCCCAGGGGCCCACGCAGCACAGAAACAGTGTTAGTTTTAACACCTCGCCCACAACCCTTCACATACAGGGCATAGTGGGCGAGGTACAATGGGTCTCGCTGTGGGGGCCAGGTGATTTTTGGAACTTGCACCATCTTCACTTCAGCCTCCCCCTGGCTACCGTGGATGACCCAGCAGCTGTGTTTTGTGCTCCCCTGCCAGGACATTGCCCTGAGGCCTAGAGGGCTGGGGGGGCTGATTAATTTACTAATTGCAGGGGCCTTACTGCTGTTCATGTGCTCCTGAGCTGAAGATCTGGGGAGGGCTGAGTAGGTTAGTAATAGCAGGGGCTTCCTGCGTATTAGGTGCTCCTTCCCTGGAGGGCTCGAATAATTTTGTGACAGAAAGGGGCCTTGCTGTTTTTTTAGTTGCTCAGCATGTAGGCCATTGTCACCTTGGCCCTGTGTCCTGTGCAAGAAGAGTATCCTCTCACTTTCATTCCTTGTCTGTGCCAAACATCTTAAGGATTTTGGGGGCCCTGGGCCAAACATATTTTTGGGCCCCTGTTCGGAACAGATTTGAATTTATAATCGGATTTCTGCTCTTTGATGCCCTCTTTCAGCTGGTCACTGGACAGAGCACTACCATACTTGTCCAAATCCTTAATGTATTTACATCTAATATTCAAGGACATTGACATGTGTTTTTAATATTACAACACGGTAGCAGCTCACTAAAATTACTGAAAATAATCTCAGTGACATCCTCCCATTTCTCATATCAGTCAGTCAGAATATCTTTATTCGACTTATTACAAGTCATACAAAGAAACAAAACAATAAAACCCTGAGAAGGGATACATACATAAATGACCCTTCAATTACCTAAAAACATCAATCTGGATACATATTATAAATACTATATACAAGAATAAATAGAAAATGCATTTTACAGTTCATATCAAAGAAAAAACATAACTTTAAAAAGTTTTTTAAGGCGAGATTTGGCCCCCCATTTTTACCCTTGCAGCGGCCACTAAGAAGTTAGCAATACAGAAAGTTATACGGGGATTTGTCAGGAGTTGTAAATAGAGCAACGCCGGACGCACCTGAGTAAAACCCACTTCTTTCAAAATGGGGAGCAAATATTTTTTCCTCTGCTCATGGTACAGGCCACAAAACATAATAAAATGCATTGTGTCCTGCACTGAAAAATGGTCACAACTGCATGGGGGGGCTAGGTCTGGCTTCTGCCAAGACGTGAAAGAACCTAAATAAAAATGTAACAGGTTAAACCTGAATTTAGTTAGTAAAAACCTGTGGTAAGGGACTGTAACAAAAGTGAGGTAAGGTGCAAGGGAGGATTCGCTCACCAAAAGATTGTGTGCCCTAACTGCTGGCTTCTGCAGTTCAGCTTCCTCACGACGCACTTCCTTCATATCCCTGAATGACTTTTTTATAAGGTCTATGTCCAGAGCCCTAATTTTATCTGGGCTTAAAAAGAGTTCTGGACGGCCCATTTCTCATATGTGATGGCCCGTTTGATCTCAAAGACATTTTTTTATGGATGTTGCATGAAACAAACACATTTTTCTGCAAAATCTCTGTGATAGGTTCTGACTCATCGCCCATATTAAAAATAAATTTGAAAAAATGGTATTTAAACAATCTATTTAAGGAGTATGCATGGTCATTAGGGCAAGGTTCTCTGCAGAACAGAGCTGGCTCTATCAGGGGGCTCCCTGAAAGGCTGGGGCCCTGGGCCAGAGCCCACATTGCCCATGCCTTAAAACGTCTCTGGTCTGTGCATAGGCATATGTGGCCTGACGCCAGAGTTGCAGAGATTGGGATTCAAGTTTGAGTCCCAGCGTCTGCTCAACAACCTGTGATTCTGAGCAGATCACTTCATCGCCCAGGCCCTTAAATAAATTTAAAAAAAAAAATAAAAAAAAAAAAAAATCGCATCATGTGTACTGTAATTGGTACTCATAAATAGAACTGTGTTTTGTATATTGACATCACCTGCTGGTTGTGAAATACATTTATGACTAGATTGTACCGATACATTTCCAGCATTCTTTACACCCCAGACTGCCTTTTCCTCGTTTGTGAATTCTTACTTTTGTTATTACATGTTCTATTCCCAGAGATTCCAGTCTTACCCTTTCTCCTTGACTTTGTGCTAGATTTCTGATTTATGTGATGATTAGAGTCACACATAGCTGGTTGGGAAAGAGTATCTAACGGCATTGGGCAGGGCGTTAAGACTGCAAGTAAGTATTCAGTTATCAGAACTGCAGTGCTCCTAGTCTTTACCAATGTTACTTGCTCTGTAAGCTTTAAAAGGCTTAATTTACTAAATATTTCTCTACAAATTAGACCTCAAAGACTAACCAAATGGTGTTCCATGAAAGGGCACGCCCCTTGAACGTGGGCCACGCCCCTTAAATGTGGGCCACTTTTTTCGTC
Source organism: Lissotriton helveticus (assembly GCF_964261635.1). Classification (NCBI taxonomy): domain Eukaryota; kingdom Metazoa; phylum Chordata; class Amphibia; order Caudata; family Salamandridae; genus Lissotriton; species Lissotriton helveticus. Next base: position 1,781,182,638 of record NC_136061.1, read on the forward strand.
AGTGCCCGGGCCAAATTGTAATCCCAATCGGACCCTGGTTATTACGGCCGGTGGCATCAGGGTGACCAACCGTCCGTAAATTTCACGGACAGTCCGTAATTTTCACCTTCTGTCCGTGACAACATCTTTAACGGACGCCATTTGTCCGTAATTTTGATGATCTTAGATTACAGCTAATGATTGTGTTGCAACTTCCAACCTATGATGGCGTGTTCTTCACTATCGGTTCTTATTGGCCTTGATGCTTCAAGACCAATGAAAACAGCCTTAGATTGCTTTAGGCTCGGCAGGACACTTACGCTCTTTCGTTTCGTGTTTACATTACAGGGCCCGACACCTGCATTTTTGGGAGAGTTGTGCAACCGACTTCGAACTGGACTACAGTTCGCCACAGTCTTTATTACCCCCATGCAAGCAACTTATCGAACGCTCGGTTAGTTGAAAAAATTTGCTTTTCATGATTCTTTCTTTTACGTGTTTGTGTATTTATTTCCAGTTTATTGACATTTATCTGTTGTGTTCTCTCCCCGTTTCCCCTGGTGTACTCGTTCCTAAGCGCTCTCCACCTTTCTGGGGCCTCGTGACAGCGCATTGTTAGCTCCCAAGTCAAAACTCCTACAATGGGCAGCATCACATTAAATATGGACTACCTTTTGTGGTGAACGGAGGAGGAGGCAAGGAAGAGTTAAATTATTTATCTGGATGTTCACAGAAAGTGTTGTTTTCCTCATCTCAGTTGACGGGCGCCATGCCTCTTAGAGGTACAACAAAGCGGGGCGAGATGGTGTCAACCGAAAAAGCATGTTTGGAATACTTGTAAAAAAAAAATTGAGAGAATCGAGCATAAATTGACCGACATATAGATGCTTTAGGCCTAAAAGTGTGTTGTACCCATTCAGTGGTTTCACAAAGTCACTAACTTGGTAACTGGAACTTTGCATGCTGGGATAGTCAACCCAATACTAATAATATTAAAAGCATACATTAACATTACAGAACGCAAAGCTTTGTTGGCTAAAAAGCCAAGGCACTGCCTACAATTTCAGGACATTGTCAGAGTCCCTCAGGACGTGTGGTTACTTAGCACATTGCACAGGAAGAGTGAATTTGAAGGCATGTCTTTTTTTTTTAAATGTGAAGGTGTCACTGTGTGGAGTAGCAGGTGGATGTTTCATTGTCCTCCATAATTACTGTTCATGGACAAAAAACCTACACATGGTATTTTGAAGTCATTTTACATTCATGTGTTTCCTTTCCTCTCCCTGAGAACCTCGTTACGAGTTGCCATTTCTTTAGGGAGGTTATATCATTGCAGATATTTACTGCATTTCCACAAACAATTTGTATTTTTGTATTTAATGTATTTACAATGCACAACGTGTTAAAGGCAATTAGGAATAAATCATGCAGGAATAACATTAAAATTAATTTACAAAAATCAGAAAATATCATCATGAATGTGCAAATAGAACTCCCTTTGCTAAATGTGGACTTAGCAGTCATAAATGCTACAGAGCTTAAGTTGGGATGATGTCAAGTCAGGTAGATTGAGGCACTGGCCTAGCGTATTGTTTACCGGCCTTTCCTACTGTTTCGCTAGTACTGGCTATCTCTCCATCTGCTGAGTTTGCAGCCCATAACATTAACAATACCAGTGCATTCTTACATAGTTGTTGTATTATGCAACTGATGCATAGGTAATTTTTTTACAAGGTTAAACATTAAAGAGGCTATTAACCTACCTTTCCTAAATCCTCAACTGGACGATAATGAGCTCTCCTTCGTTACATACACTGTGTTAATGTTGCTCTTTTATGGCTTCCATGCAAACAGTTTTATGTTACCGCATATGGTTGGTGGGGTGACTATATTGATGACCAAAGGTTTATTCTTTGTCTAGCATGCTGTCTTATTGCTCACTGTGGGGCTTATTTATGAAGAATTGGCGTAGGGCAGCGCTGCAAGTCTTCTTTCTGCACTGCCCTATGCAAATGTGAAAGGGCAAGAATGCACCTGATTTGTGCAATAAGGTGCATTCCTGTCCTTTCCCCCTGCGCCTGCGGAAAGGACATGAATGGGCTGCTTAATGCCAATGCAGGCACCCTTCTGCCATGGTGCAAGGATTTCTGCATTGCATGTAGGATTGTTTTTGTGCAGGAAGGGGCACCTTCTGGCACAAAAGCAATCCAGAGAGGTGCGTTTCTCTTTTTATGTGTGCAGGACTCATGGAAAGATGAAAAAACAAGGCAAATAAAAATATTTCTCCTTGTTACGCCTTTTTTTTGGAGGCGTAAGGTGATGGTGCTTTTCCAGGTTTACGTGATTAAGTAAATCTGGGGCACCGTCAAAACCCATGGGTGTTGCGTGGAAAAACCTACCACAAAGCCCATGGAACGCCTCCCTTGCACAAAGTAAGGCAATGCAGCGACTTGCACTGCTTTGTCTTAGTCCATTTCTATGAGGCAATCTATCACACATACATCCCAGCCGTATGAGTTTCAGTTGAGAAGGTGAATGGGCAATATAGATGCCTTTACATTTTGTTTTCAGCTTGTCACAAATGCTATGTTTTCAAGAATAGAGGACAAATGTCAGGCTGTGTCTTCTGACAAATTGCTGCTTATTCCTTTAACGTGGACTGGTGTTCTCTCACTTTGCAGTCAAGGACAGAATGGAAAAGTTGACTAGTTGACAATCTTCTTGTGGTGATAAAAGACGTGAAAACAAAGGATGTAAGCTGTCAATTTTTTTGTAACGCACAAAAACTTAAATGCCTGTAAATTTACTTTTTAGCCTAATATAAACTTACTTTGACTTGTAGTTATGCGTATCTATTTATTTACTTGTATACTATTGCGCAACCTCCTTTGTAGTGTTTGTATAACATACCCTTTGTCCCAAATGTTCGTCCTGAATTTTGACCTTCCGTCCTGAATTCTTGTCCTGAATTTTGACCCTTTGTCCTGAATTTTTACACTCAACGTCCTGAATTTTCAGCCATGCCAGTTGGTCACTTTACCACTGCACAGATGTATTTACAGTTTCATTATTAATGCAGGATTTCTGCACAGAGATGAATAGCCAGTAGCAGATGCCGCCATTTCGTCTGCAGCTACCAAACTTTGAGGCGTGCATGTCGCTCACCTGTGTGATCAGTTTCGGATGCTCCATGTGGTGGGTTCCCGCTCCCTGCCACGCCCGGTTCATAGACAACCCGAGATTTAAACTTTGACGACAATACCGGGGTCTGCCAGTGGGTTTCAGAAATGCCATTCCGGCGCACTCTGTCAGAACCTGAAATAAAATAAAGAGCTGGTGACGGGAGGAAGAAAGACGAGCGAAAGAGACCTGCAGTGATGAAGTCATCGTAAACTCCTTACCTGTCCCGTAGGTCTGGTGCTGTCTATCAAGAGCAGCCATCAGAGGAACCTGTGGAACAAGATAGCACAAGTCAGAGCACCTGTAGAATGCCACGCATAAAGCTCTCAAGTTTCCTGAGTCCAAGCTTAAGAGGCTCAACTAAGCACCGCTATAGTTAACTCTGGGACTTGTAGCAATAACTATATCGGCGAATCAGCGGTAGTTCAATTCCCAGACTGCAGAAGTAAAATAAATAATCAATAAAAAATAAAACACACAAAACAACACTGGACTTGCTAACTGACAAGATCATGGAAATGTGAAACTTTGAGGCTTAGAAATACTTCCATACTTCCATCTCTTTTGCTCAATGACAATAATAAAAAGAACAGTTTGCAGCTTTGTTAAAAGAGCCCCCCCCCCCCAAAAAACACGACTTTTTTTAAAAAAAAGCCCCAAAACTCGTAGAGAAGTTCACAGATTATTTAACAGTGGCGATAAACCGTGTAGTGGTAACATTCAGTACATGCAAACTGAATCCCACAAGGTGTTAAGTAGCTCAGCACCTCTCCCACACTAATCCAATATCTGTCAACGACAGACCTAACAATCAAGGAACATTAGCTACAACAGACACTAAGAAAGAAAATACCGAGACAAACTGACAAAGATAAGGTGATCGCGTGTACCCCACTTACATAAGTAGTCGGTCATTCACCCTAACAACTGTTGTCTGTTAATAATGTTTAAACGGCTACTTGCCCGTCATTTTCAGTACTTCCGGGTCGCATGCACCCAATCACAGGTCTGCATTAGCGGGAGGGGGAGAGGCGGGGTGAGTGGGAGGAACTTCCGTGTAAAATGAACTACAATTGGAGGCTGATGGCATCTCAGCCAATTCTAGCGCGCGGCACAGAAATACAGGAATGCCTATTGGTTGCGTAGTTATTTTCCCACGGTCTGCTCAGACTGTCAGCTCCTTGTACTGGAGCACTAACGGTAGGCTTCTCTGGCCGTCGGTATGTGGCAACTAGTGGGCCAGCCACGGACCGACCATTGAAGTGAGCTGGGCGGTGTCACGGTCAGCACTGTTCTAACCGGGCGTGCGTGGTCCTCTGTATGCTTATTGTGCTTCCTGGAAGTGGATAAGTACTGCTTAAGTCCCTGCATTTGTACCCATCCTTCTTCTCTTTGTTTATTTATTTTATTTATTTATTGCGATTTTATATAGCGCGAACATTACCCGAAGGTGTCAGAGCGCTTTACATAAGAACCAGGTGCGATACATAAGCATTTAGGATTACATGAGTTACATAGAAGATACAAAGAGAAAAAATTGCAAATGTACAAGTTGTAAAGTCACACAAGGAAGAGATACAAACAGATTTTTTTTGCAAATGTACAAGTTGTAGAGTCACACAAGGAAGAGATACAAACATATTTTTTTTTGCAAATTTACAGGTTGTAAAGTCACTCAAGGAAGAGATACAAGTGGATAAACTCTCACATAGGAATGGTAGAGAGTACAAAGGTCTACTGATAGAGCGCGCAGGTCACCCGACTATAATTTTACCAGACACGTATTGGGCCCATATATTTCAATATTTATCATACTCATTAATCGGGTAACCCTACACTCTACTACCAGTAACCCTGTTCCTTCCTATTTTATTTCCAGTGTACCCGACTTACCAATCCACTGTTACGGGTACCTATGATCACAATGGATCAGGGAGCTAGCTGTAAAAGAAAGGCAGTCCCAAAATACAAAATACTTTTTATTCTTTGCACTCATAATAACCACAGACTCAGGAAGTTTTAAAACCTTTATCTAAAATTCGTCAGATTCTGAAAGCATAAGAGCCAGTAAGCTATCAATAACTAAGATTATCAAGAGCACGTATCCATACAGGAAGTAAATGAGACCAACCATTATGAATCTAAAGGAAGGTAAGAACAGGGAACATGCTAGTAAGAAGTTTCCGGAATTTAGACTAGACGTAAAGTGACTAAAGGACGGGAAAGATAAGGAACATGCTAGAATGTCACAGTTATTTATATATCCTTACTTAAAAAAAAACGGGCAAGGCACGGGAAATTTAGTCAGTGTAAGAAACTCGAAGAGTATCATGTAACTATGGGAGGGTAAAAAGTGGAACACGCTAATATTCCAGGACCATCATTTCATTCAGCTAAAGGAAGGTAAAGAAAAAGTAACATCTATATTTCATGAGCTGTATGCAGGAACGTGCTTAAAGGATAGGGAGAAATGTCTTGTCTGCTGCCCGTTCGCTGTTTGGACGTGTGCTGATCAACCAATGCACGGGCTGGACCCTTGTTACCGTCTGAGTGCTGCTGCTATTCTGCGCGCTGCTCCTTCAGAAGCGCTACACCTCGCCGGACCCGCTTCGCGGGTCCCGCTTCGTTGTGCTTCCTGACTGCGGGAGTTGGCGAGTAACGGCTCGGGACCCTTAAGACTGCTGTGGGTTGTGCAGAACAATTTCAGGGCTGCGAGCGACTGGTACAGGGACTCCATTTCCCAGGAGCCCCTGTTAGCCAGACCCAAGACACCTGGGCCGCTCTCCCTGACGGACACGCCCCCACCAACCAAATCCCTATAATACCAAGCACTGTTTCCGCTGCGTGGGAGCGCGCGGGGGCACCCGGGGCTAAGCCCGGGCAAAGGGCGGGCCGTCTAAGGACGAGAAAGGACGGGCCGGGCTCACCCTCTTCCATTTTTAAGCTTTGAAGCATTTTCTTGTTACAGTCCCATTATATGGTTCGTATATGTGTATGTATTAACAGGGGTTTGTAGCACTAGTTCTTTGCTCTATCTTAAATTTTACCATCTCTGTTCTGAGGAACTGTTCCATGATGGCCCTACGTTCTGGGAAAGATAGGCAAGTCATTATGAAAACAAGTAGTGGAAAAGCTACCGGAACTTTGATGCTTTTATTACTCGGGCAACAGGGATTTTGGAAAAAGAAATCGCTCTTACAGAAAAGCGATTATCCTTTTTTTTTTTTTTTTTATTATTTTTATTGCAGATACTCAGACATAAGAACAACATTAGCATCGTTAATTAAGTAAGACAGTGTTACATAGTAGAATTTAGATCATGGGACCCCCAGTGTCTCTTCGGGTGCGTAACCCAGAAGTCAGTCTGACAATATCCTCGATTCGTTCCCGTTGTACCCTCACCGTATCATAGGGGGTATCCACGTTAGTCATCTAGGCATCTGCTTTTTCAGTTTTAAATCCCCCCCCCCTCCCACAACAAGCACTTCTGTAATTGAAAAATCGGCATACCATCCCCTTGGTCAAAACTTAACTTTACAGTCATGGTAGTGGCATTATGCATTTCCCGCAACCCCCACCCCTCCCTCCCGCCACTGGTAAACAAGTGGTACAAGGACATTTCATTAATCATTGCGTGACTGTTCCATCGAGTTTCACTCCAAACGTGTACCTCCGCCTCCAACTCGCCCCCTCTCCTAACCTGGGGCTCAGTCACGAGACTCCCACCCCCAACCCACCATCCAACCCATGGTACTGTCTCCACTTCGACCAGACCCTTTTAAACTTTTTCGGGCAGCCTCTGGATTTATACGTCACTCGCTCTGCCGCCATGTACAGGTCTAACCCTCTTCTCCACTCTTCCACCGTGGGGATGGTCACAACCCCCCAGTATTTTGCAACATCTCGTTTCGCTACCACCAGGGCCAGTGTCAGGAACACCAGTAAGGGGCGGGGGAGGTCAACATTATTAGTCATTCCCAAGATGGCCAGTTTGGGCTCCTGTGCAAGCGGTACAGACAGAACTTCTCTTAGTTCAGTAAAGATGAGTGTCCAGTAGGATTGTATTTTACCACATGCCCATAATACATGGAAGAAATCCCCTCCCTCCTGTTGGCATCGTAGGCACCTATCATCTGATGTTTTCCCCATTCTATATAATCTCACCCTATCAAAGTATGTTCTGTGGAGCAGGTTGTATTGGATAAGGCGGAGCCGGGATTTAATAGCCACCTCCCTCGGGTGCATTAGTATGAGGTCCCAGTCGATATCTTCAAGCGTTCCTACTTCCTGCTCCCAAGTGCCCCTGAGCTTCGCCAGATCTCCCAACATGTTGTTTGTGAGTGTTTTAAATGTGAGTGATACGGCCTTGATTGGTATCTGCTCCTGTAGTAGTCTGCCTTCCAGCGGTGCATATTCTGGGAGACCCTCTAGATTCAAAGCCTGCGCCCTCCATGCATGTCGCAATTGAATGTATTTAAAAAACTGCGAACGATGTAGCCCATATTCTGCCCTCAGGGTCTCGAAGGATTTCAGTTCTCCCCTGGCGACGACGTCTCCCACTGTGGAGAACCCAATATCATCCCACTGCTTAAAGCCTGTGAGTTTATGCAGCTCGGGGAGCCATGTGCAGTGCCAGAGTGGAGTCTGTCGGGTGGGCTTCCTATCCCATCCCGTGCGTCTCATGGCCACTCTCCAGGCCCGGAGTGTGATGCTCGTGGCCGGGAGCAAGGACCTCTTTGTCGATCTACCGTATAAGTATGAGAGCAAATTGTATGGGGACAGTTTTGAACGTTCCAGCGCATACGTAGGGTGGTCCGCCGGGGTGTGGAGCCAGTCATTAATGCGGGACAAGTGCTCTGCCCAATAATAAGCCTCAAGGTTCGGGAGCGAGATTCCACCACTGTATTGATGGCGTTGGAGGGTGGTCAGCGCTATCCTCGGCTGCTTACCTAGCCATACAAAAGATCGGAGGTCGGCGTGTATTCTATGGAGGAGGCCATCCGGGATTAGATAATATTCATTTTGTAGGGCGTATAAATATTTGGGTAGTATTATCATTTTATACATTGCTGCTCTGCCCAGTAGTGTCAAAGGGAGCTGGCGCCAGCGGTCCATATCCGAGACGGAGTTCACGAGTATTCTTTCAACATTTTTGTGGCGTGATAATTGCCTGTCCAGCGTAATGAATACTCCCAGATATTGGAAGCCCTCCGTGGACATCACCAACCTGTCTGGAAGAGCTCCCGCAATCGCGTCTCCCTTGGGGTCAAAAAGGATGGACTTGTGCCAGATTATAGCGTATCCGGAGTAGCTGCCATAGCAGTCCAGCTCCCGGAACAATTCAGGTACTGTGGTCTGCGGGTTAGTGATGTAAAGGAGGACATCGTCCACGTATAAGGACAGTTTCTCCTGCGTCTCGTCTGCGTCCGTAACTCTAAATCCTGAGATCTGCTGGTTTTGCCTTATCCTGGCCGCCAGTATCTCAATTGTCGACGTGAAAAGAAGCGGCGATAGAGGACACCCAAAAGCGATTATCCTTGGATCTTGTAACAGGGAAACGGTCATCATTGGGGCGGATTGGTTCTACAATCACGCCTGATAAAAGTATAATAATGAACCCGGTACCCAGTCCAAATTCATCTATTAATGTAGTTTCTCAATTAGTATCCCCGAACGTTTTGGAGGACAGCTTAAATGCGGACTGTACAGCATCAAGCATTGTTAGTGGGGGTAGCATTCAAAATGTTAACACAATTCAAACAGTGCCCATCTCGGCACAATCCCATGATTCAGAACCAGATCCAAAAGTAATTGAAACCTTAAAAACGAGCAAGCGGAAAAGAGGAGGGGGCCATAATAAGGGTAATAGAGCAAAAACAGCCAAAATCAATACCCATCGAGCTGTGGCCAAATCTTCTAAACAAAAGGGAACTCCGTTTGTGGATGTTGAACCCCCAAATCAATCCTGCCCAAACGATGATTTACTTCCTAATATTGTAAAACTGGTTAAAAGTCTTTTGAGGCCTTTATTGGAAAGGACGCAAATAATAAGTCTGAAATTGGACCAACTAGAACATCTTGTTTCGGTCAACACCCATTCCCTTGAACTATTGGTTAAGAATAGTAAGGGCACTGAGAATCCGGGTGGTATACCTACTGCTACAAAGAAAGTAGGTTTAAAGAAGCCAGTAGGGGCATTACAAACAGTTACAAATGCTGATCCTGCTAAAGTTGTACCACAAATAGCCTCAAATAACCCCACTCTGGCGGTGGGTGTAGGCGGAAACCAAAAGCCTGTAGTACCTGCCCCATCTACATCAAAGTCTTCCGTATCCAACCAGGCGGCTATAACTAGGCCTAAGGTAATACCAAAACAGGGTCCCATAAAGCAAGGAGTAAAGGCTCCAGTAAAAAGGGCGGTTTGTGTAAATTTGCCTCCTGATTCTGCCCCTTTTACAGCTATTTTGACAGGAGTATCAGGGCTTAGGTCTAATCAATTGGAATTAAATAGGGATCTCAGAAATAGAGTAATCTTTTGGCTTAACAAAAATAGACCGCTTCCCCCTGCCTCTAGGACAGATATTTTAAATGTTAGAAGGGTTCCTTGGGTGGGGCCAAGTGACAAAGATTTGGAGGGAGACTGTATCCTTATAAATTTTAGGGAAAAATGGGTTAAGGATTTTATTTGTCGTGAACCAAGGTTCGGTAGATTGGGTGATATTCAATGCATAGGTTTGGAATATTTTTATCCCAATCTAAAGCATGCCCTTTCCTATCCACCCCAAAACTACCCAAGAATGAGATTTCAGGGGGAGGAATATCTTGGGTGGACACCAAATAACATACCCTTAAGAAATCGCTTAGAATCATTGATGGGGTTGGAGGATATAGACTGACTACCAACTAGCCAAAAGCCCGCCAAACCGTGTGGTGAAGTGGGTAGTCTTTTAGTGGAACAAACGATTGAAAGTTTGAGGGGTAACATTGATGAGATGGCACTAGCTTGTATTGTGACGAATGGAAATCCTGTTGAAATGGAAGTTTGTGACAATGTAAATTGTGTGTTAGATTTGCCCGACATCAGGCCGGATATGGCCACGCACATAGATTCTTTGGGTGACTCGCCGGGGGAAATTGGGCTTCGCCTGATCTCGTGGAACATTGCAGGTCTCTCTAGGAGGTTACAGGATGATGCATGGTTGAATTATGTAGGAATCCATGATATTGTGTGTCTCTAGGAGACATGGAGTAGATCTGATCAGGACCTTGATGGATTTCAATCCTTCAATGTATTAGCTGTGCCATCGCAGGCAGGCAGGGCAAAAGGTGGTATTATGACCGCCATTTCTCTTAAATGGAGTAATCTAACAACATCTAGAATAGTGGACACGCCTTGGTATCAATTACTCTTGTTACAATCCCGGTTTCCTGTGCCCCTGTTGTTGATCAATTGGTATTACAATATCTTTGATAATCATGACACTGCTGTAATTGTGAATCTGCAGAAGGATATATCCAAGGCACGTAGTAACTTACCCTCATTATTTATTTTATGGGTTGGTGATTTTAATTGTTCCTTTTGTAAATTTGGTGGGTCGAATGTTTGTGGTTTGGTTGATTTAAATGACCACCCTATGCAACATTTTAAGCATACACCTCAGGGTGATGCGTTAAATAACATTATTGTCATTAATGACTTATGCATAATGGAATCGTGGGTTGCTCCAAACTCACTTCCAATACCAACTTTCCAAGGAACTGGAGGTTCTATGAGTGTCATTGATTTCGCTATTGTATCTAGTAGCCATTTACACTACATTAATAAATTTGAGACGCATGTAAACTCGGTGAGCGATCATAACCCTCCAATTTTAACCCTGTGCCCTCCTGTTATTGCAAGACACCCAACTTGGGATCAACCGATAACATATAATAGGAACAAAGGAGTTACCCTGAAGTGGGAGAAAGTAGATGCAATTGGGCTGGAGGTAGAGATCTTAAATGCTAATAGTTCTGAAATTGAGCTTTGTTTATCACCAACCACAGACCCAGAAAATATAATTAGAAACTTTGACATTTTGTGTGGGAATGTGGCAGAGCATCTTAAAAAACCACTGGTCTCTAAACAGTCTAAGGGCTTTAAATGGTTTGATGCTGTTTGTTCTGCAGCTCAAAAATTATTTAAAAGGGCTTTGCACCAAAAACCAAGGAATAAGGAGTTGGTAAGAACTGCCTGAAGCACCTATAAAGAGGCAATTAAAAAACGGAAGTTAGATCTTAAAAAGCAAGCTTGGGATGATCTAGAGAAAGCCTCAGATTTGAAAGATAGTAGGCTCTTTTGGGAGGTCATAAATTGTCCTTTCCTTTCCAATGATGGTAAGGATAATATGGTGATGCAGATAACGGCCGAGACATGGGAAGCCTATTATGGGAATATTTTTAACCCTAAGTCTGTACCCCTTATAGGTACACAGGATGAACTAAGGGATGTGGACCTCCCGGTCACAGCTTCCCTGCTTAGTTCTTCGCTCACTCTCTCGGAAGTGGAAGAGGCCTTGAGGAAAGGTGTTCGATTAAAAGCCCCTGGCCCGGACGCGGTGCCGCTGGACTTTTTCAAACATAATACTGTCTTATGGGCCCCATTGCTATTGAATGTTTTCAAAGCAGTTATTGTTGGTCGCATTCCCCTATCTTGGAAGGAGGCAGTGGTGGTGCCAATTTTTAAGAAGGGTGATAAGTGCGACCCACGTTGTTATCGCCCAATATCATTAATTGATGCATCATGCAAGTTATTGGGTAGGATAATCTTGGCCAGATTGGAGACATGGGCAGATTCTGTGGGCTTAATTGTAAACTCCCAATATGGGTTTAGGAGAGGAAAGGGAACAACCGAACAGTGTCTAAATTTGGCACTAATTATGGGTAAGTACATGAAGGCTCGGGCTTCTTCCATCCACCTGGCCTTCATGGACTTAGCCAGTGCCTTTGACACTGTTTGCAGAAATAATCTATGGCAGATGATGGAGGACATGGGTTTTGAAGAACCCCTGGTTACCCTGCTCCGTAGATTACACGCGGCTACAACTGTGGCCATAAGATTTGGGCCAGGAGAAAAAAAACAAAATCCATCCCCTCAACCGAGGGTGTGCGACAAGGCTGCATCTTAGCGCCTTTTTTGTTCCTAGTTTACACTAATGGTCTGGAAAGGTTTTTGTTGGAACATTGCTCGGATTTCCCAAAAGTAAACGGCAAGAAGATACCTATGTTATCTTATGCCGACGATACGGTTTTAATGACTCTTACAGCTAATAGTATGCAGACGATGATCTTAAGAAGTCCAAGAAGCTCTGCCGCTCCCTTGAAAAGGCCTGGAAAAAAGACCCAACCACTAGCACCAAGGACGCCTTCAAAAACGCCACCCGCACTCACCACCAACTTATCCGAAAGGCCAAGAAAACAGCATTCAAGGATCGACTTGACAACAACGCCCACAACAGCAAGGAACTTTTCAACATCGTCAAGGAATTTTCCAATCCCTCGGCCAACTCCAACGACATCACCCCCTCTCAAGCCCTCTGCGACTCCATAGCCTCATTCTTCCACAACAAGATTGCAGACATCCACAACAGCTTCGACAACCAACCCGGAGACCAACCCAACCAACCATTTGCTGAACACTCTCCCCCCGAGAACACCCTTAATGACTGGAACCCAATCTCCACTGAGGACACCATCCGCCTGATGAACTCCATCCACTCAGGATCCCCCACAGACCCATGTCCTCACCACATCTTCAACAAAGCAGACTCCGTCATAGCACCGCACCTCCGGGACGTCATCAACTGCTCCTTCAACTCCGCCACCTTCCCGGAAAACTGGAAACACGCTGAACTCACCGCCCTTCTGAAAAAACCCACAGCGGACCCCACCGAACTCAAAAATTACCGCCCCATTTCGCTCCTTCCATTCCCGGCCAAAGTCATCGAGAAAGCTGTCAACAACCAACTCGCCGCTTTCCTCGAAGCCAACAAATCCCTCGACTCCTCACAATCTGGCTTCCGAGCAAAACACAGCACTGAGACCGCCCTCATCGCAGCAACAGACGACATTCGAACTCTACTGGACAATGGAGACACAGTCGCCCTCATCCTCCTCGACCTCTCTGCAGCATTCGACACAGTCTGCCACAGCACCCTTTTACAACGCCTCAGTAACATCGGAATACAAGGAAAAGCACTTGAATGGATCACCTCGTTCCTCACCGGAAGAACCCAGAGAGTCCGCCTTCCACCATTCAAGTCCGAGGCCACTGAAGTCATCTGTGGCGTACCCCAAGGGTCCTCACTCAGCCCCACCCTCTTCAATGTATACATGAGCCCCCTCGCGTCCATCGCCCGCCAACACAACCTCAACATCATCTCTTACGCAGATGACACTCAACTAATCCTTTCTCTCACCAATGACCCCAGCACCGCCAAAACTAACCTACACGAAGGAATGAAAGAAGTTGCCGAATGGATGAAACACAGCCGTCTGAAACTGAACTCAGATAAAACAGAAGTCCTCATCTTAGGCACATCCCCCTCTGCATGGGATGACTCTTGGTGGCCGGAAGCCCTTGGAAAAGCACCCATCCCGACAGACCACGCACGGAACCTAGGCGTCATCCTGGATTCTTCTCTCTCAATGAACAGACAAGTCAGCGCCGTATCCTCATCCTGCTTCAACATTCTTCGCATGCTCAAAAAAACATTTCGCTGGATCCCCACCGAAACCAGGAAAACTGTCACCCATGCTCTGGTCACGAGCCGACTGGACTACGGAAACACCCTCTACGCAGGTACCACCGCTAAACTCCAGAAGAAACTCCAACGAATCCAAAACGCCTCAGCCAGGATCATATTAGACATCCCACGCAACGAACACATCTCTGGTCACCTGAAAGACCTCCACTGGCTACCCGTCAATAAGAGAATCACTTTCCGACTGCTAACCCACGCACACAAATCACTCTACGACATCGGACCAGAATGCCTCAACTCTCGACTGTCCTTCTACACCCCCTCCCGCCAACTGCGTTCTTCCAGCCAAGCCCTCGCCACTGTACCTCGCATCAACAAGACCACCATGGGAGGCAGATCCTTCTCATACCTGGCTGCTAGAACATGGAACTCACTCCCCACTTACCTTCGCCTTACCCAAAACCACCTAGCATTCAGAAAGCAACTTAAAACATGGATATTTGACAAGTAATCCTCCTCCCCTTCCTAAGCGCCTTGAGACCCTCTGGGTATGTAGCGCGCTATATAAATTCTTTGACTTGACTTGACTTGACTTGTTTAGATGCATTTAACAACTTTATGCTGGACCTGGACCTAAAGGTACATTTTGAAAAATCTTTTGCAATGGTCTGTGGTCCTAAAGGGACAAAAACCCGTAAGTTCATGGTAATGAATTCTACCATTGACAAAGTCGAAAATTCTAATTGCCTGGGAAATTTATTTAACAAAAAGCTGAGCTGGGTTCCTTTGATGAAGGCGCGTGTACAAAGCACTAGGCGATCTATAGAGGGTTTATTTCGTTTTTGTAGTAAACTAGGACAAAAACCAGTCCCACACTTAAAAACTCTGTATAAAGCAAAGTGCTTATCTGTGGCCACTTATGGGGCAGGGGTTTGGGGGACAGAAAACCCAGCCATGATCCAGGTCATGGAAAATAAATTCCTAAAACGTCTGTTAGCAGTCCCACCAGGTTCATCTAATAGTTTTTGCCATACTGAGCTGGGACTGGAATATGTGACTGACATCATCCATGTTTCCCCTCTAATATTATGGGGTAAAGTATGGTTATCAGAAGATCTTCAGCTCTCAAAAGATATCCTCCGGGACTGCAAAAATCTTGAACATGCAATGCAGATTCCATGGCTTTCATATGTTAGTGACACTCTGCATAAAATTGGTCTGGGCCATTTGTATGACAATCCTGAAAATATGCAGGGGGATATAAAAACTTTAATTAAAACAAGTTACCGTAACAGCTCAAATATGTTACATTTAGATCAGTCAACAAATTGCTTGGGTAAATCGAAGGTCCAATTTTATTTAACATTTACGACTCATGTGCAATGGCGTTTTTATTTGACAAAATTTAGATTAAACACACTTCATTTTCTCTTTGCCTTCCCAAAACAAGGGTTGGTGTGAGAGGCTACCCCCTTGTCCTTGTGATGACAAAACTAGTCAAAATACTATTCATCTTGTTCTTTTTTGTAGTCTTTAAAAGGAACAAAGAACTAGGTTTATTAAGCCTATCCTACAAAACCGATGACCATGCAATTATAAAGAGGGTTACGATTATTTGTTGTCGTTATCACCTGGAGTATGTTGCGCCCTGCTAAGTTTCATACGATTGTCACTGCAATTCAGGAAACGGTTCTGCTAGCTGGTTAATACCTTTCTTCCTCCGCTATCTGCATAAAATGAATTATAACTTTATCCTCTGGTACAGGGTGTGATTAATCGAAAAATGATATATAATATTTGTATAAACTTCCCTTTTGGAAACCTTTTATTTTTAGATTTTAAAATGTATAAACTGTAAAATGAATCATTTTGATTTATTGATGTTAATATGTTCTTCTTTTTAAACTAAGGTCTGTATACTTTTGTGATTCTATCATTTTGAATCCAATAAAGTTTATGAATCGAATCGAATCGATAGGGAGAAATTGGAACATGCTAGTATAACAACGATAATATATGATCTTTTCATTTATCAATTCATAAAGAAAGCATGGAAAAATCAATATGCAAGAGTACGTCTTTATTAAAGCAAAGAAAGAAAAAGTGAAGGATGCAGAATAGGTTTCCCAGCATTATATTTACCTAGCACATTGTGAAGACCAACCCTGGCCACGGGTCAGTTAAGGACAGGAGAAACCCCAAGGAAGGACAGTCGCCAGTAGGCCAGCAGGTGCAGAACGGACACCCCAGGGCAGGACAGGATGACCAGATTAGGATCAGGACAGGACCACCAAGGTAAGACCAGCACCCGCAGTTCGGAAGCAACGCCTGCGCTCCACCCTCTCTGCAGCTAACAGTCAGAACCCCGATTGGGTTATCGAATTCCCAAGCAAAGTGCTCCGCCAGCACTTAAGGTTTCTCAACAGAACCCTCGAGTCTATGGAAATTGCGGACAGAGTGCTCCGCAGCCCTCTGTATCAATCACCTATTGAGTGCGTTGGGTAAGTGACAGGTCAGCTATTCGGACAAGTTAAGTACAATTATCTGTATTTTGTAACACTGCAGTTGATCTCTATCTGCTTTAATAATCATTTAGAGCTCATGTATAAAGCACGCAGATACGTTTTAATTGATATATTCATGTGTTTCCTGTTATAGGTTTATATTTCAAAAGGGGAAAAAAGCAGATGTCATTGCTTTTCCCTATTTGTTACTGCTATCAACAGAAAAATACTGGCCAGTAAAATACCATTCAGTTGGCAGACCCGTAGATAACAAAGTAAGCAGTAATCTGCATGTCAGGTGTTTGTATCAGGAAACTTAGAATCACTCTTGTTTCCTCATGAGGTGGTTCAATTGGGTAAAAGTAACACAAATGATGGATGGAATGCAGAACAAATCAAAACATTTACCCCCAGTCAAGAGATCTAGGGTAAATCCATCACACTTTTGGTCACCATGCCACTCCAGTTTAGAACCAGCCATATGCAAATCAGCCTAGACCCTGTTCCCCATGGGAACAGTCCAGCTCAACCTGCCAAACCTGGTCCTACCTGGACCAGCAACAAGCATACTGGGACAGGTTTTGGGTTTTAACCCCTCCTTAGCCAGTCTAGTTTGAATCCAGTGGCACATTGAGCCCGGGAATTCTGACTCTGCCTGGCTTGAGCTTTATCTGCGCGCACAGCCACGCTTGCAAGTTGTTTGGGTTTATCACGTTCAAGGATTGTTATTGTGAGAGAATGTTTAATGTACCCTGGAAGGCTTTCATTCGCTTCGTTAACACAAAGCCCTGATCTTTTGACGGGGTATGAGTGTTCTGCTTAATTCAGATGCTCTGTCCATCACCACCCCCTTTCATGAATCGTTAACACAAAGGCTGGAACATGCGAGAATGTAGAGGTAATGTGGTAACTACTTCCTGTCATGGAGTGCTTTCCTGGAAGCTGGCCAGTTCCAGTAAGATTCCTTTGGCAAGGGGAGGAAGACTTTCGAACCTTCTAGTGTGTGTTTTGAGATTATGAAACTGAGGGTTGTTGACTTAGAAACCGGGATTTTGGAATCCGAATGGGGACGGATGCGTCTACTTCCGTACAGCGGAACCCTGGTTGCTGAGGCTCTTATCCCCGGCCGTTTAATCCCCAGGTCAGGAGTGGGATAAGATGCAGTGTTTGCACCAGGTGAAGTGTTGAGTTTTGATTATTGCCATTGTGATGCGTGGTTCCAGTCGCTGTGGTAATTTGAGGTGTTTGAATTTTGATTATTGCCATTGTGATGTGCGGCCAGTGGCTTTGATCATTTGAGGTGTTTTCTTTGTGATTCAGTGTATATATCTTTCTGATCTCTTGCAGGATGTACAGTATATTCACTTGAGTGTTATCTCATATTATTTGCTGCTTGTTTATTCATTAGTATTATTCATGCATTTAACTGTTGCATTTACCAAGTGTGTTATTATTGCTTGCATATAAATATATATCTCTATGTGTATTTGAAGCTGATTCATTTTGGCATCTGGGAAAGCCTTTCTGTTAGAGAGATCCCAAGCCTTATTCTGAAAAGAGAGTCTTTGCATTTTGTAAAATAAAACCCTTTTCTAGGTGTTGTTGTGTTTTATGTCTCCTGCTTCACCATGTTTGAGCTACAGTGTGGGAAATTCTGTATTATCTGAAAGGCGAAGCAAGACAAGCGCCACTTCCAAAGGTGCAGGACTGGAGGGGCACCACTTAGAGCAGGGGTACTCATAGTACGGCCCGCGGGCCGCTGGCGGCCCGGCAAGCCTTCCCTGGCGGCCCGCGGACCTTTCAGACATCGTACCCGAGTTTTTATTTTTAAAGGCTGTCTGCAACCAGAGCTCGGCTCAGAGACTCTGCTGCCTGTGGGGGCCGGGCGATTTCCGCCGTAGTCAGAGTGGGGCTGCAGGGGCGCTGAGAGGTGAAAATAGCCTTATTAACATGCTAATGGTCTTTTAAAGACCTGTGAAAATGCTTGGGTGCGGCGGCTGTGTGCGCGCGCCTGGAAGCTGTCACAGCCCGGGAGGGGGAGGGGGGAAGGGCACACAGGCAGGGTGAGTCCTAGAGGTTATTTGCTTTGCATAGAGCGCTATGCAAGAATTTCCCCTCCTATATAAGGCCCTCTCTCACAATACAGACTCCTAATCACTAGTCTTGTGTTTTACTTTAAATACTACTCTGCCTCTGCTGTAGCTCTTACAGCTCCCCGTTTCATTCTGTATCCCCCAGGGTCGGGTCACGGCGCCCCCAAGCACCGAGAGGGTATTTACTTTGCACAGAGCGCTATGCGAGAATATTCCCTCCTATATAAGGCCCTCTCTCCCCATACAGACTCTTAATCACTAGTCTTGTGTTTTACTTTAAATACTACTCTGCCTCTGCTGTAGCTCTTACAGCTCCCCATTTCATTCTGTATCCCCCAGGGTCGGGTCACGGCGCCCCCAAGCACCGAGAGGTTATTTACTTTGCTCAGAGCGCTATGCGAGAATATTCCCTCCTATATAAGGGCCTCTCTCACTAAACAGACTCCTAATCACTAGTCTTGTGTGTTTCTTTAAATACTATTCTGCCTCTGTTGTAGTCCTTACAGCCCCCCCCGTTTCATTCTGTATCCCCCAGGATCGGGTCACGGCTTTTCCCAAAGAGTTCCTACATTGGGAGGTGGGCGCAGAGGCGCTGGTGAGAAGCGACGCTTGCTCAAAGAATGAAATGTTCCAGTGGTGGTTTTCTTGCGCAGTCGATGGGGGGCGAGAGGAGGTGGGGGAAGAAGTGTAATTCTCGCTTTAGGTGACTTGGCATTTCCTGGCTCCTCTTATTTACTGGTTCTTGTCTTTCTTGCACAAGTGTGCAAGGTTGTCGGTTCCTGCAGTGTGATAATCTCCCCTGACACTGAAGCTTTCACTGGATGGCCTGCAAGGTCTCCCCGGTCGTGCCACGGAGGTCGCTTTGTGTAGTGTTGGATCGCAGACCTGGCTTGTGTTGGCCAAGCAGCTGCATGCACGATGGACAGAGCCCTGGGAGGTCGGTGGGTGCCCAGGGAGATGGAGACAGAGGGAGAGATGGAGAGATGGAGACAGAGAGAGAGATGGAGACAGAGGGAGAGATGGAGAGATGGAGACAGAGGGAGAGATGGAGACAGAGGGAGAGATGGAGACAGAGGGAGAGGGAGGGATGGAGAGAGGGAGAGATGGAGAGAGGGAGAGATGGAGAGAGGGAGAGATGGAGACAGATGGAGAGATGGAGACAGATGAAGAGATGGAGAGAGGGAGAGATGGAGAGAGGGAGAGATGGAGAGAGGGAGAGATGGAGACAGAGGGAGAGATGGAGACAGAGGGAGAGAGGGAGAGAGGGAGAGAGGGAGAGAGGGAGAGATGGAGACAGAGGGAGAGATGGAGAGATGGAGACAGAGGGAGAGAGGGAGACAGAGGGAGAGATGGAGAGAGAGAGAGATGGAGACAGAGGGAGAGATGGAGAGAGGGAGAGATGGAGACAGAGGGAGAGTTGGAGAGAGGGAGACATGGAGAGAGGGAGAGATGGAGACAGAGGGAGAGATGGAGAGAGGGAGAGATGGAGACAGATGGAGACAGATGGAGAGATGGAGAGAGGGAGAGATGGAGAGAGGGAGAGATGGAGAGAGGGAGGATGGAGACAGAGGGAGAGATGGAGAGATGGAGACAGAGGGAGAGATGGAGAGAGGGAGAGATGGAGAGAGGGAGAGATGGAGAGAGGGAGACAGAGGGAGAGATGGAGAGAGGGAGAGATGGAGACAGAGGGAGAGATGGAGAGAGGGAGAGATGGAGACAGAGGGAGAGATGGAGACAGAGACAGAGGTAGAGATGGAGACAGAGGTAGAGATGGAGAGATGGAGACAGAGGGAGAGATGGAGACAGAGGGAGAGATGGAGACAGAGGGAGAGATGGAGAGAGGGAGAGATGGAGAGAGGGAGAGATGGAGAAATGGAGAGAGAGGGAGAGGCGGAGAGATGTATACATGGAGAGATGGATACATGGAGAGATGGAGACATGGAGAGATGGAGACAGGGAGACAGGGAGAGAGGGAGAGAGGGAGAGATGGAGACCAGGAGTGATGGAGACAGTGAGAGGGAGAGGGAGAGAGATAGAGGGGGAGGGAGAGAGAGGGAGGGAGAGAGAGGGAGAGGGGGAGAGGGAGAGAGGGGGAGGGGGAGATGTGTTTCTATGCCGGGTCTGTTGGCTCAGTGGACGAAGGCGTCCGCTGCAGGGACCTATGATCAACCTCATGGTCACAGTTTTTTTGGTTGCTTTAGCCCCGCCCCGACCCCGCCCCCACCGGT
Source organism: Lissotriton helveticus (assembly GCF_964261635.1). Taxonomy (NCBI): domain Eukaryota; kingdom Metazoa; phylum Chordata; class Amphibia; order Caudata; family Salamandridae; genus Lissotriton; species Lissotriton helveticus. The sequence goes on from NC_136061.1 coordinate 1,781,203,364, forward strand.
GCGGCCCTCGGACACAAACCACACTGTAAATTTGGCCCCCGAGAGAAAGTTTGTGAGTACCCATGACTTAGAGTGTCAGGACTCACTCAGGCTGGGGCCAAGAGCGTGTTCAAGATGGTTGAATCCTTTTCTGTCCCTGAGGCTCTTATCAGGAGGCCAGCCAACTAGCCCTTGGAGTCACTCTGGAAGTCTTGGGCTCAAACAGGAAAGCCAGTCTGGAGCAGTAGGGTAGTGCTCTGAGGGCACAAGGCAGACAGCAGGGCAGCCCCCTTGGGACAGCAGGGCACACAGCAGCAGGGAGGTCCTCTCAGAGTCCTTCCTTAGATCGAGAATTGAACTGAAGTGTGGGTGTGAGAGTCTTTTTTTTTATACCAGGTGCCAGCTTTGAAGTGGAAGAAAATTCTGGAGTTACCTCCGCCACCCTGGATGCACCCTCCCTTGGGGGGAATACACTCCATTACTCTAATGAGAGCATTTATCATTTCTGCCCATTGTGAATTAGCCACATATGTTTTTTCATTAAGCATAACCTCTTTCAACCTCCTCTATTCTGGAAGCACCCATTTGGTCATGCCCCTAAGCTAAGCTGTAACAGTTGAAACCCTTGTGGAGAGCCAGCAAATTGCTATATGTTGTTTTCCAAAGACAACCCATAACATTGCATATTTATACTGCATTGTACTTTCCATGGTTAGTAACCACCCCCAACACACAATGCTTCACTAAGGTCTCTATATGTATGAACATCACTTTTTTCAGAACCATAGTCACGTCCCCCAATACGTTTCTATGTGTCTGCAGCCCCAAATCATGTGAATACACTCGGCATTATTACTAGCACACCTAGGGCAAGAAGGTGATCTGTCTGCATACATTCTATGGTTTTTCATTGGGGTGAGGCATGTGCAATGTAATATATAAAAATGCAACAACTTAAATCTAGCATTAGTAGCTACCAGTGTTCCAGTGCACAGGTCATCTCCCATTACCTATCAGTTATAGGCTGCTGCAGTTAGGTTTCCCGGCAATCACACCCTTTCAAGGGAGGTTTCACTCTTTTTGGCTTAAGCGGGTTTATATAAATGGGATATTATTCCCCCCCCCCACACTTCCCTCAAGCGCCACCTCAAGTGAAACGGAGATGGTGACAATTCTGTCATTTCTCTATTGCAGATATTGTTAATTTAGCTAATTGTAAAAACTGTCCCCGTCTCACCCCAAATGTTGCTTGTGCCCCTTCAAATATTATAAACCTGACACCCATATTGAGCCCCCCAGTGTAAGACACCAACCCTCTCTCTACTGAGACATCAACATGTCAATAAGTATATTTCGAAAAGGTTGCAGCTGCCAGAACTGCAGTATTTTTCTCAAAGGGGGGTCATTTAAGAACCCTTTTTATTGTCATTTCCCATCTTGCAATGACAACTCCAATGATCACAGGAAGATCTAGAGAAAGTGGAAGTGAGGTAGTACATATGATGCCCAGATCTTTCTCCCAGTTGCAGACATGTTGAAGCTAAATAATACAGCTCTAAGTCAGGAAGCCACCCATAATTTTTCAGGTGCGCTAGCTGTACTCTACTAATTGTTCCCACCCATACGACTGAGGCTAGGAAACTATTGAGCTTCTTTAATGTTGAGCTGGCTATGGGACGCAGTACGTTTTGTAAAGTATATTAGCAGTGCTGGAGGACAACCAAATTGCCAACCAGCCAATCACTGACAAAGGTAGCGTGTTTCAAATACACAGTCGTCCATTCCCAGGGCCCTCTCAGCTGCGATGTCATCAAGGGCTGACATGAGCTCTTCTTCAGAGAGGTCTGGATCTAGTGCAGCTCCCGGCCATAAGGAATGGAATAGCAAGTTCATTTTAGAAGCCATCAACCAATGCTGCTGAAGAGCATGTCTGTGTCTTATATATTATTTCTAAATATTGCACAAGTGTATAGTTGACGGCTGGTTGCGTAAGGGCCTGAGTACAATCCAGTGATAATATAATAAATAGAGGAGGGCTCATGTCTTTTCAGCTCCCACACTAGCAATGTACTTCATATATCACCTTCTACATGTAATTGCTTTCAATAATCTTTGAGTAACCCTATCCAGTGTGTCCCAGGCATCTGCCACTTTACATTCTGCTTCTACTCTAGCTAGTTCCCGGAAGGATGACTGGAGTTTGGGGATTGAAGCCTGAACAATGTGTTTCTGCTCGGTCCTTGTCATGCTACAACTACTGTTTTATCTCATTTATCTGAGACATGCATTCCCCCTCTAAGGACAACTTTTAGCGTGTCCTATTCCATGGCCCGGGCAATGGTGGTTCCCCAGTTATTGTCAAAGTACCTAGAGATCGTTGCTCCAATCCCCATTTTAAATCCCGGGTCTTGCAAAGCGGGTGGGAGCAGGCGCCATGCAGGGACCCTTGATCTATCAATCCCCTTGTGTAGGAAGGTAGATCCCTGACTATGGTTGCCCCCAACTTTTTGCCTGGTGTTTTGCTGGTTTTCTGACTTAGTTGACCTGGGGCCCTGCTATTCAGGACCCCAGGCCTACTGCTCTCTCTGTAAAATGGATTCCATGTACCTTAGGTACATATCTAATTGGATACTGAGTCACCTTATCAGTCCCTGTACAGTGTACCTTAGGTACCCAGGGCATAGGTGTACCCAGGGCCTACCAGGGGCTGCAGCATGTATTATGCCACCCCTGGCTGGCCATCCAAATCTGACACAACTGGCTGCACGACAGCTGGGGCAAGGTGGTGTAATCACCCTTTGCTTTAGATATAGTATACCTATATCTAACCCTAAAATGGGCACACAGATCTCCTATCAGTCACTCCTATGGCAGGCCTTGACAATCCTGAAGGCAGAGTGCTTGGAATCGTGTGAGATGGTGCTCTGGCATGAGCTGAGCCTGTCTGCGGCTTTCGGGATCTATCCCTTAGCCGTTTCCATGATATCGCATACCACATACTCTTAAGTGCATTATAATCCTCGCGGTTAAATGCCAACTCTGGTATCGCTTTATCAAAACATGTCGAGTAAGGTGTCATACGAATTGGAATACTAACCCCTCGCCAATTCTGGCGACGGGGTTAGCATTCCACCCTTCTAGAGGGACACGACATGTATGTAACCTGTAACCCCGGTTAAAGTCAGACAGAGCCTTAGCATCCACAAAATGGATGCTGCCACCGAGACACAAGTCTGCCCTCCTGCTGCTGGGAGTCCTCCCAGAGCAGGAGGCAAGGACAAAGGGTTTCCTGCCAAGGGCGGTGCCAGCACCGTCCCAGACAGGGTTTTGTGTATTCCAGGTAGGCAGGGCTACAGAGGAAGGTGACTGCAAGTGGCACCCCGGTGCTCACTGTGCATAGGCCGGCTGAAACCAGTTCCAGGGGCACTCCAGCCCCTGGCCTGGGGAAAGCCCGCCAAAGGAGAGGGGTGTAACCACCCCCCTCCTGGTCCCACCCATAGGGCAGGACTTAGTCGCGTGCCAGCCCCCTTTTCCCAGATAAAGGTAGGAGCAGGCCCCCTTCCAAATTAGATCATCTTTGGAATCAAGACACGACTTTCTACGAAAGGACTTCAAGATTTCCTTCTTCAAGATTCTCCCTTGTGGCTAAGGAGTAGTCACCCTGCATCCGCAGGCACCATCTCAAGAACACTGCGGTCTGCTGTAAGTCCTTCCTCCGGAATCCGACTGCCCAGCTCGACAAGACCCGGCTTCCCTGGCACCTCCAACCTCTACTCACCTCTACAGCCAAGCTGAGAACCGTGAGTGCGACGAGACCTCAAGGGACCGACTATTGCCAAGACTGCACGACTTCTTCACAGCAAGCCCGCCGAGTAATCTCCTGGCGAGTGCTTTGGGGTCCGAGAAGCCCCAACCCTGAGCAGCTCCAGCACCGAAGAGCAGCCCCCCAGCATCTCCACGATCGGCGTGGGGCCCTTCTTCTTTTTGCTGCTCACCGCGTTGTTTGGCTACTAGCCCGCTGGCTTGTGGCCTTCTGAACGACGCCCGACGACATCACTGCTGCTAGTCTGGTTGCTCCAGACTAGCCCTTGCTCCCTTCCAGAAGAGGAGCACCCCGGACCCTCCTGGTCCACTCAAGACGCCATTTTGAGTCTACCGCGTGGGCTTGAATTAGCCAAGGCTTTGTTGCCCAATCCTGGGTACTTCGACGCCGACAGCTTCATCCACCGTGGGACAGCTCGCCTCTCCATCCTGGTCGCCGACAACGCCTCCTGGTCCGTGAAATCTGCAGAGCACAGCGTCGCCCACTCACCTAGTCGAGGTGACTACCATCCGGTGCCCTCCTGGTGCCCACTGACTACTGGCTAGTAGTCACGAACTTGGTCCCCTCTGCTTTCAGGTGTCATCCCTCTTCCAGATCCAGGCTTGTATCACTTCGAACTCTCTTCACTGGTCGCCTGCCAGCATCTTTCTTCCAGGCTCCTGGTTCGTCAACGAGGATTCCCGACGTCTTTTGAGACATATGCAGCTGCAGCCCCTGGGCTAGGTAACTTCGGCATTTCGGTGCCCCAGCATAGCCTCACTATCCAAGGGTCGGATCCACTTTCGTTTTCTCCCTACCAGGTCGGGTTCGCCCGTGAACACTAACTTTAACTTTACTAGCTATCATAGACTTTGTCCCGCATCCCGCGTGAGAGTGCACACTCTGCACCCGAGTCCCCTGGGCCTCCTAGAAGTAATCTAACGATTCTATAGTCAAGTCCTAGCGATTCCAAAGCCTATTAGTACTGTACTTACCTGCTAGTAATTTCGCATTCCACTTTTAGAGTATATGGTTTTTCGTGCCCCTCGGGCATTTGTATATACTGTGCTAACTTAAGTATTTTCGTAAGAGTTTTGTTGTGTGCCTAGCACCCTGTCCCATAAAGAGTACAGGGCTGTTGTGATTCTAATAAATACACTGTTTATTTTCATAACACTTGTGTGGTGTCCTTTCACTGGGTGTTCAAGGGGTAATGTGATGGTAAAACAGCTGGCTTAACACGCCCTCTAGAGTCTTAGCCTTAGACTGCTCGTATCCATGCTACTAGGATAGCTGGTCTATAAGGTTGACTTACAACCAAACATCAATAAGGGTTGTTTGGACTGATATATAGTGATCACTAGAATAGTGAGCACTGCACATCAGGCCAACTTCTCACATTGTCATAGTGTATTATGAGTGGAGAATGGTCCAAAAGGAACCTGCTCAGATATCATGCAGAAGTAATTTAAGCAGCGAGGGTATGTGTGACTTACAGTCGGTCTGACCAACTTTATGTATTGTGCACTGATGAGCGATATATTTATGCATTCTAAATTATGCATAACCTCATTAATGTTATCAATCATTCCTGGTTCAATGTGGGACTTAATCGGATCCCTTTGTAGAGTCTAATCCAATATACAGTTGAAGTTGTCCCTAAATAAGGGAGACCTGTACATAGGAAGTGACAATTTAAACTAGTGATAGGAAAACAAATCTCTATCGTCCCTGTTTGGGGCATAATTACTCAGTAAGCAAATTTATACCCCATCCAGCAGGCCACACAGCATAATATATTGGCCCTCTATATCCCCTCTGGAGTAATGGTGGTGAAATGGAACTCCAGGCACAATCCATATAAGCACTGCTCTTGCTTAGATGGATATGTTTCTGAATACATCTGAATCCTCCTTTTTCTCTTAAGTTTAAGTACTTCTTCTCCCATCAATGTGTTTCCTGAAGAAATGCAATTTGGACTGAATACCGCCCTAGGAATGTCTGCACCCTAATCCTCTTAATATAGCTGTTAGGGCCACGAATGTTCCAAGTTATGATTTTCAGAGTTGTACCCATTCCAGCATTTCTAAGGTGTTCCTATCTCGCTCTGTCTATAGTAGTGATAGGGTATGCCAAGGTACGCGTGTAGCATCCGAGGTGGGTGCAATGCTACAGAAACTTCAGCTACAAAATATGAGTGGTCATCTGGTGTTTCAAATGTGAACTCTATGTATAACCTCTGTGTGACCTCTATGTATAATCTCAACCTCTACTCCACCTTCCTCAACCAACAACCTGTGTGTTTCCATTGTTTCCATCTGCGGCATTCCAAGGAACCTGCTGTGTGATACAGGCAAAAATAGCAGTTCTCAATCAGGGAATATTAAACTTAACAATTATGCAAATGGGTACAGTGCAAGGTGCCCACCAGGGCTCTGTAGTAGGACCCATAGGCCACACTAACTCTGTCCCCTTAGAAGCCCTAATCAACAGAGGAGGGGCGAGAAGCGATCCCACCAAGCAAAATAGCGGCATGCTCATTAGAATGAAGAACACTTCACAATCAATTAAAAATAGATCTGTTTTGCATTAAGGGTATTCCACCCAAACTGCTGTTCCTGCACCCTTAGAATGGAACAGAAAACAGCAAGTAACTCTGTGCCAAAATCCGTGAGGCTCTGTGTCTTGAGCAATATCATGCACAGAGGACTCTTTGATCCAAGTTCCAATCAGACACATGATAACAAGGTTTCGAGGGGATTACAATCATATATGTCCCTGTAGTATTTGAGTAGGGACCTTGTGTTTAACAGACACCCTTGCAAGGTTTTACCATTCAAAGGCATAGCATTTACAGGGTGAATATCTTCCCAAAAGCCACAGTTGCCTAGCATAGTCTTACAGGAAAGACAGCGGGTGGACCCTTCCAATACTATGGACTCTTCAGCTTAATTCCTTTTCCAGTATCAGGTCATTAGTTATATGGAAGAATAGGCAATATGTGTGTTAGTATGTGGCAGTGCATGGCCAGGAGTTCTGGCACCATGAGTAGTCCAGGCACACAGACCAGTAGGGTGATCTTGGTTGTAAAGGGGGTGGTTACTGGTATTCTGGGTCAGCTTGGGAAAACTTGCAATTCCTATGGATGAGGCACAGCTTTCTAAAACAAATCCCTAATAGGCATAAATCATATGTGATTATCTCAGTGAGTAGAATGAATTATACATTCATGGACACAGACTACTGAGCTGCTGCAGGTTCAGGTACCCATCAGCAAACTAATTGGGCGCAATGAGGCCATTTACCTTATTTCCATTAGAAACCAGGGCACCCTTGCTGAGCCTAGGAAGGTTTTTGGGGAGATACTCTTGATGCAGCCAGCAAAGCTAGCGGAGAGCAGCACCATGGTATACCTGGCAAAGGTACCAGGGAATGCCATAAGATGATGAGCTGCACCGGTTCATCGTAGAGCCAGATGCTTGTTTTTTTTATTTTTTGTTTGCTCTTGAGGCGTCTAAAGTTCATACGTCTTACTTGGAATTTTTCTGATTTAATGCATGAACTTTAGGCAGAACAAGTCCTAAACAAAGAGAGAGGCAATTTCTGTCACCATTTCCAACCCCTTCCGTTTAATGTTCATACATTAACTCGGATAAATTTTGAGTCATGTGTATGAACTTTAGAATCCTCACATACAAAAAAAAAAACACCCGGCTCTGCAATGAGGCAGCACACTTCCCCAAACTCCCTTCTCCTTAACATCTCCCATTCTCTCTATCAGTAACTGTCCTCAACCGCATTTATCTTGTTAAATTAGAACTGCGGTTCTTTTCCTTGCTGGTAGTCTTGAAATGTTATGCCCATAAAAAGCATGACTAATAACTTTGTGACTTTTCTAGAAATCAGTTTGTGAATACCCTCTCAGGTAGGTACTGTTGTAAGGTCTAAGGGGCATTTTATCAAGTATGGCGTTAACATTATCGCCGCTTTAGCGACAGAAAACTGCAGCTAAAGCGGCGATAATGGGCTTGATAATACGCCGTAGAGAATTCCCATAGGAGCCTATGTTCACACCAGAACCTGGGCTTCTATGGGAATTCACAAGGGCGTATTATCAAGTCCATTATCGCCGCTTTAGCGGCAGTTTTCTGCCGCTAAAGTGGCGATAATGTTAACGCCGTTTCTTGATAATATGCCCCCAGGTTTTACCATTTTTAGGTCTTGCCTGAGACAGGGCTTGCGCTATCACTTCCAAGATCTTTTGTTATTAGAAAAAAACTAAAAAGACCTAGAGCCCACCCATTGCTTACAATTGGTTGACTTCATCATTAGTCTTCTTTCCTTGCTTCCTATTGGTCATTGTGTGCCAGTTTCACTATGTTTGGTAATTCACAATCCTCATAAAATAGACGGATGCAGTGCTGAAACAAGAACTCTCTTTCAAGTCCAGAATCTTCCCACCCAACTATGTTGTTGGGTAATCTGCAGTGGCACTGATTACAAGGAGAAAGAGTACTAATTGGTAAATTGATGTCTACACTGGACTCTACACTGCCCCCTGAAACTCCTCCCCTGTGTTTAATTTTTTTGCATCTAAACTTAGAGCAGTTTAAAACTGTAGAGACAGGTCCTTCTAGTCATATTGCACTTCCTGTTTGATGTTGGGGAGGAAAAGTAGCAGCAGATGCTTGTTTCCTCTTCATGGCGAAACACCTGGTCCTCAAGACAGTCACACAGCAACCGCCAAGTGGGGACTGGGGTTGGAGGGCGCCGCCACTTGAGCATTATGAGGTGCGTGTCGTGGTCAGACCGGACCCGACCTAGGTAGTCCGTGCGCTGACCTAAAGGAAAGATCGTAGGCAAATACAAGAAGCGATCAGGGTGCACATAGAGGTTGTGTGGAATAGAAGTAAATGAGTATAATTTAGTCGTGGGGTCCCCTCTTCCTTTTGTGTCCTGTCTCAGCTTCAGCAGTACTTGCTCTGCTAATTCTGCCTTCATGCTGTGGAGGCAAATGCATATTTTTTCACTCTTTACTATTGCTTAACTATGTGGCATTTCTTTACTCTTTCCTTTTTTTCTTCTTTCTCTCTTTAATTGTCCAATCTGTAGTCTTTCTTCCTTTTGGTTTTCCCCCATATTTCATGTGCTTTCTTCATGTGTATCTCCCATAGATACACCCCCTTCTCTTACACCCTTTCTCTCTCTACTTCTCACTCTTTCTTGTTCTTACTTCCTCTCTCATTACTGTTTTGCCCCCTCCCCATTGCAGTGGCACAATGTATGTAGTGGATCTATATGTGCCTCTGGCTTTTGTGTAATTTTGATACATCTGTAGGTCTTAACCTATAGGTATGACTCTGTGTTGTTTGTTTCTGTATGTGTGTGCGTGCACCAAAACTAATATGTTTATCTTTTATTTTGTAATGCATGCTCTCACTAACATGCACATTTCAGTTTCCTTACATACAGCTGCCAAGGTTTCGGATTGCTATGTTACATTTTCATAATTTCAGTGTAATTATGAGTGACATTCAACGGCTATGAGTGACACTTCCCGTGCGAAAAATCAAGCAGTGAAGATGAGGGAAACATAAATATTCTACATTTCAACCATTTGAGCAACCAGAAACTCTGAGATTTTAAAACTGCTGCAAACCACCAGAAATGTAAGGGCACTGTGGGACTCAACTGTGCCAAATAAGATGCGAGAGACCCCAGCACAGATGACCTCCGCTGCCTACTAATAAACTATCCTAATTTCTCAGTCTCGACAGCTGATTTCAGGGCCAGACTGGGAACCAAAACCGGCCCTGGCAAAGTGCTCGGCCGGCTCCCCTCCCCCTGTGGGGGGTTGGAGCAGGGGCGGAACACAGGCCCACGCAGCCGCCGCGGTGCGTGGGGGCCCCTAGCTCCAAGGGGCCCCCTCGGCACTGCACTCCTGGCCAGAGAGCTCCTGATTGAGCCCGGAGGGGCCCCTCTCAGTACCGTGCAGGGAGGCCCCCTCACTTTTCATTACACCAGTGGGTTGGAGGTGCCGCCGAGCTCTTTGCAGGGGCCGGTTTTCGGCCGATTTTGTTACAGGGCCGATTTTGCAGCTAAAACGGCCCTGTAACAAAATCGGCCCCCAGGGGCCCAAAACCGGCCCCCACCCATGCGGCGCACCGGGGGATTGCTCGGTGCCCGCTACAGCCGATCCGGGCCTGGCTGATTTGCAAAGAGCCAGTGAGAGGCTGCACACACAAAAGTAAATTAAATTAGGAAGAAGATACCAGTGACTATGACATTTACTAGATTAAAACCAAGAAAGGTTTGCCCGTGTGCCTAGCAAAATGCGCTTTACAACTGAGTTCAAATGAACATCACTGTGCGATGGAAATGATAACGAATGTATATAACCGGCAAACATAACCTACAGCTACCTATGGAACAACATTTTGAAACTCGCAATGCGTGAATCAGCACAGCTGGCACTCTGTTTCAGTCATTCATAAGAAGACTTAATTTTCACGTTTTCTGTTCCTAAGAATAAATACATAGATTTACCTTCCCATCTCCTGTTACGCGCACACAAAAAGACAGAAACAAAAAGTCATCCTTAACCACAAGCAACCATAACAAGCATTGGCATAGCCAATAGGTCTCGCTTTTGGGACCTTCTAAGTATTTAGTAATGCAGCACAATATCCTTGGTGCATCAACATCAACTGTTGCATAACCAAATACTTATAAGGTCCCAAAAGCGAGACCTATTGGCTACGCCAATGCTTGTTCTTATTTCTCCCAGCCTAGTCCATCCATTGACTCATTGGCTTTCCATTGCATTATCATGTGTTGGCGGGGTAGAGTTGGTAGCCACCTGTCAAGGGGAACCCAAAATAAAAACATACTTAGCTTAGACTTAACTTAGCCACCATGTAACAGGGTGTGGGTAACAGTTCTGTTGAAGCAAGAAGCAGGCAGGGGTTTCCCTATGCTACAAAGGGAACCTTTGTCTCTTGTCCTCCACATTATGTAATCTATATCAAAAGGCCCTCAGAAGTCCAGCAATTCACATTGCGTTCTCGGGTGCCCTCACACCCTCCATATCAGGACCCACTCCTGTGCAAGACATCAAAATGTATTCCCTGTGGTCACAGCCACTTTTCGCAGACACTCTTCAGACACAACATACAATACAATTAAAATAACAATTACATTTACACCTGATGTGTCATCCAGGTCTCACATGGAAGAAGTGAAAGACCTATTTGCAGGTTCTGGAAGACCAATGTATAAAATACAGAAGAGGCCATTAGGCAACTCTTTTCCAAAGGCGACAGTTAAAAAAATGTCTGGCCTGTCCCTATAATATGTTGCGGCCACCACCATCAGTTCTCTACAGTCCAGGGAGCAGACCGTTGTCATGCTCAGCAATGCATGAAGAATATGGTGTAAGCCTACAGGCTACAAAGACACCCTTTAGGTCATATTTTGTGCGAAAGGAAACTTTCAGCACACACACATGTATGCTGAGAGGAAACAGGCAAAAACCTATGCTATTTGCTGTGGGGAGTGTCTAACCCAGGGTGGTGTGGAGTGCAAAAAAACGATGGATTTAGGCTCAGATCCTTGTACTGGGTTGAATGTATGACATTGTTCTACATTCTGTCCATCAACTGTGTTTTTTGCAATTTTCGAACCGAGACTAGGCACACATTTTCCAGAGCCATACAGGGGACCATTTTCTGTACAAAAAAGAGTATGTAAACAGTTCTTGTTCACAGTCATTGAAGCTGACATGAATACATACGAATCCAGACTGACATAGATTCAGGGTAACAGTAAAATGTTGCCCAAAATAGTAACACACACAAAGAGTTACAATCCTTAACGGGACTACTACATTTTGCAAACATAATGCTTTGAAGTCAAACCATGAAGTAAATTGCACATGTAACTCTGACGCCGTAAACATGATCTGATCTGTGGGTTTTGGACGAGTTCTTAACAGATTTTGATGGAGTTTTGCTACAGCAAAGTGAAAAGAATAGCAGCAGGAAGTTGGAGTGTTTAAGAGAAAGCAGCATGTTGTGAGGAAAGAATAAAGGCTTTGTAGAATTGGTGGAAGGAGACAATGTTTGGGAAGAACATGAATTTATTATAACATTTTGCAGTCATTGTGCCTATAACTTTATGACTATTTTGAGTAATCCCGAGACGCTGGACCCCATGCTGAAAACGTATGTTAAACAACTAAAACCACTAATAACTTGTCCATGAAACCATAGTCAGGTCTGCCAAAATGCCTTCCCGAAGCATCAACCCTGAATAGAACGCAGGTGCCTCCTGACTCAGAATGCTGAAAACATGTCACTGGAGACCAACACTGAGTGGTCCAGAACCACCACAAAATCTCCCCGCGCCTACCATAAAATAAATGTGTCATGTAACTGGTGCTCATGTGAAGCGCTCCAATACCTTCGGGTCGAGTTTGCGCTATATAAATCTGAAAGAAAAAAAAACCTATTGGTTCGAGTTTGTTCTTGTACGTGGCATTAGTTGTAAAGGCCTGCAAGTACTGGGGCACTCGGAATAGAGGAGGCCTTGACCATGGCGTTGGCAGCCAATAATTCCTTGAAACGGATTAACCCATGAATTTAAGTAAAGCTGAGCATGGCCCTCCCTTGTAGAGCAGCGGTCTGCCGCGCCATCTCGCGCAGGAGAGCACCGCCATCTCAAAGCTCCACTTTCCAGCTGCGTGAATGGCTCTGTACTGGCGCTTGAGCTCTGTGACGGTGTGTATTTTAATGTAAGTGGCCGCTGAAACCTATTAGCGGTGATATTTTCAAGGCTGATGGCATTACACTTGCTATTCTGATTCAGCGGCTTGCCCTGTAAATAAGCATTGGAACTTTAAAACAGCTATCCTGAACCAATTGTGATGGTGAAGGGACTTATTAGCAGTAATATTTTCAAGGCTGGTGGCATTACACTTGCTATTCTGATTCAGCGGCTTGCATCATAAACAAGCATTGGGACTTTAAAACAGCTATCTTGAACCATTTGTGATGATGAAGGGACTTACATGATGGATTGCGTAGGAAGACCAGGACTGCAGCCTACCTTAGAGTTAGTGTCACTCTTCCCCTGTCGTTCCCCGTCACTTGGCTCTGGTAAAAGGCTGTTTGACGCTCCGCTACATAGGTGTCTCCTTGTGCCTCACCAGTTGATCTGCACATCCTCGAGCCTGAAGCTGCACGTAGCGTAATACTGTTTGTCCGAGCCACGCTCTGCTGCGACTCTGCTGTAGCGCCCTTCTGAATAGGATCCTGGTGGACGGCTAACAAAAGGGAGCTGAGAGAAGGCTGGCAGCAAAAAGCATCGGCGGAAGGAGATCACTTAGGGGCTCACTAGGATGACGGGCAGACATTGTCCGCCCGTCATTCTGTCGTGTGTAGGGACCGCCCGCCATAAGGGCGGGGGTCCCATTGGGGGTATTAGGATGCGCCCGCCACAGTGGCGGGCGCATCTTGTATCTTTATCATTGTGGCGGGCAGTGCTGAAAACACCGCCCGCTGCAATGCTAAAGATACATGTTGTACATTACAAAGCACAACGTGACAGGCACACAACGTGACAGGCACCGCGCGGTGCCTGCCACGTTGTACTTTGCAATGGGGGGGGGGGGGGGGGGGGGGGGGCAGTGGCGGCTGGTGACATTTGAAAGTGGTAGGGCAGAAAGTGATAATCATACTGCACCGTAGCGAGTGAGCCTGAACCCCCTAAGGAGGGTTCGGGGGGAATTCCCCCCCGAGAAAATTTTGAAAAAATAGTGAAAAAATGGTGCATTTTCAAGCAAATTTGAGGAAGCAGGAAGGTTAATAAAGCAATTGTGAAAGTGCAGGTATTACATTTTTTTTTTTTTTTTTTAAACCTTTATTGTGCATGAAAGGAACAAATACGGGCCCACAACCGTCAGGCCGGACACGATACTTTGAAGCACAAAAGCAAATAAAACAGTTCCCCCGCGGCAACAGGTGGTTTAACAATAATCAATGAACGTTACACTGAATAGAAACATGGCGCCGGGGAGAAGGAGCATTGAAGGTTAATTTAAATTTTTTTTCGTTCTAAATATAAATCAATGAAGAATAAGAACAAAAGAATACTGAGTCCGTACAGTAGCTTCACTACATGAGCGGGAGGCACCATCACTAGAAACAACAATGGTAGTTAATACGTCGGACAATATGGCGGTACAAAGGAAAACAACAAGATCAGCAGCCAGCATTTACGTACCACAGACAGCGCCACCCCCTTCCCACTAACCCCTAGCGCGGACCCAGAACAGAAACAGGTAAAGAAAGCGCAGAAAGATAGAAAATAAGGCCCATAGAAACTAAATAAAGAAAACTAAATCCCTCCCCCCACCCTACAGCAATGCGGAGGCTACGGCCTACCCCCCCCCCAGCAGAGTGTCTGTCGCCCATTAAAGAACCCGAAATATAGACGAGAAAAGAAAGAAGGAAAAAGGGAAAAAAGGAAAGAAAAGGAAAAGAAAAGCCCTAATACTAGAAATATAGGGAGTGAGAAAAGAATAAACTAACCCACTACTCCCGGAAAAAGAAAAGGTGGGGGAGGAGCCCACCCAATATCGAATCTCCCGGACTCCCCAGCATATACATCTTCTACGCCGCATTCAACAGTAAATTCGGAAGACATAAAACCAGAAGAGGGTCAGAATCAGTTACACCCAGATCCCCGGGACAGCACAAAACCCCGCCATCACATCAGCAAGAATAAAAAACCGGACACAGCCATTACAATCGTAAGCGGGGAAAGTCAACACCTGAAACGCAAGCAACATAGCAAAATGCAGTTCAGTCCGGGTCTCCGCCAGCCGATCAAACAAACCCAACGAGGAAAACACCTTCAGCCCTGGCCCGAACGACCAAATTTCTCCAGGCATGGCCACCACTGCGAGCACCCCTCAGGCAGAACAAAGGAGCAAGATGGCCGCTCCCGACAAGGAAGAAGCATAGGAGGAGGAAACGAGCGCCCCCAGTCAACCATAAGTTCAGCGTCCAAACCGATGAACACCACTTCCAACGCAGGATGAGAGTCACTCCACCAGTGTAGAAAAGAGGCTCCAGAGGCAAAAACGACGAGGGGGGCCAACAACTGGCAGGTCGATAAGCGGAGCCTCGGTAGCGATTGCGCAGGCAGAGTCATAGTTCTCAAAGTGGAGGGAAACCTTGTAACCAAAGCCTCATCAATAACGAAACACCCAACAGTGTTGCCAGGGACACAGCGCTCCTCCGCCCTCACATTCTGTAACAGTGTATCCGCGTCAGAAGTAGTCAGAGGCAACCGGAGGCCAGCCAGCCCCGGTCTCGGTACGCCAGATGAAGCTACCTCCGTCTTCAACATCAGCTCTCGGATGTTTCGCCGCCATGTTGCCCCCAGGTCAGCAAGGGCAACCAGGATGTCCCAATTAGTCAGGCCGCTCTGCGATCGTAGCCGGTCCGCACTACTCAGCGGTACCCCCGGATCAGCTTCCACCACGGGGACCGGCAGGACAGCACATTGTAGGGATGGGGAAGCAGCCATCTCCCCGTCACAAAAGGCAGGCGCCATTGTCACCCGTTCAGTGAGTCCAAAATAGAGGGAGGGGGGCTATTACGTTACCAAGGAAAACAAGCGTTCGAACCATCGATGAAAACGCGGCCCACAGTCAGGGGGGGGGCGCGCAGGATGAGAGGCTCCTCGCCTTGTACGAATGCGGGCAGTCCACGGTAGAGAAGGCTCCCCAAGATGGAGTCCGTGCAGTTTGTGAGTAGCGCAGCGGAGGGAAGCGCCGAGTGAAGGGCTCCAGTCGCGGAGAAAACACTCCGTATTCAGAGGAATGCCCACTACACCGGAAGGATCTACTCCCTCCACCGCCGTAATCAGTCACGCTCCCGCAGCCAACGGCAGCGGCCAGCGGTGGCGAGCAGCACAGGTCTCCCAGGCAGCCTCGGATGTCGGCAAACGTTGCGAGGACTGCATCAAAACAGCCGGCGGAGACCCCAAAAGAACGCATTCGGCAGCAGCGCGTTCATGTCTCCGTTGCAGCACAGTGCAAGCAAGGATAAATGTCAGGATATCGAAGCGAAATCAGATGGCTCACGGAGCCGGGAGCCTACACGTCCGTCCCGTCCGCCATCTTGGCTCCTCCCCCCAGGTATTACATTATTAAAGAGCTGTCATATAACATAGGTAGCTGCTTATTCAGTATAACCACAGAGCTTTATAACAGACTTCAAGATACAATGCTGAGAACATCACAGATTGTTTTGATTTAAACTGCAAACAACAAAAGAACCAGCTAAACAGGTCACAAACTATAACCATTCAACATATTTACTTTTTATATCTAAATTCAGCACGTCTGTCTTTAAGTGCAGCAAATTTTTCAATTACTTGAATGTTAAAGTCAGCAATATTTTGAACAAGCTTGCTCTCTATAAAGAGCATTGCCAACACATTGAGTCTTTCCTGAACATTGACACAACTGAATCAGCAATAACACATTCATATCTACTGCTCTGTCTGCTGCTGCTGTGCCCCCGCCCTGCAGAACTCCCTACTATTCAGTCCTGACGCCCACGCGCCGTTCTGTCCATGCCTCTCAGCCCTGCCGAGCAAGCCACCCTGGGGCTAGGCTCATGACACTCGGCGCTGCGTGACGTGCATATTGGTACCTAGAAGCGGAGTTGCCAGCACCAATCTCTAGACAAAACCCAGATGCTCATAGGTGGAGATGGGACGTTACCAAGTGGTGTTTGGAGCTGTGCGACTTACAGACCTCACTAGGAGGAAATCACAAAAGACCTAGAGAGTGCTGGGCAGTGGGGAGAGAATGGCTTGTGCACCCGAATCATGTCTGCTGGGTCAGTTCCTGGCCCGGCTCCTGTGTGGCAGGCAGGCAGTTGTCCCACTAAACCACCAACGCTCAGCTTATCAAACTGAAAGACAGCACTTCTGAAACACGGAGGTGAGTTATATGGACAATGCAGCCAGCGTTATTGAAATGTAGTCGGTACTCCACTTCTGGCCACTGAATCTGAAACTAGCAGATCTTACACTAATGTGGTGTGGGGATTGGCAGCGCTGCGTTCAGTTTTTGCAGGGACTGATTCATCATCACTGATATCTTAAGGATACAAGCTTTGAGCAATTCTGTATTTCTAGGGGTCTCAGGATCAACACGGACAAAACTAAATACCTCATTTTGAACCCCCCCCAAAAAACTAGGTCCGCCACCATTGCTGGATGCAGTCCCTCTGGAGAGAACGAGAGAGTTTGACTATCTGGGCATTCGCCTTGTGGACACAATGAGGTGGGACAGTCACTTAAACAAAATGCTCCTGAGCCACAAAAGGGTAGTGGCTGCCCTGCTAAAGGAGCAGAGAGCATCTTCAATGAAACCAATAGCCCCAGTGCTTGAGATCTACACTGCCAGAGGCGTTCGTGCGGCGCTTTATGGTGCGGAGCTCTGGGGCGCTTCGAACATCACGCAGTTGGTTTCCTCTGAGAACACTTTCCTTAGAAACCTTATGGCCCTTCCAGCTTCCACTCCCATTATCCCCCTCCAATTGGACATGGGCTGTCACCCAATTGAGGATCAAGCGAGGCTCCGTCCCCTCCTCTAATGGGCACGCATATGGAGGGTGAGAGAACTTAACAGCTACGTGGAGGGTTTGCGTGAAATTCTGAAATCCCCTAGTTGGGCGAAAGTGAAGTGGCTCAGAGACATAAAAGCTCTTTTGATGGACTTAGGGTTGGGAGAGACCTGGCATTCCCGGACTGCCCCTCCCAAAGCAGTACTAAAAAAACTCTATTGGTCCTGGATCATGAGCAAAAGGAACTCCAATCCCAACTTCTGCAGGTCTTCCAGGACTTTTTTGATGACCAAAGATGCCCCCCTGCGTGAGATTTATTTGGACATTATTACAATCTCTTGGGACAGAGCTTTGTTTTTCAAATTTAGATGTGGCATCCTTCCGGTAAGGGAGTACTCCTCCCGGTGGAAACCTCCTTACCAAACTGTTTCCCTTTGTCCCTTCTGTCCCTCCAGGCCTGAATCCATCTCCCACCTACTATTCGAGTGTCCCGCCTATAAAACACCACGTAGGAGGTGGTTAAGACCCATGTGTAAGACTATAGGCACGAGGCAGTGCTGTGTAGCTCTAAGAATCTTCCTGACAGACACTCGCCCTTTATTTGTTTGTTCTATAGCCAAGTTTTTAGGTTGGGCTTGGCGCATCCGGTCAAAGTGGCTTCTTCAAATTGTTTAATTAAGGCCCGTAGACACAGACCATTTTACTTAATTTATTACCCCACCTACCGAAGTTGTGATCATGTTTTGTATGTACAGTGTGGGTTTTTATCTTTTTTTAATTAGCTGGGTATTTTGATCAATGTATTTATGCTGTGTGCTTTTTAAGATATACGTATATCGAAATAAAGCCTTCTTTGACTGACTGACTTAAGGATACAGACAGAATGATGACAACATTTTTCTATATGTGCTGAGAAGAGAGGGTGAGAGCTCACTCAGTGTGATCAGTGCAGGGCATCTGCAGCTGCCCACAGTTTTCTTTTTGTAGGTTACAAAGAGAATGATGATTCATCATTCTCTTTGTAACCTATAAAAAGAAAACTTATGATGTTGAGCTGTGATAATAGTTTAAAAGCAAGGTCAAAGATGGAAACTAGGTAGGGTCATCATAGATAAGGAGTTTTTTCTACCTTATACAAAATTGGATGATTTGGGGAGCTGTCTGGTGCCCATTGCTACTTGCTGGTAGAACCCACATGGCAGCCTGGAATAAATTTGTCGTAGAATTGGCCCAGGAAGGGGACCGTAGCGCAGGTGTCTTGTACGTCCGTATACTTTTAATGCTTGTGCAAATAAAAAAACTATTATTAATGGAGTATATTGGGGAAAAATATGCAGCACACCGAATATTGTATGAAACTGAGATTAAATGGCATGTGGCTGTATATGTTTTACATTAACATTGTCTGATTGAACCCATATCGACCCGGCCCTCGTGCTCCCTGCAGGTAAAACAATAATTTAGGGTGGGTTCACCCTTTTCAAGTCCTTTGCATGTCTTCCAGGCACCCAGCCTTCTTGAAATGTTAGGGATTGTTCTGCAGGGGGATCATGTTGGGTTACGCCACTGAACTCTGTTCCATATTGATGCAAACGTGCATTGCCCTTTCCTTGCTTAAGCTGGTGAATCAAAATCTAATGCACGTTAATTATTGTTTTTCCTAATTAATACGAAGAGAAGACGGGACATCAAAGGGGTTGCTTGTTTTAACGTGTAAAGCGAAGCCTCTTTTCTTAATATGCCAAAAATTAATTTACTTTTAATTGACAAAGCCGCACACTCTTCAGAACATTTAGGGACTTAAACATGGCTTTTGCAGCTGTTTGAGCAAACAGGTGGATGGGTGCTATCCAAAACATGCATTTTGTGTTGGCGAGAACTTTACTTTTCTCAGTTCCTGCAAAACGGCGAACGCGCAGTTGTGCATGGCAGCCAGGTGACATGGAAATTCGGGTAACTATATAGCTGGAGGCGACGCAGCATGAAGTGGAGCTTCCTAACATAGTCACAGAATTCACAAATCCTGCCCACCATGTATGTCAGTTCAGAGCACTTGAAACGAATGACCAGAAATAGCTCTGACTGACCTCTGAAGGGAAAGGAATTCACACTCACATATCAGATCCACAAATCTCTCGTTAGCACTGCGCCGAGAAGACAATGATTTTTTTTATTGCACTGACTGCCCTGTGGGAGCTTTGCCTTCCCTGAAGATGAACTTTAAAAATAACATAAATGGTTACCTTTAAAAATGAACAAATATATCCTGCACGGTGCCCGCCTTAAGCCTGAACCGAAACCACTCAAACGCTTCAGTAAACACTAACTTAGACATATATCACAGGATAAATAGATTCACTAGTTTACACACAACCAGCCGCTTGGCTCTGTGCTGCCAAGCCAAGCCCTTCGCCATACATTCCCAGACGTTGACCAATGAAAGAAAGAAAGCTGTATGAGCGCCTCGCTTCACGTGTGACTGGAGAAGCCTCCGTGCTTCCTTTGCATTGTGGGACTTGTAGTCCTGCTCTCAAGGCTGACGGGAAAGCGACAGTAATAACAATATAGCCACACAAAGAACACATCGAACACCTGCCCTGGGGCACATAAGGTGTCTCCGTGTATTCTAGTGAATGAAAGTGCCCGTTTATTGACCTTCAAACCACCACAGCACAGTCTTTGCCTGAGAAGCGCACAGCTGTCAAGTTTGCCAAGTCCGCACATGTCAAGTTCTGCTCCGGTCCAAGTTTTTTTCTTTAAATTCTAGTACTCTTGGTTCTGTTGTATAACAGAATAAACATAACTACAACTCCCAAAATTCAAATAAAAAACCCGGGCCGGACTCAGAGCAGCTTTGGGTGTGGCGGACACAGGAAGATTAACTTTCCTATTCCAACTCCAGTCCTAAAATATGCAGGCTGTAGGCGGTGCACAGGGGGGAGGGGTTGGGGAGGGGGGGTTTAAGCGCACACTGGGTACAGAGTGCAAGTAACACGAAGAGGAGCTAGGCGTATGCATTGCTCAACTGAGAATATAATAACAAAACACAGAAATTAACTGGAAAATGCAAAAAGTTAAATTGACGTTATAGTTCTATGTTAAAATGAAATACGAACTAACATTTTAAAAACAAAACAGCACTGAAATTGGCAATGTATAGCCTAGTGAACTACCTATAACCTGCTCTTCCATCATGCACTGCTTCTGGCCTCATATATACATTCCTCATGGCATCTTAAACATGATTGATGACTCCACTGATGTCATATAAAATGATATCACGGGTGACATTGCCACGTTCTTTCTGCACTGGGAGTAATTTAACAAGATACTAATGGGAGCAGCCCCTTAAAGGAAACTTCCTGATAGGGTGTGTGTGAGATGGCTCTGACTGGCCACAGAACGCACCATTGCTGGATTATGGGTGCCAATGGTGCACGCCGCGCCTCTTTTCCAAATAGTTCTAAAAACACCTTCTGCATGCAAACATGAAACTTTATTAAATTATTATGGTCAACTCACCCCTAATATTTTTTAATAATCAATTACAACTTGGGGGGGGGGAAGGGGGGCTCTTCTGGTACCTATTGACAAAACCAGGGGGCCTATTTAATCGATTTACAGTAAATGCTCCAGCATGCGATGTGGGCAGTGCACAATAGTGAGCCATTATATAGCATGTAAGCTGTTCACTAACTTTGTACCTGTTTTATGGGAGCGAGGGAAATTTGCAATGCTTTGGCTGCCGCTGTGATGTGCTTCATTCAGCGTGTCTATATACATTCTCTCTACTTGCAGGCTCCTCCAGCGGCAGGTAGGGACACACAGTTAGGCTTTCCACAAAATGGGTACTGTTGCTGTTATAATGATTTGTTTGTTCCACCACTGAGCAGTCTCTCTATGTATCATGTGCAAGCAGTCTTCACCACTACGGGAGCTGGTTGCACACTGCAGATGCGAGGGCCTTATACAACCGATATAGGCCTCGCTTTCCTTCCCTGCTGGTGGAGAACTTCAGAGTGGTTGGTGGTCTATACCTTGCTGTGTATGCCCGCCCCTCGAGTGTTGAGGGCACACAGTGTTGACTGGGGCACTCTCTTTTCACCGAGCTCTCCCTCTCGGGGTCAGTATGTGTAGGGAAAGACAGCTGCTCATGTTCATGGGCTTCGCTTTTAGTTGAGCGAGCTCACCTCACTCTTGGAGTGGATGGCGGCACGCGGGGGCAACTTGTTGGTGCAGTATTCGAGGCCCGGGTCGCTTCTCCCTCCACTGTCCATCAGAACTACAGGTTAGCCGGCTCGAGGTAGCAGACGGGCATGCTTTGGGCAGTCACAACATAAAGCTCTGACGTCAAGTACAGGAGCTGTAACAGCGTGCTTTAAACAGTGTGGGTGCCTTATGCTGGTGGCGGCACATCACCCTCCTTTTTAGGTCTTGCCTGTCGATGCGCATGCGCATCGAGCAAGCGAGAGTATTGGGACTTATCCACTCTTTATCCACACTGCAAGGAATCGTGGCGATTCCTTGCAGTGCCCGTGACTTTTAAGCTCAATGCGCATGCGCATTGAGCTTAAAAGCGCGTGCACGTCCGTCTTTGTTTACCCGCTCCGCCCCCTCCCCTTCCCGCCGTCTCGCATTTCCCCTGCCGCATCAAAGGCTTTCACGGCCGGCCGGCCATGCTTTCAGTTTCACGACCGGCCGGCCGTGTCAATTACATTCCAAAGCCCGCTCTCCCTGCTCCGCCCCCTGCTCCGGCCGAGACGCATTTCTCCTCCCCCCTCCCCTCTCTTCCCTCCGTCTTGTTTCCTTTAGCTGCCCTGGATGATCTATTCTTACTCAAACTTGCACCGCTTTTACTAAATCTTACCCTTTTAACCTTCGCGATGTTTCCCCCTTTTTACCTCCAGTGCTTGATATATCGTTCTCCCCTTTTTAACTCGGTTTTGCGAGGTCTCCGTTTATTTATCCTCTTGCTGGCTCCCCTTTTCTTTACCCCGCCCGGTCCGGAGTATCTCCTCTGCCATAGCCCGGTGCTGGATCTGTCCTCGTTAGCCCGGTGCTGTAATTGCCACGCTCCCCCTTAGCCCGGTGCTGGATCGCCCTTCTCTTATCCCACACATGAGTTGCCCGACCGTGCTAATCCTGACTGCATGAATAAAATCCAGCACAGGCAAACGCACCCGTTCTCCTACTGTAACTTCAATATACTCGCAGGCTCGCCACCTCACCCAAACGTGCTCCCCCAAACAACGCGGCCTGCCACGCAAGGACATCAAACCTGGTTGCTGGTGGTCCCTACAGCTGCTTGAACCAGGTCCCGAGCTACAAAGAAACTCCAGCATTCAGCACCTCCTCGCCTCACCGCCTCGGTCTGCCTCTCACCTTCGTCGGCATCAGGCCTCTGCCCGCATCCCATAACTGCCATCTTGGGAGCGTAGTGCACCACAGGAAGGTTAAGGCGATCTCGCCCTCCAGACTTCTCCCCCAGGACTGCCGCCTCCGCAGTTTTCCGCTGTGAGTCTGCACGCCGAATCGCCTCCCAGCCGCTCACAAACAGAGTGCACATCTCCCGTTGCCGCAGCCGGTGGAAGTCTCCCCCTCAGTGCGCTGCCGTCATTTTAGATGCGCAGCGCCCAGCGCTCAATCGGGTGATTTTGCTGCACTTACACCCTTGTAACAGCACCAATGCGCCCCAGCAGCAGTCCAGCTCATGCACCAGGATTTCCGCAACCAGTTTTGCAGTAAGGGGCCACCTTAGAATCGCCAACCCCTCACCCTCAACACCTCACCCTCACTCACTCACCCTCAACCCTTCACCCTCAAACCCTCACCCACCCTCAACCCCTCACCCTCACTCACTCACCCTCAACCCCTCACTCTCACTCACTCACCCTCACTCACCCTCAACCCCTCCCCCTCAACCCCTCACCCTCACCCTCACTCACCCTCACTCACCCTCAACCCCTCACTCACCCTCAACCCCTCACCCTCAACCCCTCACTCACCCTCACTCTCACTCATCCTCACTCACCCTCAACCCCTCACCCTCACTCACCCTCAACCCCTCACCCTCACTCACTCACCCTCAACCCCTCACCCTCAACCCCTCACTCACCCTCACTCTCACTCAGCCTCAACTACTCCCCCTCACCCTCACTCACCCAAAACCCCTCACTCACCCTCACCCTCACTCACCCTCAACACCTCACTCACCCTCACTCACCCTCAACACCTCACCCTCAACCCCTCACCCTCACTCACCCTCACTCACCCTCACTCACCCTCACTCACCCTCACTCACCCTCACTCACCCTCACCCCCTCACCCTCACTCACCCTCACTCACACTCACCCTCACCCTCACTCACCCTCACTCACACTCACCCTCACCCTCACACAGTGCAATAGTTCTCAGACCATTTCAGTTAGAGCTTTTAGAAATGTTTATGGTTTTTTTTTATTTGTCATACTTTAGCATTGGCTACAGGAAACAAAAATGCTAAACATTTACAAAAAAAACCCATAAACAATTCTAAAAGCACTAACTCTAATGGTGCGAGACCTATTGCATTTCCAATGCTTGTTTTTCCTGCACTCATTTCTTTCCGTGCCAGGCGGCTTGTCACGGTAGGCAGGGGTTCACTTCAGATACGAAAAACGGGACCAGGTTAGCATGCTTACTACATTTTATAATATTTTGAGAATGTGTTATTCTTGGTGCAATTTAATATTGGCCGGTGCAAAACGAGTCTGCTCTGATATTGCACCAGTCAGTGCAATTTTAAAGTCAATTTCATAAAGAACCTGAAATCGGTTCTTCGCAAGGAAGGACTCGTGTCCTGAGTCGAGAACATTTCCAATGACATGTGGGTCAGGGGTGCATGTTTTCATCATGAAATGGAGAAGATTACTGAGGTCTTGTCTAAAATGACTAGCCGCGCGTTTTTAAGTACGAGAAGACTGACACCACAACCAGTTTACTTATGTGGCTGGGCGGTGGACCGGACGGGGACTGGACACGATCGTGCTGACTGCTGCTAGCTAGACGTCTGTCGTGTGTCGTCTGCAAATAAAGCAAAGAGGTCCCCAGGGCAGGCTATCTCTGATAGTAAAGTTCAATACATTCAGCACTTTCACTTAATCTGTTGTTGACTGTGGTGGAGCACTGGTGTGCCACGCACGGTGACGTCCCCACAGCGTAGGGAAATGGCCAATCACAAACGACATGGCTGTATATAGCCATATGTGATTGGCCATACTGTGCGGCCCTCAGCAGGGCAGCCAACACAACACCCATGGGCACCATCCTGCTGCAGCAGCCAATCCTGGCGCAGTATTAACAGCGCCCACTGCGTCAGGATTGGCTACAGAGCAGGCTACTACTATCTGCCCTAATTGAGACCGGGGGCCCGGATACTGCCTATGTCTCACTGTGCTAGAGGGGGGGGGGGGAGGGGGGAGGGCTACTGTCTACGCATGCGCGGGCAAGTAAAAATATTAAAGCCTCCGGGATTTCACATGCGCAGTCAGCACCCCGCTGCCTGTCTACTGTAACTGTGTGCTGCCTGCCTGTCACTCTCTGCCGCAGCCCCGCCCCAGGCCACGGCCCACTTCCTTATTGAGTCCCGATTCAGTCGGGCTTGTCCCGAGTCAGTGCGCGAGGCTCACATTTAATTTAAAAAAAAGTAAGTTATTACTCATTGCCTGGCAGTGCGGTCGTCCATGGCTAGTGGGGCAACGCCCCAACGCCCCCCATGGACGCACCGCCACTGCTGGGGGGTACCATAGGTAGCCCCCATGTGAACCCCCCACCCCCTCCCGGAGTCCCTGGGGGCCAGCAACAGGCCCCCGCAGGGTGTCTCCGCATGCGCCACGGAAAGGCATTGAAAAATGCCCATGCTAATATGGCTGGCGGTGTCTGATAGACACCGCCACCATATTAAACCTTTTCCGCCCGGCCACAAGGCGACCGGGGCGGAAAAGCGGCGGACGGTCTTTCCGTCCGCCGTGGTCCCCCACGCCATACTAATATGGCGAGAAGTCATTCCGGGTAGGATGGAGGGCGGCCCCTTAGTGTGGAATCCGGTTTAAGGCCCCCAAAAGCTAAAGTGATCGCCGGGACGTGGTCTGTGGTGGGGGAGGGGCTGAGCGAGGCAGCCTGTGAGGGTGCAGAGCGCGAAGGCATAAGTGAAAGCAGGGGTGCGCACGCGCCACGGCAAGAATGCTAGTGGAAAATGAAGATGAAGCTGACGAGGAGGGAGTGGGAGAAGGGAGGGGGTAGGAGGGGGGGGCTTCACGAGCTGTAAGGCTTAATGAGCCATTACAGAAAGACAGATGGCAGCTGTGCACGTCCACACACACGTAACCGCACGCTGGAGGCCGGCAAAAGGCTTTGGGTAACACTTTGAAAAGCCAGTTACTAAGGGCCCGATGTAGGTAGGCATTTACCGGTCGGTAACGGCCGAATTCGGCCATTACCGACCGGTAAATGCCTTTTCCAATATAGGGGGCATGTATTTACAGATTCGGTATTTTTACCGAATCTGTATTTACCGAATCGGTAAAATTACTGAATTGGTAAATGCTGTCTCGGTAAAAATACAGAATCTGTTAATGCAGATGTAGGTGGCGCTTTAAACAGTGCCACAGGCCCCTAAGAATTTGTTATTTACCATGTAATACTATTGCATGGTAAATAACGAATTCAGGTGTACATGCACATCTGTGCATGTACACCTGTGCCATGTGACACACAGACATGCCCTTAGGGCATGTATGTGTGCCACATGGCACACAAGCCTGACATTGGGGTGCTACAGGGTGTCAAAGTGACACCCCGTTCCCCCTGGCAGGATTCGGTATTTACCGATTCGGTAATTACCTAATCGGTATTTGCCATTGATTCCTATGGGCTTCAAGGCCCATAGGAATCAATGGCAAATACCGATTCGGTATTTACCGAATCGGTAAATACCGAATCTTACAGGTTCGGTAATTGAAAAAGAAAAATTACCTACATCTGCCTACTTCCAATTTACCTACTCTTAAATACCGAATCGGTATGATTCTGTATTTAAGAGTAGGTAAATCGAGATTACCTACATCGGGCCCTTAATGTCTCACCAGACAGCGCATGCGCTGGCTCAGGCGAAACCTAATAAAAGTACTTGCCGCTGACTTTGTGATGAAGGCGCATGCTTGGCTGACAACTTCTACATACATCCAGTAATAATACAACCCAGTTCATGACCCTCACGGCGACTTGGCATTCACTTGATCCCAACTTTGAAAATATGTATTCTATACCTCTATTAACCTACTTTTGCCCACTTTAAAAAAAATATATTATTATCCTGATTGTATACGTAACATGTTAGTGTGTAAATCTCCTTATGTAACTTACTTGGTTCTATTGTAAAGCGCTCTGACATCTTTGGGCAAAGTCAGCGCAGTATAAAATTGCATTAAATAAATAAATAAATACACAAAACTGATTCAGAAATGAGTGGTACCTGCTCTCAGAGTCACAACGCCCGAGATCAGACACAACCTTGGGGGACGGCCACGACAAACGGCTATAAAGCTGCATGTGTAGGCAGGATGTCGAACAAATTCACTTCGGCGCCGGACGGCAGCAGCAATTTCTGGGGGCCAGACCGGGCAGGCATGATTCTGAAAATAAACATCTTTCCATGGCCAGGCCTACGTTGACCGGGACCTGACTCAGCCACCCGCCAAACACAATTCCGAAGGCTGACGCGTTCAGGTACAATTAGGGTGTCAGGCAATTTGAGTGAAAATATTTTATTAAACACAGTGCAGACCAGACTCGCGGCCAGTAGCACTGACTGCACAGTCTCTCTGTCTGAAGACTCACACAGCCGTGCCCAAGTGACAAGCTGTAAGCGTCGCAGGCTGGGAGCCGACTCCAGGGCTCACAGTGCTCCTGCCATCCCTTTTGAGCTGCAGCCCTGGGAACGGCTGTCCCTCCTGTTGTGTTGGGGCCCTAGGCCCACATGCTAGTAATGACTGCGACACGGACACCGAGGACTAGGTGGTTAATGAACCACGAGCACGTGCGCTCGGCTCCTTTTATTGACTGTGTCACATGACTCGTGTCACAGTGGTGGGTGGGTGTAAAGTGTGAGATCACATCCTGTGATCAACTAGAATGTGTCACGCAGGACACAACATTCCTCCCAAAAGTTGATAAAAATTAAGGAAAGACAAAAGTCCGAACCTGTGGGAGGAAAGACATAAATATACAATAATTACAAATTTACATTGAGTCTCTTCAGCTGCTTGCTTGATGACGACGGTGGAAATTGCTGCTGAAATATTTATTCGTCTTGGCTCGACTTCCTGGTTCTCGGTAGGCGTGCTCTTCTGCACTTGCGCCGTGGAAGTGTGTTGGTCAGTCCACTGAGATCTTGCTTTTGAGGGTGACCCCAAACAGGATGACCAGATGTTGTCTTCTACTGGTCCGTCGGTTTCTTCACTGTAGGCAGCTTGGCTTTACATTACAAAGGATGGAGTGTTTGAAGGACATTCTTCTCACTAGGAAGCCCCTCTCTCGGGTGTTCTCCTGCCACGAGATGTCCCGGAGGCCCTTTTCATCAGGTTTCCACTGGGCCGGGTATTCTTCCACAGCGTTGCTCCAACTCCACAGTCTGCGTGTGAATGGAGGAGACGATGAGGGTACTACCTCACAAAGTCCGTAGTTCCACCTGAAGGGTAGTTGTTGACTGCTGCCTTCGCACACAAGTTCCTCTTCATCCTGGGACGTGCAGGGTAGACGGCGACGGATCCATCTCTCTTGTTGGGACCCTCTGCCACCGGTGTCCCTGAGGCCTTTGCCCCTTGGATCTCCACGGGCTGGTGTGGATTGGTCAGTTCTCCTTGTTCAGGCCATCTGAGCTCCCTCCGCATCCAGGTTTCCGCTCAATCCCAAAGGTGGGTGTTGCCAATGGTCCGGCCTGTGCTCTCCTGTAGTCGACTGGTTGTCGGGGTCTTGTGAATAGGTGCCTGTTCTGTTCTTGGTGCCATCAGTGTTCTCCTGGACGTGTGGGTCACTGTACACGATGTTGTGGTGTGTGTCATCTCTTATTCTTGTAAGTGTGCAGACTTATCACACCTCTCCTCACCTTTTCCAGATGTTGTTCTTGGCGTCGTGCCACATGACTTCTTTCTTCATTTTCCTTTTCACGACACGGTGCTGTCACCTTTCTATCTTTGTCTTCCTGACCAGGCTTCTTCAAGCAGCGTGCACTCCGCCTGTTTCCCTCTGGTCTTGTCCTGGCTTTAGGACACTGTCTTCTCTCCACTCTTCTGTGACTGGACCGGTCGTTACGATCTTTTCTCTTGCCTCCGTTTTACTTCTTTTCTTCAGGTCTGTGTCATCAGACTTCTTCGTGGTCCCATCCCTGGACCTCTTCTTGACCTTCACATCGGACCTTCTGACATGACATCTTCATCCTGACTTCCTGGCAGAATACCATCGCTGCGCCTTTATGGCGGGTCAGCATTCCGGCGACCTATTGGCAAGTCGGCTTTCTCTTTTCCTTTTCGGGAAACCATCTGACTGGTCGGCTTTTTCTGTGTGTGCACATCTGGCTGGTCGGATCATCCTTTTATTCTTAGGCGATCTTCCTTGCTACCAGATGGGGTGGACCGCTTCCTCTTCGTGAGTCTTCTCGCTATCCGCGATCGTTGGGATC
The DNA here is from genome assembly GCF_964261635.1 of Lissotriton helveticus. Classification (NCBI taxonomy): domain Eukaryota; kingdom Metazoa; phylum Chordata; class Amphibia; order Caudata; family Salamandridae; genus Lissotriton; species Lissotriton helveticus. The sequence continues at coordinate 1,781,232,507 of NC_136061.1, forward strand.
GCTATTTGCTTCTGCTGCAGTGCTTTTGCGTTGGCGCAGTTTCATCTGCGCTCTTCGTGTGCTCTGCTGTTTCCGGAGGATTACTTCACCGCTCCATGGACCTTCTCCGGTGGGTGCACTTCTCGTGCGCGCTACCGGTGAGGCTCTTTAGCTTCTTGGCGTGGTGATCTTGCGTCACTCTATCATTGCACGTCATTGTGCATGGCAGTTGCAAGTTTGTGCTTCACTTCGTACCGTTGTGGTACATCTTCAGTGTCGCTTTGTTCCTTGCTCTTCTTTAGCTTCTCTGGCATCATCGCTCTACTCCACGTGCGTGCTGCACTTCTGCTTCTTCACACTTGGGTACTTGCCGTACACATCATCTCGTGCTTCGGGTGTGACTTCCTCTCTGTCAGGCGCTGTCCTGTACCGTCCGCGTCCGGGGTACACTTGCACGCTTCCAGTAGGTCGTCCTCGAATCTTGCTGCTTGTGGTAGACGGTCTTGACTCTTCCTCGCTGTCCAGCGTGATGTCGTTGTCTCTCCTGCGGTTGCGGTGAGCACCTCTGGCCTGCAGGCATCACCTCAGCAGTGATGATGGATCTCCGTCTTCGTCCGCGTCGCTGCAGGCTTGCTTTCCCTCTGTAGGCTTTCCCTTGGCTTGTCTTGTGCTTGTTTGCTTTTTTCTTTGTGCTTGGAGTCCCGGGCTTGCAGGACCTGCTGTTGCCATGGAGTGTTCAGGAGGGGGGGCTGGAGCCACTGCTGACCCCAGCCATCAGGAGCAGGATACCTTCTCCCAGGTAAGTCGTGTCTCTTTTCTTTTCCCTTCTTTTTGTTGTTTTAAACAGCGCTGGCTGCTTGCAGACCCGTCTTTCTTCTGCTGGGGACCCAGGGGGTGGGGGCAGATTTGTGGCAGCCATACTGTATTTTTTTTTCGCCCTCCCTGCCCGCCAGCCTCACAGTCCTCGCGCGGGCGGGGGAGGGGGTGGCTATGGGCCATGTTTAATTATGCGGGGTCGGCACCCGCTGGCTCTTACATTTGTTCTGCCCCAGGCACTCTTACAACACTGGCCGAGCAGGGGCTACATTTCTTTCACTGACGGCGGTTTTGATTTCCCCGTCATGCTCGCGGTCTCCACGGGCGGTCTCCGCTTGTGTGTGGCTTCTGACCGGCCACGGGCTGCATGCAGTCTTCTCCTCGCCCGCAGCAGCTCTTCTCTTTACATGCTGCGCAGGGTGGGGGAACGTTGGTGCTGGTGCCGCTTTTACGGGCTTAGCTATCAGGCGGGCTGTGTCACGGGCGGCCACTCGTCCCCGCATGTGCTCACTCTCTCCTCCCCCTTGCAGCAGCTTCACCATCCACGCGCTGCCCGGGTGGGGGAGTTAAATTCCTCGCCCGGAAGTGCGCCCGGAAGCACTTCTTTGACTTTATTCACCCCGCCGCCGCACTTCACGCACGCGGCGCGGTGGTGGCCTGTGCAGTCAGGCCGCGGGTGGGATCCGCTGGCCTTGCTTATTTGTCGGTACAGTTATCTTTTTGATAGCGGGTGGGCTCCGCTTTACTTCTTTGGGGCCCGGCAGCTTTCTTTTAGTTCATTCACCCCGCCGCCGCACTTCACACACGCTGCGCGGCGGGGGACGCTGCTGGCAGGCCGCGGGCGGGCTCCCCTGGCGCCGCTTTACTGTTTATGCCTTTTCGGCCACATCACGCGCGGCAAGGCGCCCTGATCATGCGGGTGGGCTTCGCTGATGCGCAGTCATGAGGGGGGGGTCGCTCCTGGCATGCTCGACCCCCCGGGGCCATTCACAGTACCTGGGCTCACCTCCGGCCGACGGGCCAATTCTTCAGCTGCGGCCATGGCGAGTGGGCTCCGCCCGGCCAGCACTCCTCTCTGGTGGGGGTCCCTGCTGCTGCGGCCGACTCGGGTGGGCTCCGGTCGGTCCGCTTCCTTGTCCGGGGCACAGTTGCGGCCGGTGCAGGTGGGCTCTGCCCGGTCCGCTTTTCCTCCTGCGCTAGGGGTCTAGGTGCGGGGTGAGCTCCTGGTCACCTCGAGATGGACCTCTGGGCCGCGGGCCACTCGGCAGACTGTCGCTGACCCTGGGTGAGGGGAGGGGGCACGATGTCGCCCTGCTGTTCTCTCCCCCTTTCGCCCACGACGAAAATGGCTGTGGCACGCGTGGGCACAGCCACCACTCCTCGTCGCCATTGTTGTGTTGGGGCCCTAGTCCCACATGCTAGTAATGACTGCGACACGGACACCGAGGACTAGCTGGTTAATGAACCACGAGCACGTGCGCTCGGCTCCTTTTATTGACTGTGTCACGTGACTCGTGACACAGTGGTGGGTGGGTGTAAAGTGTGAGATCACATCCTGTGATCAACTAGAATGTGTCATGCAGGACACAACAGCTCCTTCAGCAGAGCACTTGGATGCTGTGCTGCTGTAATCCGGCTGCGCCAGTCTGCTTCAACCCTCACAGCACGCACAAGGTTCACGGCGCTCAATGTGCCTGGTTAATGCATTTTAATGTAATAACACAGCCCACCACATTAAAGTACGTTAAGCTAACGCCTGGTGCGTAGTACTTGGCAGGACTGGAGTGCCGGATGGAAGTTCTGTGCTGAGCAGCAGAAGGCAGACAGCGTTGGTTATGGTGGGCAGTCTAATGCTTCTTGTGGTGGGTTTTAGCATTGCCATCACCTGCTTCACCCCTCCTTGCCCAGGGCTAAGCTGAATTCAGTCAATCTGAGCAGCTGGTCTAGCACAGCTTCACACATTGTTTGTGAGTCTGAGACTGGGCAGCCCCATCTACTTAATTGGAAGTGGGTCTAACATATTGGGGTGGAAGTCTAAGTCTTTACTTGTAGGTCTTGTCATGTGGAACATTAACTCACTCATTATGTGCGAGCTTCACAGAGCAAAGCCTCACTCGCGGAATATGGCTTTCATACCTTGAAGCGCTGTTCTTAACTGTTGTGTGGGTCCAATGTCATGGAATGGATTTAGAAAAATACACAATGTAGAAATGCTTGTGTTCTAGACCACAGTTTTTCTCCATCCATTCAGTTCTATACAAAGACCTGCCACAGGCAAATCAGTCTTGGTCCTACTCCAATGAGAATAGTCCAGCCCAATTTGCCAGACAGGAGCCTAAGCAATACCTACTTAGGCCTTATCAGTAAAGTACGTCTTGAGACCTGCGGCACCGAGAGCATGGGACATGCATGTGGGCATACCCATTGCACAGAGGGTGTCTCTTACAAAAAGAGTTATTAAAGTGTGAACGTTGTTTCCTTTTTGTGTTTCTAAAATTGCTCAAATTCGAACTTGTGATAACATAACTGAAAATGCACTGTCTTCCATCTTGAAATGAAGCTGTACCGCAACACGTGATCGTTGTTGTTGTTATTGCTTGGCTCTAACGAAAGATTTACAAGCTTCACACTGAAAGAAGGTGAGTGTTCCCAGAGGCTTTTCACTGAGCTTTACCCAACCAAGGATATGTCAATTGGCTCAGACAATCATTCATGCAATGTGTGCATGAATAAAATGGGAGAACTCAATACAATAGTATTATGAGAAAATCCTCAAATGTATTCTGTAGTAAAATGTTTCCTTTTGCTTATTCCTCATTGGTGCATATCCTGAGAAACATGTACATTCTTAGTAAAGTATGAAGTCCTTTGCCTGAAGTCCTTTAAAATAACATTATTTTCCTCTGTATAGAGAACTCCCATTTCCCATTCCTATTTGGTGAATCTATGCTGGATTTTTTATTGAACTTTTTATTTTATTATTCTTTTGGTTAGAATTTCAAAGCTAGTACAGAGAGGGAAAAAGAAAGGGAACAGCAGTACACCTTAAATATACCCATCAGCAGTATTCAGATATCAGCATATCATAGAACCAAGTAGCACACAATGGGGAAAGCTCTCATCCAACAAGAATGTGAGTGTAGAGTAGAGGGGGGAGGGTAGGAAGGGGAATCAGATACTCAGCTAAGTCAATGAGGGCAAGGGCCCTGCTAGGGTAGTACCAGCTGCAGCAAGAAGGACTTTACAACAACGTGCAGTGACCTTCAACCACAGCCACTCCAAGTACCACAAGCAACAGGCATAACATCTCCTAATCCATTGCCAGCGCATCGGAGCCCGCGTGCCCTTCACCACTACTCGCCTGCGCACTCAGGTACTTCCCCAAGGGGGACCAAACGTCCATGGGGCGCAATCTCGCTGGCATCAGGTCCCAGAATGCTGTTAAGTTATCTTGACGGTGCTCTGCATCGTTGAGTCAGGTAAGCCTTTTGCAGAACAGGGTGACTCTATTGAACTGTACTGAGTTCATGATACTTATGATTTGTAGGCTTTGCTGCTAAATAGTGATTGCATATTTAATGTATTCGCCTAATAATTTATTATACAAACATTTAAAATACTGACCCGGGTCTGTCATTCTTATTGGAAAGGTTACAGTTCTGATTCTTGTTTTTGAACCAACATGAACTAGAGACGGGCAGGGACAGTTTCTCTATTGCGGCTTTGGAGCCTTGACCCTTCTGTGTTTTTTGCCACGCTGGCACCCGTATTACAAAATGTAAAATAAAAATAAATAGGCAAAAACATTTTTTTTTCTGGCCCAGTCGTGGAGCAGATCACACTGTGTGTAAGTACATTTATTCTAGAATGAGTGTGTTCAGGGGCGGGACATAATTATTGGCAACAGGCTGGCTGGATCTGCACTTAATTGAAGCCTGAATATCAGGTTGGACAGGTGTGTTTCCCTGTCCCACCCGACATGCGCACTTGAGGCCTTCCCTACCTAGCCAACACTAGTGGCCCGAGGATCTCAGCCGCAGTCTCCCCGGTCTCTTAGGCTGGTTGAGCCTGGTCCAGCCAATCCTGGTGTTGCTATCATGCTGTTTAAGTAAGGGAGCAGCATCTAGATTGGCTCTATTTATGCTAGTATGCCTAGTCTAGTAGTGAGACATTGTAGGCCAATCACTATATGGCTTTAATATGAAGCAATGCAGTGATTGGTTGTTTTCTGTCCCATGCTAGTTTCTACTCTTCCCTTTTTCAGGCCCAGCGCATAGCTCATGAGGCGAGAGAGTGGGAAGGACTGCTATAAGGGCAAGGCATGACTGAGAGTTTACTTTATTCTTATTTCTCCCCTCCACGTCATGTTCCATATATATATGTGCAGCGTAGAGTAAGTACTTCATGCCTTCTGGTGCTGTTAGTGATAGGATTTAGCAAGTAACGTTAAATGGAAGAAAACACGTGTAACTTCACTTTGCACAAGCAAAAACTTTCCTCTTTATGGGGCACATAGAACGCCTCATCCCACCTTTCCGTATACTGCTCGTTGTCTACTGCGTAATGTTAATTGCAAAACGAAGACGCATGTAGAGAATTTGGGGATGAATATTCTATTTGACTATGCTGTATTTTTATATTCTTTCTTCAGCGTTGAGATGGTTTCACAATAAAAAAAATGTATTAGGCTGACTCCAGTTGTACACAAGGTGTTGCTCGTGTATTGCAATACAAATGTTAATGTTTTTTAAAGGTATGATATAAAAAATCCTGTAACCTTGCTACAGGCGCTTGTTCTGTTGTCCTGGGGATTTTATGCTGTGCACATCTCTCGTGTTATTTACCACCACAGATACATCTCAGTCTGCACGTCCGGGAATCATTCAGAGGCCTGGCTCTGTTGGATTAGAGCCGGGTCTTGGGCTCAATGTCCACGGACTCTATAATTCTCGCCTAGGTGCCTAATCTAATCATGGGTCCCACTCTGCAACTCTGGGCAATAGCTTGCTTAATCTCCACAACGGCCCCGAAAGTGCTTGGATGCCTGGCCTCACCTTGGAGGTGCTCAGTAAGGGGGCATCTCACAGGGAAAGCCAGGAAGGGTTCCACAGCGGTATACAGCGCCAAGATACCTTTCAGGTGATAGTGCGCTTTACAAGTATACACACATTTACATTTACACATTAATTCAGTCTTGAGGCTCCCCAGTCGACCCGACAAGCTATATTTTTCTAATATTGAATCCATCCTGATGACCAAAGTTACCTGGAGTATAATAAAAGTGGGCGAGACTGAAGATGTTTGCTATGTAAATCAGACTGTAAACATCATGTAAAATATAACGTCTCTTCAAAATTCAAAAAAGTGTATTCCTTTAACACATAGAAGCTCTGATATTAATATGTCACAATATTTCCCTGACTGATCAATACTTATTACAAGTTATATTTTTAAAACATAAACTTAATGATAAACCATGAGTGAATTAAGAGGCAAGACAGTTGGCAACCACCTGTATTCCCCATTACTTTAAAATCTCACCAGCCGCCACTGGAAATGCGTCCAATCGGGGAGCACCAAAGTCCGTTTAGGGACTACACCACTCCTGGTCCGAGCCGTTGGCGTGCTCTTTGTAAGATTAGGAAAGACAGATTTGCATGATGATAGAAGGAAGGTTTGAATTAATCTCAGCTGTTGGTGATTGCTCCTGCCACATTCCAGACCAACACTTTTTAGCCACTGTTGGGATGTCGTTATCAGCCCTCACTTGATGCAATTTCCAAAAAATTTACCAGCATTCTTATTAATGGCTTTGAAACTGGAAGAAAATTACTTGTCTTGACTCCTGGAAGTCAAGATTTGCCGCTTCGATAGGAGATGGACATGTCTCACGCACTGAGGCTCGCCACAGAGCAGTTTATCCCTCTCCCTCGGTTTGGCCAATTCATGTAATGACAAGACTCCTCTTTTTAACCAGTATCCTCTTCGTTTTCCAGTAGCCGAGCTGTGTGTTGTAATGAAAGTCTGGTAGCTGAGTTGTATTTTATTGCAGATGATTTATTTATTCTTAGTTGCAGATAAGAACATCCACAGCTTGGTCCTGAGGATAGCCATAAGAATAGCCCCACCTGGAGCAGCTTGCCTGCTGCTCAGCCTATACTCCATCTGCAACACCTCACCTCATAGGCACCCAAACCTCCCATTTGTCATCACCACTCCAACATTCCTCGCAGCACATTTACACTGGCTGAGCAGCTAGGGCCGACACAACAGGGGAGATACATAAATACATTTACAAGATATAACATATCGTCCCCCTTTATAAAACACAAAAATATAAGAATGCAAGATGGAATAAAGCAATTACATGAAGAAACATGTAAAGAGAAATTGTATCAAAATATACGAATGCAAGATGGAATAAAGCATTACATGAAGAACCATATATAGAGAAAATTGGGAAGATCCATAGATAACTATCAAGATAACACACATCCTCCTCCTTCATTAAACACATAACATATAACAGATCATACAGCAGTAACTTAAAGTCACATGTTACTGAACAAAGACTGAGGAAGACCTGTATAAGTCCTACAGCACCATATCACAAAAACAATGCTGTACTTATTCCCATCACCAACTCACACAGACCGGTCAGACAAGCATGACAGGTGGCATAACACAACACGGAACCAACTAACCATGGGCCACACTCACACGCAAAACTGCAAGTAAAATGCTAAATTAAAGAAAGCACGTCATCACACAAAAGTAATGGTTGAAAAACACGTGACCAAACATCGCCCAAACAAGGGCAAATAGTGTAACATGTAGCAATGGGTGACATCCTCCAAAACCACCAACCCTCAAGTAAGGGCACGAAGTATAAAGTGTAGACATGGGTGACATCCTACCCATTCAGTTATCCCACTTGTAACGGCATGTAGCAAACAATGTAGAAATGGGTGAATTCCAACCATATAGCTATCCCTCATGTAAAGGCCTGTAGAGTACAATATAAATATGGGTGAGTTCATCCCATGCAGCCATCCCTCATGTAAGGACTTGTAGCTTCCAACGTAAATATGGTTGGCTTCCTCCCCTGCAGCCATCCCTCATGTCAAGGCCTGTCGTGAATAATGTAGAAATTAGCGACTCCCACTCATACAGCAATACCCCATGTAAGGGCATGTAGTCTAAAGTGTAGAAATGGGTGATTTACTTTCATACAGTAACCCCTCGTGTAAGGGCAAGTGGTGTTAAATATGAAAATGTAGCAATACAACATGACATACCAATAAGTGACGACACTCTGAACCTTGCACACCAAAATTAAATTTCCCAGACCAGAAATAAATGTCACCACAACAGCGACACCAACTTAAAAGAAACTTACATAGTAGGAACACAGACAGGATACCCACGCACTGCAAACCTTGTGCAACAGTAGGGATTCCAACCTACGCAGGATCATAGCACTCACAAGGTCAATGCACAACTGAGCATACTATTATGGAAAACAATATTATGCATGAAAAACCTGAAATAATGGCATAACACAGCAAAGCATATCATTGACCAATAAATGCCGCATGACCCAAAGAAAATACCAGAAAAGCAAACATGTCTTGAAGAATCAGGACTGTATCCAAACATGACTCAAGATGGTTCCCTGTGAGCGATTTCTCACACAAATTGGCAGGCAACATCACTAGTCCCAGAAAAAAATACAGAACTCCCATACAGAAGGATGTGGACACCTTAATCCTGGAATAGCGTCCTGAACCGACCAGACATACTTCTCTATACCAGGCTGCAGAAAGATTGGTAAACTTAAAGTTACCCCATTTTTTAGATGGTCCACATGCCGTTGATCCGGGGCAGTCAAATGGGAAGGCTGAGACCGCACATGTCACTAGACTGACAAGCTGCTGGCTCTGTGTCACCTCAGTCCACTGAACAGAAAGCTCCAGGCTGATGGAGACAATCCCCTGAGTTTGTGATGGGACACGCTGACACGCTGGGCAGCCTTCAACAACAAACAAGCATTTGCAATGCAACAGGTCTCAAATTTACGCGAGTTTGAGCTATTGCCATTGTAAATGACAATACCTTTTATTTATGTTTTGGATTTTGAAACATAAATAAAACTCATTGTTATTTACAATGTCAATAGCTTAAACTCGCGTAAATGCGAGACATGTTGCATTGCAAATGCATGTCATTGTAGATTGCCTAATGTGCTCGTACTAACTAGCCTGTTTCCACAGCACAGAGTCGCAGGTTGCAACTCTGGGCCTAACCGTCAGAGGACACCCCAGATATCAGTGAAGCAACCTCTACTCCCAGCCTTCTCAAACCACTATACCCAGTAATTCTGACTGTCACTCAAAGCACAGTAGCATGAGGTGCACTGTTGTTTGGATGGGGACTTCAACACCCATACCTGCAAGGGGAGGCACTGACATGTGGACTTTATCCTGGGAAAAACTGAAACAAAAAAGATAAAGCCACTCCTCGTCACAGCAGCTGTGGTCTAGTGCCCTGGGACCCCAAATATCCAACAGCTCTGAGAAACAAGTAAGACCCTAACTGTGCTGAAATATAGGGGTCCCATTTCGCTACTAGTTGACAACTAAGCTATCTTGGCTAGAAGCCTCTGACTGGAATACTGATCACTGCCCTGTTTGGTATGCATGCTGGCAAACAGTCAACTATTTAGGATACCCCACCCCCTCAGGCAGGTTTAATATCAAGTGTAGATAGTTACAATCAGGGGGAGTGAATCGGTTGGACGACAATCTACTCGCGTTCCACATACAAACAGAGAGATATATTAACAAACATTCCAAATTAGAATGCTACACCTTCGGGATAGTATGAAGGGTCTACACTGGAGTGCCAAGAAAAACTGATTTACTTACAGGAAGAGTGCAGTCTAAAAGTTGCATGTTATATGCACCCTAAACACTCCAATTGTTGACGAGGTAACCTGTCGAACACCTGCTACTGAGCAGTCAGCACGAAGACTGACAGCAAAGAAATACGTATTTTAAGAAAGTTACCCTGTCCTTGCCATTGACTTGCACCAAAATGTCTGTAAACATATATTGGGAAGGGGATCATTCATAGCTAAACACTGCTAACGTAAGCAACTTAGAGCACGCTTACAACACAGAACCAGGTGTCTCAATGACGCCAAAAATGCAAAGCCCATTTGTGCTTTCTATTTCAGAAACCATTAACACAGGTTGTTCTGTAGAATTTTATCTGATGAACATCAGGACTGCAACTAACAGAATCAATGTAATATTTAAAATAGTTTTATGATGACCCGTGTTATGCGTTACCAACCCAACAGTGCAGGTAGTGCAAAACTACAATAACCAGCTTGTGAGAGACAAAAAAAATATTAACAATTCAGAGTGACACGAGGTACATTTACATATCCGTATCATGGACATTACAAAAGTAGACTATACGTCTTTGACAAATGTTCTGCAATGCAACCCAGGAAATATTTCGGGCCTCACCCCCCGTACGTTTCCTGCACCCCAAACACAACATGCCGGTCGGGCTAACAAGGCGAGGCAGTTAGTTGCCCTTCTCACCTTAAAGTCGTTACCGCTCAGATCAATACTTCTGATGAAGGGGAGCACCCAGGTGGAAGACATCTCTGCGTCCCGGCACCCAGTGCTGACCGCTGCTACTGGAGCGTCACGTACACCTCTCCTCCATTTCTCCGCAGCTGGCCGCCCTTGCTCACCTGCCTGTGCACATTTAAGCCGTAACCCTAGTCCGACTGTAGGATGCGGACTACGTGAGGGCCCCTGCCACCGATTTTCCCCGTGGGCACCATCTTCACTCAAGCTGCGGCGGTTTGTTTCAGGGGCAGACCGGAAACGAGGCCTCCAGACCTACACCTGCTCCTGAAACGCCGTAAATAAAATGAAAGCGCGCCGAAGCGCTTGCCCGCACAGCAAGCACTTACAGCAAACGCGTGCAAATCACCTGCTGAAAGGCCGCAGGGAGGTAAAGTAATAGCGAGCCATGGGTCTGATGGAGACAGTGAGGGAGCGAGCAAGAGGGAACGCAAAAGAGCTCCATGCCATGAGTGTGCACATCGGCTGTCCGGGCTCAAGTTGAGATCGCCAGAAAAGACACGCCGTGAGCGTGCACATAGTCTGTCTGGGTTCAGCAACCAAGTCGACGACAATAGATCTCACCAAGGCGAGCAGCGCATGCACTGCGTCGCTAGGAGAGGCCTAAAAACCCTGTGGTGGAAGTGCCCTCCCACCACCTAGAGGCTCGCGCGTCATAGGCACTGTGCCTGCAAAGGGAAGATCTGATAGCAAGGAAATTAAAAAAAACACTGGGAGGCACACGTGAAAGCACAGCGCCGGGTGGCTACAGGCGCATGCATGCACCAAACATTGCAGTACAGCATGAATTCCTGAACAGCAAGTGAGGAGACGTCACTGTCCTGCGCCCACATGAAAACAGTAAGGGGATAGCAGCTGAGCCTCCACTTTGACTGACGGCATCCACGCAGGCGTTCAAAAGAAAATATGGCTTGCGCATATCGCGCACAATAACTGACAATATTGCAGAGAGGAGAAAACAAACAAGCACTCACCAAAGTCCCTTTTTTTCTGAAAGATACCCCCTACGGGTGCCGGTTCTATAACCACACAGCACAGCACAAGATAGAGAGCACAATCATGCCGATGTGCTGGAATACATGTCTTGAAAGATGATTTTCCTGCCAGGCTAGTCAGAATCTGTAAATGAGGCAGACAGTTTCCTACACAAAATCGCTGCTAGACCTGTTCTATGCAGAGCAAGGTGACTCCATACACCAAAAAGTAATAATGTACATAAATGAAAAATGCCCTGGTTGAGGCTGTCCGATGAGGAGTACACTAGTGGGGCTACAGGGTGTTCAGTTACTGTCTTGAATTGTATTTCTCAGCTTTTTGAAGTTTCTTAACAGTTGAATCTTCAGTTTCTTGTTGAAACCTTCAGTAGTTGCTTCAGTTAACACGCATGGCTCTGTCTCCAGATCGTCGTCCAAAATGTTGCAATGAAAGTCTGGTAGCCAAGGTGTAGTTTATTGAAGATGATTTATTTAGTCTTAGTTGCAGATAAGTACATCCATAGCTTGGTTCTGAGAATACCCATAAGAATAGCCCCACCATGAGCAGTCTGCCTGCTGTTCAGCCTATACTCCAACTACCACACCTCACCTCACCTCACAGGCACCCAAACATTCAATTTGTCATCACCACTTCAACATTTGAAGCAGCACACTCACACTGGCTCAGCAGGTAGAGCCAAAGCAACAGGGGAGATGCATTAATACATATACAAGATATAACACTGTGCTTCTAAGCCACATCTTCAACTATTAAAATCCTACTCTTCGTCTAATAACAAGACAGTTTGTAGTGTTCACTACACCAGATCGATAAAATGAAATGAGCGTTTACGGGTCCTGTGATGTAGAACTGCATAATAATCACTGTAGGTTGATAAAATATGCAATCAGTCTTAGCTTTAAAGCCGTGGAAGACAGTTACAAATTCTGGCTCTTGAGAGCTGTAATATAGACATAGATTTATGATGCAAGTTTTACATTATATTTTTCTATTGTTTAGAAGAACTTTTTGATAATTTAGTCAGTCACTTTGCATTTCAAGATCTGTATATATTTGAAAGAATCATAAATATTAACATTTGCAAAAATAAAATAAATAAAAGTAACCAAGGATAAAGTGCATTTGTTCCCAAGATGTATCTGACTTCTACAGATGGCATTGGAAATGTCAGCCATGTATGAGAGGGAGCAAGCAGGGCAAGATTGGGTTTCAGGCCAGTACTGGTGCTATACGCCCAGGTGTAGGGAATTTGTGATGAGGCAGAAATTGAGGTGGGGCAACTAACAACCTTTTGTATAGGTAACACAAGTGTCATATCAGATAGATCTACAAAAGACCTCACTGTTATCAAACCATGATAGAGTGACTGTTTAGACCATGGGCATGAATGAGCATGTGCAAAATGCTCAAGTGAACCTCAGACACAGGTGAGCCATCCTACTCTACCTCAGGACCGGAAGAGATCCAGGGGGTTCTGGGATTTATCGCTGTGGCTCTAGATCATGATGCCTTATCATATATCGACGGAGGTGAGGGTGGAGAGACCAAGCATGGTAAATGACTATGCAGAATGGAGGGGACAGACTTCGCACGAATAAGTAGCCACAAGGAACATATGAGAGAGACTCCGCATTGCCAAGGATAAATGGAACAGATGGACCAGGTTAACCAGGAATCATGGGGAACAGAGGAGGACAGAACCAGCGTGTCCCATTGTCGGGGGAAATGGAAGGGACAGACCCATCATGATTGGGTGTCTTGGGGAAAAGACCCAACAGAAGCTAGCCAGTCATATTCCGGGATACATATAATCCAAGTCCTCCATGCACTCCTCCACAACGGTCATGTTGGCGTCCCAGTGGTGATGGAGGGCTATCCCTGCAGAAGATCTTGCGATACAGAAGCATTTGGAGGGCTGTTTTCCTTTCATCATGAGAAACGTATGGACCATCTTTGGAGCTCAGTATCTGGAATCGTAGTTAGATATTTCAGCTGAAGCTGCATGAAAAGAAGAGACTGTCATAAATGAGTGCATGGTTTCTCCATGATATGTGCAGAGCCTGTTTGTTCAGGGTTACTTCATTATTGCCACTCTCAAGAACATCTGTCCCTGGCCACAGACAACCAGCTCCACTAGCACCAAGCCACATGTTCAAGGCTACCCAAATTACTGCTGCCCTTGCTCATATTTGCCTGTGTGGTGGCCATGAAGGTGATGGAGCTTACAGGGCTGATGTTGGCAGAGCTTAATGATGACAGGCTTCCTTTGATATATCTCCTACTGCCTAGCATTGTAATGCCTGCCACTGCGCCGGGTAGGCCTTGCCTGTGCAAGGTAACTATCCTGGCTACAAAGGTGTGCCCTAGCACTGGTGTCAGTGTGCACAATTTGTTAATATAGTTTTACATTTGCGCCTGCCTCATTTATTCAGTTGGTTGCCAACAGTGGCATGCCCTAGTCTAAGTGGGTATGATTGGCTTAGTAGCAGAGGCCTACACTAGCACCCCCCTCAGTTATATGAATGGCTATCTACAGAGTAAACATCAGTGAAACTCTTGCTATGTGCAAGGGGTTGATGCTATAGTGCCATGCTCAGTGTATGAAATGACCTGACAAAGACATGTCCACTAGAACCTTTCCTTGCTGCCCACTAACATGTTCAGTAGCGCATTTCTTTGTAGAATTACCAGACTTAAGATGTGCCTTCCATGTGGGGTAGTGGCCGAGACATCTGTTATAAGACAACACAGTAGAAACATGCACAAACACAGGTGTTAGCTCTTCCAAGCATATCCACTCCATCACCGGTATTCCTTTTAATGATTCTCATGGCACCAAGTCTGGCATTATGGGCACGTGCAATGCGAAGCCCGGCATTTGCTGCTAAAGGGCACACAGGCTTGTTCAACAGTGCCCACCAGGGGTAGGGTTCGGAGAATATTGAAACCAGTATGGTTAGGAATGTCTTGGTTAAGGGACTAACCCATGAAGTTTGCCACATCTAAGAGGCCTAGGCTACATCTAAGAGACTAGATATATTTTTAAGAGGATAGATGTGTGACGGGGCTGTGTAGCACTCATGAGATATACTTTGGGCTGAGAAACTATAGGCTGCAGGTGGTCAGCACTCAGAAGGCAATTGACAGGAGTTGAATAGGCCTGTATTTACATACCAGTAAATGGCTAGAATGCATTCAGATGGGGGCTGGTCAGGACTGAAAAGTCATATGGGGAGTTGCAATGTGCCAAGTTGCAGTACGTTGGGCAGGGCTGACACGCTGTATGTTGACAGCTGGTCATGGCTAAGAAGCTGAATGTTGAGGCTAGTCTGAGCTGATAAACAGCATTTACAACGCATGCCATTACAATGCAAGTCGTTACAATGACGCATTGTTACATCGCATGCCATTACTATACAAGTTGTTACAACGGCTTGCTGTAGGGGGCAGAAGGTGTTGGATTTGTTGGATTTTCATCCAACACCTTCCCTACTGTTACACACACTGGAGTTGGAATAGTAAATTATACTATTCCAAACTCCAGCGCCCTCCCTTCAGCAAGTTGTTGTAACGACTTGCGTTGTAATGGCATGCGATGTAACAACGCGTTGTTGTAATGACTTGGTTGTATTGGCATGCGTTGTAAATGCATGCGTTGTAACAAGTGCTATTTGTCTGAGCTATGACACTATATGTTGAGGCTCATCAGGGCTGAGAGGGTGTATGTGTGTAGATTGTTAGGACTGAGATGCTGTATGTTGGATGTGGTCAGTGAAGAAATGCTGTATGATGGGAGGTACTAAGGGTTGAGACGCTGGACATTGGGAGCTGGTCAGGATTGATACAATGTATATTGGAAGGTAGTTTTGGAGGAGATTCTGCTGTATGTTGAGAGGCGGTCAGCGCTGATATGCTTAATGTTGGAAGGTTGGCAGACTGAGATACTGTTTGTTGGGAAGTTATCAGCTTTGTGATGCTGTATGTTGGCTGGTGGTCAGGTGCCAGATGCTTGATGTTGGAAGATGGTCAGGTATGAGATGTTGGGAGGTGATCGGGACTAAGGTGATATTTGGTAGGAGGTGGTCAGGCTTTAGGCGTTGGATGTTGTTGGCTGTTTAGGGTTGGTATAAGGTATGTTTGGAGGTGGGTAGGACTCAGATGCTATATGTTAGAAGGTGGTCAGGATGAGATGCTGGATGTTGGAAAGATCAATGCCCTCGCTTCCACCTGCTTCAACACCCTCCGCATCCTTCGCAAGACCTTCAAATGGAAATGCAAAAAAACGATGGATTTAGGCCCAGATCCTTGTACTGGGGTGAATGTATGACATTGTTCTACATTCTGTCCATCAACTGTGTTTTTTGCAATTTCACCCTGAGTGTGCTGGGGATGCTCAGACGTGAGTCCCAGGCTCTCCACACCACTGGAGTCAAGCTATCCAGGCTGATGAAGGCTGATAGCCAGAAACCGGTCCTTGGATGCTTGATTCCGGTCTGGGAAAGACATGGCTTGGTAGTTCGGACTGGACTGTTCCCATGAGGCACAGGGTCAGAGCTGATTTGCATATAGCCAGTGTCTAACCCAGGGTGGTGTGGAGTGCAAAAAAACGATGGATTTAGGCCCAGATCCTTGCACTGGGGTGAATGTATGACATTGTTCTACATTCTGTCCATCAACTGTGTTTTTTGCAATTTCACCCTGAGTGTGCTGGGGATGCTCAGACGTGAGTCGCAGGCTCTCCACACCACTGGAGTCAAGCTATCCAGGCTGATGAAGGCTGATAGCCAGAAACCGGTCCTTGGATGCTTGATTCCGGTCTGGGAAAGACATGGCTTGGTAGTTTGGACTGGACTGTTCCCATGAGGCACAGGGTCAGAGCTGATTTGCATATAGCCAGTGTCTAACCCAGGGTGGTGTGGAGTGCAAAAAAACGATGGATTTAGGCCCAGATCCTTGTACTGGGGTGAATGTATGACATTGTTCTACATTCTGTACATCAACTGTGTTTTTTGCAATTTCACCCTGAGTGTGCTGGGGATGCTCAGACGTGAGTCCCAGGCTCTCCTCACCACTGGAGTCAAGCTATCCAGGCTGATGAAGGCTGATAGCCAGAAACCGGTCCTTGGATGCTTGATTCCGGTCTGGGAAAGACATGGCTTGGTAGTTCGGACTGGACTGTTCCCATGAGGCACAGGGTCAGAGCTGATTTGCATATAGCCAGTGTCTAACCCAGGGTGGTGTGGAGTGCAAAAAAAACGATGGATTTAGGCCCAGATCCTTGTACTGGGGTGAATGTATGACATTGTTCTACATTCTGTCCATCAACTGTGTTTTTTGCAATTTCACCCTGAGTGTGCTTAGGATGCTCAGACGTGAGTCCCAGGCTCTCCACACCACTGGAGTCAAGCTATCCAGGCTGATGAAGGCTGATAGCCAGAAACCGGTCCTTGGATGCTTGATTCCGGCTGGGAAAGACATGGCTTGGTAGTTCGGACTGGACTGTTCCCATGAGGCACAGGGTCAGAGCTGATTTGCATATAGCCAGTGTCTAACCCAGGGTGGTGTGGAGTGCAAAAAAACGATGGATTTAGGCCCAGATCCTTGTACTGGGGTGAATGTATGACATTGTTCTACATTCTGTCCATCAACTGTGTTTTTTGCAATTTCACCCTGAGTGTGCTGGGGATGCTCAGACGTGAGTCACAGGCTCTCCACACCACTGGAGTCAAGCTATCCAGGCTGATGAAGGCTGATAGCCAGAAACCGGTCCTTGGATGCTTGATTCCGGTCTGGGAAAGACATGGCTTGGTAGTTCGGACTGGACTGTTCCCATGAGGCACAGGGTCAGAGCTGATTTGCATATAGCCAGTGTCTAACCCAGGGTGGTGTGGAGTGCAAAAAAACGATGGATTTAGGCCCAGATCCTTGTACTGGGGTGAATGTATGACATTGTTCTACATTCTGTCCATCAACTGTGTTTTTTGCAATTTCACCCTGAGTGTGCTGGGGATGCTCAGACGTGAGTCCCAGGCTCTCCACACCACTGGAGTCAAGCTATCCAGGCTGATGAAGGCTGATAGCCAGAAACCGGTCCTTGGATGCTTGATTCCGGTCTGGGAAAGACATGGCTTGGTAGTTCGGACTGGACTGTTCCCATGAGGCACAGGGTCAGAGCTGATTTGCATATAGCCAGTGTCTAACCCAGGGTGGTGTGGAGTGCAAAAAAACGATGGATTTAGGCCCAGATCCTTGCACTGGGGTGAATGTATGACATTGTTCTACATTCTGTCCATCAACTGTGTTTTTTGCAATTTCACCCTGAGTGTGCTGGGGATGCTCAGACGTGAGTCGCAGGCTCTCCACACCACTGGAGTCAAGCTATCCAGGCTGATGAAGGCTGATAGCCAGAAACCGGTCCTTGGATGCTTGATTCCGGTCTGGGAAAGACATGGCTTGGTAGTTCGGACTGGACTGTTCCCATGAGGCACAAGGTCAGAGCTGATTTGCATATAGCCAGTGTCTAACCCAGGGTGGTGTGGAGTGCAAAAAAACGATGGATTTAGGCCCAGATCCTTGTACTGGGGTGAATGTATGACATTGTTCTACATTCTGTCCATCAACTGTGTTTTTTGCAATTTCACCCTGAGTGTGCTGGGGATGCTCAGACGTGAGTCCCAGGCTCTCCACACCACTGGAGTCAAGCTATCCAGGCTGATGAAGGCTGATAGCCAGAAACCGGTCCTTGGATGCTTGATTCCGGTCTGGGAAAGACATGGCTTGGTAGTTCGGACTGGACTGTTCCCATGAGGCACAGGGTCAGAGCTGATTTGCATATAGCCAGTGTCTAACCCAGGGTGGTGTGGAGTGCAAAAAAACGATGGATTTAGGCCCAGATCCTTGTACTGGGGTGAATGTATGACATTGTTCTACATTCTGTCCATCAACTGTGTTTTTTACAAATGCCTCCACAACACCTGACCCCAATATCTTAACGAAAGAATCTCCTTCCACGTACCCAAAAGAAACATCCGATCCACTGACCTTGCCCTCGCCGAAACCCCACGCATCCGCAGAGCAAGAGCAGGTAGAAGAGCCTTCTCTATCATGGCAAAGACCTGGAACGAGCTCCCTATCAACATCTGACGCGCCCCCACTCTGTACTCATTCAGGAAAAGCCTGGCTCTTCGACTGACCCAGAGTGGCAGCCCTTCCCCCCACCCCCTCCCCAGTGCTTTGAGACCCTCACGGGTGAGTAGCGTGCTTCACAATCCCTGATTGATTTATTAATGGCTGGCAAGTTGCAGGCAAGGTCCTAATCCTCATTCCTCAGCACCATATTTGTACATGAGCAGCAGGATACTTGATTCAACAGATGACTCCCTCAATATATTAAAGTCTTTCATACCTTCTGGAGCTCTGTAGCCGTAGCTCTCAGCATTCCATCCTCACAGATCCAGGAGCCACAGGCCAACAACGTGGGTGAAGTAGGCAAGACCTAAAACCAAAAATATAGATTACAACACTCCAAATTATCTGCTTGCGCAATGAGGGGCTTGACCTGTTAACTTTGACAGGTTGTAGTGCCACCAGAAGTATTCAGAACTTTATGGGACACTGCAGATCATTTCCAATTGAGCATTTTGCCTTAGTTTAGTTGGTGGCCTTGGGGAAATTCATTAAATATAAATAACAGAAGGTCTAGAATTAAACCTTTCTTTGCTCTAGCACATCTTTCAGCAGCAGAAGACCCAACAGGCTCCTGCTACAATGTGTGTAGAAATAGTCTGCATCAAGTATAATGGGGTAACCCAGTGCCCCTCGGAACCTGGGTGTGAAGATATGGAGTACTGTTGGTTCTGTTGGGTACAAAATTGCTTTTCTTACTTAATGAATAAAAACATTAGAGAAGATGAACACTTTTTCAAACATTTGTGTCATTGCAATTAAATGGCAAAAAATGGGAAACAAAGGAACACATCAATCTTGAGTAAATCAAAGGAATATATTGAAGCAAAAAAATATATTTTTTCTTTTTTTTACATTTTATAGTGTATAGATGACAAGTAGTAAACAAAATAGCAAGAGTGCTAACGTGATAAGGTGCAAAAAAAGTGCAGGTTGTGAACAAGATATATACAGTGATGCATTGCTAGTTAAAAATGATCATTCAGATAACCTCCATCCCTGGGTATGTACATTTCTGAACCACTTGTGATTTGAGTTTCCTTTTGACGTGGAGCCGAGAGGATAGGGTCAGGATTATTAGCAAGTGCATCGACGTTTCGACCCAAAAGTGTGCAAATTGCTAGTAGTCATGGAGGGTCTTCTTCATGACAAAAGGAATACAGGGACAACCCGAAAGAATAGTAATGGGAACCACGACTGTCTCCAAGGTATGGTCCACCGTAAGTTGGATTCATAGAAGGAATGGATCTTGCGAGGTCCTGATGTAAAGGATTGATGGACGTGAATGGTTTGTCCAAGATGTTGAAGAATCACATCAAGGGGTGGTACGGCTGAAAACTCTCCCCGTGCCACTCGAGCAAGTGTTTGCTTTGCTGTTGTAAGCTGCCTAAGTCTCTCCATGTCAGGTATAATACTTTCAGCTAGTCTTCACAATTGTTTAATCAACATTATGTTGCATTCTTGAACTGGTAGTTTTGCTTTTTTACATTGTAGGAATAGACGCAAAATGCAGAAAAGCCAGGGTTGGCAGAAAGTGTGACACATGACAATGGGATTTGTGAATCAGGTGTTTATGGATGGTTTTCCCAGAAATTTTTATCTTTTTGAAAAAAAATTAAAAAGTCAGCTGTCGGAACTATTATGACATTTGCCTTCAATGGTGAGAGGTTGCCAGTAATGGAAATTGGTATTATGCTGTTTTGGAATGTAGAAATAACTGTGCGATTCTCTCATTGCTCTGCCATACGCTGTCAACAGGTCTTTGCACCACACACTGAATGAGTTTTAATCTTAGTGACTTTTGAGCTAGGATGCTTGAGATCTGCGTAGTTTACCAATCAGTGACATAAATAAAAACTCCAGAAAAATATCAAATCTGATTATAATTCTTCCATGTTCTCCACAGCATAAACATAGATTAATCATATTTGAGTCATGCTTGTAAATCCTGCTCTGGACACCAACCACACAAAAGTGGAAAAAAACTAAAACGAAAGAGAAACAACGTTGGCATCAGTAAATATTAAAATGCGAGCAGACTACCGTTGATCAGTCTTCCTTCTTGCTGCCTTGTATAAAAAAAATATTCAAATGCTCACATTGTCTTTTCCCCTTCAGCAAAAATTTAAAAAATATTAATCATTTTCTCTGACTTCTGTTTCATTCAGTGGCTATTTATTTCGTGTGTATTTATCAGCGTTTTTCTGCTTACTCTTACAACGACTACTTTCAATTCTGTGTGGTTTTACTAGTATTTATCGGTTTAAGCTAAAACAGGAAAACCTAGGTAGAAGCT
Source organism: Lissotriton helveticus (assembly GCF_964261635.1). Taxonomy (NCBI): domain Eukaryota; kingdom Metazoa; phylum Chordata; class Amphibia; order Caudata; family Salamandridae; genus Lissotriton; species Lissotriton helveticus. Next base: position 1,781,253,444 of record NC_136061.1, read on the forward strand.
AGTCCTTATTACCTCCCGGGACATAGGACTTTCAGGAAGTAGGAACTGCAAGCTCATCCAGCCTTTCAAAAAGGTTGTACGGCTTTACAACGCGTACTTTGATACTGCGTGCCGTTACAACGCGGTTTTTTCAACGCAAGTCGTTACCACGACTTGCGTTGGAGGGGTGCGGACTTAGGAATGTTTTAATTTACTATTCTAACACCAGCCTACGTACAGTAGGGAAGGTGTTGGATAGTAAATAAAAAAATTCCTTGTCCTGCAGCGCCCTCCAGCGCAGGTCGTGGTAATGACTTGCGTTGAAAAAAACACGTCGTAACGGCACGCGGTGTAACAGCCGCGTCGTAAAGGCTGTTCCCCTTTCAAAAATATAGGGATCTAAGCCATGATTCTTGGAATATATTCATCGATTGTACCAAAGGATCTTACATTTGACTATTGAAGTGCATTCATTCTCAGGTGTGGCAACACTGAGCACAGAGAGGGTTGTTGAATGGCATGGTTTGCAACAACCTTCCTTGTGCTCTGGTACACTCCGGGTCTCCAATCGTACCAAATATGTTGCAAAATTCATTCAACTGAGCAGCTAATGAAGAATGCATAACACCCTTTTATCTGGTAGATTTGTAGCCCCTGCTTTAAACCCAAGTCTGCCACGTGGAATAGAACGTCATAGTAGTTCCCCCCCAATGACTTTTTTTTTTTTTTAAGAAGATACAATTGCAGTGAAAACCATCCATTAACACCTGATTGACAAATACTTTCGTGCACTGGAGAATTATTTACATGCAGGCAATACTGAATTTGCAGTTGGGATTTTTCTTCCTGCAAAATCAAAATTGTGCTAAACTATTCTGGACAATCCTCCATTGTCGTACAGCTTCTACAGTAGGAAATGTAGACTAAGGATAGAAGCCTAGGTGTCTTGGAGTAGGGTAGGTGAGGGTATTAAGAAAAGTCCCCTGCATGGATCATGCTCCCCAACCTAGAAGAAGTACCCAAGCAAGCTGTTGTATTTTTTTACCATACCACATCACACACAATGATTATACTCTCAAGCTGAGGCCTTTCCATGATAGGGAGTGAGACTCACAGTGGGGCTCTGTGGTCGAGTGGGCATGCCTTCCTTTCTTTTTTTTTTTATGGTACGCCACAACCTTTTATTGCTTGTTATTTTGTAAATAAGAAGAGTAAAAACCCGATGCAAATTGAGATAGTCCTCAGACCAAGTGCCTGTAACTGTTCTTCCGGCCAAACTGTTCAATTAAACAAACTGTTCCTGTTTTGCCAAATGCCTCTTTTAAATCTTTTTATCGAAATTAAAGTCAAACAATATAAACATGGTCACATCATAAAGCGTCGTAGGCGTACAGTGGATCAAACAAGGAGCATACAGTTACATCAGATGTCCTGGCAATAAGATTGCAGCAGAGCAAAGCCACTAGGCGTCTACTTCGAGCACCGAACGCCGGGGCTGGGGGGGTTCACAAAGGCCACCTCTATATTCGTTCCATTTATCCCATACCTCCCTCCATTTCTTGGGGCATCCTCAGGCAACGTAGACTGTAAGTGTGTGTCTGTCTGGCCGCGAGTATAGTGCCTCCTCGTAATTCCCTCCCGGCAGGAGCCACCTGTCCATACCGTACCCCGGATCATTACCGTCACAGTAGGTACCTTGGTTAATAGCCGAGAGGTGTGCAGCCCAGTAATACCTGCAGATGTCGGGAAGAGCAATCCCTCCATCATACCACCCCAGAGTCAATTTCTGAAGAGCTATTCGGGGTGTACCGGACCATAAGAGGTGCCTCTGTGCCTTCTCAACAGCCGCGAAGTACGAAGGAGGAACAAGATCAGGGTAGTTCTGAAGGGCGTAGAGGAACCTAGGCAGTGTCATCATTTTGAAGAGCGCCGCCCTTCCCAATAGCGAGACCGGTAGCTTCTGCCAGTTCGCGGAGTCACTCTTGAGCCCCTGAAGGGGCGGGAGCAGGTTCTTGTCAAACATGGCTGTCTTGTCCCGCGACATAAACATGCCCTAGTACGTGAAGCCTTCGGTGACCACCTTCATGGGGCAGTCGCGTGGCAATATAGGGGTGTTGCCGTGTAAGACGTATAGGAGAGACTTACTCCAGTTGATGCTAAATCCGGAGTTTCTCCCAAAGCTGGTAAAGATGTCCAGGGCAACTATTAGTGATTTCCGGGGTTGCGAGATGTAGAGGAGACTGTCGTCCGCGTACAGGGAAATCCTGTCAGCCCAGCCATCAGCCCACCTCAGTCCCTTTAGGGAGACGTCTTGCCTGATCCAGGTGGCCAGCGGCTCAAGTGAGAGGGCAAATAGAAGGGGCGAGAGCGGGCACCCCTGACGGGTGCCTCTCTCCAGGACGAATGGCTCAGAGACTTTCTTGTTTACGACCACTTGAGCAAGTGGTTTTGAGTATAGGAGCCTCACCCATAAGATAAAACTGGGGCCAAAGCCCAGTTTACGAAGGACTGCCATCATGTATGGCCATTCGAGCGTATCGAAGGCCATAGTGGCATCAAGGGACACCACTACTGCATCTTCGTCTAGCGCGTGGCACCTCCCCAGTACTCCTTTCAATCGACGGAGAATGAGTGCCGTGTTTCGGTGAGGCATGAACCTGGATTGGTCCGGGTGGACCAACGTAGTGAGAACCGGCTGCAGTCTGTTGGCCAGGACCTTTGCTAAAAATCTTAGGTTCAGCATTTAACAGGGAGATAGGCCTGTATGAGGCACACAGCTCCCGGGGCTTACCTTCTTTAGGGATTGCCACTATCGTTGCCAATGTTTGGTCACGTGGGAGCGTCCCCTTGGACTTACACTCGTCAAACATATGTTTCAAATAGGGGCTAACAGCATCAGGTTTGAGCTTGTAGAGCTCGATCGGAAGGCCGTTAGGCCCAAGCGCCGTGCCAGAGCGGAGATCTCCGATAGCGCGTTCCAACTCTGCAGTTGTGAGTGGCCCTCCAAGAGATCGCGTTCCTTGTCAGAGAGGATCGGCATCCTGAGGTCCGCTAATAGTGCGACCGAATCTTCCTCTGGGCAGTCTGACCTCCTGCTGTAGACTGCCTGGAAGTGGCTGGCTAATTCAGTGACTATTTCGCGTGGTTCCGTAATGACAGTTCCATTCGTCGTGTGTATCTCAGCTACCACCTTACTGGCCTGTTGTTTCTTGTCGAGCCACGCCAGGAGTTTGCCCGCATTATCACCTTGGTCATAAATCCTGCCCTCCTTAGATGCTGCCAGTTTTTTTGCCGCCTCCATGACCACTGCCCGGTACTCTGCAGTTTTTAAGGACAGCCAATGGCGTACCTCAGGCGTCACGTCAGCATGTGCCGCATCCTCAAGCGCCCTCAGGTCAGCCTCAATTCCGACCAGCTGCGCCTCCTTATCTTTACGATGACCGGCAACTATTTAGAGGGCCTCACCTCTGAGGACTGTTTTAAATGCCTCCCACAGTGTAATCGCCGAGTCCACTGTGCCATCGTTGCTGTTAAAATAGTTTGTCACGGATAGAGTCAGGGCCTTACGTGTGTCCTCATTGCGGAGGTGCCAGGCATTAATGGGAGCTACGCATCCCTCCCTCCTGTCACCGACCCTTAAGTGGGCCAGGACCGGCGAGTGGTCAGAGATACCCCTGGCCAGGTGCTTTGCCGCACGCACCACCGTATCCCTGTGCATGGGGGTGAGGAGATAGTCGAGGTGGGAGAAAGAGGTGGGCGGCCCCGTAAAGAAGGTGTATTGTGTATCTGTGGGGTGCGCTAGGCACCATATGTCCGTGAGGCCGAACGTCCCGAGGAAGTATTCCAACCATCTCCGCCCCCGCGGTGTGTCCCTGGGTGAGAGTCTATCCATTGTACCGGAGGCAACAGCATTAAAGTCCCCTCCTACAATCAACTGCCCATCCGGGAGTGTTAGGAGAAGTGCACCGAAATCAGTGTATGCCTGTGACTGGAGGCCCGGCGGGATATATGCGGACACCAGAGTAAGCCTGCGCCCCTCCCTTGAACCCGCGACTGTGGCGAAGCGCCCCTGTGGGTCAGTGTCAGTGTGATCAGGAAGGAATGGGAAGGAGCGCCGCAGTAGGATACCCACCCCTCTGGAGCCCGTAGTAAAGCCGGAGTGTGTTGCTAGCGTGTAACCATATCTGTTCAGGGTGTGGCAGGTGTTACCCAGCAGATGTGTCTCCTGTAGCATCACCACGTCAGGCAGGTGGCGCTTCACGAATTGCATAACCATTGTGCGTTTGAGTTTGTCCCCAAGCCCATTAACGTTCCAACTAGGGATCTTGAGGCTTTTGTCCCATTTCTTAGCCATATCCACGTTTCACAGACTGCTTAGCCCCCGAGATCTCTGCACGCCCTTTGACCTTTTCGGTTCCTGTAAGAAGTGACCAAACAAACCATGACCCTCCCTCCCCAACATCCACCCACACCCCAACTCTCCTCCCCCCGCTTCCCTCCCTCCCCCTGACCCCCTTCCCGTTTCCCCATGTTCTCCCCAAAACACCAACCCCCCCTCCCTGCTCCCTGCTCTGTAGGTTTCAAACTACCCACTGCCCCAATTAGCAGAGCGCCTTTCGCCCAACCCAGACCCAGGAGTGAGGAACCGCCCCCTCCTGAGGAACTTTAACAGGGAAACGTGTGCCGGCCCCAACTCCTGCCGCCAGGCCTACTCTGCCCCATATCCCAACAACCACCCCGACATTAAGCACCGCAATACAAACTCAGAGTTCCGGAGATTACAGGCTACTTTAAATAACATCTCCGCGGTCAGTAGAGCGCGGCTGCCACACAATCACATTATACATTACAGTTCAGCAGTGGAGTGTCCCTAGTTGGAGGTCCTCAGCGGCGAGCAGCATCTTGACTTGGGTCCCAGCGGGGACTGGCCGATCTGGAGCGCCATGACCGTTGACTCAGTGTGTCACCCTCAGGTTTTTCCGCTGAAGACCCAGGCGATGGGCCCCGGTGTTCTCGCCATGAGCCTCGATCTTGTCGGCCCCCGGCAGCCGGTGCTGCCGGGTCAAGCAATTCCTGGACCGCGGCAGGTGAGGTAAAGAATATTGATTTGCCCTCCACGATGATTTTGAGCTTGGCTGGGAAAAACATCATGTATTTTATGCCTCTCTCCCGGAGTGCCGCTTTCCCTCCCAGAAAAAAGAGCCGTTCCTGCTGGACCTGCAAGGTGAAGTCGGGAAAGAAGCGGATGATGGCTCCCTCGAACTGTAGATCGCCCTGTTGCCTTGCCGCCTGGAGAATTGCGTCCCAAACACTAAAGTTCAGGATTTTTGCTATTATAGCTCTTGGCGGGGCCCCCGGCTTTGGTTTTGGGACAGGAGCTCTGTGAGCCCGTTCAATCGTAAATATCTTGGATAGTCTTTTAGGCTTCAGGTGTTGGAGGATCAAGTCTTTAAGGAACAGTTACACGCTCTGCCCCTCTGTTCCTTCCGGGACACCTACCACACAAATATTAGTTCTCCTGGCCCTCCCTACCTGATCCTCGAGGCGAAGGGCCATTTGACGATGTTGGTGTACCAGCTCGCTGATCCGTCCTTCCACCCGTTTTTCTGAAACCTGCAGCGCTCTAATGTCAGTTTCGTTTGATTTTGACCGGTCCGTGGTCTTACCCAAGTCTGTACGAATCAAGTTCATCTCAATAGAGATTTTGTCCATTTTTGTTTCGAGGTTGGTCCCCAGTGCTTGGATCGCCGCCATAATGGAGGTTAGGGATGGTTCCGCTAGGCCCGTCTGGTCTCCGGCTGTCACTCCCGACTGTCCTTGTCCCAGCGGCACCGCGTATTTGTCCAGTTTATTCGTCTGGGTGGATGTTCCTCCTTTAGGCCTCATGGTAAGCTGGTGGTATCCCCTCCATCCAACCTCTCAAATCGTCCTAGAGAGGGACCGCAGTGGGGATATCCAGCGCGGTCCCCCCTTGCGCTGTATGGCCGGCGCTCTAAGGTAAGAGGGCCCGACCGCTCGCCTCTCAGCAAAGGTGGGGCAGTGCGGCCACCCCTTTTCGGCCTCCACGTGCCTCTCCCAGTGGGTGAACTCCTTTCACGGTCCACCACCGGCAGCCGCCTCTACCAGCAGGCTCAGCGCCTCTCGACTCCGGGGAATGATCCCCTGTGGGGTGCTAGTATGTCCTCCCGCTCTCCGACCATATGGCGGGCTTTCTGGTGCTCAAATTGGACCCGGGCCTCTACACCACTCTCAGCGTCTGCGTCACTAGTGCAGGGCACTCTCTCTTTCTGCACCCCTATCCAGGCCGCGTCACCCCTGGGCACTCCCTCCAGGCCTGGCCGCCCCATTCCTCAGTGCCTGACAGGCCTCCACTGGATCTTATTACCGTGTCTTCGGGGCCAGGGCCCCCCCTTCGCACGGCCGGAGCACTTCCCTGTAATGTGTGTGCCAGCCCTGTCGTCTCTCCCCAGTTGCTGTCTCCCGGGCCCAGCTCCGGTGTTGCCCGCAAAATGGTGACGTCCGTCAGAGCTTCAGCGCCTCTGTGAGGGGCCCCAGCGCTACTGTCACAGGCCTCACACTCCACCAGTACCCCCCCTGCAGACAGGGGAGGCGCCGCACCGATGGTACGCCGCCGGGTGTTCGCTGGCACCACTGCGATCCTCCGCCCGGGATGGTAAAGGCAGGCCTCAAAGCCGGGGCCTCGGGTAGAGGGGCTCCGGGCCCGCTGGATCCAGACCAGCAGCACCTGGCCGGCCGCGGAGATGCAGGCGGCCGCGACTCGGGCAAATTGCGGATCGGAGCTCCGATTTTTAAGCCGCTTGCGGTCGCTTCCCAGAGGGGCCCAGGGCGCCGATAGACAAGCGCCCTGGTAAGGATAAGGTCCGGATATTTGCGGGGACAGCCGCAGTACCCACGGAGCTCGGGGTCTAGGCGGCCATCTTCGTTGGCGCCTGGCCACACCAACACGCCTTCCTTTCTTAACAGCTACTGTCATGTTATCGGCTATAGATTACTGACAGTGGTGTTAGCAAAGTGATTACAGTGGCAGGAAAGGCCTTTTTCCCTGTAGCTGATTTGCAAGAGCAACCTAAAAGCCTCGCCAGCGGTTTTTCAAATTGTCATGCCAGTCTCAAATAAGCAAGTTCTTCATTCATCCATGCAAAGTATAGATGCTGTGTGGGCTGCGTGTCTGTAGATGATGCATGCACATGCGATGCTTGTGTGGTAAAGAAGATGTGTGTGAAGAGCAAGTGGTACATGAGGCTGCAGCCATAGGGGTACCCTTTTGTATCAAGTATATGTTCGTGGACTTAAGATGAAGGCATAGGCGAGAGCCCATACAGCAAAGGTATCTTGCAGCCACCCACAACATTCCATGGGTGCCTTTTCCGTCAGTCAGAGGAGTGTTGTTAGTACTAACCAAAGAATACAGAGTCCCTTTGAAAATGGTTCCCCCTGTTCCTACCTGGGCCATTGTTCGATGGGAGACATTACGTCCCACAGTTTGACAGGTGGTCAAGTGGGGCAGCTTCACTTGTCTTTGGGTTCTTGTTTTGAGAGGAGACTGCCAGCTACCCCTGTCTTCCTGCTCATAGTTGTAACAAAGAGCGCAGCTATCAGACTGCATGGAAATCACAAAGGTGCACAACTGCCCAGAACTGTAGGAATACACAAGGACTGTTTGCAACTTGAATATACAGATGAGGCAAAAAATTGGAGTCAATGTGCAAAGGTTTCCTGATCATAAGCCTAGGTCCCACACGAATGGTGACCTGAGGAGTCCTCTCTTTTCCAGATTTGGGATACTGACTGGCAACTCTCCTTGGCAAATTCAAGGTCAGTAATCTAGGGAAAATGTGATTAGCCTGCCAGGAGGGTCTGCCTGCAACTTGCATCAAGAGAAAGAGCTGGGTCACAGTGTGGGAGAGGCTTTGAATGTTCCCATGCTTGAGGAAGACACTGCACCTACATACTGCAAGGAAATTCTGGAGACTTGGATGTCTCGCCCCAGGAGAGGCGGCACTGACACCTATGGCTGTTGGTGTCCTGGAAATTAACAGGCTGTGAATTCCATTCTGCGATCTAGGACCTAAATGTTTGAAATGCTAAAATGGCTGCGATTGTCCCATGCTATCTGACTTACAAAAAAACGCTGTTATCACAAAGGTAGAGAGCGAGAGACCAGTTGCACTTTCTCAAAGTCAATAATCCCACACAAAACAACTGGAATATTCAACAAGATGGAGGGAAGAAAATAGATGCTGTCAAGAGGAAGGGGGTCCTTCCTTATACCTCTAGGATATTCAAAGATATTGGATTAGAAAACTCACTCACTTTATCGTGACATGCTTCATCATCGGCGTCTATCCACACCCCGGTAGGAGGGTACCAACGGGGCGGACTCAACCAAAGTTAGAATGGGAGTTCTTAGATAAATCAAACTGGATGAGAAGGGATCCAGAAGAAAGATATATGGTTACAAATACCGCCCTAGCCGTTAAGCAACACTGTCACCTCCAAGGTTCCGGGTTTAGGGAGAGTGGGCAGATGACTCGGATCCGACTCATCTCAAAAACTTTATAATTAACTGAAGCCATTAAGTGAAACCCTCCCTTGCTTCTTCTGGGAGGCTGGTCAATGTTCCTGTACTCCTCTGCCCAGCAGCCCCAGTAACAATCCTCCAAAGTACCTATACCCTGTATGGCCTTTCCTGTGTGGGTATTGAACAACTTTTTCTATTGTATGCATCATGCAATGCTTTTCCTTTTCCCCTTGTCACCCCCTCCTGTCCAAGTCCCCTTGGTGTTACTATCTCCCTACTGGCTGTGCCTGGATGGCAAGTTACATAACATGTCTAGCATTAAGCTTACATGCAATGTCTTGTTCTTCTTGTTATTGTATAGGAGGGATATGTGTGGCATCCTGTCTTGGGTGGCAGAGCATTGGCCGGCACTTGGTCACTGGATATTGGCCTAGGACCAGCAACCATGGTTGTAGGGTTTGGCTCCTGCACTCAGAAACTTAATGTCAACAAGCTTCCCAGAGGTAACTGTAATGTGGTGAGTGTGAGTTGCTCAGCAGTGGCTGAGGTGTGAGAATGACCTGTACCTCATCTCCTGATTACAGTGAGGCGACTCTCCATTTATGACCTAAGACCCGGGCCAACATTACACTCTTATTCATGTGAACTGAGTCTAGTAGCTGCTTATTCTCTGAGACCCCTGAAAAAGTTGTCATAGAAGGACTGAGAGTACATTTGCTATGTTCTTAAAACACACACAAATATTGTTAAAATAAAGGGTCCCTTAGCCTTTTAAATGGAGGGTTAGCATTAAAAGATAATCCTGATATCAAAAACATTGACTATGTGAGTTATGACAGGATGATCAGAAAGTACCTGTGCTGAGGATGAAGGCAACCAGAGGGGTCCTGGCAATTCCTCCAGCTGCAAAATAAAAATGCTGGTCACTCAGTGTGGTAGTAGACATGCCATAAAGTGCAGCAGAACACGTACAAGTCAGGAAGTGTGTCTGGTCCCTTGCCAGTGGGTGTTGATTGACAAGTCAATGAGTGTCTCTAAATATGTCAGGGAGTGTGGCTGAAAATAGACCTGCCGGTGAGTGTGGCTGTGCATGGGCACGTCAGTAAGTGAGGCTTATGCTGGACGTGTCCGTTTATGTGGCTTAATATGGACAAGCCAGTGAGTGGGGGCTAACTGGTGTAAGTGAGTATGGCTGTTGGACATGTGAGTTAGCATGGCTCTAAGACATCCATGTCAGTGCATGTGACCGGATATGGACACGTCAGAGAGTGTGACTTGAGAAGGACATTTCCGTGGGTGCCGCTGGACTTGGGCATACCAGTGAGAGTGGCTAGTGATGAATATCCATATGCAGGTGTATCTGCAAATGGTTTGTCAATGTGACTATTAAGGGACATATCGGTTGAGTGCGGCTAGAGACAAACATGTGAGTAGGTGTGAGTGGAGCAAGATAAGCCAGTGAGTATGTCTGGAGCTGCACATGTCAGTGAGTGTATCTGAAGATGGACATGCTTGTGAGTGTGTCTGGAGATGAACATGGCAGTCAGTGTAGCTGGACATGTCAGGGAGTGTGGCTGTAGTTGCCAATGAGAGTGGCTGGACATGGACATGTCAGTGAGTGTCTTTGGAGCTGAACAAGTCAGTGGGGATGGTTGGACATGGGCATGTCACTAAGTGTGGGCCTATCAGCAAAGCAGGTCAATGAGCGTGGCTGGAGCTTAACATGTCAGTGAGTGTAGCTGGACATGGACATGTCAATGAGTGTGTCTAGAGCTGAACATGTCAGTGAGTGTAGCTGGACAGGGACATGCCAATGAGTGTGCCTAGAGCTGAATATACCAGTCAGTGTAGCTGGGCATTTCAGGGAGTGTGGCTGTAGTTGCCAATGAGAGTGGCTGGACATGAACATGTCAATGAGTGTGTCTAGAGCTGAACTTGTCAGTGAGTGTAGCTGGACATGGACATGTCAATGAGTGTGTCTAGAGCTGAACATGTCAGTGAGTGTAGCTGGACATGGAAATGTCAATGAGTGTGTTTAGAGCTGAACATGTCAGTGAGTGTAGCTGGACAGGGACATGTCAATGAGTGTGTCTAGGGCTGAACATGTCAGTGAGTATAGCTGGACATGGACATGTCAATGAGTGTGTCTAGAGCTGAACATGTCAGTGAGTGTAGCTGGACAGGGACATGTCAATGAGTGTGTCTAGGGCTGAACATGTCAGTGAATGTAGCTGGACAGGGACATGCCAATGAGGGGGTCTAGAGCTGAATATGCCAGTCAGTGTAGCTGGACATGTCAGGGAGTGTGGCTGTAGTTGCCAATGAGAGTGGCTGGACATGAACATGTCAATGAGTGTGTCTAGAGCTGAACATGTCAGTGGGTGTAGCTGGACATGGACATGTCAATGAGTGTGTCTAGAGCTGAACATGTCAGTGAGTGTAGCTGGACATGGAAATGTCAATGAGTGTGTTTAGAGCTGAACATGCCAGTGAGTGTAGCTGGACATGGAAATGTCCATGAGTGTGTTTACAGCTGAACATGTCAGTGAGTGTGTCTGGAGCTGAAAATTTCAGTCAGTGTGGCTCGACATGACAGTGCCACGAAAAGTGTCTGGGCTTGGCATGTCTGCAAACATAGCCCTAGATGGACAAGTCAGTGAGTTCATTAAGAGCTGGACTTGTCACTCAGTGCTGGAGATCACCGTGTCAGTGAGTTTATTTGGAGATGGAGTCGGTGTTCCTTGCACTGTGAAATGCAGGCTGAGCCTGCCTCTGAACACATACCCTATTCTCATCTCTTAAAACCTGATCCTGGGATAAAGTGTTTGACTCACCTGAGCTGGTTGTAGTGCGCACCACAGGAGTTGTAGGAGGTGTAGGAGCTGCAAAACAAAAGTATGTTATCTGAGACTGTGTGGAACAGTCAAGGAAGTTAGTCAGCCAGAAACAGAAATGCAAGTGCGTGTGCGCAAAATCCGAAAATGATCAAGCTAGTTGGGTGGATCAGTGAATGTAGCTGGTCAGAGTCTGAGGACCTGCTGGGTTGTGGAAAGATGGTTTGGGATGTTTCCATCTTGTCAATATGTTCTATTAATCCCATTGATCTTTGGACTTCTGATACAAAAGAGGAAGGAACTATAACCATGTGAACATGGAAACAGGTTGGGTAATATGCATTCTAGATGTTATGGGCCAGGAAGCATAGACAACCGTCCCTTCAGATCTCTCTGAACTTTTTTAATATTCTTTACTTTGTTGACAGCAAATAATTGCATAGAACACCAGGCGTGGGGCAGTCACTTTGTGGGTTGCATGGCATATGAATGTCGCTTCACACATGCGGGTGTCACCAGAATTCTTTACCTAAACTGTTCCACTGGCTGTAACACTGTTGGGTTTGTAACCTCCCCATGAAGAGATGTAAACTATACAAAGAGGCAGAATAAGGGCCTTATTTAGAGTTTAGTAGGCAGAGATACAATGTATGCCCTATTACAAGTGCCATAGGCTATAATCCACTTTTAATTCAGTGGATGGGACATCTGACATGTCTGTGACAAAGTATCTCAGCCGGCAAACTCTAAATAAGGCCCTAAGTCACCACCCACCCCCAGATCCCACATTAAGCAACTGTATGCCCCTTTTCAAGACCCTGTTCCAACAGTGGAGCTCCTTTCCCTTCCAGTGACTGTTGAGAGCTGATGGGAGAGGAAACCAAAAGAAAGGGGCATTTCATGCTTATGTGAGTACAATTACATTGCTTATGTACGGGACAGACTCCCATTAGGGCATATTTGTATGTATATGTAAGTGCAGGTGAGGAGTCATTTCCATGTTATTGATTGTGGCAACTTAATGTTGAGTATGGAGCACATTCATTATTATGCATGCTTATTCGGTAGTGTGTTGCATTAGTTTCCTGTTGCTTGAAGAGTATATTTCATCATGATATCACAATCATATTTTGGAGGCTATTTTGTTTTTCTGTGGGTAGCTTTTATTTTTTGGGGTCTTTCATTGATATTTTGTTGCAGCATCAAAGTTTTGTGCATTTTCATCCTGCCGGTCAGGAAATATGATGATATGACAATATTTTGAAACTTTAATGGATGCAATTTCAGGCATTTGGCATGGGTATGGCTCCCTTGGGAAATGTGGTTGTGTGGCTTGTTGGTTCTGGTCACAATGTTCACTATCTCAGATTGGAACATTGGTGGAGGTAGAATGCTAGCATTCAAGCGGGAGGTCATTTATGTGGTGGCATGTCAAGTGCCAGTATGCACTCCTTCAGCACCCTCTGGGAACCTTAATCTTCTGAATAAATACCATGGATATCAAGGCTTCTCCATTTCATAATTTCACATTGCAACACTCGCGTTGAGGAGAACAAGTGGGACCTGGAGGAACAGAAAGAAGCTGGTCAAAGTGTAGCAATTAGGTAGGTGCCAACACGTGACGAGGAGCATCGACCTACACCCGAACTCCTGGAGTTTGTTGGTAACATGTCAGCGTCAACTGCTTGCGGGTTACGCTATTGTGTCTGGATGCATGATGCCTATCTGGAGACATATTGCTTTGGGCATCTAACACACTACATCATTTCACTTGCATGCTGATAGCAGCCATTATAATTTGAGGAAGCGTGCATCATTGGAAGGTTTTACCAACAATCGTGTAGCAATGTTTTTCGACGACGAACACTTTCCTGATTTTGTCACCAGCATTATAGAAAGAGGTAGGGTGACATTTTGGATGCATTTTTGCCCTAAAATATTGTGGCAGTTAAGGGGTCAGTCTTTTGGCAAGTGTGTTCCTATGAGTGACTCTCCATACTGATCACAGTTGTTGTTTTGGAAATTAATTTACTAAATAACATTAAAGAACCACTGGACTACAGTTGTAAGTTTTATGTTTTTTAGTTTACCAGGTCTAGAATAGTGTCTCCACCAATTTCATGCAAAGTAGTGGTGAATCACACATGGATTGAGATATATGGTACAGTGTGTTCTTAGCGTTCTTAGCGTATGTTGAGGTATTGAAGAACAATAAGTACACCTCAAAGAGAATTATCCTTACTCAAACACTGTTTGGGAGTTTTGGGTTAGCATAATTTAAGAAATTACACACATTGTTGAATGCAGAGACTACTGATGTGTTTTCATATGCTATTAAACAGCTGGAGTTGAGGTATGGGAAAAAAGTTAATTCAGTGATGGGGAGGCAGAAACAAAGACAAGAGAGAATCTGATAAAAGGAAGTCCACAACAAACTCATGTAGGGAATTTTAAGGGTTGTCCTTTAATAGATACAACTGTGTGATTTGGAAGAAGAGGGGGGGGTTCGGAAGAGTCTGTAAGAATATAAGGACAGTCTACTTGGTGACGGAAGAGGTGGTATTGATTACCAGTGCATTAACCCCTTTGTTGTGCTGAGGTTAACTGAATATCATAACAAGCATAGGGTTTTGCCAACAAGCATAGTCAACATTGATAGACAAGATTTTTCTTGCAATTGACATAAACATATGGTAAAAAGTTTAGGAAATCCTTTGGTGGATGAATTGGGGGATGACAAAAAGCTATGTAAAGCCGATGTCCTGCTGGTGTCTACACTGGACACACGATTAATTTGGGAAGGCATTGTTAGCCAGACATTAATTTTCAGAGCAGGCTATCAAGGAATTTTTTTATTTTACAGGCCAGGGGCAAGCAATCATAGACTCCTCAAGAGAAGAAGGGAATAAGGATGGGTCCATAGGTCAATCCTCCAGTTTATGTTGTCCTGTCTAAAGAATACTTGTGGGTGAGTAGCCAAGAACAAAGACGTGCCAGATAAGTATGTTTGTAAACTCCCTGTAAAACATCAACACGTTTTAGTGGGAATATGAACAAATGTAAGGGTTTTAAACATCACATTATTTTGCAAGAGACGAGGGTCTTCATCAGACAGAGTGAGAAATGTCTAAGCACACACAAAGGGAAAGTGATACCATCAAATACAACACAAGGGAAGAGAAAATTCCTGGAAAACCCTTTAGGTTCTTAAAATTGTCCTCACCCACTAGATGGTGGTGTGCTTTATCATAGAGCCGCTGACAAACCCTGGCGCAGATCAACACTCAGGGTGGGGCACTGTGTTTTTTAAAACTCAAAAGGGATCCTAAATGTGCAGAAAAAGTGAAAATAAAACTGTCTAATGGGGGACACTCTCAATTCTATTATGGGCCCTCCTTGGCAGGGTTAAAATATTGACAACATGGTACACTTGGGAAAATAGATCCCTGTTTCTCTATCTGCTAATATCAACTTGTTTTGGCCATATCTTTGCCACTATGGGTCATGGCCTTCCTCAGGATAAAGATCCCTTAGCTATTACCTACAAAGAAGTCCCTCCTCTTTACTGACTATATGGAGGTAATCAATAGTTTACAGGCCATACTTGCCACTTGTGACTGTGAATATAAATAAACACACCACTATACCGTTAACAATAAAAGTAAGATTGACTATGGCTGACAATATAAGAGCTTTGTAGCCTAGATAATAGAGAACGTAATGGGTGCTTTACTTGTTAGAGACACGGTCTAGTGTCTATAGGGCGGCTTCACATGGGTGTGCTTGAGACATAATCGATACCGGCACACATTGACACCATGATTGTATGATTATGAGGTAAGGGTGCCTCCCAAAGGGGTTGCGAGTCCCTTGCTTCTAAAGCCTCTCTTCTAGCATGGGCCGAATAGTTCGTTTGACTGTTATTTTGAATCTCTTTCCAAGTGAGTGCCTTTACTGTATTCGGTGAGGGGGAATTCTTAGGGATGACAGGTACTTGAGAAGGACACTTTGTTGTACTAGCCCTTGTAGCCTGAATTCTAAACAAATTTGTGCAGTTGACGTATTTTGTGGGAGCAGGAATATGATGTGAAAGACTTTGCTATGAACATTGTCCAGGAATAAACGTAACTTTCCCGGAAATGATATTGATCCATAGAATAGCATTGGGATAAGTTTTGCTTCATAGTTGCCAGGATTGGTGTCCAAGTTGGTGTGGGGTATTTACTGAGCTGTTTTTGAAAGGTAGAGATGAGTTAAGTAAGGTGAGGCTTTAGTGTGTTTAAGTGGAGCCTGGGAAAATTGTGCCCATGGAGCCAGACCCATAGATATTTGTAGCTGGCACTCTTTTCTACTGGATTACCACCCAGGTACCAGTTTCCCTTCTTTTTATGACCATTTCCAAAAATGATTATTTTCCGTTTATCTAGATTAACTGTCATCCGGTTTATTGCAAAGTAGAGAGCCAGTGTGTTTATCAAGTTTTGCAGGCCAATAGGGGTTACATTCATGAGGACTATATCGTCTGAGTATAGGAGTGACGTCAGCGGATGTCGTCCCAGTTTTGGCGGAGTGAATGCGCCTCATCCAATGCTTTACTCAGATCTGAAATTAAGAAATTTAACAATGTAGGGACGAGTACACAACCTTGTTATAGGCCTTGTCCTACTGAAATGGGTGGCATTAGGCCCTTGTTCATACCCAGTGCCCTGTTTCCTCTCATTTTCTTTATTTACGCGTAAATGATGGACTGCGGGAAAAAATTAGTTGCAATGTTGCTCTTATTAATTGTGTGCAGCGGTGTGTGGTCTTTACTGGGGTATAAAGTCCCAATATAAGCAAGCCAGGCTTGTTGCTGAATGTTGCTGCCAGCAGCGCAGGTGGGGCCATGCTCTACCTGATTGATCAGGTTCTTTGGGTTACAGGCTTGTAAAAGTTGAATCCGTTAGTGTTCGTTCCTTGCAAACTTTGCCTCCCAAATTGCTTTCTTATACTCTTTCTTAAGCTCTGTGAATGTAGGCAAATGAGATCTGGATACTTGTGCTTGTGCAAGTTGCTTTGCATTCACTGCTTTTAGTGCCCACTTCTGATGTTTGAGAGCCCTGTTATACCACCTATTTTGGGCTGAATGTTGATAGAGCAGGCGTAACCATTTGTTTGTTCCGAGAAAACGTTTTAGGTCTACTAACATGGCTTCCCAGGCAGCCAGGGGATTCAGAAGTTCCAACGCGCTTTGCGGGTTGGTCTTTTTCCACTGCTCATTATTGTATTCAACTGTTTTAGCTTTTAGAGCATAATACATGATGATCTTACAGTGCCCCAGGATTCAACTTTGTTGAAGCTCTTCAATGATACCCTCACTGTCACCCTCCAACAGTCTCGCATCTCCTTTTAGCCCCTCTCTCAAATGTATTTCATTTGTTTTATAGCACCTCTCATACCAGTGTAGGTTGTCGGAGCACTTTAAATCATGAACACATACAGAGACAATGAATCATATGTGTGTAAATCAGTGTATAGAATATGATACATAAGACAAAGAGGGCTACAATGTATAGAATTCACTTGTCATCCATACTGGTAGGCATTTTGTAAGAGTACTTGATCTGGAGAAGCACATACTTAGGATTCAGACCGTAATACAGTAGTTAGAGTTGACTTCACTAATAAGCATTTATATTTCTCCAAAAAATACCTTTTTTGCAGCGTTGGGATAACAAAAGACTGGGGAAAACATAACTTTCTAACCTGCACCCTGCAGTATTTGTATTTGTAGTTGAATTTATAGGGCGCGCAGCTACCCACAGGGGGTCTCCCGGCGCCAGTAGAAAAGTGTTTACAAATCGCAGTTGTTATTGAGGAAAGAGCCAGGCTTTGAGGTCACTGCGGAATTTCATCAAAGATGGTTCAAGTTTCAATGTCACCGGAAGCGAGTTTGCATGCAACTCTTTGATGGCCGTTTATAGCTTACTGAGCTTGATTACGATTGTAACTTATGAACTGCACTGTAACAACAGGATCTTTGTGACAAAAGCAGTAACCCACTGAGCTATGCCCATAAAATACTGTTCTTTGATCTGCATGGTTCACGGTCTTTGCAGCAGGCATATTAACCCTCTGCACTACCTTAAATGAGTCAAAACTGTCACTAGACAAAACTCTGATCTCCCTCCAATATTAATCATAAGATGTATCCTGACACTTATTGTTGCACGAAAACTGCTGAATATACAAGGAACTCTGCAGTTCTTTTAAAACCGGTGCACTGCTACAAAACCAACCCCCAGACACAAAACTGGCGTCCCCACCCTTCCAGACTCCCGGGGAAACGCCTGATGCCTGGTACGGACAGTCCAGCCTTCCCTACTGGTACGTCAGACATTTCAAAATGTATATTCTAAAGATAAACCCCACAAAGCAGGGTCTTTCTTCAAGAAAAAAACACAACTAATTGTCCCAAGGCGGAGTGCTTATGGGATATTTCTGGATTTTTTTTCTGGACCATACATATGATACTGCGAACCCATACAGAATTGACCCAAGTATAAAAGATTATGGAAGGGTCACCATAAAAAGGGTTTCCCTCCAATGTTATTGTCTCCTGCCTCTAGTCACAGCAAGTGGGTTTCTAAGGGTGTAAGGGTGGGCCCAACTGCTGCTCCCCATCGAGAAAGCTGCATAATCCTGACCTCTAAATGAGGTAGGGCAACCAAGAGGAGACATACAGGACATGCTGTTTTTTGGAACATGTCCCATTTCTGTCTTGTTCTAATTTGCTCACCAACTCTTTAGAGGAAAATGTTTTTAGAGTCACAAATTTGCTTGTTTTTATACAATTTAATTCTACGTGGAGTCCTCAAACCAAGTTTTTATATTTGGTTACCCAAAGCATACCTTATATTGACAAAAATCATCTAGATTAAGAAAATGTTAAAAATGCATCATTTGGTTTTTAGGGGAATTTTTTATGAGAAAATGGCAACAATATCTTTCACAGGTATATTCTAAATCCCTTTTTGTTGTGTTCTATGTACTGTCCCTGTTTTGTTATACATTCCTCGTCCCCTTCACCATCTCACCAAATTAAGTTCAAGATGTCCAATCGCTTCCTTGTTCTTTTAGCCACATGCCTGTTGTGATTGTAAATGTTTATTGCATGATTTGACATTGCCGACCCATAAAAAAATAAACGGTTTGCTATATGAAAACTTGACAGCTACTCTCTGACATGTTTCGTTATTGCTGACTTTTAAGAACAACTTTCCCTGATTCTTCCCTTTTACAAACCTTTGGTTACCTTACCTGATACATTCGAGAAATCACCTCTCCAATTAAACTTTCTTTCGATCTTTTATGACTAGAAAAAGCCAAAAGCATCTAGAAATTGAAGGTATGTGCTCACTACTCTTCCCTTTAATGTACCTGTTCAGTATCTGTGGAAGCTTGCACAGCTATGACCTGTACTGTGCCTGTTATTTCTGCAAATAAAGTTGGACTGTTGATGCTCTGCCAATTAAGTCCCACTGATCAATAAGTCATTCATTCATTTCTTTATTTTGGCTTAAATTGCCATAAAAGAATCACAAACAATTTCATATAAAAAACACATTCGAGTCAAAATTATTGAGCCCCCACTTGCAAAAACCCTTTACATGAAACTAAGATATGGTAACCTCATGACCAAATCAACCATGGCACGCTGGGCAAGAAAAAGAGCTGACGGGGTAACAACGACAGATGGAATTTGCACTATGTGCGAGGGCAATTCCAAGGAGGATGATGTTCACATCCTTTTTTCCTGCCCAGCCTATGTGCTGGCCAGAAGGAAATGGATCAAACCCATATGTAACCTCTTGGGACTAAGGTCATGCGAAATGGCATTAAGAATGTTTAAGACAAACACAACTCAAACTATAGTATTTAGCATCAGACGATTTCTGCTTTCTATTTACTTTGTACGTAGGAAAAAGGGCTTAAAGCCGTAATGATATAGGGTTAACTGGTGTGTTTTAAGATGTGCTTTTGATTAATGTTAACCAGGTCAATGTGATGATGTTCTGTTTTAAACACGCGTTTAATTGTATCAATTTTATTTGACCATAACAGTGTTAGCTGTTTTTTTTATGAAATGATAATTGTGACTCGAATGTGTTTTTTATATGAAATTGTTTGTGATTCTTTTATGGCAATTTAAGCCGAAATAAAGAAATGAATGAATGATCAATAAGTCAGTTTGACAGAAAATGTATTGATTGTGTGGATTTTTTTATCAGCCCCTGTGTGACGTATCTAACATATATATGCCACAGCACCCATGTCATAATAAAAATACAGCCTATGCCCTGGGAATCTCATTTCACATTTTGTCTGTGCTATCTCACTTTATAGGTCATGCAAGTGACATAGACAACATCCCCCTCTTAGCCAAAGTTCTGGAGAAGTGTGTGCAACAGCAGCTAAGTCAACACATCGACAACTTCCACCACCTACTCAATGACTTCCAATCCGGATTTCGACCTGGCCACAGCACTGAAAACACCATGCTCCACATCGTTGATGATGCCCTCCAAGCCCTTGACCAAGGCAAAGCCTGTCTCCTAATCCTCCTGGACCTATCTTCGGCCTTCGACATGGTCAACCATGAAAAAACTACTCAAACGCCTTAAACTCAGGATGGGATTGGAGGGCACTGTTCTAGAATGGTTTAGGTCCTTCCTCCAAAACTGATCACATAGATTCCTAATCAACGGCAACCTATTGGCACCATCCCCGTTCACTGTTGGAGTCCCTCAAGGATCAACCCTATCCCCCACCCTCTTCAACCTTTACCTAGAAATGCTTACCGAACTACTACGCACTGCTAACATCTCTAACATATCTACCTGATGACACTCAGATACACATCAAAATCTCATCTCTCGAAGAGATTCTCTCCCTGAATAAAGATCTGAAACAGACTGTCCAATGGCTCACATCCAATCAACTCAAACTCAAGGGTGCTACTCTCGACTGGCTCATCTCTAAACAAGATACAATTGAATCAATCTCGATCACACCCTGTGACTGGTCAGACCATCACATTATCACCTTCCAAATCCCATCCGCTAACAAGAAAATGTTCCCGCAACAAATGAAGCCGAAAAAATGGATAAGAGACACAAAGAACATCAAATGGAACTACCTCGCCTCCCAATGTGAGAAGGCTCTTACCCCCCCCCCCAATAACATGGCAGATATCAATGCCCTCACTACTCACTATAACTCCACGATGATCAAAGTATTCAACCAAGCCGCCCGCCAAAACTTAAAAGAATTCCGGACAAGGATAAAAACCCATGGTTTAGTGAAGCCCTGAATGATGAGAGACGCAAACTCAGATCAACGGAACGGAAATGGAGGCAACAGCCCTCCCCCTCCATCTTAATCTACTCTGGAAAGCCAGAAAATCATACAATAAAAGTATTCTAAAATCAAAAAAAGACTTCTTCAAATCAGAACTAGAGAATGCCAAAAATAGACCAAAAAACTCTTCGAAATTATGAAACAACAATCGAATAAATTGTCCAAATCCTCACTCTTAACAGCTACTTCACAGCTAAGTAGTGAAGAACTTTCATCATTCGTCACAGCAAAAACAAATTCCCTCCAACTTGTACGGCGGCAATCAACTTAGCCACCCCAAAAATCACTCAAGCCACTGACCTGGTAAAACATAAGCTAACTCTGCCAAAAAATAACTCTCACTGGTCTGCTTTCAAACTTTATGATCTCATTGACATCACCAAAATTCTAGCGAATACTAAACTCAACAACCACTTCAATAACCCCAAATTGCCTACCCCACATCTATCATACCATCTCCCCTCTCTGGACCAAATCATTAATGCCTCGCTAAGGTCACATCCTGGACTGCCTAAAAACTGGTCAACAAAACACACAAGATGATGGACGGAATGTTGCACAATGGCAAAACATTCACCCCCAGTCACAGATCTGGGTTTAATCCATTTGTTTTAAATTAGGATTTTGTTTTAACAAAATTTAAGACAAAATCCTAATTTAAGACAAAATCCTAATTTAAGACAAAATCCTAATTTAAGACAAAATACTAATTTAAGACAAAAATACTAACTTAAGACAAAATACTAATTTAAGACAATATACTAATGTAAGACAAAATACTAACTTTCCTACAACTAAATGCCTTCTGTGAATACCAAAAGTAGTACATTTAGGATTTTGTCTCAGATTAGTTCTGTGAATCGGCCCCACAGATTTTAGGGTAGGAGAATATCCTGGCAATCTGTGGTAGGAAGTTCGAGCGTGCTCAACAGCGTCATAAACTGAAGACCTTAAATATGGTTCATGCCTGGATCCTGTGGTCTGTGTGGAGTTCATTAGGAAGTGTATAATTTTCATTTCCACTGCAGTTCGCGTGTACGACTTTCTTCCACGCTGTACGATCGGGGTGTGTGGTATTCACACCTCAGGCCAGGGTTTGTGCATTTAAATAGGAGATAAGCATGCGCTTCATGGTGGCGTTTACCCGGGCCCCCTATTCCGCTTCTTACTGTGTACTCAAGTATGGGTTGTAGTTGAGACATGACAGCATTCAGGCAGGAACCAGACTACCGGACACTGCTCCCCTGCAGACTGCCGTGGAGGGGCCTCCTCAGTCCAGGTCGTGGACAGAGTCTGCTGAGCTAGCTTGCAGGTGACAGGCACGGCCGGACCAGTTCCTATCAGCATGAGGCTCGGACGGGGCAGCTTTAGGGAGCCAGCGCAGCACTTGGCTCATGGCGGCTCGCAATTCTCAGGGCAGGGGGGGTACGGGGTGGAAAATATAAATTGACAAGCATTTGCAATGCAATAGGTCTCGTATTTACGAAATTTAAGCAATTGGCATTGTACATGACAATGCCTTTTATTTATATGTTTTTAAAACCAACACATAGAGAAAAGGTTTGTCATTTACAATGCCAGTAGCTCAAAGTCTCGCAAATGCAAGACCTATTGCATTGCAAATGCTTGTTTCCTCAGACATTAAATAATAATAATAATAATAATAATAATAATCCACATTTGTATAGCGCACAATCACCCGTTAGGGTCTCTAGGCGCTGGGGGGCCGTCGGGAAGATTAAGTAAGCTATTGCCCAGAGTCGCATGGTGCTGGGCTAACCTGCCGCCGGAGCCGGGGATCGAACCCTGATCCCCAGATTCCAGCGTCAGTCGCCCTGGCCGCGGCGCCACACCTCTCCCACTTAAAAAAAACATTGACTACAGCAAGCATAAATGCATACAGTTGCTCATTTCTTGCAAAACACATATACAGCGTGCCTTTACAAGTTGAATACTGCCTTGATTTTGAAATGTGGGCAACTTTTATTTTGGTGCCCGGGCCTATTTTCTGTCCATGTTCGACCCTGTACTAAACTGCTGAAAAAAGGATACAGAGCTCTCATGTTTCCTAAGTCCATCTGTGATGAACTCAAAGTTGAAATTTTTTCTTTGACTTATGGTACTTTAAAGTCACAGCACCAACAGGTGACTGACACTGCCAGCCCAACAGAACTTTCATGTGCCTGACTCATGCCCATGAGCCTTAGTATTTTAAAAGCAAAGGCCTGGCATGTGACCCGTACCAAAGGCTAGGCATGTTTCCGAGCCATGTAAGAACAGTGCAAATATAACACTTTTAAATAAGGAGGGGGTAAAAACGTACTTTGACTCCAGGCTGGCTTTTACATCGTCTAAATGGACGGTTGGGGGAACCCCTTCCTCCGTAATTCCGCCCCCTTAAAACTACCCAGAAATTACGCTTTACTTCTAGGATCTCCAACCTTAGGTTAACTTTGAAAAATAATTGCTTCTTTCCCTTGAAAGTGTATTTTGCTTTCATGTCCTTCTTCCACCACTCTTGGAAAATTGTGATGTTTGGTGTTCCTTCCCGACCTTTCTACCAATTATTCAATCAATCAACCAGGATTTATAAAGCGCGGCTAATCACCCAATAGGGTATCCAGGCGCCATTTATCCGAGGATTTTCAGTCACAGCTATTATTGTACCTTTCAGTTGTAAATTAAGTTAATTGTGCGGATAAGCATGAGAAATGCATTTATAAAGCTTGTTAAATAGCCAGAAAGGCACACCTGAGAGGTTTATGAACCACATCTGAATGGAATTTTCCCAACCTCTTCTCTGATGCAGCACTCTGAATGCCCACCCTCATGGGACTAGTAAGAGAAAACTTGAGAACATTTCCTATCCGTAACATTTTGCAAATACTGTGCAACTTACAGAAGAGTAAGTTAATCCCACATAAAGAGTCACCCTTAAATTAACTGTGTACATTGGACCCTGTGACTTTTATTACAGAAACCATAGAACCCTGCAGCCCGACTGATAATAACAAAAACCAATGAGTGAATAGTGCCTAGTGATGAAATCGCCTCACTAGATACCACGGCGCAAAGAAGGCGACTTACAGCACTTTGCTCTTGACACCAGTTTTACAGAGGAAAGTCCTAGAATACCCCTGTGTAAGGCCTAGAACGATTGCTCCAAGACATCTCTTCGATCGCATGGCCACTGAAAAGTGGTGCAACCCTAGGCCAAGCGTGTTATTGAGGGGGCCGCTGGCCTGCGAGACGCCGAGGCGCCATTAAAGCATTCCAGACAGAGACTATGCAGGACATGGATGTTATTTACAGCGCTTTGAGACGACAGAAGGGAGAGTGTGAAGCACCACAAAGGCTTTAGCATAGCACGGAGAAGCTTCATTAAATGCAGAGTAATATTCTTACGTAACACCAGGGTGCCAGATATCTGCCCTTCGGGTTTCAGCCCCTCCTAGACACTGGTGAACTCTGCAGAGGCCCACGTGGAATGCCCAGAAGGTGCCGGCATTGTGTACATTTGGGTGTGGAGTGCACTCATGTGAGAGCAAACATTGTGGCTGTCATGCACGTAGTGGGAGGGCATGCAAAAAAGGAAGACTGAGGGCGAGGGAGGAGTATTGGGGCTCCCAGAGACCATGAATGAGCAATTGGCTGTCCAGAACTGCTGTTGGATCAAACAAACCTTTTTGTGGTCATTTGGAAGAGGACAGCATTTTGTATCATGGACGCCTTCAGAGGCTGTTGGGACTCTGCACTCCACAACTTAAGCCCCGCAGAGACTGTCAGAACAAGTGCCGACATGCCCACCGCCTCGTCAGAATGGAGAAGTGAAGAGATGCAGCGTGCATGACGAGTAACAGACAACAAGTCCAGTCTGGGTGGGCGGGGCCTTATGGAGACAGGGCGGTCACCAACCCCACTTCTAAAAGAAAACCAATGACAATAGATCTCACAAGCACATGCAGGACAACAAACAGACGACGAGTCTAGTCCGAGTGGGCGGGTCTAAGGGAGACTGGGCGGTCACCAACCCCACTTCCAAAAGAAAACCGACGACAATAGATCTCGCAAGCGAGCACCTCATGCGCTGCGTCGATAGACGAGACCTAAAAACTTACCTGATCCCGGTTCCGCTGAGCTTCTGCTCCTGGGCTGGTCTGGAGCAGAAAACGGATTCACAGGAACAGGCATGCTCCCTCCTCCCTCCGCTAAGTCTTGTAGCCAATGACAACGCTGCAATAGCAGCGTTGTGGTTGGTGGGGAGTCCCGGACGACGCCCATCCGGGCACCATTAGGGACACCATTTTCTCTATGTAGGCGCATGCAGCCTACATAGAGAAAATGTAGAGAGAGCAAGCCACTCCTCCCCGACACGCCCACCCGCCCACCACCAACCAGGCATACCCTCCTGCCCACCCCCAAACAGGCATACCCCTGCAGTCTGCTTTCTCGCAGCGCGAGAAGCAGAAAATAAAATGGTATTTAAAATACCATTTTATTTTCTGCTTCTTGCACTGCGAGAAAGCAGTGGGGCGGTGCTCCAACGCCCCAATGGAGGGACCGCTACTGTGAAATTGGCAGGTGGAAGACTAGCCTCCATAACATATTGGTCGCTGAATTGTATTAATTCTAACTTGCATAAACATTTGATATCCTCAATCCACTGTCTGCAGTATTCATTAGGAAGAGACTAAATGTGCACTATTACAGCATTTTATCCCTGAAATACTGTGATGGATTATCACCAGCAGAAATTTGGTGGTAACACCTTACACGCCAATGATGAGCTGCCCCATCAAAATAATTACTCCCTAGGCCTCTATTAGAGCCTCCATTAGAGTAGAGTGGTTAAACTGGTGCTTATATGCTATGGAACAATTTCAGTTTGTATTGACAGGTGCAATGTTTTTGTGCCCGACTTAGGGCCTGATTACAATGTTGTTAGGAAACTGCCCCAAACTAATCGGTTCCAGACTAGTTTTCAAACGAATCGGGTTTGAACGACCGATTATGATGCTTCGCAACATCGTTAGGTTGGACTTGCATTGACTTCAATGGGAGCCTGTGTTCTGAATGAGAACAGAGGCTCATATTGAAAAAAGAGGTGGTTGTGGCAACCTTGTAACCTGTGGTGGGCACCCCATGGTGCCTGCCACATTGTGCATGGTTGGGAAGAGGAGTCCCTTGGGTAACCCCACAGGCTACATTTGTACATCTCCGGGTGAAGGGGGGCCCGCAATGGGCACCCAAAGACAGATTCCGTCAGCCATTTTGTCTCGGGCAAACCAAATCAGAACAGCTGTCCGAATCGGTCATCGTAATCCCTCGTCCACAAACTGTGTCAATAGAGCTGTACGATTTGGCTCTGAAAGACTCGGGCTGTCCCAATGCCTTTCGGAACCAATTCGGACTGCCCGTATTGTTTCTGGGCATCTTAATCGGTCGTTGGGAAATCTGTATGATTCGTTCAGGAACAAGGGTTCTCTAACGGATTCTGCAATACCGAAACCCATCCGGAGCCTTTCCTAACAACATCGTAATCGGGCCCTTAGTGTTTTGTGCGGAAGTTGGGAAATAACGGGCGCAAATGATTTCACACTCATGCACATTTTGATATCAATTAGAACTAATTCAGGAAGTTGGTGTTATTTGTGCTCCATATGCAAGAACATACAGAAAAGCTTTGTGCCCACTTTTAATGCTCATGCCCAGCTGTAATGTAGTCCCATCCCCAGGAAAGCTTAACTCCAGAAGCGATACCGCCGCTTAGGGCTGCAGTAATAATCCATGCTTCGGCGGACCGTGGAGCCTCTCACATGCAGATCCTGGTAACAGCAGTGTCAGGGACTCACCTTTGCAGCACTTAGTGGTACTGTCAAACTGGTAGCTGTTAGCGCAGCAGGGTGCAGGAGTGGTTCTACAATTGGTGTCATCGATGCAGGAGTCCGCGGCACCACTGCCGCTGCCTTCTGTGTTGCACAGGCACGAACCGGAATTGCACTGATGGCCACTGGCACAGCCAGAGCACAGCAAACCTGTGTCAAGGGAACAGCAAGCGTTACCACCACACATCTGTAGCTCCTCAGCCCTCAGCCATCCCACAAATCAGCAGTACACGAGAAAGCATCCCTCCGCCCACCACCTTGGCACTGCGGCTCGTGGGGCTGCTTCACAAGTACCACACCAGGTCGAACACACTCGGGCCTCCTAGATGGTCTCTCATTTCCTTGTGGGCTTATAGGTCAGCCTATGCTGTGGTTTCTTGGGGGATGTCTCATGTCATCATTCCCTATGCTGCAGAGGTGAAGTGCTTCTGGTCTAGCACCTAAGCAGAAAGCACTGCCACAGCATGCGCCACTCAGTGGTGTGACGTAAAAGGATGGGCCACAGTCGCAAAATGTGAGGAGGGTTCCAGATTCACCCATATCTAGAGGTGGACAAGCCACTGAAAGCTCGAGCCAGGCTCGAATCTGAAGCCCGGCTCAGCTTGAGGTCCTATTGGAACTAGAAGCTTTCGTGTGGCTTCTGCTTGTATCTTCCTTTAAACAGGGTGTAGCTTTACGGCCAGAGCTGCTGACCTTAACATCCTGTGATTCCGGGCAAAGCACTTAGGGTTAGATGTACAAAGCATTTTTCCTGTTACAAACGTCTTGGTTTGCAAAACCGGGTGTTTGCAACACGAATAATGCTTTTTGAGATTTACAATGACCAAATTGCTATTCTGTAACTTGTTACCGAGTCACAATTTGGATTTTGCAATTCGGAATTTGGAAGGGGCATGTTGAGGGCGTCCCTTCCAAATACCAAATTGTAATGGTATGCATAAATGTTTTGCAACTGAAATGCAGTCACAAAACATTTGCCATTTGCAATTTACAGCCAACTGAAAGTTGGGGGTAACCCATTCGTAAAGGGGAAGGGTTCCCCAAGGGACCCCTTCCCCTTTAAGAATGGTTGGTAAAATATTTTTGAAGAGCAGGCAGGCATTGGTCCCATGGACCACGGCCTACTCTTAAAAAGTGATACTTCAAAGTTTAATTTTTTAATATTTAAACTCATCCCGTTTCCTTTAAGTAAAACAGGCTGCGTTTTAACAAAAATACTTTTATTTCAAAGCAATCACAGACATGGTGGTCTGCTGACTCCAGCATCCCTGTGATGGCTGCGATTCCTAATGGGTCACAAATTGCGACCTACCTCATTAATATTCATGAGGTAGGTCTATCTGTGGCCCATTAAGAATAACTAATGAAACTCAAAAGAGTTCCATACATTAAACAATTGCGATTTCCTAATTGCGATTTGCAACTAATATATACCAACAGAGCTCTGCAGTCTCCTAGAGCATATATCCTCGCTATGTACCGCAGGAACTTTAAAATGATCATTTACATGCGTCTGGCAGATCTTGTGATCGTGTTTATTTTTGTTAAAACTGTTATTTGTTTCCCCTTTCCTTGATTAAAGATGACCACTTAACCCACTTATTTATAAAGGATTCATAAAAGATAAACAAACATTTTCTTTGCTCCCGTGATGAAGCAAGAAACTTGTTGGAGACACGTGCTCGCATTTGAAAAACAAATCTCCGTCGACTGACAGCTCCCCGCATAGGTGCCGCTAAGCAGGGCTCGAGTCGGGGATACCACACGTGTGGACGGCGTCCCCTCACTTATTGTACCGGGGGGACGTAGTCCCCCCTGTCCCCCCTGCCAAACAGTTGGACTTAACTCTTTGGCCTCTCTGGGACGAGATCGCAGCGCACCTTTCGTGACGTCACTTCCGGTCGCGACGTCACTTCCGGTGACAGCGTCCCCCCGCTTCTCTTTTTAGGTCTCGCTGAAAGCATTGCTTTAGCAATGCTTGTTGGCGAGATTATAGTAAGGGGCTTTCAAAAGTCTACCCAGACGGATTAGGTACCGTTCATGTGAGCCAGGGCGCGTGCACAGAGCCAGCCACATCGCACATCGCACACCCACACCATTTGTCTGAGCCTCGGCATCAGACTTCAAAGGAATGCGCTCCCCCGCCCCCCCCGCCACGTAATGCAGAGAGCTTGTTCTTAAACTGATTACCCCCTATAAAGACTACACAACAGCAGCAAGCCAGAAATAGGTTAAAATAGCTGCTGTCCCGGGCCAAGCAAACAACTCAACAAGAACATTTCGAGTGATGCTTCCCCATTGGGTCCTTTGATGACGACAGCAACATGTCCAGGCCCACAGTTTTTTTTTAACAAGGAAACTCTTAATTGTAATAATTATGAATTACAATGTGTGTCATAAAATTCTCATGTTACATGATTTTAACGCAAGCGTTTAACACCTCGTCCCATAAACGTTCTGCTTTACCCACGCACACATGTAAACTCAGATTTCCCCTCGCACTTAGCCCATAAATAATATTCCTTATAAAAAAAAAGAGAACTCGCGCTCTAACTAAGTGAAACCCTCCTGCAAATACGGTGCCAATTAAGATGCCGAAAACAGCAGATTTCCAGGAGCCCCCATAGATAAAGCTGACCATTAAATCTCAATTTAACATCCGCAGGCAGCAATGGCTGCTGACAGCCTCTAAAGCTTGTAATCTCATTTAACCCACTCCTGTCAGGAGCAGGCCGACCCCTTTGGCATAATGCGGGCTGAATTAGACCTGACATGCCAACAAGAGGCGTACACACATCTTTAGCTTAAAAGTCATCACACAGTGGGCGACCCTCACCTTCTGCGCTCCCCCTCACGCCCCACTCTTTACACCAGGGACCCCCGTGAACATTTAAGTTGAGAGAAGAGACAGCCAGACAGACAAGCGGGGATGGATAAACAGACCCACCCACGCAGACACACAGATACACACAACTCGGCTTCAAGGCAGTTGGGTGTTCCTCGGGGCAAATTACAGTGAATTTTACGAGACAATGGAGAGAAATGTCACCTGTTTTTTTTTCTCGAATCGTTCTTTGGTAATAAAAGATGAACCCCGGGCGCACTGCTCAAACCACGCTGGCTCAATATTTCCCTTGGCATGCCGCGCTCAATGGCTTGGAAGCCAGGGGACAGCGCTGCTGGAGCCCCCCACGCCCCTGGCCCACGCCTCAGACACCTTGCTTTTTATTATTAAATTAGGTCATCTTAGCTGGTGGCTGGACCCTTCAAAGCCCTCTCCTGCCACTGGCCTTTCCTTGGGCTCTGTTCTCAGAAAGAACAAAACAATTCTAAGATTCCTAAAAGCAGACAGGACCCCACCAGCACCCCCTCTCTTTCGTGCATAATTTATGCCCATGCTCACCAGCCAAATTTTGAGCTCATTTTCTCCCTCAACGTATTTGAGTAAAACGCCTTCAACGCAGTCGTCTCCTTTCCAAAATCGAAATGCATCATTTTAACATCATTAATTACAGCGAGCACGCGGAAAAACACGTTTGAATTGCCATGTCTAATCGAGTTCATGGGTTTTATTCGCTTACATTGTGTAGCTCTGAGACAGCCACTGCGTGCATTTCTACTGGGGGGGAGCCATGTTTGTTTTATTTGTCCTCTTAGACATTCCTGCAGCTGTTACTTCTCCAGTGAGACAAAGTCACTTCCTCCTTTCCTGTCCTCCCTTTTTCTTTCCCTGTGTCCACCCTCTGTCGTGTTCCCTTCCTCCGCCCTCTCCTTCTTTCCCCCCTCCCTAATCTAAACCCGCTCTTTTCCTTCCCCACATTCTCTCTTCCATTCTACGCTTCCCTCCAATGTCTCTTTCCTCTATATACCAATTTATTTCATCCGTAGCTGTGTTCTCTTTTCCCCTTTCCCTCTTCATTCCCTCCACTGGTCTCTCCTCTTTTCCACCCGTTATCCTTTCTTTTCCAGATTCCTCACTCCCTCCCTCACACTTCTCATCTCCCTCTAAGACTGCCCTGATTTACACCACCCTCCCTGCCCTGCTTCTCTCCATCACATCCCTCCATCCCCCCTGCCCACCTTCTCTCTCCTTCTCACACTGCCAGACTCCTGGCCACCAGTGCACTAAGATGCTCCCAGCCGAGCACTGGGCCAGTGGAGCCAGCCACAGCCCATCCATCACTCTTATCAGTGGCCATGTGGCAGCTCGGTGGGCCCTGACACCAAGGGGAGGGGGACCTACGGGGGCCGGACGGGAGGGGGCTGGTGGAGACAGGGAGAGTTATTAAGGTGATAAGCAGCCATTACAAACAACAACTGTCCAGACTGGTAACTTCAAAGAAACGTTGCATAATGTATGTAGGCCAGGAATGTAAACAGTCAACGATACAATGCAATGCTATGCAATAATGCTTTATTGGCATACCGAAGGTCCAAGGATTGCCAAAGCTATACATTAGAAAACTGCACCTAGCTGGGCGGTACGTGTGTGCGCACGAGCGGCATCCTCGTCACACGCCTTGTGTCCGTTATTAATGGCTTCGCGCCAGCATTGCTTGAGGGCTGGAAACCCAGCCTGGAGCTTTGCATCACTTCTTGAGATCCTTACTTGGAGCACAGTCTCCTGTTACGGGGGCGGGGGGGCGGCACCTCTATGGGGGAAGCGCTTTCAGTCTGGAGCAACACACACACAACCCCACACACACACATACAACCCCACACACATAACCACACCCCCCACATACACAGCCCACTCACAAACTGCCCACTCACACACTGCACACTCACACACTGCACACTCACACAGACCACTCACACACTGCCCCTCACACACTGCCCCCTCACATCCCCCCACACACACAAACACACAACCCCACACACACAACCCCACACACACAACCCCACACACACAACCCCACACACACAACCCCCCCACACACACAACCACACACACACACAACCACACACACACCAGGATAGCAAAACATAGCATAGCATAACAAAACATAGCATAGCATAACAAAACAAAACATAGTATAGCACAACAAAACACAAAAAACATAGCATAACAAAACATAGCATAGCACAACAAAACATAGCATAGCATAACAAAACACAACAAAACATAGCATAGCATAACAAAACACAACAAAACATAGTATAGCGTCACAAAACGTAGCATAGCATAGCATAACAAAACAAAGCAAAGCATAACAAAACATAGCATAAGAAAGCATAGCATAACAAAACATAGCATAACAAAACAAAGCATAGCATAATAAAACACAACAAAGCATAGCATAGCATAACAAAACATAGCATAGCATAACAAAGCATAGCATAGCAAAACAACATAGTAAAACAAAGCATAGCATAATAAAACACAACAAAGCATAGCATTACAAAACATAGCATAGCATAACAAAGCATAGCATAGCAAAATACAGCAAAACATAGCATAGCATAACAAAATATAGCATAGCATAAGAAAACACAGCATAGCATAACAAAACATAGCATAACAAAACAAAGCATAGGATAGCAACACATAGTATAGCATAACAAAACAAAGCATAGGATAGCAAAACAAAACATAGCATAGCATAACAAAACAAAACATAGCATAGTAAAACACAACAAAGCATAGCATAGCGTAACAAAAGACAACAAAACATAGCAGAACAAAACATAGTATAACAAAACAGCTAGCATAACAAAAACACAACAAAACACAACATAACAAAGCATAGCAAAACAAAACATAGCATAGTATAACAAAACATAGCATAGCATAACAAAAACACAACAAAACATAGCAGAACAAAACATAGCATAACATAACAAAACATAGCATAAGAAAGCATAGCATAGCATCAAAAACATAGCAAACACATCAAAACATAGCATAGCATTACAAAACATAGCATAGCAAAGCATAGTATAACAAAACAAACCATAGCATAGCATAGCAAATCATAGCATAGCATAACAAAACACAACAAAACATAGCATAACAAAACAAAGCTTAGCATAGCATAGCATAACAAAACATAGCATAACAAAGCATAGCATAGCATAACAAAACATAGCATAACAAAACATAGCATAGCATAATAAAACACAACAAAACATAGCATTGCATAGCAAAACACACTAAAACATAGCATAGCATAACAAAGCATAGCATAACAAAACACAACAAACCATAGCATAGCATAACAAAACAACGCATAGGATAGCAAAACTAAACATAGCATAGCATAACAAAACAAATCATAGGATAGAAAAACAAAACATAGCATAGCATAACAAAACATAAAAAAACACAACAACACATAGCATAACAAAACATAGCAAAACACAACAAAACATAGCATAGCTTAAGAAAACACAGCAAAACATAGCATAGCAAAACAAAACATATCATAGCATAGCAAAACATAGCATAGCATACCAAACACAACAAAACATAGCATAACAAAACATAGCATAGCAAAACAAAGCATAGCATAGCAAAACATAGCATAGCATAACAAAACATAGCATAGCATAACAAAACACAGCATAGCAAAGCATAACAAATCAAAGCATAGGATAGCAAAACATAGCATAGCATAACAAAACAAAACATAGGATAGCAAAACAAAACATAGCATAGCATACAGCATCACTCAGCACCACCACAGCATCACTCAGGGGCACCACAACATCACTATGCACTAATACAGCATCACTGAACGCCACAGCATCACTCGTTCGCCATCACAGCATCACTCAGCGCCACCACAGCATCAGTCTGTGCAACCATTCAACAACAACGGGTTCAAATAAGTTCTCTCAATGTTTCAAGCTTTATTACAAATGTAACAAAAAGATGTTAATATTTCACATCTGTTCTTGGGTTTTCGTCACAATAAAATACACTGAACATAATCTTCACAAAAGTTATTTACAAAAGTTTAAGCTATTGCCATTATAAATTACAATAACATTTATTTAAGTATTAATTATTAACAAAAAATAAAAGCCATTGTTATTTGTAATATCAATACATGTAAGTCTTGTAAATACAACACATATTGCATTACAAATGCCATAGGTGTCACATTTGCGAAAGTTAAAACTATTGGCATTGTAAATGACAAAGCTATTAATTTAGCTATTTTCAAAACCAACACATAAATACAAAATGTGTATTTACAATACCAATAGCTCAAACTTTCCTAATGCGAGACCTATTGCATTGCAAATGCTTGTTAGGACTCGTGCCCTGCCGCTAAGAGAAATGACTGAGCATCCCAGTCCAACATGGCTATAACCTGGCCCTCAGCAACTCCTCGGACTGCTCAGATCCTGACACCCCTCTTCTGTGCTGCCCTTTATGTGCAGAAAGCAGCAACCTCTAGACAGGGTTGGATTGGGATTGAAAATCGGCCCGGGCACGCAAAAAAAATCGGCCCCCATTTGCATAATCACTCCTCAAATCACTGCTTTGGCGTAATCTTATAAAAAAAACGTTAGGAGGGGGGTAAAAAAAATGCACGCGTTCGTTTACAGTGGTGAAACAAGTTAGGCCACTTCTACTCAGGCCCCCTGCCCCCACTCAGTATGTGCACACATTAATAGGCCTGCCAGCGAGACAATGGGAGTGACACCTCTTGCTAAACGGAGGTAATGAGTGCCCATCTGCCCTAGAAAGGCCACTACAGGGCCGCTGGCTGTATTCGAACAATAGAGACAGCGCCCAAATGGCCCCCCAGACTGCTAAAAAAGGAGGCCCACAGCAGCACTTGGGCACCGGCCCCTCGGACATTGCCCAAATGCCCACGTTACCAATCCAACGCTGCCTCTAGAGAAATAAGGCTGGCCCTGACAGCTGCGGGTGCTTCTGTGTGAGTCCTTCAGTCTACAATGGGCGCGGCCCCGTCTATCTGATGAAACGATTTCTGCGGTACACCCCCAATCGAGATCTGCGCTCAGCTTCTCAACACCTCTTGCAAGTACCGCGTTTCTGGCGCATCCGGCTGGGTGGGCACTCTGTGACAGTGAGAGCTGCGTGAGCATGGAATGCGCTCCCAGTTTCTCTGCGCAGCACGGTGGACTTCACGGTTTTTAAGAAAGCACTAAAAACCCATTTGTTTAGATTAGCTGTGTAAATTGTTATGTTACTTCAGTGCTTGGCTGCTTTACTTCTTTTGTTTTCCTTCTTTCGCGCCAGGATACTCCGGCAGTAATTGTGCGCGCTATAAAACAGCTTAACATAACATAACATAACATACACTGGGCGGCGAGAAGAGGCGGTACCACCCGAGCTCCCTTCCCTCCACTTCCTGCTTACGCGGAAGGAGTAGACTTCTCTGCAGTCCCCTGCTCCTGGTCTTGTCCAGCAGATGCAGGATCCTCCCGCCTCCTGCTTCAGTTGGGCGGGGGCGCAGAAAGTGCTTGGCGGGGAAACTGCACCAATTGTTGTTAATCCCGGGACCCTACCACTGGCATCTGTGGGCCTTCGTCGGATGCTGTAGTTTCTTGAAAGTTGTGGGGAGCAAGCGGTGATAACGTGCACACTTTTAGAGGCTGCGCAAAAGACGTTTCGGCCGCAGATGTAGTTTGAGTGTGCTGCATTGGTTGTTTGCTGCATACTCTTGTTACAGTGAAAAGTAAAGTCTCTGCCCCTGCACGTGGGGGTCTATTTCTATGAGCATACAGTCAGCACAGCAGCATTTACCTGTATACACTGAAGGCTGATGATTTCTTGGAATCATTCTTATACTCTTCTTTTTGTTTAGAGATTGCTGATCGGTAACAGTTATTACAGTGCTGCATTATCTAGTAATTAGATATTTCAATTTGATAGAAAACGAATCCTAGATATAGGAAGTAAACACGTTTGAAAAAACTTTACTTCTGTTTGTCTAGGTGCCATTGAGGTTGATTGCCAGTCTCCCTTTTCCAGGAGGTCCACCTGCTACGAAGCTCTCAGGGCCTATTCCTTCTCCCATGCCCCATTCTTTTAGCCATCCATTTCTCCCCGTCACTAAGGCACACTTCTCTCCAAACCCTCTTTCGTTCTCTGTCACACATATCCTGCTCTGGTATCACACTCTCCTGTCATGCATTATCCCCGACCCTTTAGAGCAACTCCTTCCCTATTTTTTTTAATTCCTTTTTCCATTGGTGTGATTTATTTTTCACCTCCTCTGCCTCGTAACCTATTTCCCAGTTTTTGGTTCTCCAGCGCCATGAGGTAATACAAATGGCAACAGCGCTATGCAAATATGATCACTCCACTGCAAACAAAAAAACAAAAAAATAAAACATTGTCATTTAACCAATAGGTCTAACTTTCACAAATGCGAGACAGATTGCATTGCAAATGCTTGTTCTTCTTCTCACTACAGCATACAGCATGGAGAAATAGGTCGGCCCACTTCAGTCATTTGTTAATTTCACTGTGAGTGATGGCATTCTGTTCTTTCACAAGGTGCACATCAACACACAAAGTAGTTCCCTTTATGCTAGTGGCTACAATGGCAGTGTGCTTTTTGAGACAACAAATATTTTTGCTTAGGGGCATTTTTTTTTTTTTTTACATCTTGTCAAGGGCCTGGCAGTTATCTCAGTAATAAAGATTTTTAAAAGGCAATGATGAAAAAAGCAAGCACTGGTAAAACCAAAATGCAGAGACCAACATCACACCTACTGGCTTACTTCTATTTTGATCAAAGTCAAAATTAAATTATCACATATGAATGAGAATCTACGAGTAAAAGGCGTAATGGAAAATTGAAGTGAAGAAAGGTGCTATATACATTTTGATAAATGATGGGCCATGTGAACTTGCATGTTCAGATTTTTTTAAACTTATAGTCAATAGAGGGACGAAAATATATATTTAATGAGGTCCCTCCTCATGGCGTAGTTATATAAACAAGTATATGGGATAGTTCCTCTTTTGGGGTTTGTTCAACCTTGTGTTGTATGGAATCACTGGTCTGATCATCGGAGTCATAGGGGACCTGAATGGTCAGAACATGGAGCCCTCACACACCCAAAAGGGTGTCATACTTCCTCATAGGGTGCTCCTCATGAAGTCGGCGCTGCAATGCCTCCCAGGCCTGGAGGCTCTTTATCATTGATCTTTTTAATCCTTAAATGCCGTAATATGCATGCATGTGAGAGGTCAGAGAAATGTATAGGGTGGTGAAAAAGGGAATGAATTGTGATTAAAAGAGTCTAAGGGAACCTGAAAATTATTTTAATTATTAGAGTATGGGTTCCTTGACACAGTAAAAGTAAGGTGCTATCTTGTGATCACAATGGGCCTTATTAGCTGTTAAGTGGGAAGTGTAGTGCGGTCAACATGTTTCATGCCCTGTTTGACTGAAGGGTCAATTGGCATTTCATCAGGACCTAGGAATAAATCTTACCCTCTTTTAATCATAATTCCCTATCAGGGTGGTCTCAATTAGAGAGTTCAAGATAAGTATCTGGTAAACAAAGGATCTAGATTAAGAAGTAACACTAATAAACAGTAGCCCACTGCTGGGGGGCTCATCAGAACTCAGCTACCAGACTCATCCTCAACCTCCCCAAATAGACCCATTTCACCCCACAGCTCAGGAACCTCCACTGGCTCTATGTACGAACATCTACTAATGACTTCGCGCTCCCCTGTCAAGACCAGACCTAAAAATGTGAAGCTCAGGAAGACAAGGTTCTGATTGAAGCCAGTTGACAAAGAAAAAATAGAAAGCAAGTGAACAGTACAAAGATACCAGAAACAATTACTTCCTGAAACTCCCTGCAAAGGAAAAAGGTTTACCAAGAAAAATCCAAAAGCTAAAAGAAAAACATCTATTCGATCTACACGCCATTGCATAAGAATACACTCAGACACCGCTGGGACATTGATGGCTGAAATTGCTTTTCTTCACAGCCATTCAGAAACGCATTGGAGTCTTGCAGAAGGGTGGGAGTTCTTAAGCATGACAGAGCAACTGTCAAACCAGCTGACAAGTTACAACAAGTCTTGGCAGAGTCAATAGGTCTGGTGTTGGCCGCCAGCCTTGTGGCTTTGGAAATTTTTGTTTTGTTCAGTCAAGGTTTTTGCAAAATGTTAATTTTATGGAAGCTTCAGAGTCCTCATCAATCTAAAAAAGGTCTTGGCTGAAGGAAAGCATATTTTTAGTCTCATTGCCATAGTAGTTCCTGGTCCTGAAGGGGACAACTTTGTCTGTGGATGTGATCCTTGTGAATGGGCAACATGCAGTAACTCACAGTGAAGTCAGCCAAAGGCTGAAGTGGGCTGATCATTGCCCCATGATTCATGCTGCAGTGGGTAAAAGAAAAATATGAATGCTACAGTAAGCCGTTTCCTATTTAACTGCTGTAATAGGCGCCAGAAGTTTTTAAGCCAGGCTGAATAGGACGGTTATGTGCCTGGTGTATTAGCAAATCTTGTTATTATGATTATGGAGCCAAAGGATATTTGAGGAAGAGTGTGCTTAGTAAAAATTGTACGATTCTTTTTGTATTCTAAATTGTACCTTTTCTTACTTCTATATGGCTGTGATCCTTTTAATGGAAGTTTGCCTTTTTGTGTTTTATATCTCTTTTTTATATATAGCTATGATGAAATTTTTATGCATATAATTTCTTTTTTAATGAAAATGTTAATGAGATTATTCAAATGTATGGAGTTTGTATACTTTGATGGTTTGAAAAATTGTATAGATTGATTAAATGGTACAACCACGGACCAATGGATGAAGTCTGGCTTAAAATCCCTATAACATTTATGTTATACACATCATTTTAGCAATCTCAAAAGGTCTTGGTGAATACTAGACCTACAAAAGCCAATTGGTCTGGCATTGGCTGCCAGACTCTTACCTTAGCCAGTGTTTTTTGTAAATCTTTAGTACTACCAGAGTGCCTTACTAAGACAGATACATAGATAGCATTGCTAAGATAGTTAGACAGCCTGGCAGACAGGTGTAGATAGATAGATGGATAGATAGATAGATAGATAGATAGATAGATAGATAGATAGATAGATAGATAGATAGATACAGAGAGAAATACATGTACATAGACAGAAAGGTAGATAGAGAGACAGGTTGCTAGATGGGTGGATCGTTAGATAGATAGTCAAACAAGTGGATAGAAAGGTAGATGCACAGACAGACAAACAGACAGATAGGTAGACAGACAGACCAATAGATAGGGTTGATAGATAGATAGATCATTGCACAGATAGAGGTGACTACATAGAAAAACATCTAGACAGAGAGGAATAACCAGATAGATAGATAGACAGATAGATATAGAAAGGCAAATAGAGATGGAGAGACAGATAGACAGAAGGTTAGATATACAAGTAGATAGGTTGATAGACAGGTCGATTGACGGGTAGATAGATTGTAGACAGACAGACTGATAGGGTTGTAAAGACATAGATAGATAGATAGAAAGATAGATAGATAGATAGATAGATAGATAGATAGATAGATAGATAGGTAGATAGATAGATAGATAGACTTAGTGGCACAGCTTCAATTAGTAATATAATATTTAACTGTCTCTATAAAGACGACATACATGTGCACTGAAAGCAAACTAGAAAGCCATGCAAGGACATAAAGACTGAATTAGTTTGGAAGTATAGCTGTAGTCCTCAATTAAAAAATATACCAGCATGGCATACAGGAGTTCAGTTATAAAAACACTTCGTATGTGCATACCAGAAAGAAGATAACTTCATGAAGAACAGTTTCAATTGAACTTCATAAAGAACAGTTTCAAATGAACACAGTCGGGTGTGCTGTGAAATAGCAGCAGTTAAGTAAAGAAGGGACATGCCATACAACTGGTAACGCTGGAATGTGTCGTTTGCTCACATCAAAAGCAGCTGCTAGAACACCTCCTGCTATCACATAAGGATCTAAATACAAAGGCAAAACTAAAGTAATAATCAAGTAGAAACAAAATCACAGTCACTGAAGAGAACTACTTTGTGTGTGGATGTGCAAATTTGTGAAGGAGCAAATTGAAGTTGCTCAAAGTGAAGCTAGCCTGTGGCTAAGGTACACTGACCCACTACCCCATGCTGCATGCTCTAGTCGTCAGACGCAGAATGTAAATGGTACAACAACAGACCAATCGATGAAGTAGGCTGGTTGAAAGCACCTTTAAGTAAGCATATTCTACATACAATTTTTGTAAAATCAAAGGGTCTTGGCTAGTGCCAGACCTAAAAAGTGCCCAGAATCACTGGTGACAAGGAGATGGTTTACAACAAAGCCTTTTTTTGTTAATCAGAACTGCAGGGCCCAGGTTT
This sequence comes from Lissotriton helveticus, assembly GCF_964261635.1. Lineage (NCBI taxonomy): Eukaryota > Metazoa > Chordata > Amphibia > Caudata > Salamandridae > Lissotriton > Lissotriton helveticus. Next base: position 1,781,293,422 of record NC_136061.1, read on the forward strand.
CAGAGCTTACACTGATTTTGTTGCAAGTACTCACTGTCAACCTTTTGCACACAGGTTGGTTGCACTGACTTCCATTTGCATTTATCCAAATGCTGGAACACATGTTAATGCTAAAATGTGCAGATCCAGTTAATAGGCCATGTTCCAAGGTCAAGGCTAAATTGCCCATAGTCCGCCCTCATCATCCCAGTCATGAAGATATGAGGCATCCCTGACTCCTTACAGAACTACTAAAATGTACCACTGATTAAAGAAACATGTTTTCTTTAGGCCTTTCTCTATCTGCATGCTTAGCGCATAAGAACCACCCCCCCCCCACCTCATGCTCTTTTTTCTGTCACTGCGACAGGACTATGCATCAATTTCTAACGATAATGGCATTACTCCTAGTCCTACTCCCTCGCCTTCCTTCAGTACAATTGAGGCCCTGCCTCCCACCCAGACCCACCCCCAGCATAAAATCTCTGCCCGCCCCCACCTCCACCTGTACATAAACAAGCTGAGCTAGCACTCCGTTGAACCGCACCGGGAGGGGGGAGGGTCCTCGAAGGAAGGCGAGGGAGTAGGACTAGGAGTAATGCCATTATCTTTAGAAATGGATGTATTACCTCCCGTCCCTCCCTCGCCTTCCTTCAGTACAATTGAGGACATAGCAAGCAGAAGAAAACAGAGACGGACAACTGAGTGGCAAAGAACACAAAACAGTTCCCCAAACACAGCAGATCAACATCCCAGGCCTCGCAAAGAGGACAAGACTCCGAGACCCGAACCCCCCAGGAGAAACCACCCCCACAAGAGTAAAAGCCACCAAGACTGCGGACCAAAACCAACTACCAGGAAGGCAAACAACACCTCAGTTGGACCAAAGCAAACAAACAAAGAGACCTCCACCCGGAAGGACTCCACAACTGGCAGGCATCACAGCAAAAGATGCCTGACAGCCAAACTGAGCAAACGAGACCCCTCAGCCAAGGAGCAGGACAGAACACAGGCAGAACCAACCCTCGACAGAGCCAAAACGCAGAGCCACCGGAGGGACAAAGGACGGAACCGGACCCAAAACCAACAGAACCGAACAGCTCAGTCAGAAGGGAAGCGTCCAAGACAGGCCCCAAGTGCCCCGCTGGGGCGACGTCAACCAAAAAACAAGGCCCAAAAGGCAAGAGTCGCAACCCAAGACCCCCAAGAGGCGCAAAGGGAGAACCGGATATGATAACCAACACCAGCTGCAAAGATCCTGAAGGAAAGGACCCGACAGGGCAGGGAGACAAACACACCAGACCTAGATAAACAACCAGGCAACAGACCCCAGGCAACACGCAAGGAAGCCGGGAGCACCAAGAAGCCGGAAAGCCGCCCACAGCACTTGCAGATGGGCCACCGACAACCCCAGAAGAGCCCCTGCCGGAGGGAACCGCCACACAAAAAGGAGGCCAGCACCATGGGAACAACACCCAGAGCAGAACACCAGGCCTAAAAGGCCCGCAAACACCAAGCACAGGACAGCCAAGATGAGGACCGACGGGAAGCCCGCAAGCCACCGCGGACCGGACAGGAACCCCCAATACAGCCAAGTCCAGCCGCACAACCGCCAGGCAGCAGGTGTAAACCCCGCACAGAACCCAGGGGAAGAGCACGAAACTCCAAAGGGCACGGAGCCACCGGAAGGAACCTCTACCGAGCGCAACACCGCCCGGACAGGAGAGGAAAACAAGGAGCCCAAGGCCAACGGGGAGCAACCAACAATCCCCAAGCACAGACCCACAGAGCCCGCACCAGAAAGACCCGAGCAGCGGAAAGCAGGGCAGAGGAAGGAGGAGGCACACAGATGACCCAGAGGCCTAGGAGAGGGCCAGTTGCCGACCCCCCCCCCAAAGTCCCAGGACCCCGGTCCAGAGACCACATCAGGGCCACCCTGGCCGACCCTGGTGCCGCAAACAGGACCACCGCAGGGAGGCCCCAACGACCCACCAACAGGCTAGACATGGGGAAGGAGAGAGAAAACCTGGACGAAGGAAGGACCCAGCATAACAGAACTGCCAGCACACAGGTCACCCACCGAGGCAGAGAGCCCACAGCCCCAGCACCCAGACCAGAGTCCACAGAAACAGAACACAGGCAACCAAAGAACAAGGACCAGAACCTGTACCCACCCTGATCGTGGCAGAGGACCACGCCACCAGAACGACAGACGGAGCCAACACCCTCAGACCCACAGAGAGCCCTGAAAGGGCACAAGGGCAAGCCCAAATGCCACAACAGCCACCAACAAGAGGACCTCTGGAAGAGCACCAGGAACCAGAACTGGAACCCGAACTGAACCCAGCCAAGCCCAGAATAGGCCGGCGACCGAAGCCACCACAAGCGGAGCCGGAGGAGCCAGCGAACACCCAGCCAAAAGGCAACAGCGGTCAAGCCACCAGGAGAGCCCCCCCACCCCCGGGAACGGACCGACAAAGGCAGCAGGGACAACAAACCCCGGAGACCAACCCAACAGTAGCCAGACGGACAGGCGGAGAAGAAGAAAACGAGCCCAGCGGGACCACAGTGCCCGAACCCACGAAGGAAGAGAGACCAGGCACCCGCCGGACAAGGGAACAGGGCCGAGCACAGTCCGAAGACGAGCCCCGACAAACACCTTGCCCCGAGAGGGGACCAGACAAGATACTCCCCAGGTCACTAAAAACCCAATCTCCAAAAGAACCACCAAGGACCTCCAGAACAGATCGAGCAAAAAGACACTCCAGCCACATGCCGCAAGAGGCTGACCAGAGAAGTTGGAAGGAAAACCCCCACCGCACGAAGGAGAGCCACAAGAGCATCCGGACTTGCGGGAAGGCCCAGGGCGAAGGCCTGAGGCCAAAGGGGAAGGCGCAACACAGAAAACAGGCGTACCCCACAGAGAACCGCAGGAAACACAGAAAAGTAGCAACGACTGGGAAGTGCAGAGAGGCGACCCCAAAACACAGGGCACGCCAAAAACCTCCAGGCAGGGCCTGCAGAAAGGCGGCCCGAAAAGGCCAGCAAACAGAAGGGAACTGGTTGAATCCAGGAGAACCAGGACGGGCACAAAGCCGTCGGACACCCCAGCAACAGAACGGAGCAGGCCTCAAACCCGAGCCCCACTCACAAGAACCCAGCAGAAGGAACACATGGCAAGCAAACAGGACTACCAGTCCAGCAGAGCCACCCAGCAGGAACCGGAGACAGGCACTGGAGGCAGCCGAACCAGTGGAATCCGCACCAAGCCGACCCAGCACCCATGAACCACCGTACACAGGACCCCGCCAACAGAAACGTTCCGCTGCCACCGAGGAGGAAACGCAAAAGACGACCACCCACAGTCAGGGAACCAACCAGACAGCAGAGACAGGAACCCAACAGGGAAAGGCACCCAGACAAGGAGGCAGCAAGCTAGGGCGAAAAATCAGTTAAAACCACGCCCACCTGAAAGACGGAGGAGACACCCACAGCGGGGACGACAGAGAGGCCACAGTGCAAGGCACGGGAGAAAGGCAGGACGCCCCACTCAAGGCAAGGCATGCAGAGGACCCAAGGAGGTGACACCCAGCCACCATGAACTGCCGCCGCAAACTCCACAAAACCCTGCACCAAGGAGGGCACAGAAGCAGAGAACAGGCCAGCCAGCGCAACGGCAGCAGCCAAGCAGAACAACAGACCCACCAAGCAGTGTGGCCCGGACAGAGTCCGACAGCACAACAGTAGGAAAGGGGCAACCCCCACCAAGAAGCAAAGCCACTGGAGGAAGAGAGGGACATGCAGCACAGAAGTGAAAAACCCAGACACAAACTGAGCACGTAGAGAAACCTGAAAACCCTCCAGGATCAACACACCGCAGAAGGAATACGGAGGGCTGAGGAGAGACTGCCACGGCAGGCCTCATAGGCAACCGACAAGCAACAGTCAGCCGGTCAGTACCACAGTGGACAAAGCCACAAACATAATGCACATACAACAAGTATGAGCAATGTACGCCACTCCTACAGCACCAACCTCCACCCCGTGACCAAAGGCCAAGCCCAACCGGGAGGGCCGGGTACACCAAGGAAAGAAACCCACAGTCCCTGCCCAGCAGGAAAGAGGAAAACCCTGCCAACCAGCACAGGAGTCCAGCGACCCACGTCCCGAACACCCACCACCCTGGAGTCACAGGCAGCGCCAGAGGTGGAGAAGGACCCATGACACCCAAGGACACAGACGGGAACCAGTCGTCCACAGGAACTGACGGACGAGGAGGGGACGCAGAAAGCACCAACAGAACCCCAGCACAGGACAGAGCAGCCTCAACCAAGTCTAGCACCAACCCCAGACATGAGAGGCAGATCACCCCCCACGGAGCCCAGGAAACCAGGGCGTCCGAGGGGGACCGGAGACCCAGCTGCAGAGGAAGAGGACACCAGCACGACCCCAACAACCCCACGCGACCCAGTGGCAGACAACTGCCAAGGCCATCACCAAAGGAATCATCCAGCGAACACAGTGCCACCAAAGGCACCAGAAGATCCACCGAGGCACAGCACCAAGGCCGGTATCACAGGGCAAGAGAACTGCCCAAGCAGGAAGGGCAAAACAAACCAAAAAACGGGCACAAACCCGTCCTACCTGGCCTCCGGGAAGACAGCCCAACGGGAGGAGGCAGCCACGCAACCCGACCCGGAAACACAGCCCCAGCCACAAGGGGACCGCCCAACACCGCAGCCGACTCCTGAGCCACCGCTCCGCCCCCATACCATGAGGGAGATGAGGAGAGGAGGCACCGCCAGGAGAACTCTGCAGAGGGCACCGCCGTAGCAGAGAACCATACCGAAGACTCCCCGGCACCGCCACAGGGAGGAACTGAAAGGGTAAGTCTCACTAGGGAGACAGAAAAAAACAGGTGGAGGGGGGCAGAGTTTTTATGCTGGGGGTGGGTCTGGGTGGGAGGCGGGGCCTCAATTGTACTGAAGGAAGGCGAGGGAGGGATGGGAGGTAATGGTATATTCCACTTTGTATGTATTTTTATTTTATTATGTTGTTTCTTTGTTTGTTGCCCACCTTGTCAAACTTAGAGAATGGTTTTAGGAAAATGCGGGTTGCTTCACTACCCATCTATGTACTGGACCTGGGGTGGGGAGCTCGCTGTGTGCTGACCGGTGGCTGGTAGGGACCTCCTGGTGTGGTGCTCTTGCTCTCATCAGTCGCCTTCAATAGAAGGGCAAGCGCCTGTGTTTGGCCTTTGAGGTGTTGTTCGGGGAGCAAATCTTGGTCATTCGAGATTTCATATAAATGCAGGATCCAGCTGCTCCACTGGATGGCAAAGATCCTCATTGATATAAAGGACGGGGAAATGATCAGCAAAGTGCATAATGTTCAGCCTGTTGGAGAAGGGGTCTTCCATTTTACCAGAGAAGATCTGGACTCTCTGGTAAAACAGGCTGTGAACTCTGCCTTACATGAGCCTCTGCCTAGGAGACAGAGGGATGACTCTGATGATTATGCTGACATGGACCCACAAGGGAAAAATCTGCAGGGCCGGCACCTCCAACAGATGTTAGATCTTATTAGACACACTCTGGATTTTCAGCAGTCTACACAACCAGAAGATTGATTTTATTCAGAATATACTCCAGCACCAACAGACATGCTCCCTCTGTATGATAAGAATAAGTGGATTTTAGCTAAAGAGTGGAAAAGTATTGATAAGTCTACTACCATTCCAAGGTTCTTCAATAAGATATATTTAATTTAGAATTTCCCGTCAACTTCTCTGCAAGTTCCAAAGGTGAATACCATTGTATCCTCTATGGTCTCTATATCTCACTTCGTGTCAGAAAATGCTATTCTCACTGGTGATGGATATAGAAAGATTGGAGCTTCTTTGAAGAGAAGAGATAATGTTTCTATATAAGCAAACACTTATGCAGTTTACGCAACCCAGGTGCTGCTCAAGGATTTCCAAGCTTTATACGACTGCCTTCAGGGAAGTCAGAATCAACTTTTAATTTTGGCCGATATGGAATTACTGGCTCCGTTTTTATCAGATGTGACATTTGATTCCCTTTAGTCAGCTTTAGTCAGCTTCTACCTCAGCGGATTCCACCACCCAGGGTCAACACCTTTTGTGGATAAAACCCTGGAAGTTAGATGGTGGACAGAGGGATATGGTTCACAAACTGACATTTACTGGTGCAAAATTATTTTGTGGCTTTTTGCCAATTTCTTAATCTCAAAGATTTAAACGAGTTCCTCTGGTTAGAAACATTCACCATGGTTACAATTCAGTCCATTCTTCCATTGCTGTCAGAAGGAGATTTCTTAGCTACCCGGGATCTTCAAGACGCATATTTTAATAACCCTATTCATCTGAACAGTCAACCTTTTCGCCACTTTGCCATTGAAGGAGATCATTACCAATTCCAAGCTTTTCTGTTTGGTCTTGCAACTTCCAAAAGGGTGTTTACAATGGTATTGGTGCCAGTAGTGGTAGTGTCACTTTCAAGGGGGTTGTCTGTCTTTCTCCACATTGATGACTGTTTTTTGCCTGCATCTTCCCTTTCTAAGCCACTGCAAGATATCAGCATGGTCTGTTCGACTCTCCAGTCTCTGGGTTTTCGCTTAATAACAAGAATTTGAATTTAATCCCATCTCAAGAAGTCACATTCATAGGGTCAGTGTTCAATACTATTGAAGCCAAAGTGGTCCTTCCTCACAAAAGAATATAGGTTCATCAGTCTACCTTAACTTGATTACTTGCTCTACAAGAAGCCACAGCAAGGCCTTGGTTATGTGTTCAAGGGTATATAGCCGTGACCACACCTGTGGTTCCCTAGGATTAGTTTCATTTAGAGCCAGTGTTAAACCATCTCTTGGACCATTGGAATCAGATGTCTCAGAACTTCAAGACTGTGGTTCCAACCAATCCTCAAATCTTTTTCACTCACCACACACTCTGACAACAGATATGAGTCTTTGGGACTAGGGAGCAATGTTCATCCATCAAGAGGTCAAGGGCCAATGGCCTGTGACAGAGAGAGGGCATTCATCCAACTGGAGGGAGATGGTAGCAGTTTTGGAAGGGATTAAATTCTTTGGAGGGAGTGAATCTTCATGTACGAATGGACAATCAGATAGTGAAGTGTTATCTCAACAGGCAAGGAGTAAAAAAGAATGGGAAACTCAACCAGAAAGATTTTTTCAAGGGCAGAGAATCACCTGCTTACTCTGATAGCAGAATACATATTCAATCAATCAATCAATCAAAACATATGTTTATTTAGACCATTGGCCTTAAAACAATACAACAGTTTATACAAGTACATTTTCTGCGCCTCCATAATTATCAAGAGGATGCCCTCAGCCGCAATCTCCATCTTTGGTAACTTTCCAATTGTCACAGGGTAAATTCAGTCAGAATTGGGATTGATTCGGTCTTCTGACACTTGATCACTTTTTTTCTCCACAAAATGCGATACTTCTATGATTCTGCACGGAGGTTTGGTGTCCCCAGATACTTGGTCTGGACGCAATGTCAATCCCTTGGCTGACTGAGCTGCTTCGTGCATTTCCTCCTTTTCCCTTCCTCCCGAAGGTACTCCTGAAGTTTTGGGATGAGAAGGCAACAGTGGTGCTGATTGTGCCTTTCTGGCATTGGTGTCCTTGGTTTCCTCAGTTACAACAGATGTGTCACGATTTACTTTTGACCGACATAAAGCGCCTACTTGAATACAAGGTCAGAATTGTTTAATGATTACCATATGAGACTTTAGGACTACATGGTCCACAATGCCTAGCGCCTGGGAGGAGTTTGGTAATCTATTAAGGTGGCCATCTTTGTGCTGCGGGTTGTACGTGATTTTGCTACCTGAATTTGGATCGTAGTTCTAGGTACTGTTCGTTATCGTTTTAGGAGCCCTGGTTTCCCTTATTCGATTTTCTTCTGCCTTCTGGATTTTGTCAGCGTTCAGCGGCTGCTGGACGCCTATGTTTCTTATCGGGGAAACATCGTGTCGTCATTGAGACACGAGAGCAGCTGTTTGCCTTCAGCTGTTGTTTGCGTTCGGCGGCTGCCGAGCGCTTCCCTGAATTCTCCCGTGTTTGGGCTTTGACACGAGAGGAGCTGTTCGTCACAGAGCCAAGTCTTTAACAGCGTTCAGCGGCTGCTGAACGCCTTTCCTGGAACCGGTTTACATCATTTGGGAGAAACAGAGTTTAAAGAAAGTGTTCTCGGCTGAGACACTCCGTATACACCTTGTCAACACCAGAGAAGTTGTCTGAGTTGAATTCAACTTGGAATCCTTGGGTTCCTTTTTCAATGCTGCTCTCAAAGAGTGTTGTCTGCTTACCGTGAGTACTTGCGTTTCTCGACTGAGACGCGCTCCGATATTGAGTTCCATTGAATTGGACAATAGGAGCTTGGCTGTAAATATTGCGGGGAACTATTTATTCAGGACTTGGTTCTATTGAAGAATAAGAAACTTGTTAGTTCTTCAATTCGATTAGGAGTCAGTAGTGCAAGACTTTAAATGACCTTTTGGATTCCTACACGTTCATATGCCCTCTTACTTTTGAACACTTTGACGAAGGGTTTTTCTTTTTGTTATTAATGGGAAGTCTGGAAGGTATGCATGGAACTAGAGTGAATTTATTATCGATGCTTGATGTATTGAATCCCATGAATGACAGCTTCTTTTGTTTATGTATTACAGAAGCACATGTTAGGGTATAGAGGCGTTTATCTGATACCTACCAAGAAAGAGGAGGAGAACAGTTCACAGCTAGTCGACTTGGTAGGTGGTGTTTAGCGAGAAATTAATGAGAGTAGTTAGTATTTCCTGTACTTACCTTTGTGTGTTTTCTTCTTTTCTCGTTTCAGCCTCCCTTTCCCGTTCCAGACCCTTGCCTACCTTTCCCTCGCCTGATTTCCTTTATGCTCTGTGTTATTATACAGTCAGAGCATAGGGCAATCTGGAGGTGGACCCCTTTTAAGCATCATCCTGATCCTGAGGAAGCTTGGTCGTGACAAGATGGCAATTCAGAAGCCATTCATTCTTCCTTTGAATCATTCCACTCTTTAGTTTCCGGAACTGCCAGAATTGTCTCTCAAGCAGTTATGCTGGACAGACTGGAAATTGAACAGGTCGGATTAGAAACTTTAAGTTATTCTAAACAAGTAGTTTTGGACATCCAATCATCATGGAAGCCATCCACTTGGAAGTCATACAACAAATACTGGAGATCTTTCACTAAATCGTGTTCCGAAAAGGGTTCTTCCCTGGGTTCTACTGATCCTTTTGACATTTTGGAAATTCGTAGGGATACTTTTCTCCTGGGTCCTGCCCCATTCAATGTATCTGCCCAGGAGGCTGTAATAAGAGCCTTCAGGGAGGCCATCACAAAGTTGACTCATACTGTTCCTTTGTTGGGTTGTCTCCTCAAAAGATTCAGACTTCAGGCACCTGTGTTCCCTCCTCTGGTTCCCTGTTGGGATCTTTCTATTGTTTCGAAGGGCCTTCAACTACTCCCTTTTGAACCTTCACTCTCAGCTAAGTTCCCTTAGTCATTTGCTAAATTGACTTTTGGGTGAACTTGGCGAAGACAGCGAAGATAGCAGAAGATCAAAAGATGATGCATCGCGAACACTTTACTACATTGACCAGAGTCCTTAGGGGCGACACCGCCGGTGTGTGAGTAGTGTGCGACCCCACCCCCATTTGTAACTTTAAAGCTCCCTTGAGCAGCGGGCTGACGAGCCTGGGATCCCGCACCTACGCGCCTGAGTGGTACTATACCTGGCAGATATTGGCAGCCATCGGCAACCCCAGTACACGGCCTATCCCTGCTGATGAGGGGTAATACCCCGAAACACGTGTCCAGGGATGGCGAAGACAGCGAAGATAGCAGAAGATCGAAAGATGATGCATCGCGAACACTTTACTACATTGACCAGAGTCCTTAGGGGCGACACCGCCGGTGTGTGAGTAGTGTGCGACCCCACCCCCATTTGTAACTTTAAAGCTCCCTTGAGCAGCGGGCTGACGAGCCTGGGATCCCGCACCTACGCGCCTGAGTGGTACTATACCTGGCAGATATTGGCAGCCATCGGCAACCCCAGTACACGGCCTATCCCTGCTGATGAGGGGTAATACCCCGAAACACGTGTCCAGGGATGGCGAAGACAGCGAAGATAGCAGAAGATCGAAAGATGATGCATCGCGAACACTTTACTACATTGACCAGAGTCCTTAGGGGCGACACCGCCGGTGTGTGAGTAGTGTGCGACCCCACCCCCATTTGTAACTTTAAAGCTCCCTTGAGCAGCGGGCTGACGAGCCTGGGATCCCGCACCTACGCGCCTGAGTGGTACTATACCTGGCAGATATTGGCAGCCATCGGCAACCCCAGTACACGGCCTATCCCTGCTGATGAGGGGTAATACCCCGAAACACGTGTCCAGGGATGGCGAAGACAGCGAAGATAGCAGAAGATCGAAAGATGATGCATCGCGAACACTTTACTACATTGACCAGAGTCCTTAGGGGCGACACCGCCGGTGTGTGAGTAGTGTGCGACCCCACCCCCATTTGTAACTTTAAAGCTCCCTTGAGCAGCGGGCTGACGAGCCTGGGATCCCGCACTTACGCGCCTGAGTGGTACTATACCTGGCAGATATTGGCAGCCATCGGCAACCCCAGTACACGGCCTATCCCTGCTGATGAGGGGTAATACCCCGAAACACGTGTCCAGGGATGGCGAAGACAGCGAAGATAGCAGAAGATCGAAAGATGATGCATCGCGAACACTTTACTACATTGACCAGAGTCCTTAGGGGCGACACCGCCGGTGTGTGAGTAGTGTGCGACCCCACCCCCATTTGTAACTTTAAAGCTCCCTTGAGCAGCGGGCTGACGAGCCTGGGATCCCGCACCTACGTGCCTGAGTGGTACTATACCTGGCAGATATTGGCAGCCATCGGCAACCCCAGTACACGGCCTATCCCTGCTGATGAGGGGTAATACCCCGAAACACGTGTCCAGGGATGGCGAAGACAGCGAAGATAGCAGAAGATCGAAAGATGATGCATCGCGAACACTTTACTACATTGACCAGAGTCCTTAGGGGCGACACCGCCGGTGTGTGAGTAGTGTGCGACCCCACCCCCATTTGTAACTTTAAAGCTCCCTTGAGCAGCGGGCTGACGAGCCTGGGATCCCGCACCTACGCGCCTGAGTGGTACTATACCTGGCAGATATTGGCAGCCATCGGCAACCCCAGTACACGGCCTATCCCTGCTGATGAGGGGTAATACCCCGAAACACGTGTCCAGGGATGGCGAAGACAGCGAAGATAGCAGAAGATCGAAAGATGATGCATCGCGAACACTTTACTACATTGACCAGAGTCCTTAGGGGCGACACCGCCGGTGTGTGAGTAGTGTGCGACCCCACCCCCATTTGTAACTTTAAAGCTCCCTTGAGCAGCGGGCTGACGAGCCTGGGATCCCGCACCTACGCGCCTGAGTGGTACTATACCTGGCAGATATTGGCAGCCATCGGCAACCCCAGTACACGGCCTATCCCTGCTGATGAGGGGTAATACCCCGAAACACGTGTCCAGGGATGGCGAAGACAGCGAAGATAGCAGAAGATCGAAAGATGATGCATCGCGAACACTTTACTACATTGACCAGAGTCCTTAGGGGCGACACCGCCGGTGTGTGAGTAGTGTGCGACCCCACCCCCATTTGTAACCGTTAATATAAAGGGAAAATAGTTGACACTCCTACTCTTAGCAGGTTGGTTAAGCAAGCCATCATTCAGGATTACATATCAGTAGGGGTTCAAGTTCCAGAGAATGTTGAAAGGCACTTCACCAGGTCTATTTCGGCTACATGGGCAGAAGCAGTGGGTGCACCCTTGTTAGAAATCTGTTGGGCAGTGAAGTGGTCTACCTCACAAATATCTGTTAATCATTTAAGATTAGATTTAAATTGTGCATCAGACAAAAAATGCATCTGTTGGTCTTGCCACAGCAAAGAAATGGTGTTTGTTCTCTGAATAAAGTTGTTTTTCTGATTTACGTTTGTGCAAATTTGTTGTTGGCTTGATATTTTGTCATCTTTTCATGGCTGGGACCAGGAGGATGGATGCTGGGTAATGTGTTCATTACTTACCTGTAATCTTCATTATCCTGAATCACAGTCCTCCTAATCCCAAATCCAACTTCCCTCCCCCCCACCCCCGTCCTCCCTCATATTGAAGATTGCTGTTAAGAAATATATATTCACTCATATACTTGTCCAAATAGGATTTTGCACAAAGGTCAGAATTGTGCGGTGCGTGACAAATATAATGCCGTGGCAGTTTTTGCCCATTGGGACTAATTACAAATGTCCTGGAAAATTGCGAGCTAGGCAGGGATCACAATTAGAAATGTAGTGATGTTTGTCGCAGCTCTAATAACTTTTGGAAGGTCAAACCTTTAACAATTGTACATGGGGATAAAGGCCCGCTATTACCAGGACATGTGGATTTTGTTGAGGTAAGCAACAAAATCTGCAAATTATTCCCCTCAAAGGTCAGAATCGGCAATAATTATCATACCTGATCAATTCTGAACACCTCGGTGCTGAACTGTATTGGCTCTTAATTATGGCCATAATAAATTCCAGCTCAATACACCAGCTGACAAATATGGACAAAACACGAATACTATGGTGTGGCATATACTGATGCTGCATGTTATTCCTCATTTCCAAGTGAAAACCTCAGAATGGGAGTATTTACCACACTCTGCAACTGCCGCTCACCAATGTCATTGTGATTTAAGCTGTTCCATCCACGCTCCCACCCCCTTTGCGCACTGGTGTACCTCAATAAAAAAAGTATTGGAAATAAAAAAAATAAAAAAATACATGCAATTAATGAAAAAGAAGAGAATCTGTACTCTTACCTTGAGGGGCTATGGAAGGAATTAAACATACAATTAGTGGGTAAGAAATGGAAAGGCACAACGTTTTACAAGGAGTGGGGAGAGGGCAATGAGACAGAGCGAACGGGGAGGAAAGAAGGAGGGAGAGGATAACAGAGACTCAGAGCGGAATGAAACAGGGGTTCTTGGTAGAGGGGAGTGAGAGCGATATAGGGAGAGGGAGGGAGGGGGAGGGAATAGATACAAAAAAAAGAAACGCAATAGAGGGATGAGATCGAAAGATGAAGAGGGAATGGAGGAGGGAATAAGAGACTAGAGCAGGGGTCGAGTGAGAAAGAGCGGGATTGGCGGGGGGGGGGGTGGGGGTATAACATTGGGGGATCAGATAATCGGATATACAGGGTGACCGAGACAAAAAGCGAACTATGACTTGGAGAGAACGTGATAGAAGAAAGAGATGAATAGAAATGAAGAGGATAAGAGAGAGGAGTGGGAGAGAGGGAAGAGTACAGGAGGATGAGAGGAGAGAGTGAAAGGGGGAGCCAGGAGAGAGATTGGTTAATGACAGAGGTAAAGAGGAGAGGGCTAGAGCAAGAGGAGAACAAGAGACACAGATAGTGATAGTGGATACGAGGAGAGATATGTGGAGAGAAGAGACGATGAAGAGGAAACCTCTAATGCATTGTCCTATACCCCCCTCACCTCACCAGCCCGGTCCCGCATTCCTAATATGTGCCGCCCCATTCTCTCATCTCACCTTTCAATCACACAGTAAGCCCTACTCACGCCATGCCCAGTGGCGTAAAGAAACGTGAGCCCCCATCCCCTTCAAAGCTCATGCCCCCCCCCCCTAATCAGGAGCTCTCTTGCCAGATGATCCCATCCGTGCGCAGAGCCGGAAGGGGCCCTAAAGCTCTCCCTTCCCCCCACCGCACCGCGGGGGCTGTAGGGGCTAATGTTACGCCACTCACTTGACCATGCCGACAATTCTCACTCCGTAGCTCTTGCAGCACCGTCACTTGACCCTCACTGCCCCACGTCTCCCTTACCACACCGAGCACACACCTACTGCGGCCCTGCCCTACTATATTCAACCCCACTACTGAGGTGGCCTTTTAGATAACACATCACCCACCGCCTCCACCCCTGCACAATGTTCACCTCAAACACCCTTACGTCGCTCTCCTCTGCCTCCTCACCCAGTGTCTCACCACTAGCTCGGGGGTAACTTTCCCGACTTCTCAACCACTCTACCAACCCTCACCACCCACTTGCCACCATCACGCCTTCCACCCTTCAGTCCTCTCCCCTCCCCATTTTCAGTCCAGCTTCATTAAATACTCCATCGGTACCTGTGCAAGCAGCGAGACCTGTGGGGAGAGAGAGAAGTGGGCGTTAGTACCATCACGTCAGTAACAGAGGCCATGCCTACTACTGAATGTCACCCAACACCCCCCACAGACTGGAAACGTATAACACCACACAGACTAGAAGCCAATAGCACCCACCTGCCAGAAACCTATGGCACCCAAAAGTCTTTAAACCTATGGCACCCCGAAGATGTAAAATCTACACCACTCCCCAGCCCTGAACCCTATAACCCCCACAATATATAGCACCACATATTTGTAAAAACTGAGCTACTGACAGACTTGAAACGTTTAGCAAAACAGATCTGTAACCTACAATACATCACATATCTTAAAATGATTGAACCCCACAGGCCAGAAACCTATAAACCCCTACAGATATGAAACCTACATTACCACAAACCTGAAACCTATAATATTCCACAGACCTGAAACATATAGCACTAAGTGGACTAGATATTGAAGAAAAACAAGCCACAGGAGCGAAGCCTGTATCTCGCGTAGATAGGAAGCCTACACCACTCCACAGACCAGAAATCGATTCCACAACACATACAGCACAGGGAAAACCTACAACTCCACCTCATACCTGAAAGATATAGCTCCTCAGACACGTAAACTATACCTCTTCTCAGACCCGAAACCTATTACCACTGACAAATCTTTACTCTATACATTCCACTAACTTGAAACTTAAATTGCCCACAGGCCAGAAAATACACCCCCCACCCACATAGAATGAACCCCTATAGCACAACACATCAGAGACCTGTAGCAGCCACGAATCTGAAACCTACAGCACCACAGACCTAAAGCTTTAACATGGTACAAACCAAAACCCCCAACTAGAAACTTATAACATCCCCCAACGTGAAACCTATAACAACTTGCAGATGATAAATCTACGACCCTCCACAGATCTGAAACCTCTACTCCTAGAGAGAGAAACGGTTACTGCCCCCTAGACCAGAAAGATATATAACACCCCGTCCCTGTGTACTACATGAACAACACACCGGAGACTGAAACGTTTCAAATAACACACCCCTAAACCACCAAACACTTGAAACTGTCAGCACTGTACAAAAAAACAGAAAACCAAAATGCTGCAGTACACAGACCAGAAATCTACAACAAACCTGAAGCTAATAATGTCCAAGCCCAAAACCTTAACCTATGGCCTCATATCCCACAACCTCATCCTGTAACTTAAAATCTCATACCTTCACCCTATAGTTCACACCACACCATTCCATCTTATGACACCACACTCTCTACTTCTACCGTATGAACGATCTATAACCCCATCCTATACCACTGCACCTCATATCTCCACCATGTAACACCACATCCCCATCTCACCTTCTAACTCCACTCTGCAACATCATAATCCCATCACTATATCCTATAACACTACCCTGCATATCACCATCCACTTACATCTCACACCACAAGTCCATCATACCACTCTGCACTCCTTATCTCCCCATATAGCACTACACCCCATACATCCAGCCTATTCCATTGTGCCCTATATCGTCAACCAATATCACTACACCATACAACTCCATCTTATAACATTACACCCTGTAACACCAAACCCTAAATCTCCATTCCATGACGTTACACCCTAGTTCTCCCTCATATAACATCAAACACCATACCTACACCCAATATCTCCATCAATGGCACTGCACCTCAAACCTCCACCCTATAACACCCCAAAATAGCCACCCTATAGCACTTCACACCCTAAAGCAATCTTATAAAACACCTCCATATCTCCACCCTATAACACTGCACTCTATATCTCCATCTTACAGCTCGTACCCAAAATCTCCACCCTATCCTATCACTCCATCCCATAACTCCGTTTATAACACTACCCATACCATGTTAGGCCCTCCAAGTCTTTTAAAAATATATCAGAATATTACCCCACTTCTGAAACTTCCGTTTTTTACAGTATTGTTGCCTGTTTTTTAATTAGACGTCATGAACGTAATGCATTTTCAATGAACTGCATATTGTACGACGTAGAATGACCCCCGAGCTTTGCAGGACCCCTGACCCAGGAAGTTGTTGGCCCGTTGCCCATGACCACGGTGAGTGAGGAGTTAATGGAAGGGACGTAAGGTGCCGCCGGAACGGACAGTGGGGTGCACCTTGGCTTGGTTTGGGGGGATTCAGGTAACCACTAAGAATAAGGGGCCAATGGGAGGAGAGGTGGTCCTTTCCAGAACAAGAGGGACCCTTTGGGCGGGAGTAGGGGCCATAGTTCGGGTTGGGGTGAAAGCCCATGGAAGAGGACCAAGGGGATGGGAGAGGACATTCCTGCGATGCGGGGTAGTGGTCCCATTGCTTGTGATGGGGTGGGGCGGGGGCACCAGTACCTGTTGTGACCAAGCAGCAGGTGAGCAGGGCGCCGAGCAGGAGCTTCATCTTCAGCAGGCTCTGGGTGACTGTCTGCACGCGCGCTCCTCGCAGGGACACTGCTAGACCCTCGGGCCATACATGCCTTTTATAGCCCTGCCCCAGGCGTAGGGACGTGCATTGTCCAAGACAGATGACACCTGGGCGAGCCGCAAGTGTCGCAACAGGGGCAGGTGACTCGTGTTGCCCAGGGCAGTTCTTCGGTTTGTTGTAGGGTAGGAACTACACCAGGCATGAGCAGGGCAACATCTTAATTACGCAGCCAGGGTGCGTTCTTGGAAGGAGCCTGCATCGTGCAGGCCCCCAGCAGCTCTCTTACATGGCACGCAGGAGCCCCCCCATAGCTCACAGGCACCTGATTGTCATAAGCAACTGGCTCGAGGGAATCTTATCGGAAGAGTCTTGTTGTTAAGAAAACTTCTTTACCCGATCCTTCACAACAAGAAGTTATCAAGCCTCCTTGGCCTCCTATTGTTTGTCTATAATTATGCTCGATTTATGATTCTCTATAATATATATATATATTTTTCTTTTTAAAATTTTTGTATTTTCGCAGTATATTGTTCTTTACGATTTCTGTGAACCTTTGACTGTACTCATATCATCTTATAATTATCCTTTTACCATTTTAGTGAATATTATATAACATTATTACTCTTTTTTATACCTTCATGTATTAACAAATAACTGCCTATACGAAGTATTGTTTTTATGATCATATTATTCTTATCAATAAACCTTTTCTTGAACTTAAAGAGTCTTGTTGTCAGGGTGCATTTTTTTTGAAAGGCGTTCAATTTTTTAGGCTGTTTTTTTGTATACAGGCAAAAAAACCACCACAAAAAAACGCACGTTTCTCGAACCTCGCTCTCGCTTCTTGGGAATTTCACTGCCGCCCTTTGCTAGATTTTTAGATTCCTGTAAGTAAACGCGTACGTGACCGCCAGACCCCCTGTCGGATTTGATCTGTGAGGAGCAGTCCTTTAAATGGGCCGGTACTCACAGGTACTGAGTACCGGCACTTCTTCGTTTTATCTCTCTGAGTACCGGCACTTCTCTTACTGCCGAGCAGAGTACCGGTACTCATTAAACGCTGGTGCTAGCGGCCTGTCTCTGACGGCCAACGCACTTCTGTGGACCTGAGCCGAGCCACTGCTGAACTATTCAGCTTGGGCTCATCTGCATACCGTCAGGGTGTTCACCATCATGCTGTGTTGCAAACAAAGAAATTGAGGCAACCCGGTGACAGCGCTATTAAGAAAGCCGTGGGAGGTAACCAGGTTCAAATGGCTTTAATCCCACCTCATTCTTTTGTGTAAGTGTCTGCTTATGATTGTCTGCATGCCTGTGATTGATTTGTGTGAAATAAATACGAGAGAAAGGGGGAGAGAGTAGAGACACATCTTGGAAGGTATCTTAAAGGAAATGTGTTGAATGGTTGTGTGTGCAGGTCTGCTTTTTTTCTGTGTCCCTCGAGAATAGGTAGTATTGTGCCAAGCAACAGCAATTAACAATATAGATGTTGCAAATATTAAAAAACAAGGAAATGTTAAAATATCACCGCATTTGGCTACGTTGTGTAAGGAGTAAACAAACCTTCTTTGTTTATTGGAAGACATTTCTCGTGTTTTGGTATGTGCTGGCAAGTATTATAGAAGTCAAGCAGTATCGGCATGACTTTCCCTAAGCCCCGCCCCCAAGCCCCGCCCACTCACCACATTTAAATGAGTACCTGCACTATTTTTCTTCCATTTAAAGCACTGGTGAGGAAGCTGTCTCATGGCTCTTGCCACCGTCGCCAAGTGGTGTGAGGAAACAGAGGTGGGCGAGCCAACAAATTAACAGGGAGCACCGAGCTAGAGCCGAGCCGAGGGTCTGGCTGGGCAGTAAGAGCCTGTGCATGAGCGCAGCCCTGAAAACAGTTGGCGTGTCTAAATCACGCGACAGACCTCATGCGTAAATATGATAGTCTCTTTAAAAGTAAAAAAAAAAAAAAGCACTTCTTTAACATGCAGCAGAGTTTCACCTTTAATACGGCAGGTCATTTTTTGTACAGCGCACACCCCGAGCTCATGTATTGGAAATTAGTATCATATCTGATAAGGAAGACAAAGGAGGATCTGTAAAATGAAATATTTGTCCAGGATTGGACGATTGGTCAAGCATAGAAGCCAGTATTGTATTGGTCCCAAGTTTACTGATTTCACATTATGTAGTTCCCTCACTAGATGGGTAGATCTTTCTCTCCTTTGTAATACAAACGGTTTATTTGTTATTTTATACAATATTAGAACAAGGCTGGCAGGCAAAAGCCACATTAAAACTCAGCTTGTTTTGGGCTTCAGGGTCCAAGAAGGCCTCAAGCTGAGCTAGAGCCAGGCGACTGGCTACAGCCAGTGCGTTACATGGGAAAAAATAAGTGCAGGTACTCTTAAAATGAGCTATGAGTGTAGCAAGTGGGCGGGGCTAGGTGCGGAGGTAAGGACAAGACATATAAGACACTTCTACTATGTGGCCGAATACTTATATAAAACACACAAGATGATGGACGGAATGTTGCACAATGGCAAAACATTCACCCGAGTCACAGATCTGGGTTTAATCCATCGTTATTTTGCACACCAAGCCACCCCAGTTCAGACATGACCATATGCAAATCAGTCTTGGCACTGTACCTCATGGGAACAGTCCAGCCCGAACTGCCAAACCATGTCTTCCTTGGACCGGAATCAAGCATCCTAGGACCGGTTTCAGGCTATCAGCCGTCTTCAGCCAGGATAGCTTGACTCCAGTGGCGTAGTGAACACGGGACCCACGTCTGGGCATACCCTTCCCACATAGGGTGATCAGCAAAACACACAAGATGATGGACGGAATGTTGCACAATGGCAAAACATTCACCCCCAGTCACAGATCTGGGTTTAATCCATCATTATTTTGCACACCAAGCCACCCCAGTTCAAATATGGCCATATGGAAATCAGACTTGGCACTGTGCCTCATGGGAACAGTCCAGCGTTTGATTTGCTCAAACGCTCCGTCCATCATACCCTTTTGTATCGCTTTGTTCGCCCTAAGTTGGCAGGGTATGCTCAGATATGAGTCCCTTGCTCACTTTCACACTGGATTCAAGATAGCCTGGCTGATGAGGATTATGAATCCGAAACCGGTCCCAGGATGCTTGTTTCCGGTCCAGGGAAGACATGGCTTGGCAGTTCGGGCTGGACTGTTCCCATGAGGCACAGGGTTGGACTGATTTGCATATGGCCATGTCTGAACTGGGGTGGCAGAGTGAGCTAAAGAATGGTGATGGATTAAACCCAAATCAGTTGACTGGGGGGTGAGAGTTTGATTTGCTCAAACCCCCTCGTCCATCATCCCTTTTTGTATCGAATACTTATATATTCTTGATTGCGCACTCAAAGAAACAGCAGTAATGCTTACACAAAGCATTCAAAGAATGTCCTTTAAAAATACCTTCCTAGTGTCTGGATTCTCTCCCTCTTTCACTCGCTTTTCTCTCACACGCACACACACAAACATGCGCACACAAGCAGGCAAACACCCAGACACTCACACAAAAGACTCAGTTGGGATAAAGGCCATTTTACATCCCTTATCTGCGGTGACTTTCTTAATTACTGCTATTGCTGCTGTCAGCGGGATGCCTGGATTTGAGAATGTGCGCAAACGCACACCATGGTGTGAATATGATTAAAAGCGCAGAGCCTGAATGGACCCTGCTCTGTCAAACACAGTGTGGTTGTGAACACCGGACATTATGCAGATGAGCCCTGGTGAATTGCTTAGAGGTGGCTCAGCTTGGGCTAGAGGAGCTTTGGCTGTCAGACAGCTTCGTTCATGTTCGTGAGCCAAAGCAACAATGAGCCTACCTTTGAAGAGTACCGGTACGCTCCTTGGCAGCAGAGAAGTGCCGGTACTCAGAGCAGTAAAAATAAGAAGTGCCGGTAATCAGTACCGGTGAGTACCGGTCTATTTAAAGCACTGGCTACAGCCTTAAATGGATTGCCCACCTCTAAAATGAAACTTGAGGCCCCTACACCCAGCCCTCCAGATATGCTGATAGAGCCCCACAACAGTAACATAGATAGTTTGATACACTTAGACAAGGAAAAACTGCAGTGGTGAGCACTTAATAC
Organism: Lissotriton helveticus; assembly: GCF_964261635.1. Taxonomy (NCBI): domain Eukaryota; kingdom Metazoa; phylum Chordata; class Amphibia; order Caudata; family Salamandridae; genus Lissotriton; species Lissotriton helveticus. Next base: position 1,781,314,312 of record NC_136061.1, read on the forward strand.
AAAACTAGTTGCTCCTAATATTAACAGATTGATTTACAGAGGGGTCGGGCTGTGTGGAAGGATTATTATATATTTCTCGACTTACAGGAAAGTGAAGGCCAAAAGCAAAGTTTATGTTTTTTAAGCAGAAATTTAAACTCTATGGGGCTCATTACTGTGGCAGAGGGCTCGCCACCGCCGGGCGGTCGGTGGCGGGCCCTCCGCCACACTTCATAGGTGACCGGTCCCAAATCTGTATCCATGGCGGACTGATTTTCCGTCCTCCATCATAATGAGGCTCTATGTTTTAAAATTTAGATAGAATATATGTAGTATATATATATATATCTAGCATATATAGTATATGTGCAGCTGTACAGAGTGTAATATGCTATTTATTACCATTGTTGAGTGTGGGTAGGGGTCATGACACAAGATAGGCGAAGCCTCCAGTGAGTTATGATGTCTCTCCCTTCCCTTCCCGCAAGAACGGTGTTGGAATTGGCCCTTTCTGCAGGGTTATCCCCAAACCTTTTGCTTCTTCCTCCTATTTTTTTCCTGACTTGTTTGTGTTGGTTTTAGGACTCTGGGCATGTTACTACTGCTAATCAGTGCTAAAGTGCATATGCTCTCTGTGTAAATTGTAGTATGGATTGGTGTGTCCATGATTGAATATTTGATTTACTTGTTAGTCCCCAGTAAAGTGCACTGAGTGTTTCTGAGGCTACTAGTGGGCCTGCAGCACTGATTGTGCCACCCATGTGAGTAGCCTTAAAAAGGTAACTCAGATCTGCCATTGCAGAGTCTGTGCGCAGTTGGTAACTGCCATGTCGACTTGGCCAGTGCACACACTGGCCAGTCCTTAACCTTCCCTTTTCTTAATGTCAGGCACCCCTAAGGAAGGCCCAAGGAACCTCTGTGGGCAGGGTGCAGTGTATGTGAAAGGTAGGACATGCCCGGTTGTGTGTGGCATGTCCTGATAGTGAATTACAGCCCATTTCGTTTTTCACTATTGCAAAGCTACCTGTTCCCCATAGGACAGAATGGGAAGTTTGTTTATAACAGCTTATAAACATAACTGGCCCTGGGAACTAGGTAGGGAAATGACATTTAGTATGCCTGAACTCAGAATCTAAAGATGCATCTTTTATGGAAGGTGATTTTTATATTCTGTGTTTGAAAATACCACTTTTAGAAAGTAGGTATTATCTTGCTCAGTCACCCCGTGTGCCTCTGCTGGAATGTGGGTTGACTGTCTGGGTTTTGGATGACAGAAGGCTGGGGGAGCAGGAGTGGCTCCAGATAGTCATGGTAGGATCAGGAAAGGGCTGAATAGACCTGGGCTGCAATGGGGAAAGGAGGAGATTTCCTTGCACCTCAAAGGGCCTGGTAGGCCTCTGACAATGCCGTCTCCAACTCTTGCCAGGAAATCACACCAGAGAAGGCAGAACAGGTTCTGGCTGGGCACAGACACTCTCTGCCTAAGAGATCAAAGTATTTGGGGATATAAATATTGGGGCCCAGACCCTGAACTTTAGAACTCTTTTGGATCAAGTAGGGTGCCAAGAAGAAGAGCTGGAGAAGCTGTGAGGAGGAACTACCACTTTGCTGAATGCTTTGCTGTGTTGGCAACAGAAGAAAAGCAACCCGACAACGTCTACGACGCCACGGCAGACTCCGTGTCCTGAAGACATCGCAGAGGGCCCCGCCGCAACGCTGCACCGTGACCCTGGTCTCACCAACAACGCCTGCTGATGCCGCCACGGAGCTGCTGCTTGCACCGTGACCTGTAGGCATCGCACTCCGCACTGCCTTGCTTCACGACGACGCCTTGGCACCACCGAAGGCACTGCCGCAATGCCGCACCTGGACACTGGTCTCACAGACATTGCGTGCTGATGCCACCACCGAGCCGCTGCCTGCACCGCAACCTGTGGGCACCGCACTTCGCACCGCCTTGCTTCACAATGACCTCTTGCCCTCCCCGACAACGCCGCTCCACGCTGAAATTGATGCCGCTGCTTGCACCGTGGTTTGAGGGCATTGCTCATAAAGTTACATGACACACTGCCCTCATTCCGCTCTGCAGCCTTGGCCTACCGACGCCAGCGCCATCGACTCCAGTTCATCAGTTGACAACAGTGCTTTAGCAATGACAACACCGCTTCATGCATCCGTGACCTGCCAGCACCGTGACAAGCATTGCATTCACTTCGCTCCACAACCCTGGTCTCACTGACGACGCCAATCTGACGTCACCACTGAGACTCTGCTCGAACCACGACCTGAGGGTACCGCACGCCGCACCACTGCACTTCTCACTGCAGCACAAATCGCCTGCCGACGCCAGCGCTCCTGACTCCATCAGAGAGGAGATCGACCTGTAACGCGTGCGACTTCGAGGGCCCCTGACGACTCCTCCACGACCTCCGGAACCGACATCTGCGGACGCTGTGTTTTCAGAAGCTCAACGAGAGGATGCCAACACCCTGCATTTCTAAAAGGTACTGTTTGCGGGTCTTCCCGACACCGTAGCTGGCCCGCGACGCCGCGGTTAGCCAGAAATATTTGGGTTTGTTTGCTCACGACACTGTGATAGCCCCAGACTGAGCAATCGACATCAAGGAACTGTTTTTAAAGCGTATTTTGATACTTGAAGATTTTTAAGTACCTTATGGTGGATTTTTATAGTTTTGGTCTTGTCTTTAGTATATAAAAATATTGGATAGTTTGCTAAACTGGTGTGGTGTCCTTTTGTAGAGCTTACGTTGTATTACTGTTCGTTATGTGCAAATGCTTTACACACTGCCTCTAGGCTAAGCCTGGCTGCTCATGCCAAGTTACCAAGGAGGTGAGCAGGAGTTATTTTAGGAGTGTAACTCCCTTATCCTGACTAGAGTGTTGGTTTCTGCCTGGCTTTGGCATATTCCATAGCCTGCCAAAAATCCCATTTCCAACATTGGTTGTCAGCGGTGAGGATAGGACTTGCGTTTGCACTTGACTTACAGTGATTGTTGTGCACTACTACCATATCGCAGACCATTACGTGCCATATACTGGTTCTTTTTCTTTTTGGCCTATTTTTTGATCTTATCAGTTTGAACTTGCTACTTCATCATGCCTGAACCAATTGCATCATCTGTTTCATCCCTGGAAGTGGCCTTTGAGGAGGAGAGGGTAGAAATCTACAATGTGAAGGAACTGAAGGCAATCTCCCAAATCCTCAAAATCTAAATCAGGGGCCTCCCCAGAAAAGAGGAGCTACAAAAGGTGCTGAGGGCCTGGACAACAGACTGACATGCTAGTGAGCTGTATGGAGAACTTGGCATGGAGGCAGAGGAGCATATTCAAAGGGTGGATGTGCTTTTGGGAGGAGGGGCACTCTCCAAATCAGGCAGCAGCAGTCTGTCCCCAGAGGAGCTGGAGGACAGGCGGGAAGCGAGGAAGTTCGAGTTGGGGAAACTCAGGATGGAAAGTGAGAGGGAAGACAAAAGAATAGCCATGGAGGAAAAAAGGATGATGTTAGACCATGAGTTTAAAAGGAGAGAGCTGGACTGTGAAGCTAGTAGGGCTAGGCCCAGTCTAGATGGTGGCAGCACAAGTGTTAGGTATAGTACTGAGGATGAGGTACACACACACACACACACAGGTTTGGGGCACTGCTTCAAGGAGGGGGTTGGAATAACACCAGGGTGTTCAGGATTGTGAGGTTACTCCGGTGGTGCAGTGTCCCTGAGGTGGATTGGGGAACTGGCACAGGGGATCATTTTCCTGGTAGTGGAGGGACACTCTACTGACTCTAGATGAGAGGTGCAGGGAGAGGGGGTTCCCCATGATAGAAGCCCTGGTAAGTGAGTATGGAGAACTGCCAGTAGCATATGGGTTAAGAGACTGCAACAGTCAGACACTGTCTCGCCAGTCTTGTGAGAATGATGTGGGGTACTTTTCTGAGGCAATGGATGATTGGGTGAAGGGTAGTTTGGTGAATACCTCTGTGATTCAGTTGTTGGAGAGCATATTTTAAGTCCCTGTTTTCCAGAGCTATGCCAACACCCACTGGAGTGTGAGTTCTCCGATCTCAGGTAGCTTGAAAGAACGGGAGGCAGACCTTTTGGTGGATTCCAGAGGGTCTGGAGAAGCAAATAGGGTTCACTCGGAAGGAAGTGACTTAGGTATTTCCAAACCTAGGGTGGTCGGAAAGGTTCTTGGTAGCCCAGATAGGTCCCGGTGTCGTGGGAAGGGTATAGGGACTTACGTCCTGTCGCTGTGGAGAAGCAGTGGGAATGGGCTGTGGCCTAAGGTGCCCGAAACCCTGTCCCAGAGCCTGTGTGGTTCCAGGAGGGAACACTCAGTGAAGAGCCTAGGCTATTCTGGTAGGCCATCCGTTGAGGGGGATCCCCTAGTTTCAGGAGAACGGGAAGTATCTGTAAACAGAGCTCTAAGTGGAGGATGCAGAAGTCCAGATTGAGTGGTGAGAGAAGGATGCGTTCCCCAGTGGGACAATCAGTAGGTTAGGGGCCAGCCAGAAGGGCTGAGCCTCCTAGGAGTGACCATGGTGACGCCACTTCTGTCCTGGGGGATCTTTGCGCACTGTCAGATGGACAGGGGTCGGGAGATCTGTGCCAGGCAAACTGTCACACAACACATGAATAATGTGTTACCCTCAGTGGGGGCGTGCGTGCTCCCGAGGAAGTCCTGGTGTGCCGGGCAGGTGCTCAGCCACAGGGGTTAGTCCCTGGGTTGGGTGGCTAGGTTCAGGTCCTGCCTGAATTGGAGGGAAGGACGACTGTAAGCAGTATCTTGACCGGTTTATATTCTAGGGGTACCACTCCAGGTGGGAGGGTGCAGAATCTTGGAAGGGGGTGCAGAGGGAGGGAGTCCTTGCCTCTGACCCCGGTTAAACCTGAGGGTTTAGATCCTAATTTGGTGGATCAGTTGCAGGGTCAAGGCCCTGAACTAATGGAAGAATTGTGTAAGAGGTCTGGTTCCAGCGTCCTGACAGTTTTTGGTTCTGAGGCTGCTTCTCCTGGGAGGAGAGTGTGGAACCCCAGAAGGAGAGGTGAGGGGAGGAGAGCCTCACCTGAGACCTCTGGTCAGCCTGAGGGTACAGGCCCTGGGTTGGAGGACCAGGTTCATGGTGTCCCCCCTGACCTGGGGGAAGGGGCGACTGCTAACGGTGAAATGAAATGAAATGAAATGAAGTGAAATTTATACCGCGCAACTAAGCCCGTAGGCATCAAGGCGCCCCTATCAGTTTGTCTTCTGGATGTGCTGCTCCACGTGGGAGGGAACAGAGCCCCAGGGAGGAGGACCGGGTGTGAGAGACCCCATCCCAGTCACTTGTTCAGCCTCAGGGTACAGACCCTGGACTGGGGTACCAGTTGAAGGATAGCACCACTGACCTGGTGGGTGAATTGTGCAGGACACCTGCCACAGGTGCCCTGACTATTCTGGTAGGGGGTACTGCTCCAGGTGGGAGGGTACAGAGCCCCAGGGAGAAGGAGAGGGTGTGGGGGAGCCCACCCCGCCTCCTATCCAGCCTCAGGGTACAGACCCTGGGCTGGTGGGCCAGTGTCAGGATGCCATACCTGACTTGACAGGGAGGAGAGTAGAGAAAGGGTGCCAGGCACCTGGGGCTACCACCCCCACTCCCTGACGCCACAACGGTTGGAGTGGCCTGACAGTCTTAAGGCCTGGCTCTCATCACTGACAGTGGTCAGTGTCCACTGTGGCCTGCTGTCCGGAGGGATGGAGTTGCCCCTGGGAGGGGGAAAGGGGTCACCCCCGGAGTGGACTGGGAAACACCCTTGTGTTGGCCATGTGGGTACTGTTTGCTTGTTGGGACACATCTGTGAGGAAAGTAAGTTTAGGTGCTGCACAGATGCGGTTCACAGGCGAGGAGAAGGGTTCCCCATGGGTCAGCTTAGTGGACCCTGAAAGTATGGATAGAGGGATCCAACTAGGTTCAGGAAGGCGTAGAACTGGAAGAAAATCCTGCTGTTGTGGGCCAGGTCCCATGTTCTATCGCCTCAAGCAGGAAAGTCCATCGAGGTATGGATTGGTCTACCCTGGCTGTAGGCTGGAAAGGGGTAGTGTTGGAAATGGCCCATTTGGCAGGGTTATCCCCAAACATTTTAATTCTTCCTCCTATTTTTTCCTGACTTGTTTGTGTTGGTTTTAGGATTCTGGGCACGTTACCTCTGCTAATCAGTGCTATAGTGCATATGCTCTCTGTGTAAATTGTGTTATGGATTGGTGTTTCCATGATTGGATATTTGATTTACTTGTTAGTCCCTAGTAAAGTGCATTGAGTGTGCGAGGACCGGTAAATCAAAGGCTACTAGTGGGCCTGCAGCACTAATTGTGCCACCCATGTGAGTAGCCTTAAAAAGGTAACTCAGACCTGCCACTGCAGTCTGCGCGCAGTTGGTAACTGCCATGTCGTCTTGGCCAGTGCACACACTTGCCAGTCCCTAACCTTCCATTTTCTTACATGTCAGGCACCACTAAGGAAAGCCCAAGGTATCCCTGTGGGTTAAAGGATTTGGGATATAATTATTGAAGCCTAGACCTTTGACCTTTAGAACTCTTTTGGATCAAGAAGACTGCCAAAAGGAAGAGCTGGAGAAGCTGTGAGGAGGAACTACAACTTTGCTGTGTGCTTTGCTGTGTTGGCCTGCAGTGGTTGCTTCTGCCTTGAGCAGTGAAAGGACTGGACTGAACTTTCTGCAATCTACGTTTGTGAGTTTATCCAAGGGCTTGAGGTAGAGCTTGCCCCCTGTTCAAGAAGTCTGAGGAACAGCAAAGACTTCAAGCTCGTCTGCCCTCAGCAGTGGTGACTCTGTGTTTTATGCTGCAACAGAAGAAAAGCAACCAGACGACGTCTACGATGCCGCTGCCGACTCTGTGTCCTGAAGGCACCACCGCAAAGCCAAACCGCGACCCTGATCTCACCAACGACTCCTGCTGATGCTGCCACCGAGCCACTGCTCGCACCCCGACCTGTGTTGGCACCACACTCCGCACCGCCTCGTTTCATGACGATGCCTTGGCCGCAGCGTGACCCTGGTCTCATCGATGACGCCTGCTGATGCTGCCACTGAGCCGCTGCTCACACCGCGACCTGTGGGCACCGCACTCTGCACCCTCTCGCTTCACGACGATGACTTGGCCTCCCCAACGCTGCCGCTCCATGCCGAAATCGATGCCACTGCTTGCACCGTGGTTCGAGGCCACTGCTCATAAAGTTACACAATGCACCGTCCTCATCCTGCACTGCAGCCTTGGCCTACCGACGCCGGCGCCATCGATTTCAGTATGTCAGCCGACGACAGCACTTCAGCAACGCCGCTGCTTGCACCGTGACCTGCCAGCACTGTGACGAGAACCAGCTTCACTTTGCACCGCGACCCTCGTCTCATCGATAACGCCATCTGACACTGCCACCGAGCCGCTGCTTGCCCCGGGACCTGAGGACACCGCACTGCTGCACTTCGCACCGCAGCACATGACACCTGCCGACGCCAGCGCTCCTGACTCCATCAGAGAGTCGATCGACCTGCAACACGTGTGACTTTGAGGGCCCCCGACGACTCCTGCACTGACCTCCGGAACCGACGCCTGCGGACGCCGTGTTTTCGGAAGCTCAACAAGAGGTCGCCAACGCCCTGCATTTCTAAAAAGTACTGTTTGCGGGTCTTCCCGACATAGTTGCTGGCCAGAGCTGTTTGGATTTGTTTGCTCACGACGCCATGATAGCCCCAGATGGAGCAAGTGACATCAGGGAACTGTTTTTAAAGCGTATTTTGATAACTGTAAATGTTTAAGTACTGTATGGTGGATTTTTTATCGGTTTTGGTCTTGTTTTTAGTATATATAAATATTGGATATTTTTCTAAACTGGTGTGGTGTCCTTTTGCAGTGCTTACACTGTATTACTGTTGGTTATGTGCAAATGCGTTACACACTGCCTCTAGGATAAGCCTGACTGCTTGTGCCAAGCTACCAAAGGGGTGAGCAGGGGTTATTTTAGGAGTGTAACTCCCTTATCCTGACTAGTGTGGTGGTTTCTGCCTGGCTTTGGCACATGCCCTAGCCTGCCAAAAATCCAATTTCTAACAAACTGTAATACATTTGCACTGTATATTTATTTGTACAGTTGCTCCAAATACAATACATTATTGGTCATATTTATTTTCTCTGCCATGGCATACGTGTGTGTGTGTGTGTGTGTGTGTGTTTAAATATAGTCTAGTTATTGGATTGCACATAGCCTGGCTGGACTGCTCTCATGGAGAGCAGGGTCAAGGCTTATTTACATATGGTGTGGTCTAAACTGGAATGGCGTGGCGAGCAAAATAAGGATGGATTAAACCCAGATCTGGGACTGGGGGTTAATGTTTGACAATGTTCAACATTCCGGCCATTATCTTTTTGTGTTGCATTTTCCCCTAAGTGGGAATGGTATGCCCAGATGTGGTTTCCATGCTCGCTCCGTCACCGGTTTCAAGCTAGCCTGGCTGATGAGGAGTGATGCCCTGAAACTCGTCCCAGGATGTTTGTTTTCCGGTCCAGGGAGGATCTGGCCTGGCAATTCGGGTTGGACTGTTCCCATGGGGAACAGGGATTAGGCTGATTTGAATATGGCTGGGTCCAAACTGGAATGGCATGGCAATCAAAATAATGTTGGATTAAACCCAGATCTGTGACTGGGGGTGAATGTTTGCCAATGTTCAACATTCCGTCCATCATCTTATTGTGTTGCATTTTCACCCTAAGTGCGAAGGGTATGCCCAGACGTGGGTCTGATGCTCGCTACGCCACCAGCTTCAAGCCAGCCTGGCTGATGAGGGGTGATTCCCTGAAACCGGTCCCAGGATGCTTGTTTTCCGGTAGAGGGAGGATCTGGCGTGGCAGTCGGGCTGGACTTTTTCCATTGGAAACAAGGTCAAGGCTGATTTGCATATGGCTGAGCCAAAACTGGAATGGCGTGGTGAGCAAAATAAAGATGGATTAAACCCAGATTTGTGACTGGGAGTGAATGTTTGACAATGTTCAACATTCCGTCCATCATCTTTTTGTGTTACATTGCACATAGTGAAATCAGCGGACCTAACTAATATTTACCAGCTTTAAATGTTACAATTTAAACGTGTATTTTGTTTTCAGATACATAAAATAGAGAAATTACTATTTTAGTGCAAAGCAATACAAAATTCAAATTTAAGACACGTGATATCTATAACAGCAACATATCACTTAAATATAACTTCATTGTTCACTAAACAGACAGCCTGATAATCTACAGTAGTTTGGGTTCCTGTTCGCTGAAATTCACAAAGTCACAGGGTTGGAGACCACAAAGGGGCTTTTTAATGTCAACTAAACCCATTTTGGTATTCTGTAAACCTTCCGAATCACAAAATGCCTTTACAGACACTTGCCAAATCGCAAAAAAGAGGGCAATCTGACAGGAGCAGCCCATCCTATTTGCAATTTCCAATGGTATGTGTCAATAATGTGTGCCCCCAATTGTATTTACAAACTATTGATAGAAAGAAGGTGGCAACCTAGTCACAAAGGGGAAGCTGTATCCAATTGACAGTTTTCTTTTTGGGAAAAGCGCCATCCACGGTTATCTGGTCCTGGGAGACTGGGTCCAAGTCACAAGTTCAGATTGACAGCGATGGAGTGTGGGCTGGATACAGGACTGATTTCAGTCTGCTGAAAGTACCTTGTAGCCTTGGCTTCGAGATGTGAAGTCCTTGCATCGAGCTGCATGGGCCGGTGTCGAGGGACTGCCGATAAGGTGCTGTTATGGAAATCCAGCGTTGAGATGCATTGTGCAGCAGCCGAGTTGATGACCATCGATGAGCCTTGCAATGCGTGGTTCTGTATAGTCATCGAGAAAGCAGGTGGTCTTGCGGAGACTTCCTCTACAATGTGTTGGCGCAGGGGACAAGATGAGTTGAACTGGGCCAGTGCCTGTGTCCGGCTGTGTTGGCATCTGAGAAGCCCCCATGGCTTTCAGGGACTTACAATGAGATGTGTTGCGGTCAAGGATGTGCTGGGCTGGAGTCGATGGCGTACTACGTTGCGCTGCGTCGAGATTGGAGGAGTTGCATCAACATCAAAAAAGTCTGTTATGTCCCTGTAGTTTGAGAAACAGGGCAGCCAACTGACCCTTGGAGATTCCTTGAAGTCCTGGGTCCACACAGACAGGATGGATTCAGCAGGTCAACTCGCAGCAGCAAGAGTTCTATTGCAGCGACAGGAGGCCTTGGGCAACAGAGCAGACCAGGTCAGGAGGACAGTCTTTACAGCTGGACAGTCCTCTTCCTAGCAGAATCCAAAGGTCCAGAACTGATCAGAGTCAGGTCTGAGGGTTCACTATTTATACCTCCTGTGCGCTTTGAAGTGGGAGGAGCCTCCAGAGTCCTCTCCTACAAAGGTGTCTGGAATTTCCTTCCTCCCTGGCCTGGCCCCAGCATGTCTGGGGGCACAAAAGACTGGGGTGGAAACCCTTGGGAATGTGCTGAGTCTTTGCAATGTGCAACTGTGGTGGGTGAAAGCTCATCCCCCTCATCCTGACAGAAATGGTCCATACTTCCAACACCTATTCCCCCTTTGTGTCATTGTCTGTGAGCAATACACAAAGACCAATTGTCAGCTCCACATAGTCATGTGACCCAAGATACAGGCAGTAGGCACTGAATGGTTGAGGCAAGAAAATGCCAACTTTCTAAAGGTGGTATTTTCAGAATAGTAGCTTAAAATCTGACTTTACCATTAAAGAGGGTTTTAAATTACAATTCTTAATAGACCAAACTCAACTTTCTTACCTGTCAAAATTGAATATTATCACTTAATAAATGTAGTATGGTAACCCAATGTTATTTTATGGGAGTGGCAGGCGTTGCAGTACTGGAAAACACATTGTTTTCACTACCAGGACATGTAAAAGCTAAAAGTACATGTTCAACGTTTTTAAATATACTGCACACTGCCCTATAGGCTGTTTGGGGACTACCCTAGGGGTGACTCATATGCATTGAAAGGGAAAGTTTAGACTTGGAAAAATGTTTATTTTGCCATGGCAAAATGGCAATTTAAAGCTGTACCCACAGGCTTCAATGGTAGGACTGACACATGTATAAAGGGCTACTTAAGTGGGCGGCAAAACCAGTGCTGCAGGGCCCCTAGTAGCATTTGATTTACAGTGCCTGTGTAGATGTAGTATCACGTTACTGGGGACTTACAGGTAAAATAAATGTGCCAATTGGGTGCAAGCCAATTTCACCATGTTTAAAGGAGAGAACAGAAGCACATGAGCACCTGCAGAGAGGGCCAAGTCCATCACAGTGCTTTTAAAGACAATGGTCAAATGTCAGGCTATTTGTAATTAACAGGGACCCCCTGCGAATGGATCAGAAATCCTGGGTCAGGGAAAAACAATATATGTGAATTAACATGCCCAGGCAAAACTAGAGAGAGGCAATGAGTGCAAATAAAACAATCTAGGCACTTGAAATTATAACGATATTGAATTTAATATATTGATAAAAAGTTGATAAGGTGCAAATGTAGTACATATTCATAGAAAGTACTTAGAATTAAAACATTTTCAAATGTTCATAAAATATGAATAAAACAGCAGTATAGTTGGTGACCCAATGAATGTGGGGAAACCAGATGATTTCTTCTCTCTCCGCGTTTCGACACTAGCGTGTCTTCATCAGGACAAAAATCATCTTTAATTGATAATCTAAAAATAATCGAACAAACTTTAAAACAATATTTTAACATAATCAAGTGCATACGTGACTGTTTCAATAGAATGCAGTATTGCTTACAACATTGCCTTTAAACATGATAGGAATACATGAGAAACCGCTCTTGGTGTCATGGGACACATATCCACTCTCTAGTGGACGAAACCTTTCATCTTTAGCAGACATATACTGAGACTTTATTAGAAACCTTTGGTAGCTGAGCCATCACCTAATCTACATGCTTATCTCTAATCTTTTTTCCCCCTTCTTGTTCTGTTATCACTTGCTTCAATCTAATATGTTGTACACATTTTATTTTTTAATAATATATTTATGTATGATCATGTAAAATATGTATGCACTTGATTATGTTAAAATATTGTTTTAAAGTTTGTTCGTTTATTTTTAGATCATCAATTAAAGATGATTTTTGTCCTGATGAAGACACGTTCGTGTCGAAACGCGTAGAGAGAAGAAATTATCTGGTTTCCCCACATTCATTGGGTCACCAACTATACTGCTGTTTTATTCATATTTTATGAACATTTGAAAATGTTTTAATTCTAAGTACTTTCTATGAATATGTACTACATTTGCACCGTATCAACTTTTTATCAATATATTAAATTCAATATCGTTATAATTTCAAGTGCCTAGATTGTTTTATTTGCACTCATTGCCTCTCTCTAGTTTTGCCTGGGCATGTTAATTCACATACAAATGTCAGGCTATGTCTTCTGACAAACTGCTGCTTATTTTTTAACATGGAAATTGTTTTTTACTTTTCTTTCTCTGACTGCCAAGTGAGTGGATTTTATAAAGTGACCTATGGTGCAATCATCTTGTGGTAAATTGACTGTTAAAGGTCATTTTCTTCTTAAACACAAGAACATTTAAATACCTGTAAATCAACTGTACACATATTTCAAAATATATCAGCAGTTAAAAGAATGCAAATGAAGCACAGTTTTTATTTCCTAAATGTGACAGAAACAAAGATTTTATTAGATTCGGAACAAATCAAGACACTTTATTTAGTGATGCGCAAATGATAAATATTGGTTGAAACTCATTTCCCACATATTATTGTTTGTTCGCTATGCAGTTTTATCAGTCAAAATTTATGTATGTGGAAATATACTGCCCATTTCAATAGAAAATGTGCTATCTGTAAATAATTTGCTTTGATTTGATCTATAATTCTATATAGCGATCGAATGCCCTGGGGCGTCTTGGTAATTCTGCTGTCGTGAGTGAGAAAAGATCCAGATCTTCAAAGACTTTCGGAAGACAAGAGGTCTGGGCAGTTTTTTAAATTAATTGGGAGAGAGTTCCATCGTGATGATAGTGCCCTACCACACCATGGTTTAATAAAATATTTACAACAGTGTGCTCCAAAGTGCACCACCTGCTACATACTACACCCTGGCTTCTCTCTGCTGAATGGGTGTGGCTCATTTACTGCACTTGTATTCCAGTGGTATGTTTCACTATCCATAGGAGTTCAGTGATGTAACATTGATAGCAGCACCCTACTCTGAAAATTGTTCTCGCACCAATGAGAAACACGCTAAATGGAGCAGCATCTATGCAAATATGCATGCTTTGGTTACTGCTGTAAGGCTCCAAGGGGTGTCACTTGCAAGTTCTCAGTGCTCTGCTGCTGGTTTAAAACCCGTATTTTAAAGCCCACTCCCGTACCCACCACCAAATCCACCCCCAGAAATGTAGTAAGGACAGAGTGGCTGCCAATGCAAACAAGTAGTAAAGTAACACCAAAATTGGTTTGCAGTGGGCCGCTCACCCCATGGGCTTTCTGCTTTACAAATGTTTGCAATGTCCCTGGCTCTCTCTATGCCTTGGAGAGGTTTTGTTGAACACTCATTCTACCAGTCACAAACTTATCCACAAACTGAAAGTCTACTTTTCTGTCACCTCCCAACAATGATTTCTTCTGGACCCATTGCTAGAGCTGCATATTTTCCCTTGTCTCTCATTGGTGACTCCGTTATCTGTGTAACCGCTTTCCCTCTTGCTTGATGGGTGGTAATCTCTTTATGGTGGCGGGGGGGGGGGACCCTCACTCCAAGGCCTTCTCTCAACACCAGGTTCTGCCTGAAAGAGAAAGCAGAATGTCTTATTTTGTATGTCTTCGGGCCTGGGTCAGCGCGGTAGCAGCTCAGAATATGCTGCACAGTCATATACATGTAGCTGATGCGATTATACTTGAATTCATAGGTGACCTGAGTGGCTACCAATTCAGGGCCTCATTTATGAGGCTGAGCGTCACTTTTACGCCGCCAGTGCGTCTCTTTTTGTGACGCACCAGTGGCGTAAAGAATGCACCTTGTTGCGCCATATTTACAAAGTGACGCATCTAGGTAGATGTGTCACTTTGTAAACCCCTGTGCCACATTATACCTGTGCCAGGTATAATGTATGCAAGGGGGGCATTTTGACATAAGAAATGGTCATGGAAGTGACGCAGTGAAATCTATAAGATTTCACTGCGCCACTTCTAGGACACAAATGCGTCAATTTCTTACGCCTGCCTCACAGCAGGCGTAACACTGACGCAGGCCCTTTCACATGGGGCTTGCCCCATGCGAAAGGACACATTGCTGGAGTTGCGTCACTTTTGTGACACACTCCAGCAATGCTGCACTTTTGCGCCATACAGATACATCAGAAATACTGACGTATCTGTAACTCCTTGCGCCATGATGAGTCATACTGTAAATATGATGCATCATTGGTGTCGCAAAGAGGGCGCAGTGAAAAGTGACGCATCACTGTTTTCACGCAGCGATGCGTCACTTTTCATAAATGAGGCTCCCAGTGTTTAGAGGATACCCTCCCCCCCGCTTCATGAGGTCAGTGGGCATGTGTGTTATGCTGCTGTTCCTGCCCCCTAATTTGGGAAATGATGTCCACAGACCATGTGCTGTGAATCATCTCAGCAGAATTCAAGAAATCTTTTGAACTCGTATTTAATCGCTTATCCAGGGATGTATGACGTTACAACGCAGGCTATTACAACGCCTGCCTTTACAACGCGGTTTTTACATCGCAAACCTTTACAACGCATAGCGCTTAGAGGTGCTGGATAGTGGTAAGTTTAATTTTCTATTCCAACTCCAGTCCCCGTGGACACTAGGGAAGGTGTTGGATAGAAAATGAAACTTATACCCTATCCTAGAGCGCCCCCCAGCGCAATGCGTTGTAATGGTTTGCGTTGTAATGACCGCGTTGTAATGGTAGTGCGTTGTAAAAGTTTCGTTGTAAAGGTTGTTCACCCTTATCCAGTTGCTAGCGCCAAGAGCCATGCATGGAATGCTTCAATTAATCTCAGCCAGTAGGGATTGCTCGAGTATCCATTCCAGACCACCATTTTTCGCCGAACATTCCATTCTAGATAGAGACCCAAGTGCGCAACGCCCATAGGGCTCAAAGGGCTTCAAGTTGTCCCCCGCCAGCCCCCCCCGTGTGTCAGCTCGGGCTGAGGCAGGGAACACACACAGAGAGTTTTTTGAGCTGCTGTGGGCAGGCTGGTCTGGCGTCCATCTTACCGCAGCTGCACCCAAGATCTTCACAGGTCTTTCGAAGACCATTTATTTGTTAACAAGGCTTTATTGTTTTTTCACCCCTTCTTAGAGCCCCTGCTTCTCCACTCTGCCTATTTCTGGAAGAATTACCCCCGCCCCAAAATTCTTAGTAGCCCTCCCGAAAATTGGCTCTAGTAGCTCCTCTGCAGAAACCTGTTATGTGCAAATCAGTCTTGGTTCTCCTCCAGTGTGAACTGTCCAGCCTGGCTGCCATCCTAGGCCCCCTCCAGATGGGAACACAAGCAGTCCCAGAATAGTTTCGACTGACTTAGAGTTCTTTAACCCATCCCTGTGGGTTTTTTTCACCTCCTGTGCGGGGGGTTGGGGGGGGGGGGGGGAAGAGGGGCTGCGCGCGGCGCCGCCGTGGTGGTGACGAGCTCAGCTCGTCATGAGGCGGAGCTGCACTCATGATGAGCTGAGCTCGTCACGGCCAGTTCACGAACGTTCAGCACAACCGGGAAATTATCACCGCATGCGAACGTTCCAACGGCCGTGACAAGCTCAGCTCGTCATGAGTGCAGCTCAACCGTGCCTCATGACGAGCTGATCTCGTCATTAGCACGCAATGGGTTAATACAATGAGCATGAGACTTATTTATTGACAGACTCATCACACTTAGGGTGTCTATTGCAACAACAACAACAAAGTGATGGAAGGAATTATTGAATTAATCTCAGCCACAGGTGATCATTCAGAGCTACGTTCCAAACTGTTTGGGGTTGCACGTGGAAGGGAACCTTTATTGTATTTTGGAGTTGACCATTTCTATAGGAGCAGTACAAGGCTGATATGTATATGTTTCAACCCTGTCTAGAGTGCTGCAGTGGGCACAAAAAACAGTGGGTTGGAATACTACCGGATTAATGACCAGTGGCACAAAAAACCGTGAGTTGGAATACTACCGGATTAATGACCAGTAGCGTAGATGAATTCAAGTGTTTCACTCATCACCATTTTGGTTTTTTCAGTGTGACGCCCTAAGTGTGACAGGTTTGTGCAGATGTGGTTCCAGTGATCACAGTGCCATAGGACACAAGCTCTATCGCACTGATGAGGCCTCAATACACAGAAACAAGTCTACGGTTGCTTGTGTTCCCATCTGGAGGGGACCTGGTGTGACAGTTCGGGCTGTACTTTTCCTTCAGGAGCAGGACCAAATCTGATTTGCATATGGCTGGTGGTTGCCCATAGTGGCACAGAGGACAAAAACAATGACAGAGTGGAATGCAGTTTGACTAATTACCAGTGGCTGGGATTAATTGAAGAGCGTTCCACCCACCACCTTTTTGTTTTCTGCAGTTCATCTCTCACATTCGGTAGAGAGCACAGTGCAGGCGCCCTACCACTCTAAGAGCTGCACTTCTAGGCAGATTTGGTTGCAGTGCACCATGTGGGATCAAAAGAGAATGGTCCATGGTCGAATGACATTTGTGCTGCTGGGCAACACTTTGATCCTTGATGCCCGACATGAGCATGGGCATTTTTGTAGTGGTGTTTTGGCGGTTTGCTAGCAGGTGTTGTAGCTCCATTTGTGGGTACAAGATGGAATGCAGGGTAGCCACATCAATTGAGCCCTTCCTGGCCTGTAAAACTAGTACAGCCTCACTACCCCGCTCCATATCGGGCATGGAAGGTGGTGCAGTTGTGGCTGGTGCTAGGTTGACCCCTTGCTAGTCGCTTCTGCTGTGGGCTCAGTGCTGTTGTATCGTTGCTGCCTGTTGGTTGGTGGTGGCAAATTCTCAGTTCCCCTTGTCGATTTTGCCATAGCTCCACCAATTTGTGGTTGCTTGCAATGCAAAAGGAGTTTTTTTCCCTCTGGCCAAACACGCTTGCCACGGTGTCCATTCCAAGCCCCCCAGACCTTTCCCCATTTCTCCGGACAATCCCTGGCCACATATACAGACTTCTCCCTAAACATACACCAGTCTAAGTCCTCCACCCATTTGGAGACCCGAGGTGGCTGGCTGGCACCCCACAGCTGAGCTATATTTTATTTTGCAACCATACACGCCAGTGTCACCCATTGCTTACGGTTCACAATTAGATCTGTTGGTTGCCACACATTCAGTATGCACCTCCGGGCCTCTGGCCGTATCTCCTCCCCCAAAGCCTCTCTTATCTCGTCATGGACCCTCGACCAATATTCCTGTATTTCCTCACAGTGCCAAAGAATATGCATAAAGGTACCAAGCTCTCCACATGCCCTTCTGCACTCTCCACTCTCCATTTGCCCCATACGTACCAACCGAGGCCCAGTAACATAAGACCTGTGCAAGATCTTTAATTGCACAAGTCTCAGTCTCATCTGGATCGCGACCACCCTCGGGGAGGAAACCGCCTCTGTCCAGTCTTCGTCATCTAGCTCTAAGCCATCAGCACACCACTGTGTTCTAATGCGCCCCAGCGGGTCTTCCTTATTATTAATAAGCTTTTTGTATATTAAAAAGATAGTTTTTTCCGGGAGGTGTCCATCCAGAACTCTATCCTCGAGAGGAGAGGCCTCCGGAAGCGTGGCCCCCCTAGGTACGTAAGTGAGGAGAGCATGTCGAACCTGGAGCTACCGAAAATACATAGTGTCATGTAAGCTATATTGCCGTTTGAGAAAGTCAAATGGTCATCCTCTCCCCCTGCGCAGCCCCTCCAGCGCACAACTCGCCTAGAACACGCAAAAGGGAAAACGAGGGATATTGGTAGTGAAGGGGAATGAGAAACGGCGCGCCTGACCTTAAAATGGCGGCTGCGTAAGACGTCTGATGATTCTGAATCAGAAACAAATGTGCTGATCAACAACCCAGGGGCATAGACGGGGAAAGAGGACTGGCGACTTGAAGAAAGGAAGTAAGACATCCCAGACCCCCCCTAACAGACAAGGAACAGCGACAAGGGACCAACCAATTTGGACTGAAAAGAGAGAAGGGACCAACCAATTTGGACTATAAAGAGAGTAGGGACGAAGAAAGTGATAAGGGACTAAAGAACTTCAAGAGTAAAAGAGAGAAAGTCCTTTCCCCTCAGGAAATAATATGCAGATTCAGCCAACATCCTGCACTGACTAACTTATCACCAGACAACCCTTCTCACAAAGAGGGATAGTCAATCAATTAATTTAATTAGTCAATCAATTAATTTAATAACTGTGGATGGCACCCTAATTACAAATGATCGATCAGAAGAAGTTAACATAACTACAAAGGATTAATCAGAGACTCTTTAGACAAATCTCCTTCACAAATAGGGATAGGCAATGGATTAATTAATTACTGTGGATGGCACCATAATTATAAAGGATAGATTGAATAAGGTAACAGAATTACAAAGGACGAATTAGAGGATACCCACTACAGAGAAACTATACTTACCACTACGAAACTGTAGCTCGGAAGTCACTCCAACCTCTATATCTTACATGATTACAAAGGTATAATTAGAGCTAACCAAACTACAAAGAAACTATATCTACCACCATGAAACAGTAGTACTGGAGTTACCTAGATTCCTATATCAACCACGATATACCAGCAGGGAACTACACAGTACAAAACACCAGCAGGAACTACACAGTACAAAATAATCAAAAGGCTTCTGAAGACCCACAACGTTTAGGTGAAACGGAAATGGAGGGAAGATACCGAGGGCCGACCAGGTCTCACGCAAAGAATATAGAATATCCTTCCACTCTATCCAAAAATGCTGCCAAAAAATTCAAACATACCACATTGAGAAAAAATCCGGACACTCTGTTCGCTGACCCATATTTTGACAGAGTTAAAGGTGTCATGATGAATGACCTGATATTCTACACAGACAAAACAGCTAAATGGCGCAATGCCATTACAAAAATGCTGTTCACAAAAACTGTAAAAAACATACCACATGGCACAAAAATAACGACCTCAATAACTAAAAGATGTAATACAGAAGTATGCATTACTATGTATAAAACGGGAATAGTGCTGATACAAGCAACTAACAAAGAACTCGAGAAATTTGAGATAACTTTCTAAACCTTAAAGGAATCCATAGTAGGACCAAATCACCAACAAAACATGACCCCACCAGACATCACACCTGACAACAACGACCCTGTCACTAGAGATGCCAATCCAACGGACTGCCGGAATAATCTAATCTCTAACTCCGGAGATTCACCTGAAACTGCGATGGCAATACCGGAGATTGAGATTGAAAGGATAGCGGTATATAATATCCTTGGAAACAAAGAGAAGAACCAGACCTCAATGGAAGAGCCGTTGCCGCCATCACACGATGCCACTTCACTTGAAGAGGGTAGCTCAGCTCAGAGTGAGCCCCCCTATGAAGAGAACTACGAAAGGAACAAGGTAGAGGTTATCTACCTTCCCCAACCTCCCTCGAATACGAGTCTAGAGTCCCATAGATCCTTACCCACAAAAACACCCCCTACACCTAACAACATAGGAAACAATGGTGACACCCCTAATAGAGCCAGGAATCACAACCAAACTAAGGATACAACGGTAAGATATGTGGCAATGAGTACAGACCATTCACGGAGGAGAGCAAAATGCAGAACGCTTACAGCCAGATCTATCTCACATAAGAAATCATCCCGAACACAGAAAGAAGTCAAGGAGCTCAAGAAACTAATAGGCAACCTGGCACAAGACTTGATGAAAGTCTTACAGACAATTGGGAAAATCTGGGAGATGACGATAAATACGCACACTAAGGTCTCACACATCCAGAATCTTGTACTCCGACCCAACAGACCAAACAGGACTAATCCCTTACCAAACGAAGAAGCCCTTGCCCTACTTCGATCTTATGAACAACCGGCTCCAAGAAAGGAAGAGAATATCGAAATTGTACCTATTGACTCTAATAGATCGTCCAGAAAGAATGATAGGAAAGTAATCCACCACAACCTACAACATATCCAGGTAACTGCAACCGAAACAGAAAATGTAAAGAGCGTTAACTCACAGAAAACCCTGAACTGCCTACTACTCAACTGTCGTTCAGCAACTAAACATGCATCAGACATAGCCGCCCTAATCATTAACAAGGAAATCGACCTGGCTATCCTCACGGAAACATGGCTCAGTGAATCATCCTCTCCTACCATGGATCTCCTAGTACCACCACAATATAACATTGTCAGGTTAGACAGACCGAGGAAAGTGGGAGGAGGTATAGCGTGCATCCACCGCTCAGAGATCGAGGTCAACCAATTCCAATCCGACCCTATTGATTCCTGTGAATACCTTGGTCTTAACGTAAGATTACTAAATAATCAAAGCTATAACCTACATGCGTTCTACCACCCACCTGGAGATAACGCAAAGTTCACAGAGCATCTTATAGAGATCATAACTGCCAACTCTAACCCGGATGCCAACAACATATTCCTAGGTGACTTTAACCTCCACTGGGACGACGGCAATGACAAACTGGTTAACTCGATTAAAGACTTCCTCTATGAGCTAAACCTTACACAAGCATGCACCCAGCCCACTCACTCACAAGGAGCGACTTTAGACTGGATTATTCAAGAAACAAAGAGACATCAATCCTCGCTATAGACCCATGTGATTGGTCGGACCATCACGCCATAACATTCGCGATACCTACAATGAAAAAGGGCAGGACCGTGCAACCCCGTAAGTTCAAAAAACTGATACGAGATACAAAAGAAGCTAATATTGAATTATTGGTCGAAAGATGTGAGAAAGACCTGAAACCTCGTAACAACAGGCAGAATGTCAATGAGCTGACGGATCACTACATAACTTCGATCGGTAATATAGTTAATGACACCTTGCCTCAAAAATTGAAAAGAGTCTCGGAAAAGCCAAAAAATCCTTGGTTTAATGAGGCACTGAACGAGGACAGGCGAAAACTGAGAATGGCTGAAAGGAAATGGAGACAACATCCCTCCTCCCCCGAGCTGAAAGCCCTCAGAAAAACAAGGAAACAATATAACAAAAAGATAATCAACTCCAAAAAAGAATTTATAAGGGCTGAACTGGACAATGCCATAAACAGACCACGAAAACTCTTCGAGATCCTAAAACAACAGTCAAATAAACTAACCAAAACGGCTCAAGAGAACCCAAAAAATCCCATAAGCTGCGAGGAATTCTCCTCATTTTTCACGGAAAAAACCAAACTGCTAGAAGTCGAGCTCACAAGTGCAGCGGCTAATCTCACGACCCTTCCCTCATCTAAAAATGAGGCTAATGCGACAACGGAAGATCTCCAAACAAAAAAGAAGGCAAATTGGGACACATTTGAACTATATGACCAGGGAAAGATCGCCAAAACGCTAGCGGAACTTAGACCGAACAACCACTATCAAGACCCGTTACCGGCAAAATGTGTAAGAGAAATTAGCCACACTCTAGTTCCGATCTGGACTGAGATAATAAATGCCTCACTTGCACAAGGGACTCTCCCTGACTGCCTAAAAACGGGGCAGGTAGTTCCCATCATCAAAAAACCGACAGCGGATGCAACAGACCCGAATAACTATCGACCAGTGACCAACATCCCTTTACTCGCCAAACTTATTGAGAAATGCGTGCAGGGCCAACTGAGTCAACACATCGCTAAGTTCTCATTACTTGATGACTGCCAATCAGGTTTCAGAACAGGGCACAGTACTGAAACTGCGATCCTACATATTGTTGATGACGCCTTACAAGCCCTTGACCAAAATCATGCGTGCCTACTGATCCTTCTAGACTTGTCATCAGCATTTGACACGGTAAATCATGAGATCCTGATGATCAGGCTACAAGACAGGATGGGTTTATCTGGAAACGTACTGAAATGGTTTAATTCCTTCCTGCAGAACAGGACTCAACTATTCCTGGTCAACCAAGCAATCTCCTCCCCATGCCCTAACGCAATCGGGGTACCTCAAGGTTCAACGTTATCCCCAGATCTATTCAACTTGTATGTAGAACCTCTCACGGAGATTCTTCGAAAATCACAGATCTCCTACCACATGTATGCAGACGACACGCAAATATATATGAAGATTGCCTGCAGTGATGACATTGACCTAATGAATGCAACTCTAAAGAAAGCGTTGCAATGGCTAACAGCCAATCATCTGAAACTTAATGCCAACAAAACAGAATTCCTGTTAATCTCACCGACTAGGAGTCAACCAGAGGTAAAGGAATGGGCTAAATTGGTGACTGCGCTTAACTGCACTCCGACCCTAGTTAACTCAGCCAAATCACTAGGAATTACATTAGACGAGAACCTCGACATGAAAGAACACATCAACTCAATGGCTAAGAGCGCCCGTTTCCACTTGAACTATCTAAGAAAACTGAAACCCTTTATCTCAGAAGCGGATCTAAAACTTGCTATCCAATCGCTAGTTATTTCGAGGATCGAATATGGCTGCACCACGTTAGCTGGCCTACCGAAAACATCCACTGCACCACTAAAAGCCTGTCTCAACGCAGCGGCAAGACTCATCACGGGAACGAGGAAATTCGATCACATATCTCCTCACCTGAAGGCACTAAACTGGTTACCTTACGAAGCTAGAATTAAAATGAAGATAGCCTGTATTACCCACAAAGCGGTCCACTACAACACGCCTAGATATCTAGCCAAGAAAATTAAGCTATCGGGAGGTAACAGGCCAACTAGAAGCGCTAAAGAGTTGCTATTGCAGCCGGCCTTCTTCCGAAAGAAAAAGACCTATAACCGAGCATTCTCCGGAGCCGCCCCCAGAGTCTGGAATTCACTCCCTCCTAACATCAGGAAGATTAAAAATACTGCAACATTTAAACGGGAACTGAAGAGCCACATGATGAGTAAATACCCTACATAGAGATGCCTACAGACCATTGGTATGAACATTTACGCCAAAAGAGGATTAGACTCATCATGAATAATCTGAAGATCAATAAGACAAATGACTGATTACCGCTCAAGCCTCGGCTGTACACTTTGCTGCTACCTCATATTTATGTGATCTCTACACTGTATCTCACACCCGAAAAGATATTACCTCTACCTTACGTTGTTTATCTTTATGATACTTCCTACTAGCTAAACCCATTCAACTCTTATTGCTAATTACTTAGGTAATTGTACTGATAATACTATGTAACACTACCTCACCGAGCCGACTGTATGACTATGACACAAGCTAAACCTTATGCACCTCTTAATGCTAATTGCACAGGCGTTAGGAATATATTTATCTAATCACCCTAGATAGCATATCACCTTCTACCTTCATATCTGTTTTGCTATTATAATTGCTACTATAATGTCAATCTGTAATCTTCTATGTTAAGCGCTCTGATACCCACGGGTCTTGTTCGCGCTATATAAAACACTATAAATAAATAAATAAATAAATAAATGTATGTAGTTTGTCCCTGCCCCATACATCCTTGATCTGAGTGATCCCGATGAGACCCCACTTATCAAATCCCTTAGATTTCCACAAGCTCCCAAGTCTCTCTGAGTTCCACAGGGGAGTGGCTAAGGTCAACTTCCCTCCCAGGCGAGATATCTATTGGCAGCATGCCACGCATGGACCACGTGTGCCGTCGGACCCGACGAGAACCGCTTAGGTTTGGCATAAAGCACCCTGGTAATATCTCCCCCCAGCCCCTGCCCCCCGTCCAAGGCATATCCCGGGTCTCCTGGTGGCCCATACACTACATGGTTCACCGCTGCAAGCTGGGAGGCCCAGTAGTACTTTCGCAGATCTCGCAGTCCAATCCCACCACCGCACCATGGGAGGGTGAGCTTGGAAAATGCTATTCAGGGTCTACCGTCCCAGAAAAGTCTCCTCTGAAGAGCTTCTATTTCCTTGAAATAGGATAATGGTACTAGGTCCATTGCATTCTGGAGTACATACAAAAATCGTGGAAGCGCCAGATTCTTAAACAGCACTGCCCTACCCAACAAGGATAGCGGAAGAGCCATCCAGCGCTCCACATCGTTTTTGAATCGGTTCAAAGGAGGACCCATATTGTTAGCATAGCGCAGCTTTGGGTCAAGTGCTACGTATATACCTAGGTATTTAAACCCGAGTGGCTCAATCTGTATGGGGCATGACTGCGGGATCACCGGTGGATCCCCGGTGAGGACAAAGAGCACCGATTTCGACCAATTTATGGCGAATCCGGAATATCTACCAAATATGGCTAGTATATCGAGAAAATTAGTCAATGACACCTTGGGATTGGTAAAATAAAGCAGGACATCATCAGCATATAGCGAAATTTTATCCTCCCATTCCGGCGTCCACCGTAAGCCACGTATTGACCGATCCCATCTGACCCATGCCGCCAAAGGTTCTAATGCCAGAACAAAGAGAAGAGGGGACAGAGGGCACCCCTGTCTCGTGCCCCTCTCTAAGGAGAAGTCAGCCGACTTGCAGTTATTAACAACTACCCCAGCCAGGGGAGCGCCGTATAGCAAACGTACCCAAAAAATTAACTCCGGCCCAGTACCCAATTTTACCAACACCGCAAATAAAAAAGACCACTCTACCCTATCGAACGCCATAGTGGCATCTAGGGACATGTATATTCGAGGAACCACCAAGGATTCCATGTAGCCTCCGCAAATTGAGTGCCATATTGCAGCGCGGCATGAAGCCAGACTGATCGGGGTGTATCAATGTTGTGATTACTTTGACCAATCTGATAGAGAGGAGCTTCGGCAAGATTTTGGGCTTGGCGTTGAGCAGTGAAATGGGTCTAAATGAGGAACAAAGTGTCTTTGGCTTGCCTGCCTTATGGATAACTACAATATTTGCCACCTGCTGGTCCTACAGGAGTTGTCCTTTCTCCCTACTTTCTATGAATATGGCACAGATATGTGGGGCGAGCTTATTAGCATTTAACTTGTACAATTCTATTGGTATACCATTGGGGCCAGTCGCCTTCCCTGATTTGATCCCTCTGATCGCCTGCGCCACCTCATCGTCTGTAAAGGGGGAGTCTAAATATCCCCTGTCATCATCAGACAGCTCAGGCATGCAAATATGTTTAATCATCTCAATGTTCTCCTCCTCAGTATATCTCCCGCCGTGGTATATATCCCTCTGTAATAGTCAGAGAACTCATCCGTCACTGCCTGTGGGTCCGTGACCATACCAGAGCCTATTCTCTGCAACTCGGGGACCAGCCTCGATGCACATCTCTCATGTTCAAACCACGCAATCAATTTACCAGCCTTGTCACCTTGCTCATATATTCGACTTTGGATAGCACAGTTCTGGGCAATCGCCCTGTCCCTGGCAAGGCTTTTATATTCATCCTGCCGTAGCTTTAAAAGGTGCAAGTCTTCCTGAGTGGCAGACATGGCCACCTTTCCCTCCAACCTTGTCACCTCTGCCTCCGCACTGACTATCTCAGCCTGGTGCTTCTTTTTCTTCCCCGCAACCAAAGACAGGACTTCCCCCCGCATCACTGTCTTATATGCTTCCCACAAAGACTGCGCAGAGTCAACAGTACCCACATTTCCCTGGAAGTAGCGTTCCGACTTCATGACTACCTCTTTTTTGGTGGTGGGATCCTTAAGGTGCCACGCACTAATGGGGCCCACTCTGCCGACCGCAAGTTGCCCAAGCTCCACGTACAACCACACCGGGGAATAATCTGAGATACCCCTCCCTAAGTGACATGCCTCCCTAACTGTAGCTGTCATGACCGCCCGCACCAACACGTAATCCAATCTGGACATACTGTGGTGTGTGGCGGACACGTGTGTAAAGTGTATCTGTGTCGGGTCACGCACCCGCCAGCCATCAACAAGCCCCACCGTCTAGAGGAAATCCGGGAGCCACCTCTCCGATGGTCTATGTGTCTGCGCTGGATATCTGTCCATCTCCCCGTCTAGCACTGCATTAAAGTCGCACCCCCGAATACCAAAAGGCCCAGGAGCAATGTGAGAAAGTACCAGACTGGAGGCCAGGCGGTACATATATTGACAAGAAAGTCACCGTCTTTCCCCCCACTGTCCCGAGACACCGATATAACGGTCCCTCTGGTCAGACCACGTGGTCTGGATTGCAAAGGGAAAGGAGTTTTTCATCAGACTACTGACTGCCCTGGACCCTGTGGTACACCCAGCGTGCGCCACCAATTTATATCTCCCTTTATGAAGGGCCTTGCATCAATTACCAATGAGATGTGTCTTCTCACCAGTTGACTTACCATTCCCCTCTTAATCCTATCTCCCAGGCCATTTACATTTCATCTCAGCACCTTTATCCCCAAACCCTGGCGAACATGCAACATTTAACCAATACCAGTATCGTCTAACTGCAAAATTACCACCTGATGCATAAAGAAAAAAACAGAGAAAGAAAAACTCAACAATAACAATATTCTCAACCCCCCACCCTGCACCCCTGCTCACAGCTTCCGCCTAACCCCAACTTGCAGTGTGCCTGTCGCCTCATGCGCTAACTAACTAACTATCTAAAGGTAGAACTGAGGAGGAAGTCAGGACACCGTATCCCCATCCCCCACCCCCAGAATATCACATCCTGTGCCTAATGCAAGACCTCTGCAACTCCCTCGCGTCCTACTTCCACAACAAGATCGCGGACATACACAACAGCTTCAGCATCCAACCAACGCACGCCACAACCGCAGCAACGCCACCCACCACCACCCTCCACGCCTGGAACCCGATCAGCACCGAAGACACCATCCGCACAATGAACTCCGTCCACTCCGGATCTCCGACCGACCCCTGCCCTCACCACGTCTTCAACAAGGCCGACGCTGTCATCGCACCCCACCTGCGGGACATTATCAACACCTCCTTCGACACCGCCACCTTCCCGGAGAGCTGGAAGCACGCAGAACTCAGCGCTCTACTCAAGAAACCTACAGCGGACCCCACCGAACTCAAGAACTACCGTCCCATCTCGCTCCTCCCGTTCCCGGCCAAAGTCATCGAAAAGACCGTCAACAAACAGCTGGCCGCCTTCCTCGAGACGAATGGATCCCTCGACCCCTCACAGTCTGGCTTCCGAGCCAACCACAGCACCGAGACCGCCCTCATCGCGGCCACCGATGACATCCGAACCCTGATGGACAACGGAGAAACAGCGGCCCTCATCCTCCTGGACCTCTCCGCGGCATTCGACACTGTCTGCCACCGCACCCTAGTGCAGCGCCTCGGCAACATCGGAATCCAGGAGAAGGCACTGGAATGGATCACCTCCTTCCTCGACGGAAGAACACAGAGAGTCCGCCTACCACCGTACAAGTCAGAGGCCACCGAAGTCATCTGCGGCGTCCCTCAAGGATCCTCGTTGAGTCCCACCCTCTTCAACGTCTACATGAGCCCCCTCGCGGCCATCGCACGCCAACACAACCTCAACATAATCTCCTACGCCGACGACACCCAGCTGATCCTCTCCCTGACCAACGACCCCGCCGCCGCCAGAGCCAACCTGCACGAAGGGATGAGAGATGTAGCCGAGTGGATGACGACCAGCCGCCTGAAACTGAACTCGGACAAGACGGAGGTCCTCATCCTGGGCTCCTCGCCCTCCGCCTGGGACGACTCCTGGTGGCCCCCCGCCCTGGGCAACGCACCCAAACCGACGGACCACGCACGCAACCTGGGCTTCATCCTGGACTCCTCCCTCTCCATGACCAGACAAGTCAACGCCGTCTCCTCGTCATGCTTCAACATCCTACGCATGCTACGGAAGATCTTCTGGTGGATCCCCACCGAGACCAGGAAGACTGTCACCCAGGCCCTCGTCACCAGCCGACTGGACTACGGCAACGCCCTCTACGCCGGAACCACCGCCAAGCTCCAGAAGAGACTCCAGCGGATCCAGAACGCCTCAGCCAGACTCATCCTCGACATCCCACGAAACAGCCACATCTCCGGACATCTGAAAGACCTGCACTGGCTCCCCGTCAACAAAAGAATCACCTTCCGTCTCCTCACCCACGCACACAAAGCCCTACACGACCAAGGCCCGAGCTACCTCAACAACCGAATCAACTTCTACGCTCCCAAACGCCACCTCAGATCAACCAGCCACGCCCTCGCCGCCGTCCCCCGCATCCGAAGAGCGACAACAGGAGGAAGGTCCTTCTCCTACCTGGCCGCCAAGACCTGGAACTCCCTCCCGACCGACCTGCGCCTGACCCAAGACCACCTTTCCTTCAGGAAGAAGCTCAAGACCTGGCTGTTCGAGCAGTAGCGGCACCCCCCCCCCCCTAGCGCCTTGAGACCCTACGGGTGAGTAGTGCGCTCTATAAATGTCTTGATTGATTGATTGAATGCAGCTCACTCTCTCAAGGATCAGAACGGAAGGAAGAGCATGCGGGAAGCCCACCACCTGACAGTTCTCAACATCCCGAATAAGTGTGGCGTACATTATTCCTGCTCCCCTAAGCCCCCCCCACCATCACCATCCTGTCCCTCGGGCCCCACCTGGGAAGTCTCTCCAGCCAGTCCGAGGCCATGTCTGGATTATTGAAGAACCAGGCCTTCCTTCAATCTCAATCCTCAGCCGGGCCGGAAATAACATGGCATACTTCAGACCTCTTACCCTGAGTCTCTTCTTACCTCCCAGGAAGTCCTGGCGCTGCTTCTGGACTGCCTAAGTGAAATCCGGGAAGAATGCAAGATTGGTATTCTCATATCTCAGGGGGCCCCCGACCTGGAGGCCTGCAGGATAGCGTCTCTGTCCCTGAAGTTAAGCACCCTTGCAATTATCGGATGAGGGGGGGCGCTGGGCTTCGGTCTCCCCCCGGGACCCTGTGCGCCCGCTTGATAGTCAAAAAGTTACCCAGCCCCTTGGGCTTAAGATGGTTAAGGATAAGGTCTTCTACAAATAGGTCCGGGGCTGGGCCTTCGGCTTTTTCCGGGACACCAATGATGCAGACATTATTTCTCCAAGCCTTCCCCTCTTAGTCGTCCAGCTTTCTGCTCGTGAGGTCTCACTGAATGCCCTGAGATCTCGCACCTCCTGTTGTAGCAGCGATACATCATCCGTCAGGCTAGCGGTTTTAATGTCTAGGGACTTTACTTTTTCACTGGTTTTGGTGAGATCAACTTGGATAAGGTAGACCCCAATGGTTACTGTATCGAGCTTTTGGTCGAGCGACTCCATCTTTTGTCCTAGGGATGTTTTGACACCATCAGTGGCTGCCATCACGTCCAGCAATGTGGGCTCCGGTGGAGGACCAGCAGACTCTCTACCAGTGTCTTGTGCTCTCCTCAGATCGTACGCCGACCCTCTAGGCAATGTGTAGCGGTCAAGTTTGTTGGCCTGGACGCAGCAAGACCCCTTAGCAGACCTGGATTGCTGCTTATCACTCTCTGGTTTGGTTGCCATCTAAGAAACTCTACTTGGGCCCCTCAAGGCCCTCGGGCGTGGCAATAGCATACTAGGCAAGGCTGACAATACTGGGCGAAGATGTCTCGCACTCTGCCAGCCAACTCTTGACACAGAAGCCCACCCACAAACAACACCAGGACCAATGACCAAGTGAGAAACAGAAACCACCGGCGGGCAGCCGAATCGGGACAGGGTGGATTCAGATCTGGTAGACCCCAAGTAGCTGCCCGCCGGGCATTCGTCCCAACGAACGGGGGCAGAGACGTATGACAAGAGGGCCGCCAAACCACTCAGTGGAGGTCGGTGCAGGTCAATGGGCAGTTTCAGGTCGCCAATTAGGACCCCTTCCAGTTTCTTTCAACAAATGCTATCAGTCCGAAATGTTAAACTCCCTCAGGAGGCGCACCCCCGCTCACACACGCCTCCTGGAATAATGGATCAAGCTGACAGCCCCCCGAGGGCCTCACAGCCCCTCGCAGCAGCCCGTGGATCCAACGCTGCAGCTTTCACATGGGCACCCGGCGGGGCACACAGTACGAGATCCGCACTCCCATGGTGTAGGGGATGCAAGTCCCCACCTGGCCCCAGTAGCAGACCTCGACTCTGCGGTAGGTGGGCCAGGCCCCAAACCCCTATCGCTCGTCAAAGGCCCAATAGAGAGCCTCGCAGCAGTTCCCAGGGGAGGGGGGGACCTGTAGGCGGTCACTCCGCCACTCCGGCTGGGCCGTCCCCACCACAAATCTCTCCGACAACCGGGGTCTTGGCTCTGCAGTTACTCACGGGCAAGGCGCCCCCAGGGGTGCACCGCCGAGGCCTCAGTCAGGGGGGAGGATCCTCCGCAATGTTCGGCCCCCATGTCGCGAGTCACACACACCAGCACTCCAGGCGATCACTCCGCCACCCAAGCCGGGGCCGTCCCCACTGCAAATCTGGTCGATCACCCGAATCTTGACCCTGTAGTCTCTCAGTGGGAAGGCGCCCTCCGGGACCCGCCACCGACGCTCCCAACAGGGGTGGTGTCCCCGCGATGCTCGGCCCTCACGCCGCGAGTCCACTCACCAGCGTGAGCAGGATTGTGCTGACACCCGGTCCTGACCGGCGACTTCCGGTCCCGGCCCCGGGTGTTGTTCAATTAGAGGACGGCCACTCTTCTCACTCGAGCCCCCGGCTTCGCCGGACCAGCAGGCCCGAACTGGTGCGCACACAGCTCCGGCCCCTGACCTCGCAACGGGACCGGAGTTACTTCAACGGGCACCGCTTGACCCCCCCGGCCAAAAGCAGTGTCAGCTCAGCAGGATGATGTCCAGGATGTTAGGATGGGGTTCGGGTCCGGCGGAGCTGCGCACAGACGCGGCCATCTTGGGTGCTCGTTGAATTTTTAATGTTTTTAATGAGTGTTGAATTTGTTATGTTTTTAATGATACCAGAGGTACTCACTAATGAAGGAAAACTTTGAGTATCCCCCTTGGTATGTTTTAATTGATTTTGCCTTTAGCAGGACCCAAGTAACTGTCCTGAAAACAGATTTACAAAAACTCCCCCAGATCATTTTCCCCTCGGTTG
Source organism: Lissotriton helveticus (assembly GCF_964261635.1). Lineage (NCBI taxonomy): Eukaryota > Metazoa > Chordata > Amphibia > Caudata > Salamandridae > Lissotriton > Lissotriton helveticus. Next base: position 1,781,345,581 of record NC_136061.1, read on the forward strand.
AGTCCACTGGGGTGGCATTGTTCCTACCCCAGTGTGAGCGGTTCCCAAATGATGAAGCATGTCTTGATAGGTTACGGGTGAGACGACTTCTCAAATTTCTTTTGATGACCTTCTCTTCCAAGCAGTCCAAACTGAAAATTAAAGCAGTGATAATATTATCTTCAATTTTATTTTTTTGTGTTGAGTATTTTTTTGCATTGATATTTTATCTGGGAGGATATACTTGAGGAGTCACCTCCAGTACTCTCTTATGGGCTTGGTTATGGCTGATATGGCCAATACCAATAAGGTCCAAAGTGCCTGTGTGTCACTGGGATTTACGCTCTTCCTGTCAGAATATTAAGTGACACTGCGCCTGAAATAATGCTCATGTGTGATTGACTGTGGGTCTGGACCGTATACGGATACCCCAGCCCATTACAAACCCAAATTGTACAGAGGATCTGCTCAAAATCCATTTACTCCGTCTTCCAACCCCTCTGTGCCCCTCCATAGAAGTTTAAAGTAAGAAATGGGCATAACAACATTGAGAGCCCCGTAATCATGACGTAGGCTGGTTAGTCTTGCACTAGCTGCTGTGAGCCACCCAACCAGCCTTTGCTGCTGAAAATGCTTACTCCCTGAACTTGGAAGGCATCACTCAATTTGTTGTTGGCCTTATAATGGACAGCATGCTTCTCTTTACCCTCACAGAGGCAGAGTCTCCTACAAGGTCCATTGCAGTATCCTCAGTAACCGCCTTACTCGCCAAGGCTATGTATATATAGCTGTCCACCTTCACCTATGAAGAAAGCAGCCTTCTTTCAGGAGGTTTTACAGATCTTTACAGTCTGTTTGGTGGATCTTCTGCCATGTGCTGATCAAAGATCCCCATGAGTCAGTCTTCCCTTCCTCTACCGAGTTCCCATCTGTGGAACTGAGCTTCCCCCGGGACCTGGTTCTGACACCGGGGGTCTGGTGGCTGAGGAGCAACCCTTCTCTGGGGCCTCATTTGAAGGGATGCCTCTGCGTTTATTCTCATCACCACCATGGTTACGGTCCAAAACTTTACTGTTCGAAAATCATTAATATGTATCTTGGTAGAGTGGTTCCACTGAAGCTAACCAAGACTACCAATTGCAGAATGCATTAGGTTATCAAGTGAAAGACCAGGGCTGGAAATATGATATCCTGACATGGCACAACATGGCAACCGTACCTATTTCAAAACCTGTGTGTGGACATACTTTAGACCTGACTTGTGGCTTATTTAACTCCCACTTTCCTACTTCTGTTACCACTTCCATTGCTCAAAAAAATCCCTGATTTCACATTTAAAAAATATTAACTTTAATCAGTTAATCATCTTCTCTTTTAACTCTCTTATAAAAAAAATATTGAGTGTTCTGACAGTTCAGGCCTTTACATGTTCTGCTTTGTCCTTAATCCAACAAAATGCCTTAAATACAGATAAAGAACATAGCTGTCGGGGGCGTGGCTTAGCGCCCGGCAGAGATGGCGGGGTCTATGTGAGTGCTCAGTGCTTGCCGTGGCGAGCGGGCAGTTCCCTTCTTCATTCTGGCTCGGAGACGGGGATTTTGAGCATCGGACAGCTCCGGGAATGCCGCGCTACCCTTCATGAAGCCTCCGGTAGCTGCTTTCCCTCTTTTATGGTGGATTCCTTTACGGTCGTGAATTCATGACGGCCGCGGCCGCCATTTTGTGAACGCGATTTTCCAGCGCGTATCATACAAGAAGTCTCCCTGCTTCTGGCGGCTCTCAAGGATGCCTGGCGTGCTTCTCTTCCTGCAAGGTGGGCCAATGCTCAAACTTATTATGCCTCAATAATTTTTGTGGTACAAAAGGGGGGTGGTGATGGATGGAGCATCTGAATCAATCAAACACTCACACCCAGTCAAAAGATCTGGGGTTATTCCATCACCGTTCTTTAGCCCACTCCGCCACCCCAGTTCAGATGATAATTTTTGTGTCATCTGGTCTGCACCCATATGCTATTTTCCTTCTCCCATCATATATAGCGGCCATTTTGTGACACCCAATGTCTTCTCCTTGGATCTCTCGCTTATACCAGCTCTCCTGCCTGTGTGATTCTGCGGCCTGTGTCAGCTTTCCTGTATTTTAGTGGACTTACCTTCTGTCCCCTGGCCTTCAGCCTCTCGCTGTCTTGGCGCATACAGTGGTTTGCTACCTAGCTATTTTCCTCAGTGTTGGCTTGCACCTCATGGGTAGGCTTACGACAGAAAGTGCTAAAAAGACCCCGAAGCGCGTCTTCATTAAACATTCTAAAATGTTCTCTGAATTGGCTCAGTTAGAAGCCTCTCAAACGCTCATTGTTAACGAGCCGCAGCATACAATGGAGCATTCCACACAGCCATCTGGGAAAGTTACCACAAAAAGACTGAAAAAAGACCCTCCCTCAACATCTAATTCCACTTCGGCCATCTCTATGGAATTGTTGTTAGAGGAGATAAGAGCCCTCCGTCCCTTCATGGAAGAAACTAATGCCAAGCTCCAAGTTCTAACCTATAATTGGTCGCAAATGGATGCTAGAGTCACGTCGGTGGAACGCAGCGTCTCCTCACTTCAAGAATCATCTCCAAAGTTTCCTTTCTGCACTCGCAGGTTTCTTCTCTCCAAAAGCAGGTGGAGGATCTAGAGAATCGGAACAGGCGTAACAACCTACGAATCTGCGGCCTGGTGGAGGGTTGCGAGGGGAGTGACCCTATTGCTTTTTTCAAATCTTTTCTTCCTAAGCTCCTGCATCTACCAGAGGATACTGTACTTAACATACAATGGGCGCACAGACTTGGCAGGGCTTCTTCGCCGACTTCCACTTCGTCAAGACCGAGAGGCGTCATTATGTACTTCCTAGAATATACTGACCTTCTAAAAGTTTTCTCAGTGGCCAGAGCTACTCCTCGTCTAACATGGTCAGGATCTTCCTTGTTTTTTGCGCAAGACTACGCCAAATCCACGGCCAATCGTCGCAAAGCCTTCCTGGATATGAGATCGGATCTCCGTTCTATTGGCGCCAGATATGGTCTCTTTCACCCTTGCCTTTTTAAGGTTACCTACAATAATAAGACAACCACTTACGAGGATCCTGTACGACTTCGAAGTTTCTTGAACTCCTGCCAAGCAGCTGACATGGATATCTCCGGTCCCTCTTCTTCACTACCTACGTGACTTTCTTGAACTGCTAATGTACCCTCCAGTTTAGCTTCTCTCAGTTGCTACTCATGTTTCCACAGTTTACTTCATTTTCTGTATATTTGTTCAATATTTTATGCTGGTTTTACACCCATTGCAACTTCCCTTGTCTGTCTTCTTTTTGTTCACTGTATTTGATTACATAATCCCCGTGTTGCTCTTTTTTGCTTCACTTTCCTGATGCTTTTCCTCATGTCACCACAGGTTATTCCATATTGCGTTCCGTGTTGTTCCCTCGGTTGGATGGTTTGCTGACCCTGGTCGTCTTGCCCTTTTCAGTTGGCTCCACCCCCCTCCCCTCACGTTTGATCTTCTTCCTGATTGTGCCTCCTAATTGTCCTCCCCTGTAAGTACACTTCCCTTCCTTGTTGGCATGTTTGCCTCTGCCCTTCTCTCCTCTTCCTTGTCCTTTTCCTTCTCTCTTCTTTGCTCAAAGGTGTCATTCTTATTTTACTCGTTTCAATTTTTCAGCTTCTTTTTCCCTTATGTTTCTCCATTCACTCACTGGGTTCATCTCCCATTTTCTTCTGTTTTTATATGTCTCCTTTGGTTGCTCTTTGTCTCTATTATTCATTCTTGCTCTTCCACCTTGCATCTTGATTTTTTCTTTCTATATTTTCTTCTAAGCATTATCATTTTGCACCCAGTCTGTGTCTTTGCTCTCCTTTTCACATTCTCACTGCATCTCCCACTCCCTAGCATATATTTGCTCATTTCAATTTTTTCTTCTTTTTTCCTCAGGATTTGTATATTTTCTTTTTTCCTGATTTCGACTTCATTGTCTTATTTTCTCTTTCTCTCGTACTTATCTTTTACAAACACCTTCTTATCTTTTACTCACTTTTTCTCATGTTTTTTTTCCTGAATATGTTTATTATGTTCTTCACAGTATCTCTTTTACATTATGTCATTATGAATAATTTCATAGAATGTTAAGGGTATTAATTCTCCAATCAAGAGACAGAAAATTCTCTCTCACCTTATTAAATTGAATGTTGATTTTGCATTTCTACAAGAAACTCACCTCTCAGATGTGGAATCTGCAAAACTAAAAAGGGGATGGGTGGGTGAGGTTTATTATTCTCAGGGAGATGGTAAATGAAGTGGAGTAGCAATCTTGTGCCGTAAGTCACTATCCTACTCTTTGATTTCTCAAGAATCGGATATTGACGGTAGATGGGTACATGTTAGATTGTCCCTCAGAGGTGTTCCACTCTCTCTCCTTAATGTCTATGCCCTCACTGGTGGTAATCCTATTTTTTGGAGCGACCTATCTCAACACATCACTCGATTTGTTGATGACAACTTCATCTTAGCAGGTGACCGTAATCAACCCATAGACCCCTTTGTTGACAGGAACTCTCGCGCCCCGTATATTCCTAATAAATCTCACAAATTCTTCACTCAAGCTATTTCTCAACACAAACTCATTGATGCTTGGCGCCTCTGAAACTCAACGTCAAAAGAGTTCACCTTCTATTCGCCCTCCCACCATTCCCAGTCGCGGATTAATTACATCTTTGTAACCCATAACATTGCTCAGACTCTCACATCTGCCGAAATTGGTTGAATTTTATTATCAGACCATGCCCCTGTTATAATCAATGTTGATATACTCCCTCAAGCCATTGGACCCAAAAGATGGCACTTTAATAATACCCTTCTCTTAGATCCCAAGTTTACCGCCTCCTTCACTACGTTTTTTGATGAGTTTTTTCTGTTTAATGATACCCCTTCTGTCCCTAAGCATACCGTTTGGGATGCTTTTAAAGCAGCAGAAAGAAATGTAATAATTGGCTATGTAGCGAAAAAACGGAAAGCTGCTCGTAAATACACTGGGGATCTCCTACAAGACATTAAGAGATTGGAACACGCCTATTATACTTCACACTCGCAAGATAGTCTGACTGCCCTTGTTGCCGCTAAAATGAAATTTAACAAAAAATCTACGGAATATGCTTCCTTGTATTTGCTGAAAGCCAGTGCAAAATTTTACGGTGGCAGAAATAAAGCTGGAAACATTTTAGCCAACTATCTGAAAGTCAAACATAACAAACTGAACATTGAATCCATCTATGATACCAATTCTGATCTCAAGCATAAAGATGATGATATTCTCACTGAATTCTCCCTTTTTTACAAAAATCTCTACTCTTCTGAAACTCAGCCATCCCCTCACCCTCTTACACACTTTTTCTCTACCATTCAGAAACTTGAGCACTTTCCCCTTGATCTTTCCCATTTAGAATCTGATATCTCCCAGCGAGAATTGCTCACTGCACTCCAACACCTCAAAAAGGACAAGGCCCCTGGCCCTGATGGTTTCACAGTCGAATTCTTCCTCCACTTTTCAACATTACTCATCCCGAAACTACACTCCCTCATAGACACATTCGTTGACCTGGGCAAATCCTCGGGCTCTTTCTCTGATGCTTACATTTGCCTCATACCTAAGAAGGGAAAGATGTCAAACACTGCAAAAATTACAGACCCATTTCACTGGTGAATATCGATTATAACATTTTTGCTAAGTCATTAGCGGCACGGTTAGACCTTTTACTTCCCGACCTTTTGGGTGAAGAGCAGTCTGGATTCGTCCAGGGTTGATTTATTACTGATAATACCAGGCTCTTGTTTAACATTCTATCGAAATCCTCATGTTTACAACACTCCCTTGCGGCGATCGCCTTGGACACCAAAAAGGCGTTTGACAGGGTTGAATGGTCCTACCTCTTTCATACCCTTCAATGGTTTGGTTTTGGTCCCAGATTTATTTCCCTGATTTCCCTCTTATACTCTAATCCACGAGCGGAAGTATGCGCTAATGGTCTGGTTTCCTCCTTTTTTGATCTTGGTAGAGGTGTCCGTCAAGGTTGTCCTTTATCCCCTTTCCTTTTTAACTTGGCGTTAGAGCCTTTCCTGTCCAAACTTTGTCAGAATCCTAATATTCATGGTTTTCAAACCATGCACTCCCAAATTAAACTTGCTGCTTACGCAGATGATATTATACTTTTTGTTTCTAACCCCACTGAATAAATCCCCGCTTTCCTTGATGATGTGCGGGATTATTCCCTGATTTCTGGCTATAAACTTAATAATGATAAATGTGAGATTCTTCCCTTGACAAAATTTACTTTCAAACCTGATTTTAGCGCCTCTAATTTTACATGGAGTTCTTCACACATCAAATACTTAGGCCTGCACTTTACCTCTTCTATTTCAGACACGATATCCCTTTGCCTGAATAAATGTATCCAAAAAAATTCAGATTTAACAGCCAGATGGCACCCTCTTTACTTGTCTTGGTGGGGTCGCCTTGACACCATCAAGATGATGTTATCTCCTATAATTCTTTACACAGTTTCTAACATTCCATTACCCATACCTTCTAAATTTTTTAAAAAGATTAATACGATCTTGTCATCCTTTTTATGGAACAATACAAAATCTAGGATGTCTTTGGCCCGACTAATACGCCCCAAATCAGAAGGGGGAGTTAATTTCCCAGACTTCCCGGCCTATCAAAAGGCATTCTTATTAAGGCAAGCTTCCTTTTGGTTACAAGATCCAGCCTCTCCTTGCCCTTTATGGGCCAAAGTTGAACGCCTCTTTCTCTCCTCTTTTTCTTTTGCTGAATACCTTTCTTTTTCCCGCAAATCCCCCTCAATCCCCACTTCCATTCACAAATTTACTACCAAACTACTTCTATCCTCTGTCTCTCTTCCCCTGTTAAAATTGCTGATTTTCTTGACTCCACTATTTGGCACAATGCACACCTCCTGATTAATGGCAAACCTTTTTACTGAAAATCCTGGAGGCGAAAAGGACTAATTTGGATTTCTCAACTATTCTCACACTCTACCTTCCTATCCTTTTCAACTCTCTGCTCCTCTTTTCATTTACCCGCATCTTTTGCCCACAAATATCTCCTACTTAAGGAGACGGTGCTAGCGACTTACACTTGTCTTTCACAAGCACATGCTCCCTCTTTACCCCCCACCTCTACTTCACAACTACACTCCTTCTTGCGTACCACTTCTAAAGCTTCTGCTATTTACAAGTACCTTCATACTAAAGACTCTATTAGGCCTAAGTCTAAAGTGGAGGACCAGTGGGAACACGACCTTGCCACATCTTGGTCAGTCTCTTTGTGGGACAAGATATGGACTAAGATTCGCAAATCCTCCAGAGCGGCAACCTTGACACAATCCCTATTCTTCATTTATAACAGACTCCTTTTCACACCTTCCAACCTTAATAAACGGTTCTCTACAACTCCAGACATTTGCTGGTCTTGTTCCTCCCCACATGCCACCTTATTTCACATGTTGTTCCTATGTAATTCTGTTCATACTTTCTGGTTACAGGTATGGGCTCAAATCAATGTCATTTTCCACACTTGCATTCCCTTTTCTCACACTAACATCTTCTTAGGAAGCCTTTCTCCTTGCTGGGAGGGAACAGACCTTAATGTTTGTATTGTTGATTTACTGTTAGCTGTTGCATTTCAACAGATCACGATTAATTGGAAAAACACTTCTAATATCTCCTTTACAGCGTGGTGGTACAATGTATGTCATAATCACAGGTTGGATACTGCTTTTGTTTTTCCTATTAGTATGGCGGCAAAACGTACGGAATTATGGCTCCCTATTACGCTGTACCTTGATACATGTGCCAAGTATTCATTTCATCCATCGCCTACCCAACAAGAAGTCTCCAAACCTCCTTGATTACCCTTCGCATTTCTTTTCTTTTCATTATCACCTTAAATGCTTCTATTCTTACATGAACATATTTTCAGACTTGTTGCTTTTCCCTTATTTTCGCTTTATAGCTCATGGTTAATTTTTATTCATGATTTTGCTGTATTACGTTGATTGCTTCAATGATTGTTATTACTTCCTTTTCCCTTTTTCCCTAATCACTTTTGAATTACTCATGTACTTTGTATTGACACCCTGTTTTTCTTTTGTCTAATAAAAAAAATTTTGAACTTAAAAAAGAACATAGCTGTCCTTATTCTCTTTTGTTGACCAATCAAATGCGGCTTTTCACTGGAGAGTACCATCCAACTAGCTGCTGGTAAATGTGGCATTGGCATATATCAGGTTTGTACGGTATTTTACCTATAACCTTTCCCTTTACAGACGTTTTGATTCTTTGTTAGATCCGAACTTGGCCCAGTCTCCTCACTCCAGGATTAATATTTTGGCGTATCTCGTGTTATAGATGTAGGTATCTAATAGCATGGTCTTTATGACCCATTTGTATTCCTGTTGCTTTTCCCTGTGTGTAGCCTTTGACTTCAGGGGAAGAATCTCAGCTTCAGACTTTGCAGTTCCAGGCCAGGCACCTGCTAAAAGCATGGCTGCTCCTGCCTCATGGGCAGCCATTTTAGAACCTGGGCGCTGTGGTGGATAGCCCTCTGTCACCACCATCACCGCCTGTTGGCAGCAAACATATGGGATGTTGGCAGGACTCCTTGGAACTGAGGTAAAGGCGGGGTCTTAGTAGCCATCTTAGCCAAGGTTCCAAGAGGATAAAAACCTTAGCAGCTGGTTACCAGGACCTGTGTCTGCTACGCTGGACCTGCGGGTAAACGCATTTCACTGTCTTGCCAAGAGCTGGCAAAAAGACCTTGCGTTCCTGCAACAATTTTCAGGGCGGGGATGCTAGCAATTAACAAGGGACATATCTAAGCAGAGCCGAGCACCACTTTTTCTGTGCTTGCACTAGCTGAAGTGCATTCATTTGACCCATTATTTCTCAGTGTTAGGGCATGATTTTCATATGACCCAGCACGGAAACAGTGAGGAGAGAGGATTTTCCTCTTTATTCCTGAGCTGTGCTCTCTGAAAATCATGCACTAACAGTGAGAAATATTAGGTTAAATGAATACAGTTCAGACAGTGTAAATGCTTAAAACAGGCGCTCTGCTCTGCACCAGCACACATAACTGTTCTTGCCATGAAGCTGACTCCTCATGGAGAGACTTTTGTTTCGGCTCGGTCCAGTAGCCCAGGTCTTCTCAGTCTTAATCTGCCAGAGGTATGGACAACCCCTTCCGTAGCCATGTTGCTGCAGACACTAGCACCTAAGCCAAAGGTCCCAATGGAGGTAACAGGCCAAAGGCAAAAATATTCCGAGAGGACACCAGTACTCAAGGCCAGAGACACTGCTGGAGAAGAAGAGACTCTTCTAGAAGAATTCTAAGGATAAAACTGGAAAGGATTGGAAGAGCAGGATTATGTTTTAAGCAGCTGGCCCAGCCGGGGAATGAGCCCCACTGTTCCATCAGCGTACCCGTGTAGGCGCCATCCGGAGTCTCCAAGTTGACGGGCGGTAGTCCATCACGGAGGTGCAAGCATGTGACCTGCTTCCTGCAAAACCTTTCATCACTCCACCGTGGTTTCATGAATATTGAACAAACGTTTTTACAAGACGGACTCACATGAGGGAAACAATGGCACAACCACAAACACCACAAGGCCATGTGAGTGGCCACGCCCACTGTGGTGGACTTTGTGAATTTAATCGGGCTGTGCTTTCCGGTCTTGTTTCTACATTCCAAAGTGCCAATGAATAAGGGTGGATTACCCGAAACGCGCCTGGCAAACAAGATTGATGGCTGCTCTTGCTTAACCAGCTCACAGCCTTCGTGAATAAACAAGTGCAGTATCACCTACCTCTTCCATAGGGGGCAACCTTTGGTGAATATATATATATGTCATGTGATCAAGACCCAGTGGGGGTCGAAACGCGTCATGGCGGACAGGCTGGTCGATATTTTACACAAATAAACTGAATTGGCACGAATTTGTGTGTGGATCCATTTCTCGTTCTTGCCAGGCTAAAGGCAGTGAGAAGCGGTGACTTTGGACATATATATATATATATATATATATATATATTGCAGCACGCTTGCCTTGATCCTCCTATCGCGTGAAGAAGGCAAGTGCAGACCCAAATTGATTAAAGTGATTAAATAGAAAATATACTATATACATGGCACCCAATGACAGCGTAAATGCTTTTAAAATTCAAGACCATACTTTAAAGTCTTTTAGAATTTTTTCAAAAACAATACTGTAAATAGCAGCATAATAGCAGCATAAAAAACACCATATTTATATATATATATATATATCTGTGGCTAAAATAAATTAAGGCCTGCTTTAACCACGAAAACTTCTGGTGTCCGTTTCCCGTTTCTCTGCATGTCCGGCTGGAGTGCAGGGGGTGACTGGGACCATACGAGTCTATATATATATCTATATATAGATGTATGTAAATATATATATATATATATATATATATGTATGTGTATATATATATATATATGTATATATATATATATATATATATATATATTTTAACAAGGCTCTCCTCATGATGGAGAAGAGAAAAATTGAGTCGCAACCTTCATCCGGTTTGAAGTATGTAATTTATTCTTTTGAAAGCGGCATTGTTCTTAGCTCAAATGCATTTCGCTCACTCCTGCGGTCGCCAGTAGGTAGTTATAGTTAGGACCTAGTTTCCATAGGAAATCCGCAACATTCTATTGGGAATAACTTTGGCGCCGGTTGATGAATCTTCGCCAATTTCTCAAAGAAGATGGCCCGCTCCGCTCCGCTCCTTCCCTGAAAGTTTTGGGGGGATTCATCAAGTGGGAGCTGAGAAAAATGGGGGTCCCAAAATGTGTTTTCCCCATGTTATTTCCCATAGGACGATTAGACACGGCTACAGCCCGAACGGCTGAACGGAATTACAAGAAATTTGGCAAAATGGTAGAGTCTGATTTGCAGATCACGCTTTTGCTTAAATGGTGTAAATCCCTCCAGTAGTTCCTGAGAAATTCAAAAGAAAAAAAAAAGATATCTATAAGCGCGTACCGTGCGTGCGCGTACCTTCCCGTACACTAGCTGCATGCTGATTGGTTATGAACTGTCTGTCAACACTCTAAACCCGAAATTGTTGGCAGCCATCTTGTGCCTCGGTAGACTGAGGCACAAGAAAGCAGAAAAACAAACGTGTAGGACAAAAAAAGGGGGCAGGGTAGAAACACCCTGACCCCCTAGGCCTGACCAGGTGGTCCCACAAGGACCCCCAAGGCCCAATTTCTTTTTTTTAAAACCCAGTCTGTTTTTTTTCAAATTACCCCCCGGGGGGACCAAATCGCAGGGGCATAGTGATAAAGAAGTGTGGGGGGAGCCCCAATCCCCCCCCCACACTGCCCCGGGGACAGCCGCCCCCCGGGGTCAAGCAACGCAGCCCCCTGGCGCATACTGAAGGCTCCTGGTGGGCTAGTTGGCCCTCAGGGACCCCCAGTATGAAAGGGGAATTAGGTCCCCCTTTGCAAACGCGCCAGGGGACTGCGTTGCAGAGAGGTGTAAAAAGGGGCATAACCTCATTACACCTCTCTGCAATGCAGCCCCATGGCACATACTGGAGGTTCCAGGTGGGCTAGTTGGCCCCCAGGCACCCCCAGTAAGCAAGGGGAATTAGTTCCCACTCTGCAAACGTGCCAGGGGGCTGCGTTGCAGAGAGGTGTAAAAAGGGGCATAGCCTCATTACACCTCTCTGCAATGCAGCCCCCTGGCGCATACTGGAGGTTCCAGGTGGGCTAGTTGGCCCCCAGGGACCCCCAGTATGCAAGGGGAATTAGTTCCCCCTCTGCAAAGACGCCTGGGGGCTGCGTTGCAGAGAGGCGTAAAAAAGGGTGTGGCCTCATTACACCTCTCTGCAATGCCCTCCCTTAGTGCATACTGGAAGTTCCAGGTGGGCTAGTGGGCCCCCAGGGACCCCCAGTATGCAAGGGGAATTAGTTCCTCCTCTGCAAACGTGCCAGGGGGCTGCGTCTTTCAGAGAGGTGCAAAAAGCATTTTTTTTTCAATTTATATTTAAAATATGTAATGTAATTTAAAAAATAAAATATCTAAAAATAAATAATTTAAAATAATGTAGTAAATCAGTATAAAAAATATAACAATTAATACATTTAAAAATTATCATTTACAAAACCATTGAAATTCACTGAAAAAAACATAGGTTTCAGCCACGTTATAGTTAGGAATTGCCATTTAAAAAACCTTTGAAATTCACTGAAAAAAACATAGGTTTCAGCCACGTTATAGTTAGGAATTAGCATTTAAAAAACCTTGCAAATTCACTGAAAAACCATAGGTTTCACACACGTTATAGTTAGGAATTAGCATTTTTAAAACCTTTGAAATTCACTGAAAAAACCATAGGTTTCACACCAGTTATAGTTAGCTGGTAATTTTACTCATACAAAACCTTTGAAATTCCCCGTTATAGTTAGTTCAGCTAACTATAACTCGCATGCCCGCAATGCACTGCTGATGACGTCACATATTACATCACTCATGACATGGTCAGTGACATCACTCATGACATCACTGATGAAATCTCAAATGACATCACTGATGACATCACTGATGACATCATCCAGTGGATGTGTGTCTTTCTGAAAAATAAATCTTTTTTATATATGTATATGTAAAGGTCGATGGAAGAATAAATGGGTAAGTAAGTGTCTAAATGGATGACTTTTTTGTAAAATTGATTGTATAACTGACTGATTAATTGTATCTTAGTGAATGTGGAAGTAGCCAAGCCGAATTAGGACTATTTAAACTATGTCTTAATATGGTTATGATTTCTATGCCTACATAAGGATGGGGTATTTTATAACTATATAAGGGCATGAAACAGGAAAATTACTCTAGGGTCCTAAAACACTATACAACACCCACTCCACGTATTATGTCTAATATTACTAAATCCGTAAGCATCTAAAACATAACATAAGCATGTATTCACAATCCTACCCCACAATACACAAAATGCATTTGATAAGGTTGCACACGAAAAATGAGCATTTGTATAGCACGCATTTAAAAGTAATAGGCGTCATTTAAAACATGAAGTATGATGTTCGCAAAGCTAACTGAATGAATCATGTAATGACATTTTTGAAATGGCTCTAAGTTTATAGAAGAAAAAGTCGAGACCATTCCATAGACGAATATATATAAAATGTTATTGTTATTTTCAGAGGACAAGGTCAAATTCTGTCTCTAGGAAGTGTTGAATTTCTTGTTCTCTAAGAATAGTTCTACTTTCAGTAGATTACTTTGTGCCCAAAAAAAAATCTTTTAAATTCTTTGGGAAAAAAGTCAAAATTAGCCGTAGAAAAATAGAGTTCCAAAGCTTTGGAATGATTGTTATGAAAAGTGAAGGCCAAATTTAGAGTTCATGGAATGCTGTGTGCAGATTTCAAGAGTTATTCTCGGTGTCAGGAGAAAACATCAAATCGTCTAAGCTGGCAAAGAAATCGTCTACCACAGTAGATGAAAGTGGAACTACTTCATAATGCAGATCAATTGTGCACAGATGAGAAGCATCAGCGTCAGTTGCCACGTTAGCAATGTTCATATCAAATGGTACCTGTGTGCCTGTTGTTCCTCGTATCTCACTTCCAGTTGGATTTGCTGGTGAGATCTCAATGAACGACCTTCATCAGTCTCTCTGGACGAGGTCAGTGGCTCAGTTTTTTGCAAAAGAATGGCTTTCATTCTGCTTAAAGTATCAATTTGTATGGAAGAGATATTCAGTGAAGGCCATAACGCCGATACCCTGTCTGTCTTGCTTGTTGGAAACAATACTTGCATAGAACAAGTGACCCTGGCTGACACACTAACTAGAATGGCTTTTCCTGGCAACATGCTACAACAGCTGTGATCATTCAACATTATGTAGCTACCATTGGATAGCTGCCTAAAACTGGATCTATCACTGCTGATGGTGAACCGTGCGGGTGGCAGGAAAGGTTATTTGAAGAACCCTTGCAGGCTCCGTGGAAATTAATACCTTGACACAAAAGTGTACCACTTAGTGAGTTCTTACAAATTTTACCACTAAGAAATATTTCCTTTCCCCCACTTCAACATTTGTGTGTGTATGGTAAATTCCAGGTTGACTTAATGTATCCTTTACCCAACCTTTCATACAGGCCTGCTGGTATATGCTGTAGACAATACTGAAATTGGAAAATCGTCACTGGTGTCGTGATGGTGCCATATATTATCCATTCTACGACTTGTTTCTCAGAAACGGTTAATGGTAATCTTTCCAGTTTTTCAATGCTCAACACCGTATAGTCTGCTCCTCTTTGTGCCAAAGAGATTTGTTTATCTGTAAGGTTAAAGACAGTAAACAATGACGTGATATTGATTAGACGCCATGGTACGTAGCCTGAACGGAGATTTTGTAATGTCCAGCCTAGCAGCATTATAGAACGTAGTTGAGACTGGCCATGTTGTAACATTAGAAAGTCCTGCTCTATTATGTCAATAGCAGATGATACAATGCTGTCCAAAGAATAAATTCTGGAGAACAGAGCCATTAACCCATTGTCCACTACAGAGAGAGCTTTCTCTAAATGAATCCAATTAATCTCTCGTATCTTTTCTGCAGTTGCCATTTGCATGATTTTCCATGCTTCATTGTAAGTAGAATATATACCGGCGTATATGAAACATTTTTGACGTGGTTTACGAGGTCCAAGTAAGAAGTCTCGTAAGTCAACGCCTTCTTTAAGTAAAGTTAAGTGTTGTTTAATTTCTGGAACTGTGGATTTCTGTAGCCATTCAAGGCATAGTTTTCCCACACTGTATGTGGTGACTATCCCTGGATATTGTCTCTGGGAATATCTTGGATTTGGCCTGTTCATTTTGAACCCTTGTGTTATGTTCAGGAATCTATCTCGTCAGTTATTCGTGTCTGTGGGCCAGATTAACAATTTTTCCAAATCAGGAATAGTTCTGTTGTGTTGTAAAATCTGTTTTAAGTCTACCTTCTCATCTGCAGTACCATTACTGTCAGGTGTGGCTTTAGGTATGGACGGTTTGTTTAAATCTTTTATCTTAGCTAAGTCAAAACATGATGTTTGTTGAACAGTTTCATTTAAAAATATAATTTGTCCTGGAATAATGCAGGCTCTGAACAAGGCTTCTAAACCCTGCACCTGCCAATCTTTTGAGCCCCAGACAGTTTTTGTCTCAATGTTGTCTTTCCAAAAGTTAAAACCCAATGTAGACAGCTGAGCATAAAAGTTCGCAGAATAAATTTGTGTAGTATTGCTCAGCATGTTTTTCATTCCTGTCTTATTCATATTTTTGAAATAAAACATTTCTGGATGTTTGACATTAAAACCTGAGAAGTATGGAAACTTTTCATAAAATGTTTTTGAGCTGCCCTTTGGCGGCGTTGGACACTGTTCCCATTGATTATGAGTAAAAACATTTCTAGGGTTTGCAAATTTGTGCAAGTAATGGTGACCATAATGATTAAAACAATACATTTGTTCATGATCTGATGAACTTTCTAAGTATTCATGTTTAGTGAATTTAGCTGACATTTCTAAATCTGTCATCATATTATTAACAGTTTCAAAGTCCCAATCATCAGAAAATGTGCTGGGTGAAACAAAGTCACTCAAGGAAACCTTAAACTGGTGTAGAATCTTCAACAGTTCCACCGGGCCATAAATGTCATAATCAGTTGTGTCCCATGCTATACCACCAGGTATAGAAACGGCTGTAATGTTCACTGATGACAGGTCTCTTTGTTCATGATGAGATGATTTGTGAGGTTTCAGGAGCAAGTTGATGTTCTTACTTGCTGTGTCTATTATACTGTATTTTCCATCTATCATCTTTCCCAAACTTAAAACAAGAATGAGCCAGAGCAGGAGAAAAAGTACACCTAACACAATCTAAAATTAAACCCATGGTGAAACCAGATATCTTTTTTCAAGTTGACGAAAGAGTTCTGTTATTTTTGCTTTGAAAGTTTTATTTGCTGGTGTAGTTTCAGGTTCACTTGGATCCTCAGAAAATGTATAAAAGTTGATGAAATAGCCAGAGGCAGTTCTGTCAATTGTTGGGATTGCATCCGGATTTTTCGGAATCGCTGGAGCTGTTTCTTCCTTTGTCATATTAGTATAGTCAGAGGCTATATCATTGCAGACTGGTGTTTCTTGACGAACTGTTATTTGGGTTTCAAGAGGCACAAGTTCCATGGCTTTGTTGCATAGTTCTTCTTTTCTTACTGTAGGTTTATCAAAGGTGATTAGTCTTTCAGTAGCTAGATTTGGTCGTCTGCTACTTCTCGGGAGTCCACTGGGCCTACTACTTATTATTTGCCACATGATGTGGTTTGACCAGGTCGATGGACACGATTCTGTTCTCCCTTTTTCCAGCACGCGGCGGTAGTAACACTGATCTTGTTCCAAGGATTGCTAAGACAGGTACTGCTTTTCTGTAAGAAGACCCAATTTCCTTCTTTACCGCAATCTTTTCCCTGACTAGATCCCCAATCTTTGGAATCCAGACACGCCTTGCTGGGACAGGTGGCTTTTCTTCAATGGTCATTGGCTTTTGTGTTGTGTTACTCAGACTTCTTCCTGTTTCATTTAAGTCCTGTAAAAGAGACAAACGATGTTTGATATCAAAGTGTTTCTGTTCCACCACTGAAATTTGACAATCAAGATTCTGGATGAGCATTCTAGTACCAAATAGTAATTCATATGGAGTGATTGCCCCCAGAGAATTTCTTGGCAGATTATTAAGACTACGTTGGACCCACCCGTCACCCGAACCTAATACCCTAGCTGTTATAGATTGCTTTATGTCACGGTTTTTTCTTTCCACTACCGCATTTCCCTCAGGATGGAATGGACATGAGTACCGCAAAGCAACGCCCCAGCTAGCCATGTCCTCTTTGTAAGCTCAAGAGCTAAACGCAGGACCCTGGTCAGAATGTAGCCTGCGAATTGCGTATGTGCTGATAAAGACTCGCAAATCTTTTGTAACAGTTCTGGCGTCAGCCGAGCGCTGGGGCCATATCCAAATGAATCTTGTCCTAATAGTTGTGGGACCGCATCCGTCCATGGTGACGTCTGCGTGTAGAAAGTATAATGCTGTCTAACAGTGGTGTCTGTACTGGGCTGGCTACACTGTAGTCAGGTACCTGGTGGCTTTCAAAGCTATGATTTCTGTGACAGGTATCACAGTTAATTCCGAATTTGTATACTTCAACACTCATTCACGGCCACCAGTACATCTCTTCTAATTATATTAGAGATTTTAAGATCCCTTGATGTGTCAGACCCTCTGCCATATGTGCTTCGTGAACCAAAGCACCTCTCTGGTTCCTGTTTGGAATTACTCTATCCCCCACTCCAGGGATTCGAGCAAAAGGAAGGGAGATTGCATCAATTATGTATGTATATCCCAGTGGATAATTTAGAGGTAACGCTGCATAGCTGCCTTTCATTGAGGCATTCCCTGCTAGGATTGTTTCACCGTCTATTTTTCTTTTTGAACGAGTGATTGCAGCTACGGAAGCCGTTTGCACAGCTGCCTTCGTGGCTTCATCAGCCAATGAATTCCCTGCAACGTGAACGCGATCACGCTGATGACTCAGTGTATGAATCACGTGAGTCTTTTGTAGTTCTTTTTGCAAAAGAACTACTTGTTCCCAAAGCATTTTATGCTTAATTGTGCCACCTTTAGCATCTTTGAAACCGTTTTAAACCCAGTTCTGCAGATATTCATTGTAAGACTGGATGCAGTAATACGAATCACACACTATAAGTGTGGGGAATTCGCGGTCGGTATTCTCAAGCGCCATCTTGAAAGCCTATAGTTCAGCTCGCTGAGCTGTACAGTCTCCGAGTGATTGAGTTTTAGTGACCGTAGGTCGAAATTTACCTTCGCGCCATCTACCTTTAACAATCGGGCACGCAGCACTATATGCTTGTTTACCCCCAATCGCGGGCTGTGCTGATCCGTCTGTATAGATTATAAATCCGTAATGTTCTAGAGGCAGAATTTCGGTCGGCAGAGGACAGTCTTGTTCGTATTGGAGAAATTCTTGTGTCTTCAAGTAT
This sequence comes from Lissotriton helveticus, assembly GCF_964261635.1. Classification (NCBI taxonomy): domain Eukaryota; kingdom Metazoa; phylum Chordata; class Amphibia; order Caudata; family Salamandridae; genus Lissotriton; species Lissotriton helveticus. The sequence continues at coordinate 1,781,363,771 of NC_136061.1, forward strand.
GGGTCAAAAAGGTATTCAACGTCTGTTGCAGCAAGAGAGTTAACTCATTGTAACCATCATGGATGTAAAGCCTTAGCATTTGGAATGCTCGCTTTTTTTACTGCCTCTAAGGCAGGTACAGGTGTAACGATCATTATGCGTTTACCCTGAGCTAGAGCTCTCTCTTTTGCTAATGCAGTTTGAACCGCTGTCAGAATGTTTTCTATAGAAGTGAATTTCATTTCAGCTTGTGTGTACAAATGTGATTTGTACGCTATTGGTTCCTTTTCACCTTCATTAAAGGTCAGGTATGAGAATCCGCATCTCCCTGGTATGATCACAAGATTGCGCACATTGTCGCGTGTTTGTAACTGTGTTTTTGCTAACATGTCTGTTTGCACTGAACTCAAAATTTCTGTGTGTTCTTGAGTCCAATTAGTTGGTTTAAAATCAGTTTTTGATTAGTTCGTAGAGAGGTCTAACCCTTTCTGCGTAATTTAGAACATATGTTCTACCAAAATTCAGGAAACCTAGAATTGACTGTAAGTTTTTCAGCATTTTAGGAGGTTGAAGCAGCGCACATTTCTCTAGAAAGTTGGCTGCCAAGCTTTTGCCTTCACTTGATAACTCGTATCCTAAGAATAGGACGTTGAGGTGGGCAATTCGTGATGTCTTAAAATTGAATTTATACCCTTCAGAAGCAAACCCAAGTATTATGGTATTCACTCTTTTTAAGTATACGTCCAAATCATTGTCTGTAAGATAGATGTCATCGACATATGATAATGCCTCATCATCATACGTTTGTAGTAACTCTGTTACTCTGGCTGAAAATAAACCTGGACTATTCTTGAATCCCTGGGGGAGACGGAAAAATTGTCACTGTGTCCCCATGATGGAGAAAGTGGTCAAATACCTGCTTTCTGGTACAATGTTTTGACAGAGGAAACCATATGAAATATCTAAGGTCGTTTTATATTTTTGGGCACAATGTTATTCATCAGTGCTGCACTGTGTGCATTGTGTACTGCAAAAGTTTTGCAACAAGAGTTTAGATGTCTGTAGTCCAAAACTAGACAATATGAATTGTCTGGTTTGGAGACAGGAAACAAAGGATTGTTCATGGATGAGGTGCATGTTTCAATCACCCCTTGGAATTCAAGTTAATTTAGAATCTCCCTGATTTGTTTTTTAGCCTCCTGTTTTACAGGATATTGCCTTTGCATTGCTGGTTGAGTTTTCAACAGGATTTTATGGTGAGGGGAATCCTCATTATATCCTACATGATTTTTGTATAATGCTGGAGCCTGGGCTACAGCCCATTTCCTGGCATAGGTGTATTTTTTATTAATTGGAATGTGATTTGAGAAGGCTGGCATAATTATCTCTTCGCCATGTGGGCACTCCCTGATAAATTCAAGTGGCCAGTCTTGTTCAGCTAGAAGAATGTCATAACCCTTAGATATCTTCTCCCAAAAGAGTGCTTTTATTTTCCTAGTTATGTCCCCCTCCATCCAGAGTGTTACTTCATATAACTTATGGGGTACACTAACCCTGGTGTCGGCAGTTTCAACTTGAATGCATTCATTCAAGTCCACTGTCTCAAGATGATCCTTCAGGATTTTGCGAGCTATGGTGACCTCTGCTGCGCTGTCTAGCATTGTTTGGGCCCACTCCCCGTTCTTGAGTTGTGTCCTCAAGATCCTTTCTTGGTGAATTGAGTTTTCTTATTTTTTGGAATGTGCTGTTCGTCTTTGGACTTCACGTGTTCTTCTTTTTGTTCTGATCATCCTCTTCTTTCGAATTTCTGCGAGGAAGTCTGAAAGGTAAGAGAGGAACGTCTATCAATGTCTTGATATCTATCAGGTTTTCTCAAATTATCCCTATTTCTAAGGTTATATCTCTTTTCAGAGGGCTCCTGTTGAGGAGACCTTCCTCTGGACTGGGAACGCTTCTCTTTAGGAAGTGTCTGTTTTGTGTATTCCCACTTCTTTTTAGGAGTAGTGATATTATTTTTAATAAAAACTTTTTCAGGATTTTCAGTTAGGTGGAGTTTTACTGGTTTCCCACCCAAACTATCTCTACCTAGTTCTTCATACGATTTTTCAGTAATTCTGGCAAGCTCATACGGTTGCTCAGTAATATCTGTGTCTTTTAGTTTTTGGCGGATCGCCACGGATGCCGCTTCACCTTTAATGTTGGCTAATAGTATAGCCGAGACCTGTTTAAAATCTTTTAGTAATTTCATACCAGAATTCAAGGCCGGTTCAGGACTGTATTAATTTTTAATCTGTCTTAGAACGTCTGGTATTACCACCATAGACGGAACACCATGTGTTTTTGTGTAGATTGAAGCAAAGACTGTACCCCAAGTGTCACAGTCCTCTACGTGTGGTGCAATCCCCATTGGTAAACAGATTGTCAGAATCCTGTGTTTCTTATGAGGTGTACTATCAGGGAATACTGCCTCTATTTGAGTAATTTTTTTGGGCTAACCAGAATGGAATTTATTCCCATTTTGCGGGTAATTTACCAATGACTGACTGTATAGTCTGTGGTGTAATTTTGTTTGTGTTCCCTGATGAGGGGTGTGCTGTGGAATCCTTCTAGTAGGTTGGACTATTAAAGTCCGCATGACATATTGAACCAATTGTCTGTGTATTTTCATTAGCTGTTTTAGCTGAGATAATAGTTCTGGATCTGTCATCCTTTCAATGTCAGGATGTGGTGTATAGCTGGCTAGTACCGGCCATGTTGCTCCTGGTCTACCTAGTGGACCGAGCCTGGTAATGTGATTTTGATGTTGTAGGGCACCATTAAACCAGAGCTGATGCTCTTGGTAAGAAAGTGGAATTTCAACGTCCTCGAAGGGAACGTATTTGCTGGAGGTTCCTCTACTTTGTAGTAGTGGAACTCATGTGTTACTGCATTTGCTGCAGGAAACAGGATCCATGAATAGAATACCTCTGTCTGCCAATATTCATGTGCTTCTATAACAAATATTACCTTACCAATTCTCGATGATACTCCATTTTCTATAAGTTTTATAGTGATTGTTTTCCATATATTTGCCGGGATGAGTATAGTATCCGCGTCATTTTGTTGGAGATTTGTTTCATCTAAGACTGCCTGAGCTGCTGCTGCAGCTCTCTCCCTTTCGTCGTCACTCTCCGTCATTTTGTTGACCGAAAGTTTTCAGAGCAAGTTTCAAGGAAACAAAGATTAGGTGCACAATATTTTGGAACACTGTATCCTTCAACGTTGAACAAACCAAACACTAATACATTTTATCCTTTAACCCACTCCAGACGTCTATTGGATTATTTTACGGGAAAAAAGGGTCTGTGTGAAAAGCACGACTGAGTTACTCTAGTATCTAGCGTTAAATTATCGCCTTACCAAACGTTGGGCGCCATGTAGTGTAGTTCCTATATTCCCAATCGGCTCTGCACATTATATCCTATAGATTTGACGTAGGACTGAAGTCAACTAGGTCTCTACCGAATATACTAGACATAATTTATGAGTGCCAGCTAGCTCAGAGATCACTAGAAACTTTCTCGAATACACAAGAAGGGATTAGTTTCTGATAACCGCATAAACATGACAACTTTGTTTCCCAAGCATAAGAAATCCATCTCTAGAGTCGCGGAAACAATAGATAGTTATTTCACTCAGTCAATCGTGCATGCTTTGTTTCACCAGAGGTGCAGAGAAATAGAGAGACAAGCGTTTTCGATAAAAGTGTATTTATTGAACAGTCTTCTTTCTCATGCAGAGGAAATGAACTGCTACAATCGTAATACTGGTTGCAAAGTATAATGCGTACAGTATGAAGAGTTGTAAAATAATACTGGAAAAGCATGATATGGTTTCTAAGCCATAGAATTCATAGAATACATACATTAATAAATAAAGACTAAAAGTACTCAACTGGTGTTTCTGAAATACGCCTACCCCAGTGTACCTAACCTAGGTCTAGTACAAGGAGTAAGTGAGGTGTAGCTTAGTTTAAGTATTCTTTGCCAAGAATCTATCCAAGAGTTCTCTAAGGGTCTAATCAGCTCCGTACCTTGGTTTCAGAATGAAGGAGGTCTTGAATCTCTCTCTCAGGACTCGATTTCCCAACAAGCCGCAAGTGTAGGTTGGAAACACTGGAGCTGGATTTCTCGGCAAGAGAAAAGACTCTCTCAGTGCGTCTGCTGGAGGGTCGGCTTCCTTCGGCACTTGCTGCAGCATGGATCGTCGGGCAAGTAGATAGTCGAACTGCTCCAAACCACTGTGTGTTTGCCTGGGCAAGTGTGGGCATATTCATACCTTGAAGGTGCCGAGTTTGACGTAAGTTTGGACATAATAGCATCATCAAGGACTCAGTTCTTTGAAAACTCCATGAGTTCCAAGAAATCATTGTAGATTTTCGGAACTAGTGAAAGTAGCCAAGCTGTATTAGGACTACTTGAGCTATGTCTTAACATGGTTATGATTTCTATGCCTATATAAGGATAGGGTATTTTATAATTATATAGGGGCATGAAACAGGAAAATTACACTAGGGTCATGAAACACTATACAACAGTAGAAAGGGGGCAGGGTAGAAATACTTTTACCCTCTAGACCTGCTTAGGGGGTCCCAGAAGGACCCCCAGGGCCCACAATTTCTTTTTTTTTTAAAAAAGACCCTGTGGTGCAGGTGCGTTTTGCGCGGACTCTGCCGTAAAAAATAAAATAAATAAAACTGAGCTTTTTTTATAATTAGCCCCCGGGGGGGTTAAATACCGGGTGCAAAATTATTACCTTTTATGGGGGCCCCTAGTCCCAGGGATCGTCACCTCCAGGGGCTAAAAAAAAATGGTGGGGGGAGGAGTCCACGGTCCCCAAAGCCGCTGGGACCGCCTCCCCCGAAGGGCTATATGTATTGTGGGAAGGGGGACTGCATGGCCTCCCCTCCTGGAGCACTCGAGGGCCCCATCACCATCCGGTCTCTAAAGCCCCGGGGACCACCACTCCCTGGGTCTTTATGTATTGTGGGAGGGCCAGCTCTTGCAGTGTCCCGGGGTGTCCATCCCAACCTCCCATAGCAAGGAAACCTGTTCTCTTTTTCAAAATCTAAATCAGATTGGTTTTTCACATGGGGAGCTGCATGTTAGTAGCTCCCCATGTGGAAAAGCAATGCCGTCTCTCAAACGCGTAGAAATTGTGCACCAAAGGCACTGGAGTTGTGCATCCAGCGCGTGCACACCAGGGGGCTGCACTGAGCGCTGCGCTGGGTGCGCGACTTCTAATTTTGCCGTAAAAAAATAGCCCATATCAGTAATTTCTAATATCCCCGGGGACCCTATCCCTCGGGTCTTATAAAAAATGTTGGGGACCGTGGGGGGAGCCACTATGCCCCCACTGTCCCGCCGGCTCCCCGCGTCCTTCGGGAGCCGGCCTTGCTTTTCCACATTGGGAGATGCTAACTTGCATGTGGAAAAGCAATCTGGTTTGGATTTTGAAAGTGAGAATAGATTTCACTGCTCTGTCTTCCAAAATCCAAACCAAGGGGCCGATTAGGATGGCGGACGGATGTATGACCGCTGGGCTGGAGAAGGCCGAAAATGCACCTCATCGTCCACCAGCAGCGGGCCTTCCGTCCGCCATATTAGGAAGGGGAACTGGGCCCATTTACCGTCCGCTGCATAAAAACGTGCACCGCTGCGGGAACACACCAGACACCACGGTGGACGGAGCCAATCCAGGCTCACCGCCGTGCGGAATGACGTCCTGACCGTCCGCAATATTACGATGTCACAAACAAACCAGAACACCGCAGCGGAAACACCTCCATCTCATAGATGGCGGAAGCACCACAACGGAGAGGGAAAGCATTGCCACGAAACCCACCGCACAGACCCGACCGCCATGGACCCAGCCCTACACGCCTTCCCGGCCCTGTTCCTACTTCACTACCAGCAAGTCATGCACCGCCATGGACGCCGCCGCAGGTATGCAAACATGCAATACACACATACCACGCCACAGCGTGCATGAACACTGGTACCTGTCCACACCAGATACCCTGGTGGGGACAGGAACACACACAAGTACACCCACACCAGTCTCACCTCAGCACAATCACCCCCCGCATCAGGCACACGCTGCCCATGCAACACCACAGCCAGCCCACGGACGGACTCCGCTGCACTGTCGGCGGTTGGGCCTGTTACCGCAGCCACTCCGTCAGCCGCGGTCGGGTTTTGCTGGAGGAAAATCCTAATAGCATCGCCGGTTTCCCCACGGTGCGGTCGGACGGTCATTTCCCGTGAGACTGGCGGTCCGGATGCTTTCCATCATCCATCTTAATCAGCCCCCTAGTTTGCTATGGGAGGGGTGGGAGCCGTGAGATTCCCCACCCTCTCATTGTAAACAGCAGTGTCCCGGCGGTGGCACCACGGGACACTGCAGGAGCCGGCCCTGGTGCGTGGCGGTCCCCAGGGCCCTCGATGGCTCCAGGCGGAGGGCCACGCAGCCTGCCTCCCACAATACACATATCCCCGGGGTTGGTGGTTCTTGGGGCTTGAGGGGGGTCCTTGAGGGCCACACACTAATTTTGCAGGGGGGGCCTTGGACGTGAAAGTTGCGCAAAGGGGTTGTAAATCTGGTACACAGTGTTCGGTTTTACTTTGCTTTCCTTTCTGTCATGTAGAGGATCCTGGGTAAATATAACGGTTTCTGTACAGCCAGTACCTTTCAACCCTACCCCCAAACTGCTTACTGCTTTGTTTCCATAGTAACAGCTCATGGAACACTTAAGTGAGCACAGAGGTTAGAAGTTCACCACACAATGTTGCTAATCGAAACAGCTACTGTGCTGATGTTTTAAAGGTTTTCCATAGGAACTGTTAGTCATAGCTATAGACTGTGGTAAAGAGCTGGTGAAGAGTTAGCCACAGTATTATACTTCTAGTTATAAATATCATTTCTATTTTTAAATGTTTAAAACTATATGATTATCACACTAAATAATAGTGAAATGTTGTCAGAAAAAGAAGACATACATACCTTTTTAAAATTAACTTTTATTAAAACAACAATAAATAACTGGAAACGTAACTTAAAGATAACAATGTAATAAATAGCTAGAAACATAACTTAAAAAAAACAATTAAACAAAATGTGATATGAACTCCAATAGAAGTAGGGTAGGTAATCTGCAAAGCAAAAATGAAAATAAGTGTTCAAAATTAGGTCGATGTGTCTATATTAGGTCAAACATTACAAGTTAAGGAAATACTTGGTGATAATTTTTAATTTGCTTGTCTGCAGTGTGCCTGATACATTCCACCTATCTTATAGGCTCGCGTTCAAGAGGTGTCTGTATGGAAGGGCCTACTGCGTCAACCCTCATATACGGACACAGGCGTGAGCATGGCCATTTTTTGATTTCTGGCCACTACTGTCAACCCAGTTGGTCTTCCTCCATGTGCAGGTCAGCATAACAAACAAAGAAAAAGACCCAATGGTCATGCTGTTACCGTACACAAAGGCGGAGAATCAACATATACCGCCCAACGCCTGTGTCCGTTTATGAGGGTTTTTTACAACAATGGTTTGCTACGTTATTTGAGACCCTGGTGACACAGGGCAAGTGGTCCACTCTCCCCCTACTTGATATTTATACTAACTGTTGGAAGCTGAGTGGTTCACAGCTTCTCTTTGCCTCCCCATTGATGTTCTGAGTGGGTGTATACCAGCCATGAGGGAGTGTGTGTGTGTCGTTCTGACAACTAGACCTGGAAGTAAGAATCAGTACAATGGAAATCTGGGCAATGTTTTGTTTTTGTTTCTTCCTGATAGAGTAAGTGGAGTGGGCTGGCCTCACGTATGCCAGTGCTGCACGAGGCTGTGAACCATGATTCCTGAGCTATGGGCGTGGTTCCGTCGTGAGCTATATGAGAAATCAAGTGATTCTGGTGTCCGTTTTGTAGTGCTGGCGTCACCCGTTCTTAAACGCAAATGTGTCATTATATCTGTAAAGTTCCACAACATAGCCAACATGGAAGGTACGAGGTAACACTGACTCTATATTCATTCATAGTTGCACACATAAAAGATGGTGGGCATGACGCATTTCTGCGATTATAAATGTTTGTTCAGTGGAGTGTTGAAGCTGTAGTAATACAGGGCTGTGAAAGGTTTGAGTAGCAGGTTTTGGCGCATGAAGGGCAGCTAATATATATATATACGTATGTGATTATTCGGGTATACTGTCGAACTTGGTACTATAAATCAGTGTTCGAGCCTCAGAGTTGCGTCCTCATCCTGTTATTGTAGAGAAATGACGTAATCTACGCGTGCCTGAAAATGTACTGTAAATACGGTGCTCATGTAAATTGCTGATATACTTTTGGGTTGATTTGCGCTATATAAATATGCTAAAAAAATAATAAAAAAAAGGAGGAATAGCCTACACTTACTGTCAGAGGTAAGATGCTTGTAAACACTATTTATATCACAATATAATGTGGTAGGGCGCAGGAGCAGCATTTTACGAACATAATAAATACACAGACACAGATAGATAGTTGAAGTGTGTATGGGCACATGTGCTCGATTCCATTTTATTACGTTGCTGTTGGTAACACGTAGAATAGTAATTATGATATCATACATAGATATTCAATCGTAAATGGTTTATGATTTCTGCTGTACAAAGGTAAGAGCACTACATGTAAAAAAATACACAGAAGATTCTATCGTAAAGTGTTCATGAGTTGTGGTGCACTGAGGCAGGGTCGGTTTGTGTGAACCTGTGATGATGTGTGGATCAGGCAGACCGCACTGCTAATAATGTCTTTTGCTACTGAATTTTGCCTTGATAAGGCCACATGGCGATTATTTATGGTGCACTGAGTTAGTGGTAGGTCTGGTAGTCAGTGTGTTGCCTACTGGGCTGTATAATCTGTAATCACAATTGAAATAAAAGATGAAACATGTATGGAATACATTGTCGAAATGTGTATGTTGCAGGGACATTATAGTTCAAGTTGTGACCTGTGCTGTCCGCAGTGTAGACTGCCATTGACTGTGCCTTTGCAATTACAACGTGTTATTTGTTTTTCAACTAAACCCAGAACTGATATAAAAGACGTTTTTGAACGAAGGCTACTAAAGGGATATTGTATAGGGTTTGATAGATGTTGTATTTAGTTTGGTACTGCCCTCTGGAAATAATGAATAAAGAGTCAGTGGAATTCTGCCTGAATACTGCCACGTGGCGATGAATTATGGTGCACTGAGTTAGTAGTACCTTTGGGACTGAGCGTGTATGTAACCTGGGATGATGCGTGGTCCGGACAGGCCGCACTTGGGTAATGTTTTTTGACTACTGAATTTTGCCTTAATAAGGGCACTTGGATATTATTTATGGTGCACTGAGTTACTGGTACGTTTGGTGCTCACCGTGTGCTCACCCTGCGATGATGCGTGATTCTAGCAGTCTGTACTCAAAGCATTAACTGTTACATACTGTACTGCATGAACGTTTATCAATTGCTCTGCAAACTAGGTCTACTGATTGCTCCCCATAACAAATTAAACAATTGCATTTCATCCAGTGCAATCTAACTTTCTCAAAATGGGGACCTATGTCTGGTGGTGATGTTGAAGGTGATGCCCCAGAGGTACTTGGTATTGCTGGTGGTGGAGGTACATTTTGGCACTGTGTTCTACATTCTTTGTGAACATGGTTCACAGGATGCTGGGATTAAAGGTGTTTGCGCATACTAGCAGTGCCAGAGGAGTATTTTTTCTCTGTGCCTTAAATAAATGAAGGCTAAATTTCCTACTGTCTGTAGTGTAGATAGAAAGCTGAACTCAAGTTGTGAATACTACTGCCCGCAGTGTAGAGCGGAGCCACTAGTCAGCACAGTTATAGAAGAATGCTTTTTTTCACTTATTTGAACAAAGTGTAAATACATACAGTATAATTGTCTCTGCACTATGTAAATCAAAGCGGTACAAAAGGGGGTGGTGATGGACGGAGCATCTGAACCAATCAAACTCTCACACCCAGTCAACAGATCTGGGTTTAATCCATCACCATTCTTTAGCCCACTCTGCCACCCCAGTTCAGACATGGCCATATGCAAATCAGTCTGACCCTGTGCCTCATGGGAACAGTCCAGCCAGAACTGCCAAGCCATGCCTTCCCTGGACCGGAAACAAGATTCCTAGGACCGGTTCCTAGGACCGGTTTCTGGTATTACTGCCGTCTTCAGCAAGGCTTGCTTGAATCCAGTGGCAAAGAAAATCAAGGCTGAATTCCCTACTGTCTATAGTGTACTTGTAAAGCTGTATTCAAGTTGTAAACCCTGCTGTCTGCAGTGTAGATCTTAGGGTGGAGTGCATCATCTGTAATTATGATTGAAGTGGAAGATAGAACATATATAGAATACATTATTAAAATATGTATGTTTCGGGGACATTTAAAAGGGACAGTATGTCTAACAGTGACATAAAACTGTTCACTCTTCTTTGCAATGATTTATGGTGCACTGAGTTAATATTATCTTTGGCGTTGAGCTTGTACGTGTCCTGCAATAATGCGTAGTGCAGGGGGCCCGAACTGGGAGAAATGTTTTTTTGCCTAGTGAATTCTGCTTTAATAAGGCTATGGAGAGATGACTTGTGGTGCAGTGAGTTAATAGTATCGAAATAACTCAGCGTGTGCGTACTTTGCCATGATTCGTGGTTCGGGGGGGTTGCAGTGGTATAAATCTCTTGTGTACTGAAATACGTTGTGTACAATCGTCTTTCTACCTGAATGGTGAGCTCTCACAATGTAGATCGAAGGCAGTAGTGATCACTGACATCATGAAATTCTTTATGTCATATCTTTTAACAAAATCTGAGGACATAAAGTACAGTTAACTCTACCTTCACATAAACAAGACTAAATGTCATTCTGTTCATAGTATAGATTGAAAGCTGAATTCAAAATGTGAACCCTGCTGCCCGTACTGTAGAACGAAGGCAGAAGTATCGACAAATGATTTTTGTCACTTATTTTAAGAAAATCAGAAGACATATATTACAATTGTTTCTGCATTAAATAAATCAAAGTTGAATTCCCTACTGTTGACTTCAAGTTGTGAACCCTGCTGTCCGCAATGTAAATTGAAGGCAGTAGTTGACACAAACATTGAGGAATGCTTTTTTGTCAGAGTTAACAAAATCTGAGGACACAGTATAATTGTCTCTTCCTTAATAAATCGAGAATGAATTTAATGTTGTCTGTAGTGCTGATGCGCTTCTGGTATCAAGTAGTGAACACTGTTGATCGCAGTGTACATTTGAAAACAGAACTCAGTACACTCATTGAGGAATGTTTTTTGTGGCATCCTTTAACAAAATTGTCTCTGCCTTACATAAATCAAGGATAACTTGAAAGCTGTTTGTAGTGTAGATGAAAAGCTGAATTCAAGTTGTGAACCCTGCTGTTCGCAATGTACATCTTAGGTTGCACTGCATTATCTGTAATGTACTCCATACATTGACTGTTGCATATGGGACTCATGAACTGGTATCAAGTGGTGAACTCTGTTGATCGTAGCGTACATTTGAAGGCAGTACTCAGTACAGTCATTGAGGAAGGTTTTTTGTCGCATCATCTAACAAAATTGTCTCTGCCTTATATAAATCAAGGCTAACTTGAATGTTGTCCGTAGTGTATATGGAAAGCTGAATACAAGTTGTGAACCCTGTTGTACGCAGTATGGATTGAAGGCAGTAGTTGACACAGACATTGAGGAATGCTTTTTGTCACTTTTTTAAACAAAATCTGAAGACATATAGTACAATTGTCTCTGCATTAAATAAATGGAGCCTGAATTTCCTACTGTTCATAGTTGAACAAAATATGAGGTTGAGACTGAATTCAGTATTGTCTGTAGTGCTTCTGCACAACTGATATCAAGTTGTAAACTCTACTGACAGCACTGTAGATCAAAGGCAGAAGTCTTTTAGTCTCCTCATTTCCTCTCCTGCGAAGTTTCCCAGATATTTTGTCTGAAGATGTCTCCTCATACTTGCTGTTCCACAAGACTATTTTTTTGAAGGGTCACCCCTGCACAGCACCGCCTTGCAGATTTTGCAAGTGACTTCGGTAGCATTAACCTTCTTCTGACTCGGAGGAAAAGTAAAAGACTTCCAGACAAAGTGTATACTTCTCTGGAGGGGGAGGTTGAGGCACAAATTCTTCATTTCCAGAGTGTTCTGAATCAGAAGATGCTTCATTAGTAGCCATTTCTCCAAGTTTGCCCTCACAATGTAGATCGAAGGCAGTTGTCAGCACAGATATCGACTAATGATTTTTGTGACTTATGTAAAAAAATCTGAGCACATACAGTAGAATTGTCTCTTTATTACATAAATCAAGACTGAATTCCCTACTGTCCGTAGTGTAGGTGGAAAGCTGAATTAAAGTTATGAACCCTGCTGTCCGCAGTGTAGATTGAAGGCAATTGTTGACACAGACATGGACGAATGATTTTTGTCACTTATTTGAACAAAATCTGAAGACATATAGTATAATTGTCTCTGCATTAAATAAATCAAGGCTGAATTTCCTACTATTCATACTTTAACAAAATCTTAGGACATAGTACAATTGTCTCTGCTTTAAATAAATCGAGACTGAATTCAATGTTTTCTGTAGTGCTGATGCGCAACTGGTATCAAGTTGTCAATTCTACTGACCGCAGTGTAGATTGAAGGCAGTACTCAGCACAGATACCGACGACAAATTTAGATCCAAAGCTGAATTCAAGTTGTGTACCCTGCTGTCCGCAGTGTAGATCAAAGACAGTAATCGATACAGACATAAGTCTGTGGTGCTGTGGCGCTGAGCTCTCAATGGGCCTGTATCGAGAAGACACGTGGTCATGGCGCAGCCACGTGCAGGATGCGGACCTCCGCTGTGGCGCAGTCTCTTCTCTTTGCAGAAGTGAACCACGTCCAAGGCGTAGCCTAATTATTTATAGTCTTACGTTGATGGTGTGTACGTTGGACCAGCCCACTCCGCTTCTGTTTCAAAGGGGCAGGGTGAACACAGCTACATGACGGGAATATTCACCAGTGTCTGAGATAATATGGTTGCATCCACTATTCAATACACTATACGTATCAATGGTATATCTACACACAGAAACGTTTTTTGTTTGTATAGTGAATTGTGTATAGTATTTCACCGGTAGTGTTAGCGTTGTGTACATTATTGTTGATGATCGAGTTCTTTCCCTTATACATACTTGTTTGCCACATCTCTGTACATTGAGCTAGTGTTCTGTTGAGGGGATATATTATTTTGGAATGGTCCGTTGTCCTGTTTTGCGCTGCCTCCTAGGTAGTAGGGGGCAGGGTACGGAGGTGTTTGTGGCGCTGGGTATTGTGATTTTGTTGGGTGTCGGAAGTGTATACTTAGAACCTCTATCACATATTGCTCTTTAAATATGGGTGTGAGTTCGATGTAATTCACGCAGTACATATTCGACGTTCTTACAGTAGTTAAATGTTGATGTTTATTTGTTAGTGGTAAGTGGAACTATTGCCTGATTTTTTAGGTAGCTGTTAGAACTGGGATTTCTGGATGGCTAAGGCTGACGCCAAAGCCAGGCAGAAACCACCATTCTATTCAGGGCAAGGGAGTCACATGCCAAGATAACCCCTGCTCACCCCCTTGGTAGCTTGGCACGAGCAGACAGGCTTATCCCGGAGGCAATGTGTAAAGCATTTGCGCATGCACACAACAGCAACAACATCCTAGGCACACCACAAAAGGAACTCCACGCAAGGTTATATAAAAATAACTTTTGTATTGTCAAAACACATCAGATAGTAATCACACAATATACATTGTGCCAACTGGCACGGGCAATATTCACAAGGGATTATTTACAGGACAGGGCCACATGGGCCACTGTCAGAATCAACACTTTTAGAACTAGAAATACTGTTAGAAATAGCACATTGTAGATCATAGAACAATCAGAAGTTTCACACATGATGCATAGAACGTTCAGAGGTGTAGGAAAGACACATGATGTATAAACATACATTCAGCGGTGTAAGAACAAGGCACATGACGCATCAAAACACATTCAGAGGTGCCGGAGAAACACATGATGCATACAAACATTCAGAGGTGTAGCACAAGAAAACACATGATGCATAAAAACATTCAGAGGTGTAGGTAAGACACATAATGCATAAAACACATTCAGAGGTGTCACAGGCACAATGGCATAGCACATTACACATAGCTCACATTTGGGCCTAACCGGTAAAAATACAGTAGGCAATCTCCTCACTAGTCTAAACACATTAGACTCTGCCTCCTAAGAATAAATCATATTTAGGGGCGTAACTCACAGTGAAGTAAACTCTCACTAACATAAACCCACACAGGTAAAGTAACCTCACAATCACAGTAACATCACATGGCGCAAAAATGACATTAGGCAATTACCATTATAAGCATAGTAAAATCACATTGCGCAGAAATCACATACCAGCCCCCGGCCAACTGGCCATCCAACAAGGGGACTCAAAAAGCCCTGTGTCCAGAATGTCAGGGCGCGCTGCCAAAGCAGCACCAGTCAGGGGTGCGCCACCGGCGCAAAACCTAAACGGTGCAGCTGCCCACTAATTGCTGGGCAGCTGGGAAATAACAAAACTACAGCATGGGCTCTCAGTAGCCCTTCAAGCAAAATGCGCCACATGTTGGAGCCATACAGACTCTCTAGACAACAATGCCCCCGTGGTCGTGGGAGCCTCGAGGCTCTAAACACATACGTGCCCTCTAGAGCCTTTCTGGGCTCACAAACAAATTGCCCCCACGAGCCTCTCGGGACTCGCAAAGCAAAGGTGCAGTTTGAGCCTCTCGGGGCTCTCAGCAAAAATGCAGCCTCACTGGGCGGTGGGGTCCCTCACGGGGGACCAGGGAACACTTGGGGCGCCTTGAGCCTCTCTTGGGCTCTCGAGACAAATAGGCGCTTCTGAGCCTCTCGGGGCTCTGGACACAAATGTGGGCGGGGAGCTTCTCGGGCTCAAACAACAACAATGCCCTTAACGTTGGAGTCCCGCTCGGGGGACTCAGAACCAGGTGAGGCCCCACGGGCCTCACAGCGTCACCGACCTCGCACTGGAGGGGAGGGGCGGGCACCGGCAATGTGCCCCAACGCCCCCCTCTCCTTTGATTATCACTCACCGGCTGTCCGCGGCTCTGGAGCTCCCGCTCTTAAGGGCTCCTGCGGCGGCGTCTCTCCTCTTTTCCCGGGGCTCCCCTCTCGCTCGGGAGCCTCGGCAGGACACGGCAGGCTGCTTCCTGCTTCTTGGCTCCTCCCCCGATGACGCGGCGGGAGGCTTGGCCGGCTGGGCCAATCCCAGCGCGGCCTTGGCTGGTTGTCCGCGGCTTCCCTCACACGGGAAACTTGAAATGCCGGGTGGGCATCGGCGAGAGGGGTGACCGTGCTCCCTGGCACCATAGACCAAAGCAAGGTCCACAAATAGAGCGCTCCCAAGCACTAGGGCAGAAATAAAGGGCTCTCAAGTGCTATAAGTACAATAAAGCGCTCCCAAGCGCTAAAAGGACAAGAACAAGCGCCCTTAAGCGCTAGGAGTAAAAGGGAAGCGCTCTCAGCGCTAGAAATCAAATACAGCGCTCCCAGGTGCTATTGGGGCAGAGTCCATCAAGCCCCCAAGGCAAAGACTCCCATAGCAAGGGGGTCCCAGCATCCATCAGGGGGATCCCAGGAAAGGGTCTCCAGAGTTCAGGACCTCAGCAGTCCATCAGGTATCCAGGGGCTGGGCAGGGCCCAGGGAGGCAAGCCTTCCCCTGGGCCCAAGCAGCAGCACGCCCCTGGCAGGATTCAAGTCAGAAAAAAGAACATTTTCAGAGTGTCACAGCACCCTTTTTATACCCAAAATCTTTGCCTAAAGGTGCAGGGTGGGGGCAAAACCAGGCGCAGCTGGTTTGGGAGCACCCTTGATGTGCTCAGCCACCCCTCCCATTCACTAGTCAGGACGGGGTCATCAGTCGCACCACAGGGGGCGGAACCAGCATTGTGGGGAAAACCCAGCCCTATTCACTCCCAGGTGCTATCGCCTCCCACCACTCTAGTTGCAGATGCAGTCATTCAACCAAGGGCTGACTCAGACAACCTCCTGGAGGCTCCCCAGCCCCTGTCACCCTCAAACCAGACAGTCAATCCACAAGCAGGCCCAGGCACACTCCTGGAGCCAGGCTCCAGCCAATCACGTGCCAGCAGACTCACTACACATGCACACCCATGTCTAGAAGTGGCACTTCCACACTAGACACATTCATGCCACATACATCATTACGCAGCATTCAATCTCACGAGTTCGCACATACCAAACTCGACCCTGCACTCCCCACACATCAGGAACTACCATGGTCACAAATATTCCCCATGCATTCCTATGGGAGGGCAGGTCACTCACCACACATACACAGAGAGCTCCCGCACAATACACTGAACCACAGTGAAAAAGTGCGCAGAGGCTTAAAATCACCAACACCAGGTTCCAGAAACAGGCTAGGAAAAAGCAAAAAGTTTCGGGGTGAACCTGCCAAAAAGGGCCAGGTCCAACAGTAGCATTGCAGATTTGGTTTCTTGTTGAAAATATGGGGAAGTGGTCCATATTATAAGTAGGAATTGTCATTTAAAAAACCTTTCAAATTCACTGAAAGAACCATAGGCAGTTTCTGAAGCATGCTGGTACTGAAGATCCAGTTCAATCAATCCCTCCGGTAGATAATGCCGTTTTAGTTCAACAATTATTTTGCAGGTAAGTGGGTTGGGGCAGGCAGGCAGGAGTGACAAATGACAAAGTGGTTTTATTTATTTTATTTTCCCTATTCCGTCATTTGTCAGTTCCACACCCACCCCCATGCTTGCCTGTATGGGCCGTCACTGATATTTATATAGGGTGTAGGGCTTAAATTATCTAATTATATATTTATTCACTGAAAAAACCATAGGTTATAGACCATATATAGTTAGGAATTAGCATTTACAAAACCTTGAAAATTCACTGAAAAAACCATAGGTTATAGACCATATATAGTTAGGAATTAGCATTTAAAAAACCTTATTTTACTCACACAAAACCATTGAAATTCCATATATAGTTAGTTGTACTAACTATATATCGCGCACCCGCAATCCACTGCTGATCATGTCACATATTACATCATTCATGACATGGTCAGTGACATCACTGATGACATCACTGATGACATCTCAAATGACATCACTGATGACATCACTGATGACATCTCAAATGACATCACTGATGACATCACTGATGACATCATCCAGTGACTGTGTGTTTCTGTAAAGTTTAAATATGTTTTACATATTGAAGAATGAGTAGATGTAGAAGTGTCTGGATGAAGGATTTAGTAGGTGCGTGACTGACTGTATGAGTGAGTGATTAAATGTGTCTCACTGAATGCATGGGTTAGTGACTAAACTGTCTTAATTTGTGCATCATTATGTCTGTTGTTCTGTAAACTGCTGCATGTGTTGATCAGTAGCTATATGAGTACCTATATGGGTTATTGATTGGTTGCCCAAGCATTTGTATGGGAGACTGAGTGTGTGTGTGGGTGGCTGGGAGGTGTATGACTCTGTGCATATATGTGTGAGCAGTTGATTCACTAGATGTATGGGTTCAAAAGTGCATGTGGAAACAGCTGTATGGGCAGTTGACTGTGTGCATGAGTGTATTGGTGAGTGAATGGATATCTCAGTGCTACATGTCAAAGTAAGTACATATGTAAAATACAGTACATGTGAGAGTTGACATATATAAATAACTGTGCATAGGAGCCAGTGAATGTGTGAGTGGCTGTATGCATCATTGTGAACTTGTATCCAGGATTGTATAAGAGAGTAAATATGTTTTAGTATATGTTTGAATAAGTAAGGTGTGTATAACTGTATAGTTGAGAAAATGGAGGTGTGATTGATTCTTTGCATGACTGACTAGGTGTCTGAGTAACTCCATGGATGAGTGACAGTCTGTGAGTGTATGTTTACACTGAGTGTATCTAAGGTTATATTAGAGTCTGAAGAGGTTCATCGTATTATCACATGAATGATGTCATCAGTGATGTGATCAGTAATGTCAAATGAGATGTCATCAGTGATGTCATTTGAGATGTCATCAGTGATGTCATCAGTGATGTCATTTGAGATGTCATCAGTGATGTCATCAGTGATGTCACTGAC
Organism: Lissotriton helveticus; assembly: GCF_964261635.1. Lineage (NCBI taxonomy): Eukaryota > Metazoa > Chordata > Amphibia > Caudata > Salamandridae > Lissotriton > Lissotriton helveticus. Next base: position 1,781,382,049 of record NC_136061.1, read on the forward strand.
CATGTCATGAATGATGTAATATGTGACATGATCAGCAGTGGATTGCGGGTGCGCGATATATAGTTAGTACAACTAACTATATATGGAATTTCAATGGTTTTGTGTGAGTAAAATAAGGTTTTTTAAATGCTAATTCCTAACTATATATGGTCTATAACCTATGGTTTTTTCAGTGAATTTTCAAGGTTTTGTAAATGCTAATTCCTAACTATATATGGTCTATAACCTATGGTTTTTTTCAGTGAATTTCATTGGTTTTTTAAAAGCTAATATCTATAGCTGTAAAATGTATTCTTCTTTAAATCCAAAAATATATTTTATATGTTTATTAATAATTTTTTTTTAAATATTTTTTTTGTTTCGCTCCCGGTTCGCGAACTGGGAAGCTTTCCGTTAGCTCAATTTGATGCCGCGACCCGGTCCGCGAACCGGTAAACGTTCCGTTAGCGCAACTGCCGCGTTAGAAATCAACATCGTGACGCGTCGCGGAAGCGCGACGTATCACGTTGTTGCGTAATGCGTCTTATGATGCGCTGCGTTAGCGCACCCGGAAGTGCTCCGGTACGCGAACCGAGGCGCGAAGTGCAGCGACCCGGAAGCGATCCGGGGCGCGTTCCGCAGCGCGTAACATAAGCGTGAGAGGTCATGTGACTTGTTAATAAAACTTTTCATTGGTTCATTTAACTTTTGGTTTCATAATCATGTAAGGCTAGGTCAGGTGACCTAAAAATAACACTTTTCATTGGTTTAGAACTATTGTTTTTCCCAAATGATGAAAACCCCTCCTTCTTTCCTCACTCTGACTTTCATCATTGTGAGAGGAAGACCTTTATTCATAGTAGAGCAAAGGCTTCAGTACTTGCTTCAGCTGGTGCACCCCCACCACCACCTCCACCTCCTCATGGGAAGAGAGGACCACCTCCCCAGGTCATCACCAACACAGAGGAGGAAGAGGAAGAAATAGAGGAAGAGGAGAGAGAAGGACCACAGTTCTTGGAAGAGGTGCCCCGGGTTTCCAATAGGAAAGCCAGTTTCATTTGGCAGTTTTTTTCAATCCCTCCAGGGCAGAAGAAAGTGAATGCGAGGTATGTCACCTGCCTCATTTGCAAAGACAAATTATCAAGAGGGACTGATAAAAAGTATAGCTATGGGAACTATACCATGCATCGGCACATGAGCAGGAGGCATCCACTCAATTACAGCCGGGCGGAAATTCGTGACATGGAACAAAACCCAACAGCAACTCCTGTGGCCAGGTCAACATCGTTAATATCATTGACAGCAGCAGAGGCACGGGAAACCGTGCCAAACATCCAGGAGAATTTTGGGCATATGAAATATACTTGTCTGCACTGCGGTGCATTGATATCATGTGGTAACATGAGTATTAATTCCATCAACCTGGCTTATAACAATCATAATTGCCCTAACCGCCCCACACAGTAATTTTTTTTTTGCTCCTGTTGAGCCCTTTTCAATGCCTGTTTTTTGTTGTTTCCCCCCCAAAAAAACCAAAAAAATATAAAATTGTTCAAAAAATACAAAAAAAACAAAAAAAGTTCAAAAAAATAAATAAATATATAAAACAACAAAAACATTAAAAAAAAAGTTCTTTTCAGAACTACCTCCCCTTTCAAAAAAAATTGCTAGAATGTTTAGCACTCTAGCAAGCTCTATTTCTTTTAGTTCGCTTCCCAGTTCGCTTCCCGGTTCGCGAATCGGGAGCGAACCAAAAACATTTTTTTTTTAAAAAAAAGAAGAGTAAGTATAAGGAAAGTAAACAGAGAGTGATGTTAAAAGAAAGACAGCTATAGGGAGTAAACCAGAGATACTGTTTAATAGATCTATTTACCGAAGAAAAGACGGAAGAGGGTATAATTGTGGAAAACAAAATAGATAAGGAAGTGAAAGAAAAAAAAGAGAGTAGAACAATAACAAAGAAGAGTTTCTTGGAGAATGTGAGTGAATGTTCAAAATAAGATTAAAACATGGGGAATAACAGAGAGAAAAAATAGAAAACAGAAAACAAAAAATAACAGAAAAAGATTAATTGAAACAGCAAAGAAATGTAAATAACATAGAGCCATATCATCAACATAGGCAATAAAAGTTTTGCAGCTTTTATCGGCAGAAATATGTCACCAAAGCCGCTTTTGCGGCAGAAAACTGCCGCTAAAACCACTTTTGCACCAGTTTTCTGCCAATAAAAACAGCAATAATTTTATTGGCTGTGTTCATAATATGCCCCTTAGTGTGCTTCAACTACACAGAGAAAGCATTATGAACAAGTAGTGAAAAAGTGATCAGACAAAGACACTAAGAGTAATAGAGACGGAGTGAGTGAACAAGAGTGAGGAACTATGAGAAGAGAGGGACTGAGAAAAAGAGTGGAAGGAGTTGAGTAAGTAGGTAATAGAGAAAGGAATGAGGAAAGTAGCAAAGGCAGGAAACTGAGGGTTAAAGAAATGAAGCTGTGGAACTAATAGTAGGTGAATGTGATAGAAATGTAACGAAAAGAATACAAAACATTTACCTTATAATTGTTGTTAAATTACTCACTTTTTGTTTTTATACTTTCAATCTGTGAAAGAGAGAACAAACATTTGAAAAATATTAAAACATGTATTTAAAAATGACAAAAGACAAGGGAAAAGATTGAAGGACAAACAGTTTTTCAACAACTTTGACACTGACAGAAGCTTCTGCTTCTCCAGGTCCCCTACACAGTCCTAAAGATATACATTTTAAACTAACAGTATCTTGATGCAGATGAAGTGAGGCCTATCTTAAAACATGGTGCATCTTTTGCACTGCTGTTGTCTCAGAAAAGTGTCGCAAGACACTAACATTTTAAATGATTGCTTCAGGATGCCAATAAGATGTGTTCTATCCAGAGGTTTGTTTGAGGTGAGACCTACTCAGGGTTCCAAATGAAATTTCGAGTTGTTTGAAGAGAACAGAGGACATAATACATGTGAAGGCCTACCAATGAAGTGAGTCATGTCCACTTCACTCTTGAACAAAGGCCAGACCTCTTCTGTGTCCGTGGACAGACCTAAACTTCATCTGCACAATGTCATTCATAAACTTAGGAAACACAGGTGATGTAATTGAAAAATGTGGAGTTTCTTTTCCTCATTTCACAATCACATCACCTGTGTTGCCTTTGCTTAGGTATCTCATAGTGCAGATGTAGTCCAGCATATTAAACAGTACCTAGAAGTGCAGCACTGCATGCAACAACTTTGACACTTATAAAAGCTTTTGCTTCTGCATGCCCTCTACACAATGCTAATTATATACATTTTAAACTGATGGTATCTTGCTGGAGATGAACTGAAACCTATCTTGCAACATGGTGCATCTTTTACACAAAAGTGACCCACAATGGAGCAAAAGAGGCGCACGGCCACCATAAATCTGACCCTAACATTTTAAATGATTGTTTCAAGATGCCAATAAGGTGTAACCTACCCACAGATTTGTTTCAGGTAAGTCCTACTCAGGGCTGCAGATGGAATTTAGGTTTGTTGAAGAATACAGAGAAGATAATACATGTGGAGGCCTACCAACGAAGTGAGTAATGTCCACTGCACTCTTGAACAAATGTCAGACCTCCTCTGTCTCCAGGAACAGGCCTAAACCTCATCTACACAATGTGGTGTGTAATGTTAGGAAACACAGGTAATATAATTGAAAAACATGCACATTTTTTTGCTCATTCCACAATCATATGACCTGTGTTTCCTTTGCTTAGGTATCTCATTGTGGAAATGTAGTCTATCATATGAAAGACTACGTAGAATATGAGCACTGTATGCAAGAACGTTGACACTTACAGAAGCCTCTCCTTCTCCATGCCTCCTACACAGTTCTAAATGTACATCATAAATGGAAACAGTACAGAATTAATTATACATGTTAAATGGTTTATTTTTGCTGTTCTCAGAATGTATCAAATGTCACTAAAAACAGTGACTTGAAGGTATTCATCATATAACAGCGGGAAAAAAAAAACACAATCAAAATGATTGTGTTTAAAAAACCCATACAACATAACAAATCAGAATTCAGAACTCCTTAAAGTTAACTTACTTTCCATGACGTCAAAGGATGTCCTATGAACAGCTTACACTCTGTTGTGCTGTTATTACTTTCAGCCCGCCACTTTCTGAAAGAAAACCTCCATCGTTTTGAAAAACATGTTACATACAATAAATGACTTCTTGCTCTCTACCACAAGTTTCCACAAGGCCAAATCTTGTCAGAGCCATTTATAACTCTTGGATTTCTTGTAAGCCAATCCCGTCATTTGGCATTTCCGCAACTTTCAGAATTAAAATGTTGAAGATCATTTTCACAATCCTGGACTAGTAATATCTTCCCCTTCTTCCTCAGTCATGTTCTACATTTCCTATGACACTGATACTGCTTACTATGAAGCAGACTTACACTACCTCTATGACTACTACAATTATTTAATTCTCTACATCACTTTTAATCACAAAGCAATGTAAAACAGTAGACAGCATTGCAGACTTACATTCCCTCTACTCTATGTTTTGATTGGCTGCTTCAATTAGCTTATAAAAAGAAATAGTTTTTCTGAACTCATTCAAAGTGCACTTATTTCTCCATGACGTCCAGTCTTATGGTTAGAAGTTATGTCTCTGAACTACACTTATCCTCAAGGCCAAATCGTGTAGGAGCCATTAGAACTTCTTGAAATTCCTCAGAGCACATCACGAGATTCTTTCCCTAAAATTTTGGTTTTAAAAACACCAGGTAAGAGTTTTTAAGGTCATACGGCAATTTTTTTTTGAAAATTAAAACAGAATCATTGCAGAATGACCAGCCATTTCTAGACTTTAAATAAGCTGTGTAATGTCCTGATGTTGTTGAAGGACTGTCATGATATATAATTGCTGCAGTTACAAAAGTCCTTCCTGATATTGACAACTGCGAAGCCACAAAATTTTTAATTAAAGTTGTCAATTTTGTTCCATCAGGCCTACATCGTTGGAACATTAAAATGACATACTGGCCATATGTTCGTATAAATAATGTGGACATCATTTCAGATTTACATTGGCTACACTCCATGTTGTGATCAGCTGCTTTTACTAGCTTATTAAAGGAGACTGATTTACTGTCTGGCAAAGTTAAATATATAAATCTTTCTGAGTCTACACTAGTAGTACTTGATACCCTACAGTTCTCGCAGTCATGCTGCCATTGATAAGAAAGCCCAAACAGCTGATCTACATCTACACCTTCAGCATGCAATACATCAAGCATATACATTAAAAACTCCTGACAATCTTGCTGAATATTTTGAGAGAATTGTGTTTGGCCTGAACATCTGTCTAACAGATTTCGAATTTCAGACACACTTTCTATGTTTGTTCTATCAGTGCTACATTTTTCTAAGACAGAATTTAACAAACTGCAAAATCTTTGATCAGAATTGACCACAATCTCTTCTTTTACATTTTCTAGAGAAAACAAAACATTAACCACTACATTAGCATAGCAGTTGACACCAGAACTGTTTTCAAATTGAAAACCAACAACATCTTCAACAGAATCCTTTTTGTTTCTGCTTATAATTTTAGGTTCATCGACTTTTCGTCTTTTTGCTACAACCTCCCCAGTATTGGTCACATTTCTTGTTTCCGGCCTACCACACGTTTCTCAAACAAAGGATATTGAGGCAAATGTGGCGCATACTCTCTTCTTAACCTATTGTATTCCTTAACACAATCTAGATCCGCACAAATGCTTGTGACATCACACTCAATCAAGTACAATCCCAATAAAGTTCTAACTCGTGACAATGCCACATATGCCATACCCTCCTTGAACACAGAACTGCCAATATTCACCAATGCACTGTCTACACTTAAACCTTGCGATTTATGGATTGTCACCGCATATGCCAAGCAAACAGGAAACTGCTTACCGCGAACATATAAGTCTTTTACAAGCAAAAATCTAGCAGAACAACGACCAATTAGCTGTACTTCCTCAATGCCATCAAATTTAATTTTTAAAAATTCAATTCCATCTCTATTTCTGTATTTTACAAAATCAACAACATTACCCATTGATCCATTTACCAGACCTCTTTCAACATGTAAATTCCTTCTTAAAATTATACGGCAGTTCAAGCACACATTCAGAGTCTTTTCAAAACCTGCAGTTTTAGATATACTCTTCTCTAATGAATCCAATTTTGTTTTCAGATTCTCAGACAAAATAATTGTTGATCCCATATGCTCTACTCTGTCAATAGCTTCCAGTTTCACAATCTCTTGCTTTTCTAAATGCAACATTTTGTTGTTGAATTTGGCACATTCTGCAAGAGTTGGCATCAAACATATTCCAGATTTCTTCTCAGTAATTTTCTGAAAAATATTCTCAGGCACAACATCTTGTTCTGGATATAAATTTGACAGTAATCGTGCATGTAAAGCTTCTTTCCCATGCTCGGTCACTTTTCCAATTCTAACATCTTGTAGAATAGTCTTGTAAACTTCATCCTTCGCCTGACGCATATTTTCATGCAGTTCAGCATAATTGAAGTTTAACCATATATTGACGTTGCCAATGCTGCCTAGGCACTTCCTGGTATCTTCATGCGTGAGCATTTTGAACACAGGTTGCCCTTTCACTGGTGTCAGCTGCAGAAGATCTCCGAAAACAATGATGTGTTTGCCACCAAATAACACATCATACTCTGTTTTGAGAACTTCTTGCATTCTCAAATGCACAAAGGCAAGCATGACATTGGAAACCATGCTTACTTCGTCAATGATAAGAAGTTTCATTTTCCTCAAGATTCTTGAAACTTCAAAACAAGCATCTCCAGATAGCTTGTGATATTGTAATTTGTTGTCATGCTCCACTGGCAGCATCAGTAAACGATGTAAAGTAATCCCTTTAATGTTATGTGCTGCCAGTCCAGTTGGAGCGGTGACAACACAAGACAGCGATGACTCTGTCCTTTCCTGCAAATAACATGAAATTGCTTTAATAAGGAAACTTTTTCCAGTTCCCGCTTCTCCACTCACGTACAGTCGGACAGGCTTCAACGACGTACATAAGCACTCTTTCTTGTCATGACTTAATCCATGATCAATTTGCATGGTAACTTCGTCATATATTTTCCTCTGCTCAACGTTGAGTTGTCTTTCCAACTCTTCTAAGTTAACCGCATCCTCCTGAGCATGTGCCATGGCTCTTTCCATTTCATTCATAGCAGTGGCAGCTTCATTTTCGATAACAGGTCCTCCCAGTGGATCCTGACTCAATGAAGCAGAACTCTGACTGTCCTGAGAACTGTCTCTGGCAATCTCGGCTGCAATCATTGCTTCCTGCTCAATTTCCGCATTCAACATTTCTACATATTTGGGAAAAGCAGGACATTCTATGGTCTCCTTGGCGGCATTGAAAGAGTCTTCGTAACAGAGAAAATCTCCAAGCAGTTCCTCTTCTGCACGCCAAGGCTTGAAAAGTTGCAAAAGTGCTAAATAGAAAAACTCCTTTTTTTCAGGAGATTCGCCACTCAATTTTCGATGGTTTACCAAGTGGCATTTTCTTTGCTTAACCAGACATCCCTCACTTCCTATTACAGCATACACTCCTTTCTCAGTATCTTCTTTGATGTTCCTCTTGAATATGTAATTTTGAAGAACCTCATATAAACAAACATTCTCGAGGTGAATGCTTCGATTTGGATAATATGTATCCAACATGTTGGTCTTCAAAATGTCGGTACTGTTTGGCTCCTTTTCCGCCAAATACTCAATTTCCCGCACAGGTTTGAGAACTCGATTACGCGTTGCAGCAAGACCAAGACTCGCCCAAACGATACTCCTGGACTTGGCATAGAGACTTGCTGAAGACAACCGGTCAGAACATTCGTACGCTCCAATTTCTCGATGCGACAACATCTTCAGACTGAAACTGTACAACTTCTTGCTGAGGCTCTTTTCATGGGAAATGTCCTCCCACATATCCTTCAATTCTGTCTTCTCTTTTTTGGTGATGTAAGACGTCACATACCGAGCCACAGCCATACAGTTATCAGCCACAAACTGTATATCCATGTTAGCATTCCACATGGACAAAATCACCGGGTTGTAGTCGTTGATGTACTTGGACTCTTCGTTCCTCTTCAAATTGTATGTGTTTTTAGGTGATTTCTTCATCACATTATGTCGCAGCGAAGACATCAAACTGTTTACTCTTCCTTTAGAAATCACCGGTCGTGGAAAGCCGAAACGACATTTGGTGTAGAACTTGTCCTTGTTTCGGAATTTACGACGACAGTACTTTCCACATCGATGGCTTTGGAAACGCAGAACTTTTTCTCTTAGGCTTTTCTTCTCCTTTGCGTTTGGAACAGCACACGTAGAATACTGTTGTATAAAACTCATCACTGAGTCTTCTGGATCCGTTCCAAATTTAGGTGCATCCTTGATCCACAGCAACATATGTATATGAGGAGCACCTCTTGCTTGGTACTCCTTTCTCCAGAAGAAATCCAACACCTCTCCAAGAGGTGGATTCTTCTTATTCATGATGAAAGACATCATAGCTTCAAATCTATGATTGAAGTACCTACATACATTGACTGGATCCAAAGAGCACAGTTCTCCGGGTGTCTTGAATTCGATGTTTTCTACGTTAGCATTTGCCTCTCGTAGAAATTCAAGTAAGTCTTCCCAGCCATACTCGGCACAGCTCAGAGTGAGGAACCATGTGGGAGTTCCTAAGTTCCTCAGCATACATTTTAAATCACCATGACGACGGTACCAGTACTCATTAGTACCACGCTGACACGCCATGAGATTAATCAGGTGAGAATCCAAAATACTGTCTTGGACATTGACTTTATCCATAAAGTCACTTGCCGAGATGTTTTGCATGTGTATACCACTTTTCAAGATGTGGTTCACTGCATATGACAGTCCAGACAGATCGCTTTCAAACAGGAGATGAAACAAATAAGGAATGCATTGTCGAAACCTAGCATCTCCTGCATACAATCGCAAAGTCCGGTATTCAGAAGCAGGAATTTGATGAGGTCGCTCATCATATCTTCCTCCCTGACCTGTTGGAAAAAGCTGTGGGAAACACCGAGCTTCCAAACTTTCCTCCCAAACACTAATGGGACTCCCTTTGGCTTGTTTCATTTGAAACAACTCAATAGCATTCCCCATGACTTCCTTGGAATGCAAAGGATGAACACTATAATGTTCATATATTTCTTCACTAGTAGAGGGTTCTACTTTCTCAATTTGACCAGCACACAAATCGCTATCCTCTTCCTCACTTACTTCCTCTTCTGCAACATATACATTCTTATAGTATTTATTATTTTTTTTCAAATACAATGTTGCCTTTTTAACTTTCCTAACATCCACTAAATCTTGCCATATTTTCTTATTCTTTGTCGGAACCCCATTAACTAAGATAACCAGAGGTTCCTCTTCCACTTTTTCTACTCCAATTGTGTTAATGTTTTTCTTCAAATCTAGAGGCAAATAAACAACTCTTCCCTTTAATCCTCTCTGTAAATCTGATGGAGGCAATTTCCCTGTCTTTGGCTCCATTCTTACAATAGCCTGAAAGGGATGGATACTTTGAATCAAAATAGATTCATAAGTATTTAAATCCTTCAATTCAGAAGGAATCTCAACCAATTCCAGATTATTATGAACTGCTCTAGCAGGCATCTGGTTTTGATTTAATTTTCAACAACAATAAGTACACACACGTTGATCCAATCCCAAATCAAAACAATTTTCTGCCATCAAGTATGTTGCGAAATCCTTCCATTCACTATTATTTTCCCTTTCACTTTTTGCATATAAATCCACTAACTTAGTCTGATTCTTATAATAAGTGCGTCGACAACACACACAAGTGAAATTTGGCCTCTCACTTGATTTGACCTGAAACGTCGCAATTTCCCTCTGGAAATTATCTGTACTGGAAACCTGTACACTATCTTCCACATTACCTGCTTCTTCTTGGTCAATTTCAACATTCTCCTCTTTACTTCCAAAGTAACAAAACTCAATTTCTTCACATATATTCTTCACATCTATTTCAGAACCATGCAAAAGAGCAGCGCATAATTGTTTAAGCATAATTGCTGGACTCTTAGCATAATACAACATTCTAACTAATTTCCTCACTTTATTATGATGCACTGCTAGCATCCTGAAATGATGAAAAACACTCTGGCATACTCTCCTGGAAAGACAAGCCAGTGAATGACCATGCAAACCTGTCACTTCTCTCACTCTGCAAGGATCTAATTCTTGCAACAACCTCATTTTCTGCTTCAAACTTTTCTTATTAAATGACCGTACAAAATCACAAAGCAAATTGATGGAATCCTGTCGCACACTGCAAATACTACTACACTTCCAGGTGTACACAGGACCCTTAGCACGTCTTCCTAAAACCTCATTACCTAACACCTCTTCTGCCTCTGTTGTCACAAGTTTTTCTTTTTCAACTGGACAACCATCTTTCACTTCATAAGCTCGACCACTGGTGTCAACTGCATGCACCAAATCATTATCCTGGAAATAACTCTCCTCATTATAAAATGCCTCACAGCTTGAACTATGCATCCATTCTCCAGAAAAAACTTCACAAAAATTACTACGATTAACTATTCTCTTCCATCTACTATTTCTTTTGAAATCATAAATTGCCTTGTTTAGCTTCCTAATTCTATTGATTATCAAAATAAATAACTTACGTTTAATTTCAAATGCCTGATCAATAACTTTCTCAACTTTTTTTTTTCTCTTATAAAAAACCACTTTCTGTTGACCTTTCTTAATATTTTTTAACAAATTGCCAATTATCCTGTTGCGGAACATTCGTTTACGAATGTCCCTAAACTGTTGTTTCCTTCTACTATCATGCACAGAGTTATCTCTTGCTCTAGCAGTAACATTTTTCATTGGCCTTTCCTTTCCGTTTGAATTGCTTCTCTTTTTCTGGACTGAAACATTTTCTGTAGTAATATTTTTTTTACTACAAATATTTCTTATAAATGTTTTTGTACTCTTACCCGGTGCTTTCTTGGTGACTTGACAAATCTTTTTATTAGAGGACTGCTGCTTTTTTTCATTAACCTGCTGTCTTTGACGTTTTGCAGCCTTTCTCACTCTTTCTTTGGTTGGCATGCTGAAATATTGAAATTATCTGCAGTTGAATCTGTGGTAAAATATAATAAAAAATGTTATTAACCACTATTACCCAACAGTAAATCAATAACAGTAATCAAAAACTTAAAACACTACTTGACATTTTTACATAGAAGATTTTTTAGTGCTTGGCAAATTTAGAATACAGAAATAGCAGAAAAGAAATGGAATTTATATTCATGTTACCTGTGCTATTTTATATGTGAATCTGATCTAATTTTATGAGCATATTTTAATATTTTATTGAAGACACTACACATAACCTGTTTTTGAAGGTGTCTTTATTTTTAAATTAAACGGTTTACATTTTTACTTTTTATTTATTATAAATTTTTAAAATAAATGTTTATAGTTCCATAGGCTCAAGCACGTCAGCTTCCCATCCTATGTCATATAATTCGGACAAATCTGCATCCTCATCACGTTCTTCTTCATCCTCAGAATTTAAATCATCCAAGGGATCAACATCCACTGATGTTTCAATTACGAGTTCAATGATGAGGTCAAAATCAACTGATTGCTGATTGTCGCTCATGTTGATGTTGTCTTTATCTTTAAAGAAAGATAACAACAATGAGATGTTGCAGAGTAAGAGACAAATCTCAGAGATTATAATAGTAAAATTGTTTAACAAGAGTAACATTTTGCAGCTATTATATAGCCATGTCCAACGATGCTGAGCAGGTGAAGCCTATGTCTAATTTTTCAGTGAACAGGACTCATCTCTTCTTAACCTTGGATAAGCCTCACCGACTCTGTGTCCCCTGCACATACTTAAATGTAAAGGGGCAGATTTATGTTAAATGGCACATCCCCAGGCATGCACCAGTTAACGTGCACCGCTGCTCTGCCACTCATGGTGTGCCGCATTTACAATCAGATAGGAGAAAGCTACGTCAAAACCCTGGGCCTGCTTGAAGCAGGCATAGGTCTTGACGCAACATTGTGGAGATGGGGCACCCCTGAGCCTTGCTGGAGCTGCATCACACTTGCGATACAACTCCAGCAATGCGCCACCTTTACGGCACAGATGCGTCACGCATCTGTGCCATTTTTGCCCCATGCTGCGCCGCATTGTAAATGCAGCACACCATGGGTGGCGGAACAGCAGCGCAGGATGACTGGCACATCCCTGGTGATGCGCCAGTCATCATAAATCTATCCCTAAGCTTCTTATCTTGTTAGAGATGAACCGCCATATGTATCATCAAACTATTTTGCATTTCCTAAATAGCGAATTTTAAGGGATAAATAGCAATTCTTTACCATTCCTAATTTGCGATGAGCAAATTGCTAATTGCAAATTACCCATTCATTTCCATGGGCCAGGAGGCCCATAGGAATGAAGGTGCAATTTGCGATTAGCAATTAGCTCATCGCAAATTAGGAATTTTTCCAAAGGTGCAGGGGTGTCTCAAGAACACCCTGCTGCACCCCTGAAAAAGAAATTTGGGGGCATATGGCGCACATACATGCCCTAAGGGCATGTATGGGCGTCATATGGCACCTTTTGTTTTTTGGAAAAAAAGCTTTTTGAAAAGAATTCGCAAATTACCACCAACTAGAAGTTGGTGGTAATTTGCAAATCCTTAATGGCATTTTTTGCATATTTTTTGTTTGATACATTGCATTTAAGGAATCGCAAAATTTGCAAATCCTTCAGTACAATCGCAAAATAAGGAATAGCAATTTTTGCTATTCCTTATTTTGCATCTAACTTGTTTGATACATACCATTTGTCTAATTAGCATTCGCAAAGGCCGAAATTCGCAGAATTTTGACCTTTGCGAATGCTAATTAGCTTGATACATATGGCCCCAAATGAGGCCTGTCTTGCAACATGGTGCATCTTTTGCATCACTGCTGCATCGGTTTCATGTGGCACGTTTTTTTTACACCATGACACATCTGCCTAAATGCATCAATTTGTAATTTTGTCGCCTCATAGCAAATCTTTTGCACCGCCGCTGCATCAGAAAAGTGACGCACAGTGGCGCAAAAGAGGCATACACCTATCATAAATCTGTCCCTAGCATTTTAAATGATTAATTCAGGATGACGATAAGGTGTGGCCTATCCAGAGGTTTGTTTAAGGTGAGGCCTACTCAGGATTGCAGATTAAAGTTACGCTTGATGAAGAATACAGAGGAGATAATACATGTAAAGGCCTACCAATGAAGTAAGTAATGTCCACTTTATTGCGCCAGTCATCATAAATGTATCCCTAAGCTTCTTATCTTGTTACAGATGAACCGCCATATGTATCATCAAACTATTTTGCATTTCCTAAATAGCGAATTTTAAGGAATAAATAGCGATTCTTTACCATTCCTAATTTGCAATGAGCAAATTGCTAATTGCAAATTACCCATTCATTTCCATGGGCCAGGAGGTCCATAGGAATGAAGGTGCAATTTGCGATTAGCAATTAGCTCATCGCAAATTAGGAATTTTTCCAAGGGTGCAGGGGTGTCTCAAGAACACCCTGCTGCAGCCCCTGAAAAAGAAATTTGGGGGCATATGGTGCACATACATGCCCTAAGGGCATGTATGGGCGTCATATGGCACCTTTTGTTTTTTGGAAAAAAAGCTTTTTGAAAAGAATTCGCAAATTACCACCAACTAGAAGTTGGTGGTAATTTGCAAATCCTTAATGGCATTTTTTGCATATTTTTTGTTTGATACATTGCATTTAAGGAATCGCAAAATTTGCAAATCCTTCAGTGCAATCGCAAAATAAGGAATAGCAAATTTTGCTATTCCTTATTTTGCATCAAACCTGTTTGATACATACCATTTGTCTAATTAGCATTCGCAAAGGCTGAAATTCACAGAATTTTGGCCTTTGCGAATGCTAATTAGCTTGATACATATGGCCCCAAGTGAGGCCTGTCTTGCAACATGGTGCATCTTTTGCATCACTGCTGCATCGGTTTCATGTGGCACGGTTTTTTTACACCATGACACATCTGCCTAAATGCATCAATTTGTAATTTTGTCGCATCATAGCAAATCTTTTGCACCGCCGCTGCATCAGAAAAGTGACGCACAGTGGCGCAAAAGAGGCATACACCTATCATAAATCTGTCCCTAGCATTTTAAATGATTAATTCAGGATGACGATAAAGTGTGGCCTATCCAGAGGTTTGTTTAAGGTGAGGCCTACTCAGGATTGCAGATCAAAGTTACACTTGATGAACAATACAGAGCAGATAATACATGTAAAGGCCTACCAATGAAGTAAGTTATGTCCACTTCATTGTGCCAGTCATCATAAATCTATCCCTATGCTTCTTATCTTGTTAGAGATGAACTGCCATATGTATCATCAAACTATTTTGCATTTCCTAAATAGCAAATTTTAAGGAATAAATAGCGATTCTTTACCATTCCTAATTTGCAATGAACAAATTGCTAATTGCAAATTACTCATTCATTTCCATGGGCCAGGAGGCCCATAGGAATGAAGGTGCAATTTGCGATTAGCAATTAGCTCATCACAAATTAGGAATTTTTCCAAGGGTGCATGGGTGTCTCAAGAACACCCTGCTGCACCCCCTGAAAAAGAAATTTGGGGGCATATGGCGCACATACATGCCTTAAGGGCATGTATGGGCGTCATATGTCACCTTTTGTTTTTTGGAAAAAAAGCTTTTTGAAAAGAATTCGCAAATTACCACCAACTAGAAGTTGGTGGTAATTTGCAAATCCTTAATGGCATTTTTTGCATATTTTTTGTTTGATACATTGCATTTAAAAATCACAAAATTTGCAAATCCTTCAGTGCAATCGCAAAATAAAGAATAGCAATTTTTGCTATTCCTTATTTTGCATCAAACTTGTTTGATACATACCATTTGTCTAATTAGCATTCGCAAAGGCCGAAATTCACAGAACTTCGGCCTTTGCAAACGCTAATTAGCTTCATACATATGGCCCCAAGTGAGGCCTGTCTTCCAACATGGTGCATCTTTTGCATCAGTTTCATGTGGCACGGTGTTTTTTACACCATCACACATCTGCCTAAATGCATCAATTTGTAATTTTGTCGCCTCATAGCAAATCTTTTGCACCGCCGCTGCATCACAAAAGTGACACACAGTGGCGCAAAAGAGGCATACACCTATCATAAATCTGTCCCTAGCATTTTAAATGATTAATTCAGGATGACGATAAGGTGTGCCCTATCCAGAGGTTTGTTTAAGGTGAGGCCTACTCAGGATTGCAGATGAAAGTTACGCTTGATGAAGAATACAGAGGAGATAATACATGTAAAGCTCTACCAATGAAGTAAGTGATGTCCACTTCATTGCGCCAGTCATCATAAATGTATCCCTAAGCTTCTTATCTTGTTAGAGATGAACCGCCATATGTATCATCAAACTATTTTGCATTTCCAAAATAGCGAATTTTAAGGAATAAATAGCGATTCTTTACCATTCCTAATTTGCGATGAGCAAATTGCTAATTGCAAATTACCCATTCATTTCCATGGGCCAGGAGGCCCATAGGAATGAAGGTGCAATTTGTGATTAGCAATTAGCTCATCGCAAATTAGGAATTTTTCCAAAGGTGCAGGGGTGTCTCAAGAACACCCTGCTGCACCCCTGAAAAAGAAACTTGGGGGCATATGGCGCACATAAATTTTAACAACATTCCTTTACCTCAAAAACGATTTTCAAGTCATAATTTGAAAACACTGCCCACGGGGAAATGACTTAAAATGTCCTTAAGACACATGAAAGTGTTTTTTTAAAGCCTTTGCAAGTTTTTGGGTCATTTATAACATGGCTATGTAACTCAAACAGTCAAAATCTAAATTTACCATGCACAGGTGGGACCATATTTACAAGGAATGTGCCCCACGGGGAAAGGTCTTTTAATGTAATATGGGAAAAATGACATCAGAGACACTGAAATGCCTTATAAAGAAGCATACACCATTATATCCTTGTCATAAATTTACAAACCATTCCTTTTCCCCAAAAACGATTTTCAAATCATAATTTGAAAACACTGCACATGGGGAAATGACTTAAAATGTCCTTAAGACACATGAAAGCGTTTTTTGATTGCCTTTCCAGCATGGTTGGGTCACTTTTAACATGGCTATGTAACGCAAACATTCAAAATCTAAATTTGCCATGCACAGGTGGGAGCATATTTACAAGGAATGTGCCCCACGGAGAAAGGTCTTTTAATGTAATATGGGAAAAATGACGTCAGAGACACTGAAATGCCTTATAAAGAAGCATACACCATTATGTCCTTGTCATAAATTTAAAAACCATTCCTTTTCCCCAAAAACGATTTTCAAATCATAATTTCAAAACACTGCACATGGAGAAATGACTTAAAATGTCCTTAAGACACATAAAAGCGTTTTTTGATTGCCTTTGCAGCATGTTTGTGTCACTTTTAACATGGCTATGTAACGCAAACATTCAAAATCTAAATTTGCCATGCACAGGTGGGAGCATATTTACAAGCAATTTGCTCCACAGAGAAAGGTCTTACATTAAAATGGGAAAAATAACATCAGAGACACTCAATTGCCTTATAATGAAGCATACACCATTATGTCCTTGTCATAAATATTATAACCATTCATTTTCCTCAAAAACGATTTTCAAGTCATAATTTGAAAAGACTCCACAGCTCCTATGCACAATAACACCCTGTCAGTACTAATACTTCACATTTTCTCCAATTACATTTTCTCAAAGAAACAAAATCTATTTGTAAAACACTTGAGACAAAGCAACATTTGAAGAACACAACTTTCTTCATAATTTTCTCCTTAAAGCACACTATTCTCTATCTAAATTAAAGAAATCTTTTCTCACCTTAGCAAATACTTTGAGTTTCAAAACAGTCTCAGAAACACACCAATTTGTCTTCAGCAGAGCAAAAGGTATGCACTCCAGAGTCTGCAGCTATCAAAAGCACAGAAATGCTGTAATTCTTCACACATATCTCTCATGTCACCCAATCAAAACTCTTCCCTCACTTTTTTTCAAATGAAAACCCTTCCCCCCTCTGCCCTTTCTGCCTTTTCTGCATGGCAACCACGTCTTGGAAGACCTCTGGTGTTTGCAAGTTCACACAACAATGTTGCAATTGAACTCTGAACTCTCAGTGCACCTCATATCCAGTGCATTCTTTCATTTAATGATTTTTTCTTGACCATTCAAAATACATCTTTCAAACAACTCATCCATGCACCCTAACTTTCTGTTTTCAGCAATCAAAATCCACCAATCACTGTTACTGCTTCATTAACACAGAAACTCCACAGTTTTTTTCATTTTAAACTCTTATTTTTTTCAACTGCCATTTCATTGCCACACTTCATCTGACTGCAGGAGAACCTTCTCTCACCATGTTTTCTGTCTGGATTGTTGGACATAGTTACATCTATTGGGCTCAGAGGTATGCTGAGAACAGGAATTTACCTAACCTCAATTTACAAGATGTGGAAATTAAGTGGTTTGGCCACAGAGGATTAAAATGTCACCAATTGATACCATTGGTGAAAACCTTTATGCATTTGCCAAAACCTGACCTGTTAATTGTGCACTGTGGAGGTAATGATTTAGGCACTTTGACTGGGGTAGGTCTGGAAATGCTTTTAAAGGACACCTTTGAGCAATTGATGGCACTTTTTCCTCAGACTGCCTTGGTATATTCAAATATATGCCAAAGACAGAAATGGAGGTGGTCAAACCAATTTTGTCCACAAATTGAGAAGTCGAGGAAGCATGTAAACAAATCTGTTTCAGCTTACATGAGAGACCATGGAATGGGCTCCCTGTACAACAATAACTTGCGTTACTACATGCAAGATATCTACAGAGGAGATGGAGTTCACTTCTCAGATGAGGGCAACAGAATTTTCATTCTGAATTTAAGACTGTGCATTGGTACCTACTTATAAGTACCTAAATGTACCATAAACCCAAAAGCTCTTCTCAGAGCTACCCTACATCTGATCACTCACAATTATTATTTTACTCTAACATTTTTCACTAATTTTCAACAAAGTACGCTCCCTGGGGCGCTACCCGGTACGCGAACCGGGAGCTAACCTCGCTAAATTTTTAAAAAAATGTTTTTTTTTCGCACATATGGGCCTCCTCAGCCACCCTCAGAAAACCTAGGGGGTCAAGATAAGTCTACCGTGCCCCCTTCTACCCATTCTGAACATTATTTGCCCTCCATCTTGTATCTTAATTCGACCGAAACACAAAATGGTGGACTCCCGTAACGCTTAAGGTTCGCGAACCGGGGCGCTCGCCAGTTCGCGTACCGGGTCGCTCCCTGGGAAGCGCACCATCAGAAAAGGTGGGAAAGTAGTTTACAGAAAAGCGACTGGAGACAATTTCACCAAATATAGATTACCTCATACTACATACCAATGCCTACCATTTTCACAAATTTGATTGAAATTCCATTTAACCATTTAGCCTGTAGACCTCTCTAAATACCCTGAGGTAAATTACTTCACAAAACACATCTGAAGTGTTGGAATTGACAACCAATTAAAATGTTACTTTAATTTTCTACTTTTTTTACCTGACATTTGATTGGCTATGTACCTGAATATATATAAAGGAAGAGAGAGAAACACAGCCATTTTGACTACTACTTCCTGAACTACATTGCAAGATCATTTTCACTCACAACTTAAACTTGTTTTTAGAAGGTGAGATATTATTTTATAAATTTGAAAACATTTTCAGATAGTTATATACTATCCCTCTGTAAGAGTTAGACATTGAGAAAGGCTTGTTTATTATAATTATGGATTGATTTAGGTTTCTGTGGTATAATTATGAATTTACTTAGGCTTCTTCACAGGCACTTTTTAATAGTACTACTTCACGCCTCACAAGTACCTGTCTGAACTTAAACCCAACAGTGCCCTATCTCTACTGATATATTTATTTTTTATGCAAATTACAGCAATAAAATGGAAGGTGAGCAGAATGTTTCCTTCGAAATTGTTCTGGAGAACAACACAGAAAAAGATATTGAGGACAATGATGACTCAGATTTCATGGATGAATCACGGGACCATGAATTAGTTCAATGTGTAGAATCTGTGGATCATTTACTTCATTATGATGACGGTCAAATGTGGGAACTTATGTTCACTCAACAAGAGGACATATCGGACAGTCAAATGCTAGACGTTCTATTAAATTTTGAAAAACAATCCGAAAAATAAAATTGTATGTAATATTAAAAAATTGTTTGAGTCTTTAATCATTTTTATATGTAATTCATAAACTAGTTAAATGTTAGAAATGTTATTAAATTTTCAAACACAATCACAATAATAAATAATTGCTTAAAAAATAAAAAAATTAAAAAATAATCAACAAAAACCAACAATCAATTAACATACAGTATTTGAAAAGTCTATCATTCTTTTTTCCTTATAGTACGCTGCCCAGAACGCTTCCCGGTTCACGAACCGGGCGCTACCCACGCAAAAAAACAAAAAAAATTTTTTTTTTTTGCCCCGCGGGGCCCTTTTAAAGCCTCCACATTAAACCTAGGGGGTCAGGGAGGATCTACTATGCCCCCTTATGGTCATTTCCCCCTTTGTTTTGGCCTCCTCTTGTCTCTCAATCCTACCGGGAGACAAGATGGCGGCCGCTCCGGACTGTTTCGAATGTTGACAGACACCGGAGAGCCAATCAGCTTCGCTACGCGAAGTTCCGTTACGCGTAAAGTCCGCGAACCGGAGCGCTGCCCGGTCCGCTGTTACAGATATATATCTTTTTTTGAACGTTAATTTCTCAAAATCCACTGAAGCACATATATTGAGACCTAGAAAAGGCACATCGGGCTACCAGTCCCTACAATTTTGCCAAGTTTTGTGGAAATCCATTCAGCCGTTCGGGCTAAAAGTGAGGCCAACCGCCCTATGGAAAACTCAATGTTAAAAACACGTTTTGGGACCCCCCTTTTTTCTCGGCCCCCCCTTGACGAACCCCCCCCCAAATTTCCAGGGGCTGCTCAGAAACAAAATGTTCCATTTTCCAGAAAATTTCAGCCAATTCCGTCCACAAACGCCAAAGTTATTAGACATAGAATTTTCAAAAATCCCATAGGGAAAAAATCCTAACTATATATACCTACTGGCGACCGCCAGTAGGTAATATATATATATACATATATATATATGTATATATATATATTACCTACTTGCGGTCGCCAGTAGGTATATATAGTTAGGATTTTTTCTCTATGGGATTTTTGAAAATATATATATATTACCTACTTGCGGTCGCCAGTAGGTATATATAGTTAGGATTTTTTCTCTATGGGATTTTTGAAAATTCTATGTCTAATAACTTTGGCGTTTGTGGACGGAATTGGCTGTTATTTTCAGGAAAATGGAACATTTTGTTTCTGAGCAGTCCCTGAAAATTTGGGGGGGGGTTTGTCAAGGGGGGGCCGAGAAAAAAGGGGGGGTCCCAAAACGCGTTTTTCCCATGTTAATTTCCATAGGGCGGTTGGCCTCACTTTTAGCCCGAACGGCTGAATGGATTTGCATGAAACTTGGCAAAATTGTAGGGACTGTTAGCCCGATGTGCCTTTGCTAGGTCTCAATATATGTGCTCCAGTGGATTTTGATAAATTAACGTTAAAAAAAATATATATATCTGTAACAGCGCTCCGGGTAGCGCTCCGGTTCGCGTACTTGACGCGTAACGGAACTTCGCGAAGCGAAGCTGATTGGCTCTCCGGTGTCTGTCAACATTCTAAACAGTCCGGAGCGGCCGCCATCTTGTCTCTCGGTAGGATCGAGAGACAAGAGGAGGCCAAAACAAAGGGGGAAATAACCATAAGGGGGCATAGTAGATCCTCCCTGACCCCCTAGGTTTGATGTGGAGGCTTTAAAAGGGCCCCGCGGGGCAAAAAAATAAATAAAAAAAAAACGTTTTTTTTGCGTGGGGAGCGCCCGGTACGCTTTTGTGCAATGGGCAGTGGTAATCTAAATGATGAGGGGGGGGGGGGGCAGCGTTCAAAGCACATCACCGTGCATAAACACGAAAATGTTTTTATCTACCACGTACTTGACTTATCTCTCTGAGATGCATTCCCTTGTGTTTCGGCAATGGTAGTCTGTTCATTACATAGATCGCCCGAGGGCGGTAGTACAGACCGCGCGTAGGAAAGGGTCAAAAGCCAGGGGTATAGGAGTATGTAACAAGCGAGCCATTTAATTGAAAAAACTAAACGTGACAAACGGTTGCAGGATCAGTGAAGGTTGATTTTATAATTGAAAGTATAATAGGATCAGTTACAATAAAATCGTCCATACGCACACCATGGGCGAGTATCATGGGTAACATTAATTCGAAGCTTTATTAATACAATAATCAATAATGAAAAATCAACATCAATAGGGTTGTCCGTATGCCCAGTCAGTACCCTTCCCCGCCCGCCATGTGCACAAAGACCGCATACATCCCCCATAACGTCAAGGCTAAGTAACTAGAACGTCATAAGGAGTTGCAAGTCGCTCCCATACTGGCGCCATTTTGGTCGAGGCCAGGCAGGTCCAGAGTATAGTTCAATGTCTCCAATAAGTAGCGGCAGGACCAGAATCCCTTTCGGCAGTTCAAAAAGTTCGTTAGCGCCAACAGAAAGAACAGGCAGCATGAACCATGACTCAAAGGCGAGGGAGGCAAAATCTTCCCTACCGGGTCACGCTGAGGTCCCACCGGAGCTGATCAAGTTGGCAGTCTACAGTGTCTCTTAGTAATTCGTACAAAAACTGGCGTCAGCATGAGAGCACTACCATTCTGTAACAATGTTGTGGCCACTTCCGGAGAGCGGGACAGCAGGCGTATCCCTCCGCCGATGCACTGAATCAGCCTCCCTCACGGCACCAGATGTGGATAAGGCGGCGGACACCCGTGGCAGCGGTATATCCATGGGGGATAGTTGAGCAACAGTGGCGGTTGCCCCCATCGGAAGCCCGCGGGAGTCGAGGGCCAACGACTCTCGTAGAACCTTTAAAACTGAGAGGACGTCTTGAAGAGTGGGGCTCATGCCCGAGCAGGCAAGCATTCGAGTTCCAGGGTAGTCCAGAGTCGTTCTAGTGGACCAGGCCCAAATCCGGGGAGTCGGCAGCCATTTTGAGCGTTCCGCAGCAACAGCCGCTCTTCACCCCGGCCACCGGAGCGGGTCCCCGGCCATCCAACCGAGTGGAACGCCAATGGCAGTCATGGTGCAGCTGACCGGGGAGTGAAACGCTAAGGGTCGCCCTGCTGCAGCTGACCGCGGGGACGGGCCTTGGCGCGTGGTGTCGCCCCCGGGCTATTTGCACAACGGTCCTCCACCCCTAGGCCGCCACCTATGCTACCTCGACAGGAACAGCGTCATGCATTTGGATCGATGTTGCAGCAGGCTGCCATGTAAATAGTTATTTAATAAAACATTTTACCCTGTTACTTTGCTGGTGTGTTGTATATATTTATAATATTTGCATAGGGTTTGTCGTTATTTTGGGCGGGGTGGGCGGCGGAGCCGAGCTAACTTCTCTTATTTAGTCAGCACATAAATTGACTTACTGGTGCACATTATTTTGGGTGTACATTTGGAATATCGGTTGGGGTCGGGTTCGTCGTACTGAAATAACCCTTCAAGTTTCTGGTGTAGGCTACTCTCCCATTCACTAGCTCCAGAGAGAGTCGTTGCTAAGTAAGGAAAGTGCTATATTCTTTTTCGTCCTTCACATGCGGATACCATGTTCGGGCTTATTTTTCTCATTCCATTAACCGTTCGATCAACGCCTCAGTCATACAAAAAGCATTCTTTTATTGACCCAGTCGTGCGCCACACATACGCATTCATACCGTACAAATCAGGGCCCATGCGCACATTCATACCATACAATCTTTCACGCTCCCAGAGATAGCTCGTACATATAATGTACCGTCTCACAGAGCTAGCCTATTTTTCCTCGCGTGGAACACGGTGTGGTTTAGGTCTTCTCCATACTTTAGCTGAAATTCCAATGTAACCTGCAGAAAAAGAAAAGAGGGGGGGGCAGCGTTCAAAGCACATCAGCGTGCATAAACACGAAAATGTTTTTATCTACCACGTACTTGACTTATCTCTCTGAGATGCATTCCCTTGTGTCTCGGCAATGGTAGTCTGTTCATTACATAGATCGCCCGAGGGCGGTAGTACAGACCGCGCGTAGGAAAGGGTCAAAAGCCAGGGGTATAGGAGTATGTAACAAGCGAGCCATTTAATTAAAAAAAGTAAACGTGACAAACGGTTGCAGGATCAGTGAAGGTTGATTTTTTATTCAAAAGTATAACAGGATCAGTTACAATAAAATCGTCCATACGCACACCAAGGGCGAGTATCATGGGTAACATTACTTCGAAGCTTTAATAATACAATATTCAATAATGAAAAACCGACATCAATAGGGTTGTCCGTATGCCCAGTCAGTACCCTTCCCCGCCCGCCATGTGCACAAAGACCGCATACATCCCCCATAACGTCAAGGCTAAGTAACTAGAACATCATAAGGAGTTGCAAGTCGCTCCCATACTGGCGCCATTTTGGTCGAGGCCAGGCAGGTCCTTTCAAGTGGTGTGGGACCTGCCTGGCTTGGGGAATCTTTCAAGTGATGTGACTGAGGAGCAAATTGTGGACCTCTTTAAAGACTTCAACCCACTACATGTCAAGAAATGTCAAAGCGGAATGAAATGCTTTGCATTTGTAGACTTCAGTTCGGCGAAGACCCAGCAGAATGTTATAAGTAAATGTCATGGCACGAAATACAGTGGGCGGTCTGTCATTGTGAAAGCTTCAATTAAGTTGAATGGCTGCAAGAGCCCCGATTACACCAGCAGCCCTGTTAATATGCCGATCTTGGAAAAAGTTCCTCTGTTGGATTGCAATGGCTGCAGTGATGGTCTTGGGAAACTGCTTCCGAAAACTCTAATGGCCACGAAAGCTTGCTATGCTGTTTCTTTGGAAATGCGGTGCTGGGTGATGGAAGTTATTGAAGAGTTGGCAGTGGTGTTTTTTGTAGATTTTGGACGCTCTGCCACAGTCCTGGCTTCGTCATTACGAGCACTTGAAAACAAGACATTCTGGGCAATACCACCCTTAACGCAGCCCTTTATGCTACAAGATGGTGTCTTCCATACAGAAAATATTGTTGGCAGCATTTTGAAAGGAAAGATAAACGGCCGTTCTCCTAGTGAGTCTCACATTCTTACATTTATGAAGAATGTTGAAGAGTAGTATGCTGAAAATCTGAAGCCATAGTTCTACAAACTCTCAACCAGCCTTGGATGGAAAAATCCTGAAGAATGTACAAACTGAAAACCAGTTTTTGTCTGCATAGCATCAGCAGCAACACTTGAGTCAGCTTTGTGTGAAGCCGCCACCTTGATCCAATCAATACCGTCCCCCCGCACACATTCAGGGACCAGGCCGCATTGCGAGGGCACCGCAGGACGTGTCTTCAGGTCAAACGGATTGTGGGACAAGGTCCAGAATGGAAGAGTCACCAAAAGGCTAAAAGTCCCGCCGGACCCCGGGAGCCGGCCGCCTATGTCGGGGGCGATCTCAGGCCACACCAGGGCAACAAGACTTGGGGAGGGGGCAGGAGCCAAGCGCCCCCTCCGAGTCCGCGCCACCACACCGCCCCTCGGGGGCCTGGAACAGTCCCCCGGTCCGGACGTGAGCCATGAAGAAGGGCACCAGCCGCCATCTTGATCCAATCAACACCGTCCCCCCGCACACATTCAGGGACCAGGCCGCATTGCGAGGGCACCACAGGACGTGTCCCCAGGTCAAACGGATTGTTGGACAGGGTCCAGAATGGAAGAGTCACCAATAGGCTAAAAGTCCCGCCGGACCCCGGGAGCCGGCCGCCTATGTCGGGGGCGATCTCAGGCCACACCAGGGCAACAAGACTTGGGGAGGGGGCAGGAGCCAAGCGCCCCCTCCGAGTCCGCGCCACCACACCGCCCCTCGGGGGCCTCCGTCAAGCGGCTCAGGGAGGCACCGCAGGCAGTGGTTCTTCAGATCAGTGGCTCTCACCGGCAAGGCTCCCCTCCGTCAGCAGCGATCGTTGGCGCTGTGGTTGCGGCCGGAGGCCCCGCCTAGTCAACGCCCCGGCCTCTCCATCTCGTAGGCCGCAGAGTAGTCGGGGAGAAATCCCGGGAACGGCGGCATGCATTACACATCAGTAAGATGGCCGGGCCTACGACCCTGGGTTTAAGAGTCTCATGCTCGATCGATTGAGCTGGCCAGATCAGGCAACAAGAAGGTGGGGGGGGTGGCGGCATCAGCAAGGCATCCCCCCACACAACTTGCTGGACATCATCTCTGGGTGTATTGGGGACGAGCCTTGGCGCGTGGTGTCGCCCCCGGGCTATTTGCACAACGGTCCTCCACCCCTAGGCCGCTACCTCGCCGGCTGATGGCCTTTGTAGACTTTCTAAAGCCCACATCCTACTAAAAAGTAGCCCAAAGTAGCCCAGCATTGCTACTTTAAGGAAGGAGGGACAGGAACAGCGTCATGCATTTAGATCGATGTTGCAGCAGGCTGCCATGTAAATAGTTATTTAATAAAACGTTTTACCCTGTTACTTTGCTGGTGTGTTGTATATATTTATAATATTTGCATAGGGTTTGTCGTTATTTTGGGCGGGGTGGGCGGCGGAGCCGAGCTGTCTTGCAGCCATCATGGCGTCGAGCTCGGTTCCTCTCACTAGTTTCATATTTCTCATGAGGGGTTGTTCCTAATGTTTCTATTTTAGCGAGGTCAAAAAGAGATCCCATCAGTGGCCTACTGATTTTGCTTGATTCCTTTTGTTTTTTCTAACGATTTTTATGTTATAGTTTGCTTGCACGATACAGCGGCTAGTCCGCATTTTATATATATGTCCTTTTTATTAGGGGTGTCCTCCGGTGGAGTCGGATGATCTACCTCTAATAAACGGTCCGGGCTGAACCAACTACCAACAAACGGGGCAGAGATAGGCATGACGGATTACAAAGGGGACAAAAGTCTGCACTACCTATCCTTCACTATCTGCAAAGAATAAACAGAGCATTGCGACTCTGTGCTTATTTGTGAATGGAGAATCACCCAAGAGAACCAATTCTGAACGATCAATGTTCGGCCAAACAATCAATCAAATGAGGGATAAAAATAGGCACAACGGATTACAATGGGGGCTAAAGCCTGCGTTACCTATCCTTCACTATCTGCAAAGACTAAACAGAGTATTGCGACTCTGTGCTTGTTTGTAAATAGAGAATGAACCAAAGAGAACCAATTCCAAAACAGTAAATGCTTGGATAACAATCAATCAAATGGAGAGGGAAGCAGGCACGACGGATTACAACGGGGGCAAAGGCCTGCGTTACCTACCCTTCACTATCTGCAAAGAGAGAATACTCCTAAAAGAAAAGAGGGGGGGGGGCAGCGTTCAAAGCACATCAGCGTGCATAAACACGAAAATGTTTTTACCTACCACGTACTTGACATTTTAAAGCTTTTGATATTTGCTATTAAAAAACCATTGAAATTCACTGAAAAAACCATAGGTTATAGACCATATATAGTTAGGAATTAGCATTTACAAAACCTTGAAAACTCACTGAAAAAACCATAGGTTAAAGACCATATATAGTTAGGAATTAGCATTTAAAAAACGTTATTTTACTCACACAAAACCATTGAAATTCCATATATAGTTAGTTGCACTAACTATATATCGCGCACCCGCAATCCACTGCTGATGATGTCACATATTACATCATTCATGACATGGTCAGTGACATCACTGATGACATCACTGATGACATCTCAAATGACAGGTGTTTAGAGGCCACGCCCCTTTTTACACCTTTCTGCAACACAGCTCTGTGGCGCTTACTGGAGGTACCTGGGGAGCTAGTTGGATCCTAGGGACCGTCAGGTTTCAAGGGGACTTAATCCCTCAACTTAAAATGTGCAGAGGTGAGTGTTTTCACAGTGGTGAAGGAAGGGGGCAGGGCCTGAGGTGACATGTGCGCAAACACACCCTGTGGTGCGTTTTAAGTTGGGGAATTAATTATTCTTCAATACTGAGGGTCCCTGGGGGCCAACTAGCCCACCACTTCCAGTAAGCGCCACTGGGCTGCGTTGCAGAGAGGTGGCCCAGGCCATGCCCCCTTTTACACCACTCTGCAATGTAGCTCTCTGGCACTTACTGGAGGTAAGTGGTAGGCTAGTTGGCACCCAGGGACCCTCAGGACTCAAGGGGACTTAATCCCCCAATTTACAAAGCACCAGGGGGTGTGTTTGCGCAGTGGTGCAGGGAGGGGGCATGGCCTGATGTCACAAGTGCGCAAATGCGCCCTGTGGAGCGTTTTAAGTTGGGGAAATAATTCCCCTTCAATCCTGAGGGCCCCTGGGAGACAGCTAGTCCACCAGGTGCTTCCAGTAAGTCCCACTGCACTGCGTTGCAGAGAGGTGGTCCAGGCGGTCCCCCTTTTTACACCTCTCTGCTTACTGGAGGTACCTAGTAGGCTAGTTGGACCCTAGGGAGACTCAGGATTCAAGGGGACTTAATCCCCCAACTTAAAATGGCCACAGGGCGTGTTTACACGGTGGTGAAGGGGGGGGACCGGGCCTGAGGTGATGTGTGCAAACACACCCTGTGGTGCATTTTAAGTTGGGGAAATAATTTCCCTTCAATCTTGAGGGCCCCTGGGGGACAACAAGCCCACCAGGTGCTTCCAGAAAGCGCCACTGCGCTGCGTTGCAGAGAGGTGGTCTAGGCCGTGCCCCTTTTTACACCTCTCTGCAACGCAGCTCTGTGGCGCTTACTGGAGGTACCTAGTGGGCTAGAGGGACTCTAGGGACACTCAGGATTCAAGGGGACTTAATCTCCCAAATGATAACGGCCACAGGTCATGTTCACACAGTGGTGAAGGGAGGGGACAGGGCCTGAGGTGACGTGTGTAAACACACCATGTGGTGCATTTTAAGTTGGGGAATTAGTCCTCTTTAATCATGAGAGTCCCTGGGTCCAACTAGTCCACCATGTACCTCCAGTAAGCACCACTGAGCTGCTTTGCAGAGAGGTGGTCCGAGGCCATGCCCCATTTTACATCTCTCTGCAATGCAACACTGTGGCACTTACTAGGCATACCTTGTGGGTTTGTTGGCCCCCAGGGACCCTCAGGATTCAAGGGGACTTTATCCCCCAGCTTAATATGCCCACAGGGCGTGTTTGCACACATGTCATCTCAGGACCCCTCCCTTCAGCCCTGGTGCATTTTAAGAGGTAGTTTTAATCCCCCTGCCCTATTATATACTAGGGGCTTACAGAGGAGGTCATGCTAATCCCAGGGGTACCCCAATACATAGTGTATGTAGGTGTTTTTACTGTATTCTAAGTGTCTTTTATCATACCACTGGCTCTAGGTCTGGTTAGTCAGAGTCAGTTACCACCAGTCCCCATCTGAAAAAGTTGTGGGCGCAGGATGATTTTGTAACAAGACCTCCTTCTGCTCCTCTGTTGGTTCTTTCTGCGTATCTTGCTTCTTCCTGCACTTTTCTTCGTCTTTGAGGACTTCTGTTGCTTCTATCTTTGCGTTTTTTCTTCTTTCTTCACATATCCTACCTCTGTAGGCATAGTTAGAAACTAGCATGTAAAAAAACCTTAGAAATTCACTGAAAAAACCATAGGTTTCAGGCGCGTTATAGTTAGGAATTAGCATTTAAAAACCTTAGAAATTCAAAAAACTATAGGCTTCAGGCACGTTATAGTTAGGAATTAGCATTTAAAAAACCTTAGAAATTCACTGAAAAAACCATAGGTTTCAGAAATGTTATAGTTAGCTGGATATTTCACTCATACAAAACCATTGAATTTCCTCCGTTATAGTTAGTTCTGCTAACTATAACTCGCACGCACGCAATGCACTGCTGATGATGTAACATATTACATCATTCATGATATAGTCTAACGTGACTGTCACATTTGTTTACGGGGGAACGTAAAAAAATGGGTAATGTTGTTTAATTGATAAGAAGATGCTTGTGAGGTTGGACAAATAAGAATCTTAGTCATGTCTGGATTTACATATAAAACATTTTATTAAAACAAAACAACAACAATTAAAACTATGTGCAGCCATGTCTTGTCATTGCTAGACCATTTGTGAATCACAGTCTGCAAGACAAAAAGAAAAATAAGATTGTGCGTCATGCGTCTAGCAAAGGAGAAAGAGAGAAGGAGCGAGAGAGAGAGAGAGAGAGAGACGAAGACAGAGAAAGAGAGAAATAGTGAGAGAGAGAAAGAAGGAGTAAGATACAAGGAAAAAGAGAGAGGAACAGTTTGGGAAAGAGGAAGAGAGAGAAAGAGTGAGATAGAGGAAGAGCGAGAGAGAAAGTGTGAGAGAGAGGAAGAGAGAGAAAGAAGGAATGAGAGAGAGAGGAAGAGACAGAGAAAGTGTGAGAGAGAATGGAAGAGAGGAGAGGGAGTGTTGACATTGGAGAAAATCTTCGCAGCTCACCTTTGTTCCACAAGTGTGTCTCCAACCACATGCCCGGATATAGTGCACCCTCAAGTTTAGTCATCTGAAAGATAGTATAGAATTCGTAAATGCAGAGTACATACAACTGCATACGCCTAATTCTCTCTTTCTCCAATGCGCACTCAGGCTGTTGCACCCTATCCACTCCCACTGCTCAGAGGTGTCTGTGCGCTCTTGTGAGCCCAGGCTGCTGCACAATATCCACTCCCACCACCCAGAGGTGACTGCCCGCTGCTGCAGAAAGAATCCTCTCTGTTTACCTTCCGCCACCGGCGTGTGTGTGTAAGAGGGTCCACCACTTGCCGAAGCAACTTTCTCAGGCGTTGTCTGGATGGCCACGAATCTTTGCAGTTTGCACACGCATTCAGCTGTGGTAGTGTTGGGGGGGGGGCGTCGATTAGTGAATCACCGCCTGTTAGATAAAAAGCAGGATAAGATTGTGCGTCATGCGTCCATCAAAGGAGAGAGGAAGAGAGAGAGAGAAAGAAAGAGTGAGAGGAAGACAGAGAGAAAAAAGAAAGTAAGAGTGAATGAGAGGAAGACACAGAGAAAGAGAGAGAGGAAGAGTGAGAGAGACGAAGAGAGAGAGAGAGAAATAGTGAGAGAGAGGAGGAGAGAAAGAGTGAGAGAGAGGAAGACAGAGAAAGAGAGAAAGAGTGAGGGAGGAGGAGAGAGAGAAAGAGTGTGAGAGGAAGAGAGAGAGAAAGAGTGAGAGAGATGAAGAGAGAAAGGGTGAGAGAGAGAAAGAAAGAGTAAGATACAAGGAAAAGAGAGAGAGAGAAACAGTGTGAGAGAGAGGAAGGGAGAGAGAGAAAGAGTTAGAGAGGAAGAGAGAGAAAAGAGTGAGAGAGAGGTAGAGAGAAAGAAAGAATGAGAGAGGAAGAGACAGAGAAAGAGAGAAAGTGTGAGAGAGAAAGGAAGATATGAAGAGGGAGAGGGAGTATTGACACTGAAGAAAATGTTTGCAGCTCACCTTTGTGCCATCCGTTTGTCTCCAACCACGTGCCAGGATATAGTGCACCCTCAGGTTTAGTCATGGGAAAGATAGTATACAATTAGTAATTGCAGAGTACATACAAGTGCACACGCCTAATTCTCTGTTTCACCAATGCGCACTCAGGGTGCTGGACCCCATCCACTCCCACTGCTCGGAGGTGTCCGTGTGCGCTTTTGTGCCCAGGCTGCTGCACACTATCCACTCCCACCACCCAGAGGTGACTGCCCGCTGCTGCAGAAAGAAGCCTCTCTGCTTACCTTCCACCACGGCATGTGTGTAAGAAGGTCCACCACGTGCCGTAGCAAATTCCTGAGGCATTGTCAGGATGGCCACGCATCATTGCAGGCTCTACACGTGTTCAGCTGTGGTGGTGTTGGGGGTGACGTCGATTTGTGAATCACAGCCTGTTAGATAAAAAGCAAGATAAGTTTGTGCGTCATGCGTCCATCAAAGGAGAGAGGAAGAGAGAGAGAGAGAAAGAAATAGTAAGAGGAAAACAGAGAGAAAAATTAAGAAAGAGTGAGAGAGAGGAAGATAGAGAAAAAGAGAGAAACAGTGAGAATGAGAGGAAGAGAGAGTGAATACGAAAGAAAGAGTGAGAGGAAGAGAGAGAAAGAGAAAAACAGTGTGAGAGGAATAGAGAGAGAGAAAGAGTGTGAGGGAGAGAAAGGAGGAGATGAGGAGGGACACTGAGTGCCCACTCTGTGGACAAAACCCTCGCAGCTCACCTTTATGCCATCGCTGTGTCTCCAACCACATTGTGGGACCTAGTGAAACTCTCAAGCTCCCAAATCTGAGGCATAGCACAGAATTACTAATGCAGAGTATATACGACTGCATACGCCTAAATCGCTGTGCCGCCTTTATGCATCCAGCCTGTTGCACCCCATGCACTCCCACCAACCAGAGGTATGTTCCTGCCGCTGCGTACCCAGGCCTCACTGTTCACCTTATCGCATATAGGGCACGCTCCACATCATGCAACTCCACTCTGCAAGCCAGCAAGTCTTACATTTGGTGCTGCGTCTTGATTTTGCCATGACAAAGGACATACTAGTGCACCCATCATCATCACAGGTTGCACACATGCTCAGTCCTTGCGGTGCTACTAACTCAGTGATCAGTGAGGCCATGCACGTGGTGGTAGGCCCCCACTGTTGTATGACTCAGGCCTACTCCGCGGTACAGCAGGGCACACAAAACATGAGGTGTCTGGACCACCGGGACGGGCCATCACCATGGCGGTGGGAGTCTGCTGGCCGCAGTGCATGCGGTGCGAGAAACTCTAAAATGCATAGAGCACGTGCGCTCAGTGTTTTTTATTAGTAGGGTCACGTGTCCTGTGATGCCTATGCTGGATGGGTGTGGTGTGGGTGTATACCAGCCGTGAAGGAGTGGCTGTAGCAATCTGGGCCATGTAGCGTTGTTTTCTTTCCCTGTAAGCGTAAGGGGAGGGGGTTAGCCTGGCATATGCCAGTCTTGCGTGAGACTGTAAAGAATGACTCCGGAGCTATGGGAATGGCTCCGTCGTGAGCTTTATGAGGAATCAACTGATGCGGCGGATGTCCGTGTTGTTGTGCTGCCGTCACCCGGGTTGCAAGTGTCAATGTGTCACTCTGTGAGCCAAGACCCACAATATGGCCAACATGGAAGGTACGGGGAATCACTGACCCTATATTCATCCATGGTTCCACACAAGATAGATGGTGGATATGACACATCTGTGTGGATATGAATGTTTATTACACATTCAGTGAAGCTGTAGCAATACAGGACCATGGAAAGTTCAAGTTTCAGTTTTTGGCACATAGAGGGCAGCCAATTAGAGACAAGCTCATCAGAGTTAGGCTGCGCCAACATATGTACTTATACAATCACTAAGCCAATCTCCACACACTTATAAATTCACTATACACTCTGCTTGCAGTACTGTAATGATCCAGTCTCTACGTACGTACTTGTACAATGACGGGGACAAAGTTACATAACCAAAGATTTCCCCCACTGTCAAAGGTAAGTTGGTGGCATACGCTGTCCAGAGCACAATGTAATGTGGTAGGGTCCCTGAGTTGTGCTGCACTGAGATAGAGGCATCAGAAGCGTTTAGTGTCTGTGCAGCCAGCGATGATGCGTGGTGCCGGCGAGCTGCGCTGGGAGCAATGTGTGTTGCTTACTGGACTGTGTCATCTACAATTGCGACTCAATGTGAATTGTGAGCCCTGCCATCCGCAGTGTACATAGAAGGCAGTAGTCAGCACAGACATCAAGGAATGCTTTTAGTCACTTCCTCTTGACAAAATTCGAGGACATAGAGTAAAATTCTCTTTGCAATAAATAAATCATGTCTCAATTTAAATTGTGAGCTCTGCTGACCGCAGATTAGGTGTATGGAACAAAAGATGAAACATTTATGGAATACACTGACGAAATCTTGGTTCTTCTGAGCAAAGTTGTAAAGTACGGTATTCTGAAGCTGGAATCTGAACTGGTCGATCATCATATCGTCCACCTTTTCCAGGAGAGAACAGCTTTGGAAAACAACGACCTTCCAAACTTTTTTCTCACACACTCATGGGAGCTCCTTTTGCTTTTTTCATCAGGAACAATTCAATAGTATCTCCTATCAGTTCTTTTGAATGTAAAGGGTGTATAGTATAATGTTCATAAATGTCTTTTTTTCTTGAATTCTCCACTTTTTCTATTTGTCTACTTGAAATATGCGTTTCATCTTCTAAAGTCATTTCTTCTTATACCTTTACAGTTTTGTAGTAAATATTGTTTTTCACCATATATGATGGAGCCTTTTGGACTTTCCTGACATCTACTAACTCTTGCCATATTTTTCAACTCTTTGTGGGTACACCATTAACAAGAATGACTACAGGTTCAGTATCCTCTCTTGCTATACCATCAGTTTCAACATGTTTCTTAAAATCTAAAGGTAAATACACAACTCTTCCTTTTAAACCTCTTTGTAGATCTGTTGGAGACAGCTTACCTGTTTTAGGCTGCATACGAATTATAGCCTAAAAAGAGTGCACAGACTGTATAATGATGGCCTCATATGTAATTAAATCTTTAAGTTCAGGAGGTATAGCTACTAATTCTAAGTCATTAAGGAAAGCTCTAGCTGGCATTTTGTTTTCTTCTAATTTATTGTAACAATATTTACAAATACATTGTACAGTACCTAACTCAAAACGACCTTCCACAAACAGATAAGCAGCAAATTCTTTCCATCTATCATTTTTTCCTTTTCTTTTTTTAAAAACGCATCTACATTCCTAGTTTGAATTTTATAATGAGTATGTCGACAACAAATACAAACATAGGGGCCTATTAGGATTGCGGTGAATCCGCATCCTCCGGGCCGGCGGAAGCCATCGCCGGCCCGGAGGATGCGGATTCACCGCTGCGAACCTCCAAAACACCACCAGCCACATTAGGATGGCGGTGTTATCAGCGGCGGACGGCAAGTCCGTCTGCCGCTGATCCGCGGGATGTTGTCTGCAATTTGATGGCGGTGTCTGCAAGACACCGCCAGCCAAATTACGAAGGGTGAGGAAACATGCTTTTCCGCGGCGGATTTTCCGCCATGGAAAAGCATGTGTACCTTTGCTTCTGGGGGCCCGTTGCGGGCCCCCAGGGTGTTGGGGGGTGCACATGGGGGATACCTATGGTACCCCCTGCATATGCATGCACAAAGCGGCAGGCACCGCGCGGTGCCTGCCGCTTTGTGCATGCATATGCAAAGCATGCAATTTTAACCTTGCGGGGGGTGCTGCTTCAAGCAGCACCCGCCGCAAGGTTAAAGATACGGGATGTGTCACATCCTAATTTACATGGAGGGAATGCCGCAGCCCCTGTGGACGGTCCCTTCACCTCGGGGGTGGCGGATGGACGCAGGTCCGTCTACCATCATAATCGGGCCCATGGTTGGGATTTTCACCAGAAATTACTTTTAAGTTTGTTATTTATTTTTGAAACTTCACATCAGTACTATCTTCCATCTCTTCATCAACACTTACACTTATCAAACTCTTACTTTCTCTACACTCCTCTTGACCAGCAAAGAAACGTAACTCTATATCATCACAATTTTTATTACATCCAACAATGGAGCATGCAAAAGAGCTGTATTAATTTCATTTAGACATATGCAGGACTTTTCACGTAGTTAAATCTTCTAACTAACTTTTGCATTTCGGAATGTTGTACTGCTATCCATCTTAAATGATGAAAATGACTTTCACACACTTTCCAAGAAAGACAAGCCAGAGAATGACCTTGCAACCCTGTATTTTTCACAGTTTGCAAGGATCAACTCCTTGTAATATCTTAGTCTTCTGTTTCACAGTTTTTTTCCCATATTCTCTTAAAAATATCAATAGATTTTTGACGTATACTACAAATACTACAATCCCATGTAAACACTGGAGCTGGGGTACGTCTCCCGTGAATTTACTCAGCTGCTACTGGTTCAACATTTATAGGAACTATCTTTTCTTTTTCAATTGGATAGACATTTTTCACTTCATTACAACGACCACAGGTATCAACTGCATGCAGTAATCTATTTTATTGAAAATAAGAAAATATTGTATCATAAAGGGTCCATGAGCTGTGCTGCACTGATGCACTTAGCGTGTGCGCACCCTGCAATGATGCTATAATCGATATCAAAAAAGTTCTTGAAGCAAGGATACTAAAAGGATGTTATGTAGGTTTTAGGGACGTTGTAGTTAGTTGGCTACTGCACTCAGTAATTAATGAATGAAGACTCAATTTTAATTGTGAGCCCTGATGACCGCAGTGTAGGCAGGAGGCAGCGGTGAGCAAAGGCCCACAGCCACGTGGCATTGAATTGAGCTGCAAAGTTATTGTCAATTCAGCAAATGTACAGCTAGCGATGATAAGTGGTGCACTGAGTTAGTGACGCCTGAAGCAACCAGCGAGTGCGCACCCTGCGATAATGCGTGGTCCGGGCGGGTTGCACTGGGAGCAATGTTTTTTGCCTACTGAATTCTACCTTAATAAGACCATAAGGCGATGATTTTGGGTGCAGTGAGTTAGTGGCACCTCAAACACTCAGCATGTGCGCACCTGCGATGATGCGTGGTCCTGGCGGCCACATTGGCAGCAATGTTTTTGTCTATTGAATTCTGCCTTAATAAGGCCATGTGGCGATGACTTATGGTGCACTGAATACCTTTTACGCTCAGTGTGTGTGCAGCTAGCGATGAGCGTGGTCCCGGGGGGCCGCACTAGGAGCAATGTATCTTGCGTATTGAACCGCGTCATCTGCAATCGCCACTCCATCTGAATTGTGAGCCCTGCTGTCTGCAGTGTTGATCGAAGGCAGTACTCTGTACAGACATAAGTCTGTGGTGCGGTGCAGCCCACTCTGCTTCCAGGGGGGGAAAACATAGCTACATGACCGAGATCTTCCCCACTGCTTGAGGTAACATGGTTACGTCTATTGTCCACAACACTACAAGCACCAGCAGTATAGGTACACATGGAGACGTTTGTGCTCTGCATAGTGAGGTCTGTCTATCACATCACCGCTACACTTGGTATTGTGTGCATTTTTATTGATGGGTGACTTGCGCCTTTCACACATACTTGTTGGCCACATCTGCCAACATTCCAGTATTGTGTGGCCAAGGGACGATGCAGTTTTTGGAAGGTCCGCTGTCCTGTTCTGCACTGCCTCGGTGGTAGTAGGGTGGGGGTTGGTCCGGGGGGGACGTTCTAAGGGTGGTGACAGTGGGTGTTGTGGCCTTCTTGGGTGTCGGAGCTGCATGGTCAGTAAGTTTATGACATGTGTTGGTCTTCAGATGTGATTCTGGGTTGGGCTTCCTTTCACACTGTAGGTAGTCGTCATGGTTTACATCAGAAAAAGGCAGATGTTAGATTCCTACTGCTAGCGCGGCTTATTGCCTGTTTTTGGATTGCACCCCAAAT
Organism: Lissotriton helveticus; assembly: GCF_964261635.1. Classification (NCBI taxonomy): domain Eukaryota; kingdom Metazoa; phylum Chordata; class Amphibia; order Caudata; family Salamandridae; genus Lissotriton; species Lissotriton helveticus. The sequence continues at coordinate 1,781,418,841 of NC_136061.1, forward strand.
TTGCCTGCTCATTGAAAATATCGGGAAGTGATTGTCAGGACTAGGGTGGCTTGCGGTCTAGGGCCCGCCCCATCCTGTAGGCACATACGCCTGTTCCTGTGTGGTCAACCTTTATGTGGTAAAAGTCACAGAGTAGCCCCTGGAGGATTGTGGTGGTGAAAATGTCTAAAGATGCATGTTCTTGTGTCCTAGTATGTTTGTTCTCTTTACTAACCTTTTTTCCCACTCAGGATGCGTGAGATTTGGCATCTCACGCGAGATGAGTGAGATTTGCCATCTCACGCGAGATGAGTGAGATTTGGCATCTCACGCGAGATGAGTGAGATTTGGCATCAACGCGAGATGAGTGAGATTTGGCATCTCACGAGAGATGCGGGAGATTTGGCATGGGCGTGCCTACGATGATGTCAGCGGCCGCGCCCAGTTCCCTGTGCTCACTATTCAGCATCTTTTGGTGAAGGAGGAAGAGGATCTTGGGGCTCCGTTTCTCGGTGAGGTCAGCCTTCTTCTTTTGATCGGTGGAGAGTTCTGGGTGCCTGAAGACTGCTACAACGCTCGCTGAGCTGCAGGAGGAGTTTAGAATCTGCTGAGGCTTCTCTTCTTGATCGGCTCCCGGTGAGGCTAGCTTTTGGGGGATTACCTGTCACTAACCCAGATTCAGAAGTAGAGTAGGTCGTACTCTACAGGTAAGATTGCGAATCTTGTTAAAAAAACATTTCAGTGAATTATTAAGAACATTCGTTTTGATTCTCAAGATCATTACCTTATTCACGAGTGTGAATATTGTTCAGTAGAAATTCTATGCATGTTTTCTCCAGCTCATTTTCATATTCACGAGTGTGATTCTTGCTCTATAAGTAGTTCCATGATTGTTTAGGTGATTGAAAACCTAGTCATAGAAAGTCCTAAACCAAATTCTGCCACTTATGCCTTTGAGCAGTTGATACTGAAGTGAAGTATTATCGCCACAATATAGCGGATCTAAGAAAGGTCAATTAAGAGTCTGATTGTCTGAATAAACGCAAGCCACAAAGCTCTTAAGCTAGTTCCAGATAGAAGGACAGAATCTGATGTCCTAGTTTACGTCTTTGAGCAGAGGAAAGTGCGTGTATTTTTGTTTGTGAGTAACTTTTCCTTTTCAGATCTCCTTCCCAGCTGTTCCCTTCCTAATTCCCTTTCCCCCCTGCTTAATCACTTCAATACTCTGTGTAATCATTACAACCAGAGTTGGAGGTATTGAGAGGTGGGCCCTTTATGTCATCACCCCAGACCCTGAGGAAGAAGCAACCTGACAGAATAGTGAGCCCACGAATAATATTCCTCCCGGTCTGAGAGTTTTGACATAATGGCCACCATGGATGATTTAATGAGGGTTATTGTTCAGATGCAAACAGATTTAACTGAAGCTAGGAATGCCACTCCAATGCTCTCTGATAAAGTAGATAGAATACATCAATTAAGTACTCCGCTTCCTCCTGATACTCAGAATATAGAAACAAAGTCTTCCACAAATATTTCTGTAACTGTTCCACCTCAAATCCCTTTAGCACTACCTGAACGCTTTTCCGGAGACCTCTCCAAAGTGCAATTTTTTTTTAACTCTAATCGAGTTGCATTTTACTTGTAGACCAGCTGCCTTTCCTGACCCCCAATCCAGGATAGCCTTCTTAATCTCTTATCTTTCGGGGGATGCTGCCAATTGGGCGGTTCCGTTGGTTCGACAAGACAGTCCTCTGTTGTACAATTGGCGGCGATTTGTTGACGAGTTTGAAAAAATCTTTGACAGGCGAAAAGTGACTCTGTCAGCAGATCGCGAACTATTACAGCTACGACAAGGGAATAGAGACCTTATATCCTATTTGTCACATTTCAATAGGTTAATTGCAGAAACCTCGTGGCCTGAAGAAAAGAGGGAAGCACTCTTTTATCAAGGGTTAAAAGATGATCTGAAAGACGTTCTTGCTCAAATCGATCCTCAACTAACTACTTGTTCTGAGTTAATCAATCTAACTTTACGTCTGGATCATAGACTGTCCGAAAGAAGAACTGACAAGAAAAAATATGATAAGTCAAGTTGGAAGTTTGACAGTAAACTCAGAAATCAACTTAGTAATTCAGAAACAACTACAGAACCAATGGAAATCGGGACTCTTAGGCAACCATTGTCAAAAGATGAAAAAGATAATAGACGTAAAAATGGCCAATGTCTTTATTGTGGTCGAAAGGGACATTTCGTGAAAGATTGTACAATAAAACCTAAAGGTAAGACTGTGAGTGCTAACAAGTCTGTGGCTGTGACTACAACTGAGCAAACGTCGGGAAACTATTGTGCCCAAGATGTTTAGAAGGGGATCCCTTGGGAACCATCGCCTTCCCTTCAATAAATTCCTGTGTATCCAACTACAAAGCTCACTTCCGTTTGGCAGTACAAATTCAGTTGACGTCAAAAATATACCAAATGGAAGTCCTAATAGACTCAGGCGCAACAGGGAATTTCGTAGATTTTGAAACAACTCAACGGTTACAAATTGCTTGTGAGAAAAAGGTCACTCCAGAAATTGTGCAAGCAGTAGATGGCAAAATGTTGTCTGGAGGCCCAGTTACCATGCAAACCTCTAAAATTCATATGTTCTGAATAGATGCAAATAACCAACAGCATAAACAACTACAGAACCAATGGAAATCGGGACTCTTAGGCAACCATTGTCAAAAGATGAAAAAGATAATAGACGTAAAAATGGCCAATGTCTTTATTGTGGTCGAAAGGGACATTTCGTGAAAGATTGCACAATAAAACCTAAAGGTAAGACTGTGAGTGCTAACAAGTCTGTGGCTGTGACTACAACTGAGCAAACGTCGGGAAACTATTGTGCCCAAGATGTTTAGAAGGGGATCTCTTGGGAACCATCGCCTTCCCTTCAATAAATTCCTGTGTATCCAACTACAAAGCTCACTTCCGTTTGGCAGTACAAATTCAGTCAAAAATATACCAAATGGAAGTCCTAATAGACTCAGGCGCAACAGGGAATTTCGTAGATTTTGAAACAACTCAACGGTTACAAATTGCTTGTGAGAAAAAGGTCACTCCAGAAATTGTGCAAGCAGTAAATGGCAAAATGTTGTCTGGAGGCCCAGTTACCATGCAAACCTCTAAAATTCATATGTTCTGCATAGATGCAAATAACCAACAGCAGAAAGAGGAAGTTCATTTCGATGTAATCCAAGCCCCACAATATGGCTTTATTTTGGGAATGCCTTGGCTTTGCTTGCATAACCCTTTAATAGATTGGTAAAAAAGGGAACTTGTTTTTCTTTCTCAATATTGTCACTCCACATGTTTAAAGACCAAAGAATCTACGCTGGGACAAATTGCAACCGCGGAAGAGAAAGAAACCGTGCTACCAACTTCCTATGAGGAATTTAAAGAAGTCTTCTGTGAAGCAAAAGCAGTGACCCTCCCTCCTCATCGGTCATACGACTGTCAAATTGATCTTGTGCCTGGTTCATGTGTGCCTAACTGTCGGATATATGCATTATCAGAAAAAGAAATCCAACATTTGAGACAATATCTTGATCAGTACTTGGAAAACGGATTTATACGCCCATCTAAGTCACCTGCGGCCTCTCCGTTGTTTTTTATTCCTAAGGCAAATGGGGAATTAAGAACATGTATTGATTATAGAGCATTGAATAAGATCACAATAAAGAACAACTACCCTCTTCCATTGATCCCAGTTCTTTTGGACCAGGTGAAGACCGCTGTGATCTACACCAAATTAGATCTTCGAGGTGCGTATCATTTGGTGCGCATTCGTAATGGCGATGAATGGAAAACAGCATTTAAAACCCGATATGTCCTGTTTGAGTATTTGGTCATGCCTTTCGGGCTTTGTAACGCTCCAGCTGCGTTCCAGATTTTTTTAAACGATGTATTACGGGAATATCTAGACCTTTTCGTCATTGTTTATATAGATGACATTTTGATCAAATCCGATTCCATAGCTAGTCATGAAGGTCACGTTAAGAAGGTGTTGGGTACATTACAAACATATAATCTTTTTTGCAAATTGTCTAAATGCGATTTTCATGTTTTTGAAGTCGAATTTTTGGGAGTTCTTCTTACACCTACTGGCATGAAAATGACTGACAGAAAGCTACAAGCAGTTGCAGAATGGCCTATTCCAAACTCAGTTCGTGATGTACAATGTGTTTTAGGATTTGCAAATTTTTATCGTCGCTTCATAGACCATTTCTCTGCTGTAGTGGCACCAATCACTCGGTTGCTACGAAAGAAGGTAACATTTTAGTGGACTGCTGAAGCCAATAACGCATTTCACACATTGAAGCAAGCCTTTACAGCAGCTCCGATTTTGATGCATCCAGATGTTCGTGAACCCTTTATTATCGAAGCCGATGCCTCGGATGTAGCTATTGGTGCCATCCTCTCTCAAAGAAAACAAAACACAGGTCAAACGCATCGTGTGGCGTACATGTCAAGAAAGCTAAATCCAGCTGAGCAGAATTATACTATAGCTGAAAAGGAACTGCTTGCCATACATGACGCTTTCAAAGAATGGAGGCATTATCTTTTGGGGGGCACGATTCACAGTGGCTGTTTACACACACCACAGAAACTTACAATTTATGAGTTCTGCAAGAATATTAACTCCACGTCCATTACGGTGGATGATGTTCTTCGCCGAATATGACTTTATTGTGACCTATCGTCCAGGACAAGATAATAAAAAAGCTTATGCGCTTTCCAGAAAAGATTCCTCATTACACAGATGTGAAGGGATTCCTCAAGCTATAATCAATCCCGACAAAGTAATCTGTGTTTTGACAGCAGATCAATTCCTTGATGATCTCCATGAAAATTTTCCTCCTTCGTTATGGGAACAATGGTTAAAACAAGATACAACCCAATCCATCAAGGAAGGAATACCATTCCATGGAAAACAAGTGTATCTACCCACTAAGAAATTACAAGAAACAGCGTTCAGTTGGTTACACTCCCTCCCGTTGGCAGGACATCCTGGACCAAAGAAGACCATGGAAAAACTTAAAAAATTATTTTGGTGGCCAACAATTAAACAAGATGTCTACGATATGGCTCGAGACTGTGAAACTTGTGCACGGTTTAAAACCGATCATAGCAAACCAAAAGGTTTGTTACAAGTTCTACCTACGCCCACTAAACCATGGGATCATATTTCGTTGGATTTTATTGTTGGACTGCCACAAGTAAATCAACATTCAGTTATTTTGGTAGTCATAGACAGTTTAACAAAATATGCTCATTTTATCGCATGCAAACAATTGCCAACTGCAGGACACTTAGCACAGATATTCTTACAAAACATTGTCCGTTTGCATGGGTTACCATCTGTACAGCTGTCTGATCGTGGATCTCAGTTTTCATCTAAGTTCTGGCAACAATGGTGTCGCAGTTTACAAATGTCATCAAACATGCCAACTAGTTACCATCCACAAACGGACGGTCAAACTGAACGTTTAAATCAAACTTTGAAACAATATCTAAGATGTTATGTCTCTGACACCAAGAGGTCTTGGCTGGATTTGTTATGGATGGCAGAAGTGGCTTACAACACATCACCTCATTCGTCTACTGGGTCCACTCCCTTTGAAGGGTTGTATGGTTACGTGCCTAACACCATTCCTTTAACTCTACCCAATATTCAGTGTAATACACCAGCTGTTCAGGACACTGTTCAATTCATGCAGAACGTTCATCAACAGATCCACAAACGACTTTTAATAATAAATTCTTTATTCGGTTAATCACAAGGATAACCATAAAAGACAACAATTTCAGCAATTTATAAAATACAGTTAATACAATATACGTATATTAAAAAAGTCATTGTTTTTACTTGTACATAAAGCTACAGATTTTTCCTGTGGTTCACGATGGACTTTAAAAAGTTTGTAACTAGATAGCAAAGTTCTTCGGACTCTAGTGATTGCAGGCGATAAAAGGCCGGTCGACACTGTCTCAGACCCCATCTCTTGCATATCGGGAGGATCCAGTTTTTTCTGTGAGGGTGGTAAAATTTACAGAACATGATCACATGGATGTTCGATTGAGTAGATATCCCGTCGCAAGGACATGGGGGCAGACTATGTTCCCAGGCCTTATTTGTAGGAAACACGACCAGTCTGAAAAAAAGGTTCAGTCTGAACCTAGTCAACAACATCCTCTCGTATAGCTTAGTCTGTAGAGTAAGATATTGTTGGATGCCGAGAGAATGTTGGACTATGTTCGCTTGGATGACTGATGGTTTTGCAGCGTCACTGGACAGTCTTAGTGTTTCCAGATGTCGTAGAGCAAGTTCTTTGAGCTCTTTTTTGGGAAGGGATGCAATCGCCTCTGGTTGGAGGTAGTATTTCTCGAGCCCAAGGTGGGTGAAGAAAGATCTAATATAGCGTAGCCATTTCAGTCTAGGAGAGTGATCAAGTGAAATTGTGTCGGTCACGATCAATTTGGTTAATATATTTGTGTCCGATACCCAGATGCGTCTCCAGAGTAACAAAGGTTGGATTTTAATAAGATCCTGGAGGTAAGGAATTCCGAGTTCCAAGTGCATGGCGTAGATCGATGCGCCCTTTGGTGTGGCGAGGAGAAAACTGATGAATTTATTTTCGATTTTCTGTAAGGCGCCAACCTCCGTATGGCCCCAGATTCCTGCTCCATAGAGAGCGATAGCCTGACACTTGGCTTTGTAAATTCTCAGAAGTTCTACTGGGCGTCTCCTACCTAGTTTCTGTGAAAAGGATTGTAGGGCCGCTATCGAGCGATTAAAAAGATGACATCTGTTTTCCACGGCTGGTTTCCATGTTAACTTGTGGTCCATCATAATCCCAAGATATGGGTATTGGGTAGCTGTCTCTAAAGGTTGGTTATCCAGAAAGATGTTTTTAGTATCTTTCTTTGCACCCCCAGTGATCATAACAAAAGTTTTTTTTATGTTGACCTTTAGATCCAGTGAGCTCATGAATGAAGTATACCTGTTGAGCGAGGACTGGAGTTCACGAGGGGTTCGGGCCAGGATGACAGCGTCATCCGCGTAGAGGAGCGCAGGAATTGGTCTCTGTTTCATTTTTGGGATGTCCTGAGCCCCCCTCAGCATCTCCTCTTCCAGCCCATTTGTATAGAGAGAGAAGAGAAAGGGGGCCAGGACACAGCCCTGCCTGACTCCCCGCTCCACCCGGAACGAGTCCGTCAGCTCACCGCTCTTTCCGAAGCGAACTCTCGCCGAGGCCCCAGAGTATAGCTCTCTCAGGAGATCCAGCAAGGGAAGCTCCATACCCATTTCTCTTAAAACTGCCCATAGTTTGGAATGTGAAACACAGTCAAAGGCGGCAGATAAGTCTACATAAACCATGTAGACCGTAGCTTTCTTGACCTGCGTGTATTTAGCCATTATGAGGCTAAGATTCAGTGCCTGCTCTACTGTCCCGAGGCCTTCTCTGAAGCCAAATTGAAGATCAGAAATGATGGCTTTTTCCTCACTCCACTGTTGGAATCTCTCCAAAATGACCCTCCCCATCACTTTACCAAGGGAGTCCAAAAGCGAGATAGGACAATAGCACTTTGGATCCTGGCGGTCCCCCTTTTTAAAAATGGGGACCATGACTGATGTTGTCCAGGAATCCAAAATGCCTTCGCTAGCTGCGGCTGTACATACTCTTGTGAGGATGGGTGACCACAAGTCTTGATTGCTCTTAAAAAGATCGACTGGGACGCCATCAGGGCCCGGAGCTTTGCCTGTCTTACTTCTTTCCAGAGCGACCAGGATTTCCGAAATGTCAAAGGCTACTGGGATTGGGTATTGAACCTCGAAGTTTTGACTTAATCGATGGTCTGAGGTTTCGTGTGTTTTGAATATACTCTCAAAATGGGCTACCCAAGTTCCTTCATCGATGGCCACCTCTATCTTCGGTAAGTTGTTATCTGTTAGATATGGGGATCTAACCGTTTTCCAGAAGTCCTTGCCATTTTTTGATAAGGAACTCCTATCTAATTCTTTCCAAAGGTTGTCTTTCATTTCCAGTAATCTTGTCCTGCGGTCCTTTTTATATTCCCTTCTCAAACGTTGGATGAGACCTACGTCTCTTGGCTTTTTGTGGAGGGCAGATTTCAAGTCAATTAAGGCCTTCGTGCAATTATGATCGAACCAGCCTATTCTTTTGTGGTGTTTATTTGTTACTTTCCCTGTGAGTAGGTCCTTGGCCACGGCCAGAATTTCTCCGAAGTTTGAGAGAACCTCTGCATGGCTCATCGCTGGGTCCAGGCAATTAATGATCTTTGAGTATGTCTGGGTCACTAGTTTCTTCGTGAGCTTTTGCGGGTCAATCTTCTCCCACTTTATGGAGTATCCATTGTATTTCCCCAGTTGCAAGCTTTCTTGTGCAAGAGCTTTCGCTATGTAAGGGGTTTTGGATTTATGGTCTGGAAGAAGGAGCTCTATCCTGAGAGCGTAGTGGTCGCTTAATGTATTAACCAGTACTTGATGGTCCGTGACCATAGTGATCGATCTTTGAGAAAGCAGGATATAGTCCACTGTTGTCTGGTGGCCTCTACCCACATAGGTTGGATCGAATTGGTGTTCCTTCGCCTTTAAGGAGTTGGTAATCACTAAGTCAAACTCTGACAAAATGATGTTCATAGCTTTGCCGGGTTTGTTATGGGCGAAATGAGCTAGTGGGGTTTCTTGCTCGTCCACGAATCCACATTGTTGGGAGGTTGCCGCTCTGCATGGATGGAGATTGAAATCACCTCCCCAAATGAGGTGAATCGGTTTGGAGGAGGTCTCCCGCTGTAATAGAGATACTAATCTCTCCTGCATGTTTTCAATGAAACTCAGGAAATCATTATCCGAAAGATTATTATAGGTGTTAACGAGGATGATGGTGGTGTCTTCTTTTAGGAAGGAGAGAGAGAGAATCTGGCAGTTGGGGTCAGTGAGAAGGTTAGTGACTTTTAGGCGGGATAGGGTGTTGGCGATGTAAGTCGTTAATCCACCTTTGGGTCTGCCTATTGTGCTACTAATCGCTAGGGAGGAGTAGGTTTTATACCCTAATAGATGGGCCTCCGAAGTTAGCCAAGTCTCTTGGAGACAGATAATTTCACCTTGTTCAAGGAAATTAACAGCCATCGGGTCTTTGGTCTTGGACCGTAGACCCGCTACGTTCCAGAATAGAAATGATAATGTATGAAGGTTGGTATTTAAAACTGGGGTTGGTGGAGTCATCACAATGTTATTTATTACCAAAGGGGAAACTGGGAGGGTAGGGTTAGTGTGCTGTGTGTCTGTTAGTGGTCAGTCCACCATTTCCAGAGAGCTATATCTATTTCCTACAGGGATATTGTACCAGGATTCCCATCTTGGCGGTTCTCTCCGAGGCATTCTCTGCTGGTGGTATCCCCATTCTCCCCAATTTGGTCCATGATGTCGTGGGGTAATTGTAACCCAGGGATTTTCCTGCTCTCGGGGGCGAGGGGGGGCGTAATGCCTGGCCTCATACACTGTGGGTTGGCGCTGGGGTCGTTCTATCCAAGGGGGGACTGAGTCCTCAAAAAAGTTACTGTTTATGGTTTGTATAAAAGGATAAAAAAAGGAAAGTGGCTTGATTCTAATTCCTCCGGTTTCATTGGATTGATCCCAAGAACTAATGTAATCTGCCGCCCAGGGGTCTTCAAAGGTGATAATAATACAATCCCCTGAGAACTGCTTGATACCTTTACCCACCCATGAGGAATTTTTATCGTCGCTTCATAGACCATTTCTCTGCTGTAGTGGCACCAATCACTCGGTTGCTACGAAAGAAGGTAAAATTTTAGTGGACTGCTGAAGCCAATAACGCATTTCACACATTGAAGCAAGCCTTTACAGCAGCTCCGATTTTGATGCATCCAGATGTTCGTGAACCCTTTATTATCGAAGCCGATGCCTCGGATGTAGCTATTTGTGCCATCCTCTCTCAAAGAAAACAAAACACAGGTCAAACGCATCGTGTGGCGTACATGTCAAGAAAGCTAAATCCAGCTGAGCAGAATTATACTATAGCTGAAAAGGAACTGCTTGCCATACATGACGCTTTCAAAGAATGGAGGCATTATCTTTTGGGGGGCACGATTCACAGTGGCTGTTTACACACACCACAGAAACTTACAATTTATGAGTTCTGCAAGAATATTAACTCCACGTCCATTACGGTGGATGATGTTCTTCGCCGAATATGACTTTATTGTGACCTATCGTCCAGGACAAGATAATAAAAAAGCTTATGCGCTTTCCAGAAAAGATTCCTCATTACACAGATGTGAAGGTATTCCTCAAGCTATAATCAATCCCGACAAAGTAATCTGTGTTTTGACAGCAGATCAATTCCTTGATGATCTCCATGAAAATTTTCCTCCTTCGTTATGGGAACAATGGTTAAAACAAGATACAACCCAATCCATCAAGGAAGGAATACCATTCCATGGAAAACGAGTGTATCTACCCACTAAGAAATTACAAGAAACAGCGTTCAGTTGGTTACACTCCCTCCCGTTGGCAGGACATCCTGGACCAAAGAAGACCATGGAAAAACTTAAAAAATTATTTTGGTGGCCAACAATTAAACAAGATGTCTACGATATGGCTCGAGACTGTGAAACTTGTGCACGGTTTAAAACCGATCATAGCAAACCAAAAGGTTTGTTACAAGTTCTACCTACGCCCACTAAACCATGGGATCATATTTCGTTGGATTTTATTGTTGGACTGCCACAAGTAAATCAACATTCAGTTATTTTGGTAGTCATAGACAGTTTAACAAAATATGCTCATTTTATCGCATGCAAACAATTGCCAACTGCAGGACACTTAGCACAGATATTCTTACAAAACATTGTCCGTTTGCATGGGTTACCATCTGTACAGCTGTCTGATCGTGGATCTCAGTTTTCATCTAAGTTCTGGCAACAATGGTGTCGCAGTTTACAAATGTCATCAAACATGCCAACTAGTTACCATCCACAAACGGACGGTCAAACTGAACGTTTAAATCAAACTTTGAAACAATATCTAAGATGTTATGTCTCTGACACCAAGAGGTCTTGGCTGGATTTGTTATGGATGGCAGAAGTGGCTTACAACACATCACCTCATTCGTCTACTGGGTCCACTCCCTTTGAAGGGTTGTATGGTTACGTGCCTAACACCATTCCTTTAACTCTACCCAATATTCAGTGTAATACACCAGCTGTTCAGGACACTGTTCAATTCATGCAGAACGTTCATCAACAGATCCACAAACGACTTTTGCAAAGTAAAGAAAAATACAAAGAACAATTTGATAAGCATCATCGATCTGGTCCCCAGTATGTTCCTGGAGACAAAGTGTGGCTATCCACAAAAAACTTTGTCTTTAAACAAAGAAACATGTTCCATCCAAAGTTCATAGGTCCATATTCAGTGATTCGTCAGGTTAATCCAGTAACGTACAAATTACTTTTACCCACGACTTTGCGAATTCACCCTGTATTTCATACCTCTCTTTTAAAACCTGCTGGGAAAACTACGTCTAAAAGACCAGCACCTCTTCTGGTTCATGGGAACTGGGAGTATGAATTACAGAGAATTTTGGATTCCAAACGCAGAGGTGCTAAATTATGGTATCTCATTTCCTGGAAGGGATATGGGCCTGAAAATGATTCTTGGGAACCAGCTGAAAATGTGCATGCTTCTCGTTTGATACAACACTTCCACCTTCAAAATCCTTTGAAGCCAGGCCCTAAACTGCTTTGGGGAGGGGTAAGTACTGTCAGGACTAGGGCGGCTTGCGGTCTAGGGCCCGCCCCATCCTGTTGGCACATACGCCTGTTCCTGTGCGATCAACCTTTATGTGGTAAAAGTCATAGAGTAGCCCCTGGAGGATTGTGGTGGCGAAAATGTTTAAAGATGCATGTTCTTGTGTCCTAGTATGTTTGTTCTCTTTACCAACCTTTTTTCCCACTCAGAATGCGTGAGATTTGGCATCTCGCGCGAGATGAGTGAGATTTGGCATCTCACGCGAGATGCGTGAGATTTGGCATCTCGCGTGAGATGCGTGAGATTTGGCATGGGCGTGCCTACGATGACGTCAGCGGCCGCGCCCAGTTCCCTGTGCTCACTATTCAGCATCTTTTGGTGAAGGAGGAAGAGGATCTTGGGGCTCCGTTTCTCGGTGAGGCCAGCCTTCTTCTTTTTTTAAATTTTTTTTATTAAGTTTTATTGAAATTAAAACATAACAGACAACAAGTACACTTCACAAGGCAAGAATCATTGTCGGATGCATGTAGGAGCGGGGAGCAATCACAGTTCTTATGCATATAGGATTACAAACATCAATTCCAGAATTAGGCGGGGGCAGCAAGGAAACCAGTGAATATATACATTTAAAGTGCGAGAACCAGGAATGTCACTTAGAGAGACAATGGGATATTAAGGGCAAAATCGAGAGGGGGAGCACATATATTCCCACGATAGGCATTCCATTGAGACCAAATTCTGTTCCACTTCTTAGGCCTGCCCCGGGACAAGTACACCGTCTTTTCTCTGAACATGCACCAGTCCATATTTTCCTTCCATGCAGATACAGTGGGAAGCCTGTGGGAACCCCATAATTGTGCAATGTCCCTTTTAGCAATCATGTTACCGAGGGTTGCCCAACAGATCTGTGCAGTATTATAATCATTCGGTTACCATACATTGAGGAGACAGCGTCTGGCTTCAGGCAGGAGTGTGACCCCCGTAACCCTCTCCATGGTGGTATGCACTCGGGACCAGAACCTTGCCACCTCAGGGCATTCCCACAGTATATGAAGGAAGGTGCCACTCATACCACATCCACGTTTACACAGACCATCCACCGAGTGCCCCATACGTACCAGACTCGGACCAGTGACATACACTCGATGTAGGATCTTGAGCTGGACGAACCGAAGGCGAGCAGGGATAGCCACCTCATTAGGGGAGGACACGGCCATTTGCCAGTCCTCATCGTCCAGCTCCATCCCATCAGCAGTCCACAATGCCCTAAGGCGCACAAGCAAGTCGATTCTGTTGTTAATGAGCTTTTTATAAATCAGCGAAATTGTGCTGTCAGGTACGTAGCCATCAAGGATACGGTCCTCCAGAGGCGAGGACTCGGGGATCTCTGCCCCCTTGGGGAAGACAGACAACAAGGCATGCCATACCTGGACATACCGAAAAAATTCCCGATCGTCAAGCTCATATTCAATCTTAAGCGCCTCAAAAGTCTTAACATTCCCTTTGGACCAAAGATCATCAATCTTGCTTATACCTATCATGTCCCTTTGAACAAAACCTTTCGACCTCCACAAATTGCCCAAACCATCCGAGTCATACAACGGAGTTGCACGAGTCAATCTATCCTTCCAACCCAGAGCAGCATTCGCATCACGCCACACTCGCACAGCAATTTTAGTGGGACCGGCCAGAGTCTTATAGGGGTCTGTAGAGTACAGCGCCCTGGTAAAATTTCCACCAGGCAGAAGACACTTATCCATTGCAAAGGCCGGCGTCAAACCGGGGGCATAGGTGGCGTGGTTAATAGCACTCAGTTGAGAGGCCCAGTAATAGCGTCTAATGTCCGGGAGGGCAATACCCCCATCGTACCATGGAAGAGTGAGTTTGGAGAGGGCAATGCGCGCACGCCCATCCCAAATCAGCCGCCTCTGAAGGCCTTCCACTTCTCGAAAATAGCCAGGGGGAATAGGATCATAGGAATTCTGGAGGGCATATAAAAATCGAGGTAGCGACATCATCTTAAAGAGAGCCGCACGTCCCAAGGGTGACAGAGGGAGCCGGCGCCATCGAACAACATCAAGCTTAAGCCGCTGAAGGGGGGCTCGAAGGTTACGGTCGTATCGAACGGCGGGATCCAAGGAAATGTAAATACCCAAATATTTAAAGCCGGATGTAGCTAACTGGATCGGGAATCTACTGGGTAACGGAGGAAGCTCTCCGGCCAAAACATAAACACAAGACTTGTTCCAGTTGATGACAAGGCCCGAGTTCTTCCCAAAGGAGGTAAGGACATCAAAGAGCACATTAAGGGACTTTCGAGGGGACGTGAGGTAGAGGAGGATATCATCCGCATATAGCTAAATTCGGTCCTCAAAGTCAGGAGTCCATCGGATGCCCTTCAACGAGGGCTCCCAGCGAAGCCATTCAGCTAACGGTTCCAAAGCAAGGGCAAAAAGCAATGGGGACAATGGACAGCCCTGCCTGGTACCTCGGCCGAGCGTGAAAGTGCCAGAGACCCTCCCGTTAACAACCACCTGGGCCAGCGGCCTCTTGTACAAAAGCTTGACCCAGGCGATGAATGTCGGACCGAACCCAAACTTAGCGAGAGTAGCCCAAAGGTACGGCCATTCGATGGTGTCGAAAGCCATAGTGGCATCAAGGGACGCCAAAATGGCCGGCTCAGTCAGAGTCCCAGCTCTCACGAGGACTCCATGGAGCCTCCGGAGGTTAAGGGCGGTGTTCCGGTGCGGAATAAAACCGGATTGGTCCGGATGAATCAGATCACCAATCACCCTTATCAAACGAGTGGCCAACAATTTAGCAAGTATTTTGGGCTCGGCGTTAAGCAACTAAATAGGCCTATATGAGGCACAACGATCACGTGGTTTACCCTCCTTGTGAATCACAACTATAGTGGCCAGACGCTGATCGATGGGAAGGACACCAGTCTCAAGGGCCTCAAGGAACATGTTCCTTAAGTGAGGCGCCATTTTGTCCGGCCGCAGCTTATAGAGCTCAATGGGCAATCCGTTAGGGCCCATGGCCTTACCCGACCGGAGGGCTTGGATGGAGACAGCGACCTCGTCCACCGTGATAGGAGCATCCATTAAGGCCCTATCCTCATCAGAGAGGCAGGGTGAGGCAATATCGCGCAGCAATATGAATGCCCCCATTTCTAGGTGGCTAACAGATGCAGTATCTGTTCATGCCCCTCGTTCTGGCAGTAAATTTCGATCCTTGCGTCCCCCAGCACCTTGGTACTCGGATGAGTTAAAAATCCAACGTGTTAAATGTAAAGCCTTGGAGAGGAAGTGGAGAAGGTTCTATTCCATTCCCTCTAAACTGATCTACAAGGATGAGCTAAAAGCTTATCATGCCAACTGTAAACGGGCCAAAGCTGTTTACATTACCTCTACTATCACTTCAGTGCAGAATTGTCCCCGGACTCTTTTTGCTACTGTCAAGAAACTTACAGGTGCTGACACTGTCCCCGCGTTGCCGGCTTTAGATGGTATACATTGCAATGCTATTGCGGACTTTTTTATATCGAAGGTTCAGGGCATTCATCAATCCCTAGCTTCCCTTCCACCTTCTACTGATCCTCCCTTACCTGGTTTCTGCTGCAATGTCTTTGTCCCTCCCACTGAGTTTCTGTACAACTGGAAATTATTTGACGATGTTTCCTTCCTGTCGTGCTTAAAAAGCATTAGGTCAGGCTCTCCTCGGGACCCTGTCCCTATGAAGATACTGAAACAACTCGACCTCGAACCACGTAGATTCTTAATGAGGCTACTTAACATCTCCCTCAGTGAATCTCGTGTTGAACAGGATTGGAAACATGCCATGGTCGTTCCCCTACAAAAGAAATCTGGTGTGGACATTACTAACCTGGCCAATTTCAGGCCTATATCCCTGCTGCCAGCTTGTTCCAAAATACTAGAACGCCATGTCAACATTCAGCTAAACGAGTTTGTTGAAAATACGGGATATCTTCATCCATCCCAATCAGGCTTTTGCGCCAATTATTCCACCGAATCCGCACTTCTGGGGGTGACTGAGCGACTCCGACACGGTATTGATAGTGGTGAGACCTTTGCGCTTATCCTTTTGGATTTAAGCGCGGCTTTCGATACCGTGTCGCATTCCATTCTATTGGAGTCCCTTCACTCCCTTGGTGTTGCTGGATCTGCGCTTGCCTGGGTGGCCTCATTTCTTAATGAGCGCACATTTCAGGTATTTTCAAACAAAGCTGAATCGGCGATCTGTTCATCTGCTTACGGCGTCCCTCAGGGGTCTATATTGAGCCCTCTGTTGTTCAATATCTACATCAGACCCCTCGCTACTATCGTAGAGGACGCCGGTCTGTCCATATATTCATATGCAGACGACACGCAGATTGTATTTTCCCTGTCTGGCAGTAGGGTTCAGGACACCTCTGCCCTTAAAATAGGCCTTTCTCGGGTTGCGGCCTGGATGCAGGTTAATCTGCTAAAACTCAACGGTGATAAGACTGAGGTTATCATACTTGGCAAACATAAAGATCTGTGGGGCTCTAGACACTGGCCCAGTGACATGGGTCCACTGCCTACCCCCGTGCCAGTTGTTCGTAACCTCGGCTTTCTGATCGACGAGAAACTTTCGATGCGACAACAGGCAACTAAGGTTGCTGCAATCTGCTTTAATACCTTACGCTGGTTGCAGAAGATCCTATGGATGTTGCCTGAGTCCACTCGTCGAACTGTTGTTCAGGCTCTTGTAATGTCCCGTATCGACTACGGCAATGTGCTCTATCTAGGAGCCGACAAAGCTACAATGAATATACTCCAGGTTGTACAGAACTCAGCTGCCCGCCTTTTGTGCAATGTTCCACGAAGAATGTCTGCAACGCAAGCCCTGTGTGACCTTCACTGGTTAAAAATTCCTGACCGTGTGGCTTTTAAAACCTTGTGTCTTCTGTTCAAGATTCGTCAGGGCTCTGCCCCCACTTACCTGCACAATCTTGTTCAGCCTTACCAGCCCAGTCGTCCTCTCAGGTCATCAAATCAAGCCAATTTTGTAATTCCCAGAATCCGCTTGGCAAAAATGGGAGGCCGCTCATTCGCCCATTTGGGGCCGAAGATGTGGAATGCTCTTCCGTTGGCGCTTAAAACGGAGACCAATCCTTTTGCTTTTCGCAAGAAGTTGAAAACTTTTTTGTTTTAGTTGGTCACTGCTTCTGCTTATCCCTTGCTTCAGCAATTACCTGTCTTTCTTCTCTAGTCTGTCCCTGGCGCCGGGAAACCCATTACGGGTAGCTGAGCGCAATATAAATTCAATAAATAAAATATAAAATAAAATAATAACTGAGAGTCACGTTCATCCCTGTCACTGACCGAGGCATACACCGTCTGGAAGTGGTCCACAAAACACCCAACAATACCCACCGGGTCAGTAACGCACTC
Organism: Lissotriton helveticus; assembly: GCF_964261635.1. NCBI lineage: Eukaryota > Metazoa > Chordata > Amphibia > Caudata > Salamandridae > Lissotriton > Lissotriton helveticus. Next base: position 1,781,436,104 of record NC_136061.1, read on the forward strand.
ACCAGTCAACTTCTCAATCACAGGCACGACCCGATTCATCCTCTCTTTCTTATCCAACCATGCAATCAACTTACCCGCTTTGTCACCCACATCATATATTCTACCCTGTTGGTCTCTATTCATGACTTTCGCAGCGTCAGTCACAATGGCTCTATAGTCCGCCTGTTTCAAGCTAAGGGAGTGCAATATAGCAGGGGAGAAATCACCATCGAGATCGTTCTCAAGCACAGTAATTTCAGATTCGATGCGCGCAAGTTCTTCACATTTAGCCTTTTTAACAGCAGCAATCAATGACAATGAATGCCCACGAACCACACTTTTGAACGCCTCCCACAATGAGATAGAGGAAGAAACAGACCCCACATTTTCAGTAAAGTAACAATCAATAGCCTTCACCAAGGCGGAGCTGGTCGCAGGATTCCGAAGATACCACGGATTAATAGGAGCAACTCTACCTGCAGTACCCACCCCAGCCTCAACACTACACCAAAGGGGGGAATGATCAGAGATGCCCCTGGGAAGATGGCGGATCTCCCTAATGGAGGACGCTTGCGATGCAGGCATAAGGAAATAATCAAGCCTGGAAAGGCTACCATGAGCCCCGGAATGGAACGTATATTGTAACTGCGTAGGGTGAAGAAGTCTCCAACCATCCGTTAATCCAAAGATTTCAATCAGTTCAGTGAGCCACATTTGGGACCTAGGCAAGACCGGGGGGGGGGGGGGTAACGATCAGAAGTGCCGGAGACCACAGAGTTAAAGTCCCCGCCAAGAATCAGAAAACCTTCAGGCAGCCCCAGGAGAAGCCGCCCTAAGTCAGCGAAGGTAGTGGCCTGGAGGGACATATGCGGAGACTACAGAAAGCGGCTTACCCTCCCATCTCCCAGAAAGCGCAGCATAGCGATCATCAAGCTTACCTCGTCGATTTCGAGGGGAAGAGAGGACCTTATCAGAACCCCCACCCCTCTGGAGCCAGAGGTAAATCTGGCATGTGTGACCAATCGATACCCACGTCTATTCAACGCTTGGCAAGCATTCCCAATTAAGTGCGTTTCCTGCAGTAGGACAATATCAGGGGAGTGTCGTCGGAGGAACTGCAGCACCACCCCTCGTTTTATCCTGTCTCCCAAACCATTGACATTCCAGGATAGTAATCTCAACTCACTACCCCCATCCCAAGAAGGAACCAACGCCCCACCCCCACTAAGTCCCGCAGGAGAAGGAGCTAGGCAGATAATACTGTGCCTTGTGAAGGAAACAAAGGAACAAACACACCCATCCCCCACCCCCCAACAAAAGCCCGTTACAACACCCCCCACCCTGCACCCCTGCATACGAACTGGAAACCACCCCAACTTGCAGTGTGCCTTTCGCCCAATCGTTAAAATAGTCTACACAAAGAACCCCAGGAGGAGGAAAAGTCCCCTACACCCTCGCCACCCCTGGGCCCATTAGAAACAATAATAAAGGAGCAATTAGCAAAACTCAGGCGAAAAACAATAAAGAACAGACGTCGGGAATCATAATGTCACTCTTGATCCAACGCGCCCCACTCGGCTCCACCGGGGTGCTCAGATCGATCATCCCTTTTCGGCAAAGAATCAAGCCAGTCACTGACACTGTCCGGACGGTCAAAGAAGAAGGTGCGTTCCCCATGTTCGATCCGGAGTCGAGCCGGAAACAGCATAGCATACTTGAGGCCCAGGTCTCGTAGGCGTTTCTTCACCCCCTGAAACCCCTGTCGCTGTCGCTGGACCTGAGGAGTAAAGTCCGGATAAAAGTTCACGGCGTTATTGTCAAACTTCAAGGGGCCATGTTCCTGAGATGCTTGGAGAATAGCGTCTCTATCCCGAAAATGGAAAATCCTAGCAACAATCGCTCTCGAGGGGGCACCAAGTTTCACCTTCCTGCCCGGGATACGGCATGCACGCTCAACCGCAAAGAACTTGCTGAGTCCGGCGGGAGCTAGATGATTCAGGACCAGGTCCTCCACCAGGAGATCGACAGCAGAGTTATCGGGATTTTCCGGCACGCCAATGATGCGTACGTTATTGCGCCTGGCCCTATTGTCATGTTCCTCGAGTCGACGGGCCATCGAGTCGTGCGACAATCTCAGGTTGCCGATCTCAGTCTGTACATACATGACATCAGCGATTAGGCTGGAGGTCTTTAAGTCCAACTCCTTCACTCTCTCATTAGTTTTGGCCATGTCCGCTCTAATCAGCGTGACATCCACCGCCACAGTGTCGATTTTAGATGCAAGAGCCTCATATTGCTGTCCCATAGAGGCCTGCATGCTGGTAATGGCAGTCATGACTTCTCAAAGAGAGATATCCGCAGGCACGGGCGGGTCAGCCCTGGGGTCGTCAGGAATACGACCGGTACCATCGGGGGTTCCCATCGGTTGGGTGTATCTATCCATGACGTTAGTCTGGGTATGTCCCCCGCGGACCGGCGTCTTTGTCTTGCGCTTCTCCAGCTCTGGTTTGGTGGCCATATTGGAAGCAGTGCCCCGAAGGGGCCCCCTAGACCTGGTTAAAATGGCCGAACCTGGTGGGGCCAGTAAAGACTAGAAATGAGCCAAAAGTTGATCAAACGGCAGCAGAGCAGGGGGGCCTAAACCCTGAGGAGAGGTAGAGGCCGACAACAAGGCAAAGCCGCGCCAAGTCCGGAATAGGTCTTAGAGAGTGTCAGCAACTTGGAGCTCTTCATGTAAAGCGAAACCGAAAGTGGGGATGAGGCCGACCGGGGAGGATCCCTCCAGCCGTTGTTGTTCAACTACTCCCCGGCCAGTGAAACAACACAGCACCCCGGCTCCGTCCGGGGCAGGCTGGAAAAATGGAAGTCGATATAAAAACAGCTCCCGACGTCCAAATTCAATTTTGAAAAGGATGTTGAGGTCCACGAGAGTTCGTCTTCAAAGGCCCATGGTCAAAATAAGGATATGATAAGGATATTTGCGGAGGGGCGGCACGGGTCTCGGGAGCCCTCTGCTCACGCGACCATCTTGGATGCCCGCGAAGCTCCTCCTCCAGCCTTTTTCTTTTGATCGGTGGAGAGTTCTGGGTGCCTGAAGACTGCTACAACGCTCGCTGAGCTGCAGGAGGAGTTTAGAATCTGCTGAGGCTTCTCTTCTTGATCGGCTCCCGGTGAGGTTAGCTTTTGGGGGATTACCTGTCACTAACCCAGATTCAGAAGTAGAGTAGGTCGTACTCTACAGGTAAGATTGCGAATCTTGTTAAAAAAACATTTCAGTGAATTATTAAGAACATTCGTTTTGATTCTCAAGATCATTACCTTATTCACGAGTGTGAATCTTGTTCAGTAGAAATTCTATGCATGTTTTCTCCAGCTCATTTTCATATTCACTAGTGTGATTCTTGTTCTATAAGTAGTTCCATGATTGTTTAGGTGATTGAAAACCTAGTCATAGAAAGTCCTAAACCAAATTCTGCCGCTTATGCCTTCGAGCAGTTGATACTGAAGTGAAGTATTATCGCCACAATATAGCGGATCTAAGAAAGGTCAATTAAGAGTCTGATTGTCTGAATAAACGCAAGCCACAAAGCTCTTAAGCTAGTTCCTGATAGAAGGACAGAATCTGATGTCCTAGTTTACGTCTTTGTGCAGAGGAAAGTGCGTGTATTTTTGTTTGTGAGTAACTTTTCCTTTTCAGATCTCCTTCCCAGCTGTTCCCTTCCTAATTCCCTTCCCCCCCGCTTAATCACTTCAATACTCTGTGTAATCATTACAATCAGAGTTGGAGGTATTGAGAGGTGGGCCCTTTATGTCATCACTCCAGACCCTGAGGAAGAAGCAACCTGAAAGTGATGTTTTTGTGTTATTTTTGCACGGGGAACTCCTACTGTGCATATTATTACCGTTAGTTGTTGCTCTCATTTGTGTCATTTTTTTTTGCAAAAGCTATTGGTGGAATACTGGGGATATCTGCTGTTTTCACTAGGTTGAGAATGGAATGATAATTTAAAATCAGTGAAAAAGCCATGTGTTTCATGAACATTATAATTAGAAATTAGCATTTAAAAAAATATTGAAATTCACTGAAAAAAACATAGGTTTCAAGGACATTATAGTTACAAATTAGCATTTAAAAATCCTTTGAAATTCACTGAAAAAACCATAGGCTTCAGGGACATTATAGTTAGTTGGACATTTCACTCGTACAAAACCATAGAAATTCCGCCGTTATAGTTAGTTGAGCTTACTATAACTCACGCCCCCGCAATGCACTGCTGATGACGTCACATATTACATCATTCATGACATGTCAGTGACATCACTAAAGACATCACTGATGACATCTCAAATGACATCACTGATATCACTGATGACATCATCCAAGTGAAAACCTGATGCACCTCCTCACACCTTAATAAAACCTTTGATACACCCACTCTAAAATATAGACTACGATTTTCAAAACAATAGAGACACCAATACCAGTTACTAGGTACGCACTCACTGATTCCTAGGTCGATACACACATCCACTCATTCACCCATACAGTCACTTATACATGCAGTGGCTCATCAATACAAAAGTATTATAGACACTCATACACCTATACAAACACTCACACACTGCCACTCATCCAGAGTTACTCACACATTTAGTCCCTCATGTAAAGAATCAAAAACACTTCTATTTACTCACCTATACAGTTATACACACACAACCTCACTTATTCATTCAGATACTAACATATACTTACTCTCTTATACAATCGCTGATTTTTTGTCAAATCTGTTTTTATTGGTTACAATTTTCACATAGTTATGCCAGGCATCTCATCTGTAAACTTACAAACATGTATAAGGCTGCTTGCCAACATTTCGATGTGTAGCAACATAGGCTTCACATTCATTCTGACTACTGTAAGTAGCAAGAGGAGCGCTCACGCAGGAGCAAATGGAACTTAGTTCAGAAAGTCATGATGCAGTCTCTGAATTTACAGTATAGGAGCAGTTTGTTATCCTCCTGACAGTATGTGCGGTTCTGTACTGGCCATTCACCTTGGACATTTAAACAGCTGGCGTACGTATGAAGCAAAAGAACCATAACATTAGCAGCATAAACCAGTGCATGTACATTTAACTCCCTCCCCTCCCCCACATCCCACCCCCTGGGGCCCCTTATGTGTTTCATGGCTGTTACTGCATTATCGTGACTGCACTTATACAAGAGCTAGAACAAGGTTAAAGTTTACTGGAATATCATGGCGGCACATTAATAGATGGCGTTCCTCCATTTGTGTGAACGTTATCCGTTCCCTCGGAGTGTCTCCCGGATCCCTGCCGTTCTATTTGCTGAAGTGCTCCAAGTATCCACTCCCAATGAGCTGCCATAGCCCCCTTCTGCAGCCCCAGTTTTTCCTCCCTTCGGATGGCAATCCCCTCTGCCCTAAACCATGTCTGAAGTGAGGAGCTCCACGACCTTGAGTGTGGTGGGTCATGCGCCTTCCACCTCTTTGTGAGGAGGTGTTTTGCAACCACTAGTCCCAGATCCAGGAACCTGGACGTTACCTTGCCCTTCGGAGTCCTCCTAAAGTGATGTAACAGGTGCTCGGGCCAATCAAAGGGTATTTTGAGACCTGTGCAACCCTGCAGCAGCCCATTGATTGCGCGCCAGTATGTACCTAGCCTGGGGCAACTCCATAGCATAGGTAAAAATCCTGCCCCCTGCTCCCTACACCTAGGGCACAGCGCATCATTACGATGAAAGTATCTGTTGATCAGTGTCGCCCCAGATGTAAATGTAAATGTAAATGTGGGATACTTGTAAAGCGCACTGTTACTCTACCCGAGTGTCCTGGCTCTGTAGACCGCTGGGGAACCCGTCCTGGTTTTCCCTGTGAGATGGTCCCTTTTTCTGGGTATCTCCAGGGTGAAACCAGGCATCCCCGGCGTCTGTGGGGGGCCGTTGTAGAGATGAGGCAAGCTTAATGCCCAGAGTTGCCAAGTGTGTTCCTTGGTTAGAGTAGGCACCAAGGCGAGAATTATCGAGTCCGTTGACCCTGGTCCAAGACCCTGCCGCGTCGGGAATTGAACCCTGGTCCCGGGCCATTCTCTGCTTACAGGTCTGCCACCTCTAACCATTGAGCCACACCACTCCACTCCAATTCCCATTTATAGCGGAGCGGGTCCAAGTTGAAGGCCGCATGCGTCCGTAGCGACGCTGCAAACCAGCGGACCAAGTGCCTGCCTTTCCCCATAACGTGTAGGTACTGTATGGTTAGATGTTGACCGGGCTCCATAGACATATCTCGCCATTTGGCAGCCAGCTTCGCAAGCAGGGAGCGATGCGCTAAAAACCCCCCGGTTGGTAGCCCCTCCTCTGCCACCAGGGACTCGTATGGTATGAGCGCACCACCCGGTATACATTTTCGAGTGTGTGAATATTAGCCTCTTGCCATTCTGCAAGTGCTGGAGCTGTAAGCACCCCTTCACCACTAGGATATCCTTCCAGAGGTATTGCAGGTGCGTAAGGGATGATGTTTTTAGTGAGGTATAGGGCCCTCCGGTAACATTTGTATGCCACTGCCAAGGGAGCGCCATCGGTCGCACAACACTAGCGGCAGGGTGAAAAAGTCTGTTTTTTTGTTCTAGCGACTATGGCGGCAATATTGTAGCTGTATCATCTCCACCCCTGTCTGCTAGCCAGCGAGCGACCCACTGCAGCTCGGCGGCAAGATAATAGTGTTCAAAACAAGGCGCAGCCAGGTCCCCCTGATCCGTTGGCAAATATAGCTTTGCTAGTGCCAGTCTATGCCTAGCGGTGCCCCTGATAAAGTCCCTTAACAGCTTAGTGAGCATGGTGAAGAAGGCAGTCGCAATAAATAGGGGCAGGTTAACGAAGTAGTACAGGACACAAGGGAGCATGACCATTTTGGCGAGTGCCATCCTGCCTGTGGTCGACAGCGGAAGCGTGTTCCAGAAGCACACCTGTGATTTAAGTGCCGTAACTGCCATCCCCAGGTTCCCATCAAACAGGTCAGTTGGTCGGCGGTAGATCTGTATTCCAAAGTAACGGAAGGTACCCTTCCTCCACTGGACTTGTGTAACTCCAAGAGAGTACCCCGGGTCGACATTCCCCTCCCCTAAAGCGTTAAGGCAGGATTTACCCGCATTCACTCTGAGTCCCGAGATGGTGGCGAAGGTCTGCAGAAGCTGGGCTAACTGTTCAGGTATGCGCCCTATGTCCTTCACGTACACCAACAGGTTGTCTGCGTAAAGCGACACTTGGTGGACAGCGTCCCCCAGCGGTAAGCCTTCCCCCAAAGTCACACGCATGGTAGGGGCTTAATTGCCAGTGCGAACAGTAATGGGGACAAAGGGCAACCCTGCCTGGTGCCTCGTCCCACTGGTATGGCATTAGAGACACATGGGCCTAGCCGTACTCGGACAGTGGGGTTTTTGTATAGTAGTTCGACCATTTGGAGGAACCCTATGTCCAACCCATATTGCAGCAGCACCGCCGACAAATAGCCCCATTCTAAGCAGTCAAATTACTTCTCCAGGTCGAGGATGAGACATCCTGCCCGGGGCCACTCTGGTGTGGCTTCAGCTGCCACCCTGAAGTATCTCCGTACGTTCAGCGACGTGCACCTTGCAGGGACAAACCCATTCAGGTCAGCGTGAACTAGATGTGAGACCACCGGCGCCAGTCGTTCCGCCAAAACTTTTGCTAGGATTTTGTAATCTACTTTAAGCATCGCCAGGGGTCTACATGATCCTAAATCTGTGGGGTCCCTATCTGGTTTTAGCAAGGAAGCCATGAATGCTTCCCACATCGACGGGGGTAATGTGCCCTCCTCTATTGCTGTGCTATACAACGTGTGGAGTAATGGCGCCAGGGACTCACGGTACACTTAGTACTCAGCAGGCAGACGATCCGGCCCGGCGTCTTCCCAGAATCCATAGAGTTGATCACCTCCCCAATTTCCTCTAAGGAGAGAGGCCCATTAAGCGCCTCCTTTTACTCCTCTGAAACTGTGGGCAGTTGGATGGAGTCCAAGAATCCCTCCAAGATATGCCTGGGGCCAATTCCTCTGGCTCTGTTAAATTGCGTATAGTGGTCAGTTAGAACTCGGTGTATATCGCGCTGCGTGTACACCAGTGTCCCCTCTGGCATGCAAATTGCTCCTATCAGGGCGCGACTGCCCTCTTGCCGTAGCAACCAGGCCAGCAGGCGGCCCGCTCTATCAGCCCTGGCGTGGGTTCGGGTCGTGTGCTCCATGTACTTATGGCATCACAAACGTTCCAGAAGTTCTGCATGCTGGGCACGAAGGTCCCCCAGCCGACGAGAATCTCTGCCCCCTTCTCCTTCATGTTCCTATTGTAATAGTTTGGCTTCTAAGCGTGTAAGGGAGGTTGATAGCGTCTTACGTATATTCCACGTGGCCCCCAGGCAATGACCCCTGACAGCCACCTTGTGGGCGTCCCATTCTACTAGTGCGTTGCTTGCCGTCCCTTCAATAATACCAAAATATGTTAGAATAGCCGTACCCAGGGACGCGTGAAACTCTAAATCCTCCAGAGCGCACGGCTGGAGGCGCCATGTGGCCACAGGCGGGTGATCCGCCTCCCAGCTAATCTCGAACCATAGGGGCTTATGGTCGGAGTGTGTTCACCCCAAATACTCTGATTGCGCAACAAGCGAGAGCAAAGACTGAGAACCCACCACCCCATCCAACCAAACATGCAGGTCGTGGACTGCTGAGTAATAGGAGTAGATTCTGTCAGTCGGGTGGAGGGTGCACCACAGATCTTGTAATGCCCAATTTGAGAGCCAGTCCCCGAGTGCCTGCACATTGGACACCTCCGTTGTCGCTCAGAGGGGGGGAAAAGATCTGTCCAAGTGAACATCCAGCACCATATTAAAATCCCCACCTAGTAGCCAAGGGATCCCAGGATAGGGGGTCAATACCTGTGACTGCTGTGTTAGAAATGACGGTTGATCTATGTTAGGGCCATATATCGACCCCAGCAGTCTTGTTAGACCATTGAATTTACCACACACTAGGGTATACCTGTGCTCCCGATCCACTATCACCTCTTTGCAAATGAAAAGAGTGCCCGCCCATACCCAGATCAGTGTACCTCATGCGTGCGCTGAAAAGATGGTGCCATATATTTACCCTCTCCAACGCCTTCGAAGCCTGTCAAGCTAGGTCTGGGTCATATGTGTTTTCTGCAAAAGGGCGATACTCACTGAGTGCGGTTGGAGGTAGGAAAAGATAGAGTAAAGTCTCAAGTGTGTGAGCGTACCTCGTATATTCCAGGTCACGATGTTAGTATGTGTCATTGCTAAGCTGGTTAGTCAGTCGCATCTTGGAGCACGGGGGTTGCACCGGCGTTCTGGTGCCATGATCAGGGGGAGCGTATCGTGTGCTGCAACAAAAACAACATAACAACTGCAAACAATATAACAGTTGGGGCGTGTCCCCGATGGGGCATCTGTCCAAACCTCAGTAACAACAGTTGAGCGTGAGCTAGTCCAGTGTAGTGCCTGGTGGGGTGTGGGCGGTGACGATGTCTCATCCGCACTATCTCCTCCCATGTCCTCCGGTGAGTATGGAAGGTGCATCGACTTGCAGTAATCTAGAACAGCGTGTACGTCTGGTGCCGGCCACGGTGGATTGTATGTAACTACAAGCTAACGCAATGCTAAGCACAGCCCGAGCCATGTTCATCAGGCCGACCATCGGGGTCGCACATGTACCTCCCTGGATCTCGGTGTTACCCCTAGTGCACAGCGTATCTGAACCACATGCATTAAGAGATAAGAAAAAACAGAAGTCGCTACTTGTGTTCATCGACCGCATCTAGGATCAGCAGAGCATCATAATATCACATAATCTGATCAGCAGTCTGTGGGGTCACCACTGGTAGGTTCGAGTCCTCAGTGATTGCAGTGGACGGAGAGGATGAGCCACTAGTTCCTGTAGCACTTCTCATGTAGGCTTCTATGCGGTCGCTGCTGTACACAGTCCCAAGAGATGCTACCGCCTCCAAGGCTTCCTGACGTTCCATCCGGATTTTCTATGGACTGGGCGTGACTGGAACAGGCCTTGCAGACTGAGGTATCCCAGGCCACCTTCGTCGTTGAGGTATCAGCTCCAGCAAGCCACCAGTGTCCGAACCCAAATGTTGCGTTCCTGTCCACAGACCCGACTCCTCCAATCAGTCCAACACTTCAGTTGGGGAGTCAAAGAAACGAGTCCCCACTTTCGTGGCCACTCTCAATCGGGCCGGAAACAGCAGTGAGTAAGGCAACTCCCTAAGTTGACGCTTCACTGCCATGTAGTTGCTTCTGCGCCGCTGCACAGTTGCAGTGTAGTCTGGGAAGAACATGACTCGACCCACGTTCAGATCACCCAGCTTCTGTGTTTCGCGTACCACCACGTCCCGATCCCAGTAGTTGAGGAGTTTGAAGAGGAACGGTCTGGGCCTTGCTCCCAGTCTGGGCTTCTGTGCCGGCACCCTTTGTGCTTTCTCCACTACAAACTGCTGTGATAATGCTCCCTGAAGCAGCATGTCTCGCAGCCAGCGCCCAACGTATTGCTCCGTGTGTCTGCCTTCCTCTCCCTCCGGAAGGCCCACCACGCGAATGTTGTTGCGGTGAGAGCGCCCTTCTGCATCTTCTACTCTGTCTTCAAGCGTTTGAACACGGTCGATCATGTCTTGTAGTGCGGCAGTGTGGGTCTGGGTGACAGGCTGAAGCTCTTGGATTGCTTGGTTATGCACCGCAACCTTCTCTGCCAGTTTACGATGATCCTTGTGGAGGAGAGTGAAATCCAATGTGACCTTGTCGATCCACATTTTCAGTGACTCCTTAGTCTGTTCCAGAGTGGTGCTAATCTTTTCCACTGCTGCAAGCACTGAATCCATCTTGGCCGGGAGAACCGCCACTTGTGGCTCCATATCTCCGCCGTGACGTGCCTGCGGAGGTTCCAGACTTCCCGCTCGTGCCTGTCCCAGATGCGATTTGTCCCGCAGCCGGCCCATCGCAAGCTGCTGTACTGTTGGCATTTGCAGGCAGTCTGCTGTGTGGAGAAGCTCTTCCCGACAATAGGCCACTGATCTCTGCCCCAGGATGCTCCGGGCTCAGTTGTATTAGAAAATCCCTCATGTCACTCGGCTAGAATAATATTCAAATGGCAATCCTCCCTATAAGTGACACCTTGATTCTGAGGCCCGGCACTCAATTGGCGTGTCTCCTGTTCTCGCAGCTGTGAGGAAGATCGCCTATTCCGTGCCAACTGTAGCTGCTGTTTGAGTCACCCTTGGGCTACTAGGTGTAGTCTGCTCCCCGGTCTCAGTGCGGGAATCCCATCTGTCCACCCTACTGGCCCAATAGTGCTGCACTACTGCCCTTACAGTCCTGGCTCATGCATTGTTGAGACCGCTCGTGGTGTGCACGGTTGTTGTCAGATGCAGTCAGCACAGGCGCGACGCGACCACGGCAACCACAGAGGATATATGTCCGTCTATCTTCCAGGCGGGTATGGGGTCACTTGGCACCACTTCTCTGGGACACCACTAGCGGGTGCCACACAGTCACGTTTAAGCAGCACCTGCTATAGCTCTGCCCCCCCCTCCGTGCCATTACCACCAGTTTGCGCTCCAACTAACTATAACGTCCCTGAAACCTATGTTTTTTTCAGTGAATTTCAAAGTTTTTTTAAATGCTAATTTGTAACTATAACATCCCTGAAACCTTTGGTTTGTTCAGTGAATATATATATATATATATATATATATGTATATATATATATATATATGTACCATAGGTTTCAGTGATGTTATAGTTAGTTGGACATTTCACTCATATAAAACCATAGAAGTTCCGCCATTATAGTTAGTTGAGCTAACTATAACTCGCACCCCCACAATGCACTGCAGATGACATCATATAATACATCCTTCATGACATACTCAGTGACATCACTGATGACATTGATGATGACATCTCAAATGACATCACTGATAACATCACTGGTGACATTATCCAATGAATGTGTTTTTCTTTCAAATTTAAATATATATTATTACCTACTGGCAATAGCCAGTAGGTATATATAGTTAGGATTTTTTTCCTATGGGATTTTTGAAAATTCTATGTCGAATAACTTTGGCGTTTGAGGACAGAATTGGCTGAAATTTTCAGGAAAATGGAACATTTTGTTTCTGAGCAGCCCCTGAAAATTTGGGGGGGTTTCGTCAAGGGGGGGCCGAGAAAAAAGGGGGGTCCCAAAACGTGTTTTTCCCATGCAATTTTCCATAGGGCGGTTGGCCTCACTTTTAGCCTGAACGGCTGAATGGATTTACACCAAACTTGGCAAAATTGTAGGGACTGGTAGCCCGATGTGCCTTTGCTATGTCTCAAGATATAGGCTCCAGTGGTTTTTACGAAAATTAACTTTGAAAAATATATATTGGGCTACATTGGGCTATATATATGTTGGAGCCCAAATGTAGCCCAATGTAGCCCAATGTAGCCCAATGTAGCCCAAAGATGGCCACCAGAGACAAAAAAAACAAATGTAGCCCAAATATCAGCCAGATGTAGCCCAACTATAGCCCAATGACAGAATGTCCCAGAGTGTTCTAAAGAACAACTTGAGTGCTAACAGTCCTACTTATTACAAAGGTATGGCACACCTGAAGCCATCTTGATTGGAATAAAGTGGTAACTCTTAAAACATTTAATTTAAAAAGGAACAAAATGAGGGGGTTCATTTTGCCATAGAAAGTATGATTAGCGAATATATGACGAAATCCCGCATGTACTATTAGGCCGCAAATTAAAATAACGAAAACTTTTAGAACGAATATGCCTTTAGCATACACTAAACAACTAAACTACCCTAAACCCTAAAACACTACCCCCAGCATGACCCTACACTACACAAACACTACAACACTACCCTAAACCCTAAAACACTACCCCCAGCATGACCCTACACTACGCAAACACTACAACACTACCCAAAACCCTAAAACACTACACCCCAGCATGACCCTACACTACGCAAACACTACAACACTACCCTAAACCCTAAAACACTACCCCCAGCATGACCCTACACTACACAAACACTACAACACAACCCTAAACCCTAAAACACTACCCCCAGCATGACCCTACACTACGCAAACACTACAACACAACCCTAAACCCTAAAACACTACCCCCAGCATGACCCTACACTACGCAAACACTACAACACTACCCTAAACCCTAAAACACTACCCCCAGCATGACCCTACACTACGCAAACACTACAACACTACCCAAAACCCTAAAACACTACACCCCAGCATGACCCTACACTACGCAAACACTACAACACTACCCTAAACCCTAAAACACTACCCCCAGCATGACCCTACACTACGCAAACACTACAACACTACCCAAAACCCTAAAACACTACACCCCAGCATGACCCTACACTACGCAAACACTACAACACTACCCTAAACCCTAAAACACTACCCCCAGCATGACCCTACACTACGCAAACACTACAACACTACCCTAAACCCTAAAACACTACCCCCAGCATGACCCTACACTACGCAAACACTACAACACTACCCTAAACCCTAAAACACTACCCCCAGCATGACCCTACACTACGCAAACACTACAACACTACCCTAAACCCTAAAACACAACCCCCAGCATGACCCTACACTACGCAAACACTACAACACTACCCTAAACCCTAAAACACTACCCCCAGCATGACCCTACACTACGCAAACACTACAACACTACCCAAAACCCTAAAACACTACCCCCAGCATGACCCTACACTACGCAAACACTACAACACTACCCAAAACCCTAAAACACTACCCCCCAGCATGACCCTACACTACGCAAACACTACAACACTACCCAAAACCCTAAAACACTACCCCCAGCATGACCCTACACTACGCAAACACTACAACACTACCCAAAACCCTAAAACACTACCCCCAGCATGACCCTACACTACGCAAACACTACAACACTACCCAAAACCCTAAAACACTACACCCCAGCATGACCCTACACTACGCAAACACTACAACACTACCCAAAACCCTAAAACACTACCCCAGCATGACCCTACACTACGCAAACACTACAACACTACCCAAAACCCTAAAACACTACCCCTAGCATGACCCTACACTACGCAAACACTACAACACTACCCTAAACCCTAAAATACTACACCCCAGCATGACCCTACACTACGCAAACACTACAACACTACCCAAAACCCTAAAACACTACCCCCAGCATGACCCTACACTACGCAAACACTACAACACTATCCTAAACCCTAAAACACTACGCCCAGCATGACCCTACACTACGCAAACACTAAAACACTACCCTAAACCCTAAAACACTAGCCCCAGCATGACCCTACACTACGCAAACACTACAACACAACCCTAAACCCTAAAACACTACCCCCAGCATGACCCTACACTACGCAAACACTACAACACTACCCTAAACCCTAAAACACTACCCCCAGCATGACCCTACACTACGCAAACATTACAACACAACCCTAAACCCTAAAACACTACCCCCAGCATGACCCTACACTAAACAACCACCACAACTCTACACTACACTAACACAACACTACACTACACAACACTACACTACACTACACAATCACTAACCCACGAAAAAATTAACACAAACCCACTTACCTCTCTCGTCATCGTGGTTTTCACAACGCAAATGCATTTACCATACATGCCTTTAAAAAGTAATTCTTTGTAAAGGCATGCGCGATAAATGCACATGCGTTTTGAAAAAATGCAGGATAATGGTATGCGAGGTCAATGACCTTGCGGGATAATGGTATGCGGACTTAAAGTCTGCGGGATAAAAAATGCGGGAAAATGGCTGCAAACCATGATTAGCAGCAGACTTCCCCGGTGAGCACTAGCTTTACTACAGTGATCTAATGAGCAACTAGAGTGCTAACATTCAGAATTTATGGCAAATGTGTGACACATCTGAATGCCTTCTTGATAGAACCAAAGTAAACAAGCATTGAAAATGCAATAGATCTCGCCCTCGTTTAAGTTAAAGCCATTCTGTTTGTAATGAGGTGGCTTTTTAGCTTTGCTTTTATTAGTGTTTTTAAAACTTTCATGTAAATAACATGCATATGTATGCATATATGTATATGTATGCATGCATTTATATTTATATAGATATGCAGATTATATATGTTTATATATGTATATTACCTACTGGCGATAGCCAGTGGGTATATATAGTTAGGATTTTTTCTCTATGGGATTTCTGAAAATTCTATGTCTAATAACGTTGGCGTTTGTGGACGGAATTGGCTGAAATCTTCAGGAAAATTGCACATTTAGTTTCTGAGCAGCCCCTGAAAATTTGGGGGAGTTTCGTCAAGGGGGGGGCGAGAAAAAAGGGGGGTCCCAAAACGCGTTTTTCCCATTCATTTTTCCATAGGGCGGTTGGACTCACTTTTAGCTCGAACGGCTGAATAGATTTACATGAAACTTGGCAAAATTGTAGATATGGTTTGCCCGACGTGCCTTTGCTATGTCTCAATATATGTGCTCCAGTGGATTTTGAGAAATTAACGTTTAAAAAAATATATATATCTGTGACAGCGCTCCGGTTAGCGCCCCGGTTCGCGTACCTAACGCGTAACGGAACTTCGCGAAGCGAAGCTGATTGGCTCTCCGGTGTCTGTCAACATTCTAAACAGTCCGGAGCGGCCGCCATCTTGTCTCTCGGTATGATCGAGAGACAAGATGTGGTGAAAAACGAAGGGGGGAATGAAGGATAGGGGGCAAGGTAGACCACTCCTGACCCCCTAGGATTGATGAGGGGGATATTAAAGTCCCCCGCGATTTTTCGCGGTAGAGGCGCTTCCCGGTACGCGAACCGGGCAGCTAACCGGCAGCGTAACGGGAGTCCGCCATCTTGTGTTTTTGGAGCGTCCAGTTCGCGTACCGGGTAGCGTCCCGGTAAGCGTAACAAGGGGAAAACCAAGAGAAACAGTAAAAAAAAATTAAGGGAATAGATTTCCAGCAAACTTGGCAAAATTGTAGGGACTGTTTGTTTGATGTGCCTTTGCAAGGCCTCAAGATATGTGCACGTGTGGATTTTGTCTAATTAAGGTTAAAAAAAATATATATATCTGAAAGCGTGCTCCGGCACGCTTACGTTACGGGTTTTGTTTGCGCTGCAGAGCCGATACGTCACGGTTATGCGACGCGTCATGAGGCGTCTCACGTGGCTACGTGATACGTCACGTAATAAAGAATATATTTTACAGCTATAGATATTAGCTTTTAAAAAACCAATGAAATTCACTGAAAAAACCATAGGTTATAGACCATATATAGTTAGGAATTTGCATTTACAAAACCTTGAAAATTCACTGAAAAAACCATATGTTAGAGACCATATATAGTTAGCTGGACATTTTATTGACATAAAACCAATGAAATTCCATATATAGTTAGTTGCACTAACTATATATCGCGCACCCGCAATCCACTGCTGATGATGTCACATATTACATCATTCATGACATGGTCAGTGACATCACTGATGACATCACTGATGACATCACTGATGACATCACTGATGACATCTCAAATGACATCACTGATGACATCATGACACACCAATACCAGTTACTACATACGCACTCACTGATTCCTACGTCTACACACACATTCACTCATTCACCCATACAATCACTCATACATGTAAATGTACAGGAATTTATATAGCGCAAATCACCGAGCGGTTTCTAAGCGCTTGCTTAGGGAACCCGTCCTGGTATTCCCCTGTGAGATAACCCCGGCAGGGTATCCGCAAGGTGAAAGCCAGGTATCCCGCCGCGAGGGGCCGTTGTGGAGATTAAGCAAGCTATTGCCCAGAGTCGCAGAGTGTGAACCCATGAATCGAGTAGGCACCGGAGCGAGAATTGTCGAGTCCATGGACATTTTAGGACTCAAGACCCCGCCGAGCCGGGAATTGAACCCTGGTCCCGGGCTGACCTCTGCTTCCAGGTCTGCCTCCTCTAACCAGTGAGCCACACTTCTCCACATACATACAGTCACTCATTATTACAACAATATCATATGCACTCATACACCTATGCAGACACTCACACACTGCCACTCATCCATGGAGTTACTCACACACCTAGTCAGTCCTGTAAAGAATCAATCACACTTCCATTTCCTCATCTATACAGTTAAACACAGAACACCATACTTCAGTGACATCACTGATGACATCACTGATGACATCTCAAATGACATCACTGATGACATCTCAAATGACATCACTGATGACATCATGACACACCAATACCAGTTACTACATACGCACTCACTGATTCCTACATCTACACACACATTCACTCATTCACCCATACAATCACTCATACATACAGTCACTCATTATTACAATACTATCATATGCACTCATACACCTAGTCAGTCCTGTGAAGAATCAATCACACTTCGATTTCCTCATCTATACAGTTAAACACAGAACACCATACTTTTCACACATATACTAACACATACTTACTCTCTTATACAATCACTGATACAAGTACACATTGATATGCACAGAGTCACACACCTCCCAGCCAGCCACACACAAACTCAGTCTTCCATACATCCACTCATTCTTCAATATGTAAAACATATTTAAACTTTACAAAAACACACAGACACTAGATGATGTCATCAGTGATGTCATTTGAGATGTCATCAGTGATGTCATCAGTGATGTCATTTGAGATGTCATCAGTGATGTCATCAGTGATGTCACTGACCATGTCATGAATGATGTAATATGTGACATCATCAGCAGTGGATTGCGGGTGCGCGATATATAGTTAGTGCAACTAACTATATATGGAATTTCATTGGTTTTATGTCAATAAAATGTCCAGCTAACTATATATGGTCTCTAACCTATGGTTTTTTCAGTGAATTTTCAAGGTTTTGTAAATGCAAATTCCTAACTATATATGGTCTATAACCTATGGTTTTTTCAGTGAATATATATATATATATATATATATATATATATATATATATATATATTTCCATCTTCACAGGACTCCAATTCGACAAAGGCCACAGCAAGTTAAATTCAGCTCCGTCTTTATTTCTCTGCAACTTGCTGAATGATCCCCGGCACAGAAAAAACATCCATACTGGTAGAACGCCAGACGCGTTTCGGGAAAATGAAATCCCTTTCTCAATGGCGTGCAGTTCATGGAAATGAGTCCCAGCGCTCTATACTCTGCACTACTTATTGACCTTTACCTGCCACGTGGGCGCCGCCCACTCAATGGCCTTGTGGGAGGTGTAGTGCATACATAACACCCGAGTGGGTGCGCTGTCTCTCAGTCCTTATTAAAACATTAATGTTCCCAAGTGGGTTGATGTAGATTCAGGCGGGCATCAATTCTTGCTTTGTAGAAGCCGAGACGAGCTCATACTGAACGCCCCCTGCAAGACGCCAGCATTCTTGCTTCCTCAATTCAAGCACCAGCCTGGTGCTCATCTGGACCCGCTGCAGCAGTGAGCCTTCGTACGCGACCGGAGAGCCGCACATAATTCCATCTTCACAGGACTCCAATTCGACAAAGGCCACAGCAAGTTAAATTCAGCTCCGTCTTTATTTCTCTGCAACTTGCTGAATGATCCCCGGCACAGAAAAAACATCCATACTGGTAGAACGCCAGACGCGTTTCGGGAAAATGAAATCCCTTTCTCAATGGCGTGCAGTTCATGGAAATGAGTCCCAGCGCTCTATACTCTGCACTACTTATTGACCTTTACCTGCCACGTGGGCGCCGCCCACTCAATGGCCTTGTGGGAGGTGTAGTGCATACATAACACCCGAGTGGGTGCGCTGTCTCTCAGTCCTTATTAAAACATTAATGTTCCCAAGTGGGTTGATGTAGATTCAGGCGGGCTTCAATTCTTGCTTTGTAGAAGCCGAGACGAGCTCATACTGAACGCCCCCTGCAAGACGCCAGCATTCTTGCTTCCTCAATTCAAGCACCAGCCTGGTGCTCATCTGGACCCGCTGCAGCAGTGAGCCTTCGTACGCGACCGGAGAGCCGCACATAATTCCATCTTCACAGGACTCCAATTCGACAAAGGCCACAGCAAGTTAAATTCAGCTCCGTCTTTATTTCTCTGCAACTTGCTGAATGATCCCCGGCACAGAAAAAACATCCATACTGGTAGAACGCCAGACGCGTTTCGGGAAAATGAAATCCCTTTCTCAATGGCGTGCAGTTCATGGAAATGAGTCCCAGCGCTCTATACTCTGCACTACTTATTGACCTTTACCTGCCACGTGGGCGCCGCCCACTCAATGGCCTTGTGGGAGGTGTAGTGCATACATAACACCCGAGTGGGTGCGCTGTCTCTCAGTCCTTATTAAAACATTAATGTTCCCAAGTGGGTTGATGTAGATTCAGGCGGGCATCAATTCTTGCTTTGTAGAAGCCGAGACGAGCTCATACTGAACGCCCCCTGCAAGACGCCAGCATTCTTGCTTCCTCAATTCAAGCACCAGCCTGGTGCTCATCTGGACCCGCTGCAGCAGTGAGCCTTCGTACGCGACCGGAGAGCCGCACATAATTCCATCTTCACAGGACTCCAATTCGACAAAGGCCACAGCAAGTTAAATTCAGCTCCGTCTTTGTTTCTCTGCAACTTGCTGAATGATCCCCGGCACAGAAAAAACATCCATACTGGTAGAACGCCAGACGCGTTTCGGGAAAATGAAATCCCTTTCTCAATGGCGTGCAGTTCATGGAAATGAGTCCCAGCGCTCTATACTCTGCACTACTTATTGACCTTTACCTGCCACGTGGGCGCCGCCCACTCAATGGCCTTGTGGGAGGTGTAGTGCATACATAACACCCGAGTGGGTGCGCTGTCTCTCAGTCCTTATTAAAACATTAATGTTCCCCAATTGGGTTGATGTAGATTCAGGCGGGCATCAATTCTTGCTTTGTAGAAGCCGAGACGAGCTCATACTGAACGCCCCCTGCAAGACGCCAGCATTCTTGCTTCCTCAATTCAAGCACCAGCCTGGTGCTCATCTGGACCCGCTGCAGCAGTGAGCCTTCGTACGCGACCGGAGAGCCGCACATAATTCCATCTTCACAGGACTCCAATTCGACAAAGGCCACAGCAAGTTAAATTCAGCTCCGTCTTTATTTCTCTGCAACTTGCTGAATGATCCCCGGCACAGAAAAAACATCCATACTGGTAGAACGCCAGACGCGTTTCGGGAAAATGAAATCCCTTTCTCAATGGCGTGCAGTTCATGGAAATGAGTCCCAGCGCTCTATACTCTGCACTACTTATTGACCTTTACCTGCCACGTGGGCGCCGCCCACTCAATGGCCTTGTGGGAGGTGTAGTGCATACATAACACCCGAGTGGGTGCGCTGTCTCTCAGTCCTTATTAAAACATTAATGTTCCCAAGTGGGTTGATGTAGATTCAGGCGGGCATCAATTCTTGCTTTGTAGAAGCCGAGACGAGCTCATACTGAACGCCCCCTGCAAGACGCCAGCATTCTTGCTTCCTCAATTCAAGCACCAGCCTGGTGCTCATCTGGACCCGCTGCAGCAGTGAGCCTTCGTACGCGACCGGAGAGCCGCACATAATTCCATCTTCACAGGACTCCAATTCGACAAAGGCCACAGCAAGTTAAATTCAGCTCCGTCTTTATTTCTCTGCAACTTGCTGAATGATCCCCGGCACAGAAAAAACATCCATACTGGTAGAACGCCAGACGCGTTTCGGGAAAATGAAATCCCTTTCTCAATGGCGTGCAGTTCATGGAAATGAGTCCCAGCGCTCTATACTCTGCACTACTTATTGACCTTTACCTGCCACGTGGGCGCCGCCCACTCAATGGCCTTGTGGGAGGTGTAGTGCATACATAACACCCGAGTGGGTGCGCTGTCTCTCAGTCCTTATTAAAACATTAATGTTCCCAAGTGGGTTGATGTAGATTCAGGCGGGCATCAATTCTTGCTTTGTAGAAGCCGAGACGAGCTCATACTGAACGCCCCCTGCAAGACGCCAGCATTCTTGCTTCCTCAATTCAAGCACCAGCCTGGTGCTCATCTGGACCCGCTGCAGCAGTGAGCCTTCGTACGCGACCGGAGAGCCGCACATAATTCCATCTTCACAGGACTCCAATTCGACAAAGGCCACAGCAAGTTAAATTCAGCTCCGTCTTTATTTCTCTGCAACTTGCTGAATGATCCCCGGCACAGAAAAAACATCCATACTGGTAGAACGCCAGACGCGTTTCGGGAAAATGAAATCCCTTTCTCAATGGCGTGCAGTTCATGGAAATGAGTCCCAGCGCTCTATACTCTGCACTACTTATTGACCTTTACCTGCCACGTGGGCGCCGCCCACTCAATGGCCTTGTGGGAGGTGTAGTGCATACATAACACCCGAGTGGGTGCGCTGTCTCTCAGTCCTTATTAAAACATTAATGTTCCCAAGTGGGTTGATGTAGATTCAGGCGGGCATCAATTCTTGCTTTGTAGAAGCCGAGACGAGCTCATACTGAACGCCCCCTGCAAGACGCCAGCATTCTTGCTTCCTCAATTCAAGCACCAGCCTGGTGCTCATCTGGACCCGCTGCAGCAGTGAGCCTTCGTACGCGACCGGAGAGCCGCACATAATTCCATCTTCACAGGACTCCAATTCGACAAAGGCCACAGCAAGTTAAATTCAGCTCCGTCTTTATTTCTCTGCAACTTGCTGAATGATCCCCGGCACAGAAAAAACATCCATACTGGTAGAACGCCAGACGCGTTTCGGGAAAATGAAATCCCTTTCTCAATGGCGTGCAGTTCATGGAAATGAGTCCCAGCGCTCTATACTCTGCACTACTTATTGACCTTTACCTGCCACGTGGGCGCCGCCCACTCAATGGCCTTGTGGGAGGTGTAGTGCATACATAACACCCGAGTGGGTGCGCTGTCTCTCAGTCCTTATTAAAACATTAATGTTCCCAAGTGGGTTGATGTAGATTCAGGCGGGCATCAATTCTTGCTTTGTAGAAGCCGAGACGAGCTCATACTGAACGCCCCCTGCAAGACGCCAGCATTCTTGCTTCCTCAATTCAAGCACCAGCCTGGTGCTCATCTGGACCCGCTGCAGCAGTGAGCCTTCGTACGCGACCGGAGAGCCGCACATAATTCCATATTCACAGGACTCCAATTCGACAAAGGCCACAGCAAGTTAAATTCAGCTCCGTCTTTATTTCTCTGCAACTTGCTGAATGATCCCCGGCACAGAAAAAACATCCATACTGGTAGAACGCCAGACGCGTTTCGGGAAAATGAAATCCCTTTCTCAATGGCGTGCAGTTCATGGAAATGAGTCCCAGCGCTCTATACTCTGCACTACTTATTGACCTTTACCTGCCACGTGGGCGCCGCCCACTCAATGGCCTTGTGGGAGGTGTAGTGCATACATAACACCCGAGTGGGTGCGCTGTCTCTCAGTCCTTATTAAAACATTAATGTTCCCAAGTGGGTTGATGTAGATTCAGGCGGGCATCAATTCTTGCTTTGTAGAAGCCGAGACGAGCTCATACTGAACGCCCCCTGCAAGACGCCAGCATTCTTGCTTCCTCAATTCAAGCACCAGCCTGGTGCTCATCTGGACCCGCTGCAGCAGTGAGCCTTCGTACGCGACCGGAGAGCCGCACATAATTCCATCTTCACAGGACTCCAATTCGACAAAGGCCACAGCAAGTTAAATTCAGCTCCGTCTTTATTTCTCTGCAACTTGCTGAATGATCCCCGGCGTCTGGCGTTCTACCAGTATGGATGTTTTTTCTGTGCCGGGGATCATTCAGCAAGTTGCAGAGAAATAAAGACGGAGCTGAATTTAACTTGCTGTGGCCTTTGTCGAATTGGAGTCCTGTGAAGATGGAATTATGTGCGGCTCTCCGGTCGCGTACGAAGGCTCACTGCTGCAGCGGGTCCAGATGAGCACCAGGCTGGTGCTTGAATTGAGGAAGCAAGAATGCTGGCGTCTTGCAGGGGGCGTTCAGTATGAGCTCGTCTCGGCTTCTACAAAGCAAGAATTGAAGCCCGCCTGAATCTACATCAACCCACTTGGGAACATTAATGTTTTAATAAGGACTGAGAGACAGCGCACCCACTCGGGTGTTATGTATGCACTACACCTCCCACAAGGCCATTGAGTGGGCGGCGCCCACGTGGCAGGTAAAGGTCAATAAGTAGTGCAGAGTATAGAGCGCTGGGACTCATTTCCATGAACTGCACGCCATTGAGAAAGGGATTTCATTTTCCCGAAACGCGTCTGGCGTTCTACCAGTATGGATGTTTTTTCTGTGCCGGGGATCATTCAGCAAGTTGCAGAGAAATAAAGACGGAGCTGAATTTAACTTGCTGTGGCCTTTGTCGAATTGGAGTCCTGTGAAGATGGAATTATGTGCGGCTCTCCGGTCGCGTACGAAGGCTCACTGCTGCAGCGGGTCCAGATGAGCACCAGGCTGGTGCTTGAATTGAGGAAGCAAGAATGCTGGCGTCTTGCAGGGGGCGTTCAGTATGAGCTCGTCTCGGCTTCTACAAAGCAAGAATTGAAGCCCGCCTGAATCTACATCAACCCACTTGGGAACATTAATGTTTTAATAAGGACTGAGAGACAGCGCACCCACTCGGGTGTTATGTATGCACTACACCTCCCACAAGGCCATTGAGTGGGCGGCGCCCACGTGGCAGGTAAAGGTCAATAAGTAGTGCAGAGTATAGAGCGCTGGGACTCATTTCCATGAACTGCACGCCATTGAGAAAGGGATTTCATTTTCCCGAAACGCGTCTGGCGTTCTACCAGTATGGATGTTTTTTCTGTGCCGGGGATCATTCAGCAAGTTGCAGAGAAATAAAGACGGAGCTGAATTTAACTTGCTGTGGCCTTTGTCGAATTGGAGTCCTGTGAAGATGGAATTATGTGCGGCTCTCCGGTCGCGTACGAAGGCTCACTGCTGCAGCGGGTCCAGATGAGCACCAGGCTGGTGCTTGAATTGAGGAAGCAAGAATGCTGGCGTCTTGCAGGGGGCGTTCAGTATGAGCTCGTCTCGGCTTCTACAAAGCAAGAATTGAAGCCCGCCTGAATCTACATCAACCCACTTGGGAACATTAATGTTTTAATAAGGACTGAGAGACAGCGCACCCACTCGGGTGTTATGTATGCACTACACCTCCCACAAGGCCATTGAGTGGGCGGCGCCCACGTGGCAGGTAAAGGTCAATAAGTAGTGCAGAGTATAGAGCGCTGGGACTCATTTCCATGAACTGCACGCCATTGAGAAAGGGATTTCATTTTCCCGAAACGCGTCTGGCGTTCTACCAGTATGGATGTTTTTTCTGTGCCGGGGATCATTCAGCAAGTTGCAGAGAAATAAAGACGGAGCTGAATTTAACTTGCTGTGGCCTTTGTCGAATTGGAGTCCTGTGAAGATGGAATTATGTGCGGCTCTCCGGTCGCGTACGAAGGCTCACTGCTGCAGCGGGTCCAGATGAGCACCAGGCTGGTGCTTGAATTGAGGAAGCAAGAATGCTGGCGTCTTGCAGGGGGCGTTCAGTATGAGCTCGTCTCGGCTTCTACAAAGCAAGAATTGAAGCCCGCCTGAATCTACATCAACCCACTTGGGAACATTAATGTTTTAATAAGGACTGAGAGACAGCGCACCCACTCGGGTGTTATGTATGCACTACACCTCCCACAAGGCCATTGAGTGGGCGGCGCCCACGTGGCAGGTAAAGGTCAATAAGTAGTGCAGAGTATAGAGCGCTGGGACTCATTTCCATGAACTGCACGCCATTGAGAAAGGGATTTCATTTTCCCGAAACGCGTCTGGCGTTCTACCAGTATGGATGTTTTTTCTGTGCCGGGGATCATTCAGCAAGTTGCAGAGAAATAAAGACGGAGCTGAATTTAACTTGCTGTGGCCTTTGTCGAATTGGAGTCCTGTGAAGATGGAAATATATATATATATATATATATATATATATATATATATACCGAGTTGTATTGAAGAATGAGTGGATGTATAAGTGTCTGGATGGAGGATATGGAGGATTTAGTAGGTGTGTGACTGGCTGTTCAAGTGACTGATTAAATATACTTACTGAATACATGGATTAGTGACTAAACTGTGTGAATGTCTGTATCAGTCTGTCTGTTGTTGTATAACCTGCTGCATCCGTTGATCAGTAGCTACATTGATGTCTATATGTGTGATTGATTAGTTGCATGAGTATTTGTATGGGAGACTGAGTGTGTGTGTGGTTGGGTGGTGGGTGTATGACTGTGCATAGATGTGTGAGTGGTTGATTGACTGCATGTATGAGTTTAACAGTGCATGTGGAAACAGTTGTATGGGTGAGTGAGTGTGTATATGGATGTGTTGGTGAGTGAATGGATGTCTCTGTGGTAGATGTCTAACTAAGTACAAAAGTAAAAGGCAGTGTATGTGAGAGTTGGTGTATAAAAATAACAATACGTGAGAGTCAGTGATTGTGAGAATGGCTGTATGGATGAGTGTGTACTTGTATTAGTGAATATATAAGAGAGTAAGTATGCATTAGTATCTGTATGAATAAATGAGGTGCTGTGTGTATAACTATGTAGGTGAGTAAATGGAACTGTGATTGATTCTTTGCATGACTGACTAGGATCACTGCATGACTGACTAGGATGAGTGGTGGTGCCTGAGTGTCTGTATGGGTGTATGAGTGCATATAATAGTGTTGCATTGATCAGTGACTACATTTATGAATGGTTGTATGGGTGAATGAGTGGATGTGGGTGTAGACCTATGAATCAGTGAGTGCTTATGTAGTAACTGGTATTGGTGTGTCGATGGTTTTAAAAATGGTAGTCTGTATTTTACAGTAGATGTATCAAAGGTTATATTAGGGTGTGAGGAGGTGCATCAGATTTCCACATGGATGATGTCATCAGTGATGTCATTTGAGATGTCATCAGTGAGGTCATCAGTGATGTCACTGACCATGTCATGAATGATGTAATATGTGATGTCATCAGCAGTACATTGCGGAGGCGCGAGTTATAGTTAGCTCAACTAACTATAATTGCAGAATTTCTATGGTTTTGTATGAGTGAAATGTCCAACTAACTATAACGACCCTGAAGCCTATTGTTTTTTCAGTGAGTTTCAAAGGTTTTTTACATGCTAATTTGTAACTATAATGTCCCTGAAACCTATGTTTTTTTCAGTGAATTTCAAATGTTTTTTAAATGCTAATTTGTAACTATAACGTCTCTGAAACCTATGGTTTTTTCAGTAAATTTCAATGTTTTTTTAAAGTCTACTTTCTAAATAAATTCACCCTGAAAGCTACTATTATTAATAATAGCGGATACATGTGTAACTAGCTAGTCCTTTACATAAGTACACGACTAGTAACTGGAATAATTACAGTGCTGCAAACAGAGTACATGATAAATTTATAAGCGCTTATGTATTGGCTGGATGGGTGATTGGAGAAGTGCATTGGACAGGAGTATTCCTAGACTGCATGGGTATTAATTGCGTATTTATAGGAGTGTATCAATAGAATATAGGTGGTTAGAGGTCTGCATGGATAGTGTGCAGAATATTGTAGCTGTACTTGTATAAGTAGTTAGGCCATTTCATGAGTACGTTACTAGTAACTGAATGATTATAGTGCTGTAAAGAGAGTGCAAAGTGTATTTATAAGTGCTTGGGTATTAGTGGACAGATTGCATTAGTATATAGTACTGGCTGGGTGACTGGAGATGGACATGGGGAGTGACAGTGTCTTTGATAGACTGCAAGGGCAATACCTGAGTAAATTAATCTTATTTCTTTTCAAGTAGATATCAAATTAATAGTAATATATATTCACTTCTTTTTTTAATGCAAATTTAAACTATTTTAAACTTTAGTAGTAAGGTCTGTAAAAGAGAAGAAAAAACTCTGTTATTACATATAATTTTATAGTTTTTGAAACACAATATAAGTATACAATTAAATACAATACCACTTTCTTTTCCCTGAAGAACAAATGTAATCAAAATGACAATCCTCCCCAAATTTACATTTATGTTTAACACTCTCCCTCTATAAAAATCTTCATGGGCAACTTAGCAGTTTTATATGGAAGAATAAATGTGTGAGAATATCCTGGAAAAAACATAATAAGAAAAAGCTGGAGGGAGGCATAGCCCTCCCTGATTTTCAACTGTATTATTGGGCTTTCTTTTTGAAAAACTCTAGGCAATTATTGATGACTCCTAAGGATATGCCAATGAGATATAGAGCGATAATAAGAAACCTAGTAAGAGGAGGCAAAGGTTTTTTTATTTAAATTTGCCAATGTTAAATTCTTTAAAAAAAATTCAATTTAAGACACTAGCAGCAGCCTGTAAAGTTTAAATCCGGGTAAAAAAACACTAGGGATTCCTTACTATAGTGCTATGGCTCCAATCTGGAACTCCCCAGGAATACCACCATGTATGATGGATAGTTTATCTCTGCCTTTGGTAAACACAGGTCTTTTAAGATGGAGCCAATTAATGAAGGAAGGCACAATATTAACATGGGCCAAACTAAGCCAGAAAACAGATTTTAAGTTATCTAGATTTAAGTATTACAAGTTGGTCAGCTGGTAACGTACGCAGCCAAGCCTTGGGATGGAGTCAGAGGCAGAAAAAGACTTATTAACCCCTTGGCTGCGGCGGTAATTCCGCCGCAGCGCTAGGGGGGAGGGGGGCCGTGCGACGCCGCCATGCACATGACTGAACCACTCTGTCACGAGCCTCGGGCACGCGGTGCTTGTGACGGAGTGGTTCCGTCACGGCCCTGCCCGCTCAATAGAATGCTCAGCACAGGTGCAAAATCGCCGCCGCGCAGGCGTGGCGGCCGGGCCGTGATGGAACCACTCCGTCATTAGCACAGCCCGTCGGTGGCTGGTGACGGAGTGGTTCCGTCACCAGCACACAAAGGGTTAAAGACACAAAACTACAAGAAGGAGGTCTCCAAGTGGTACTAGCTCAAGGAGAGGATAATGCTGGAGCCCTAGCTGAAGAAATCTGGAAGCTGGACATGCCGGGCTGTGATATCCAAAACCTACGGCAAGTATCAGCTGCTACACTTTGGGCCTTAGTAACTTCGGCTCCACTTAGGAAAAATCACTGGTTCACCCTTTACAGAGCCTACTGGTCCCCCAAGAAATTGGCCAAGATGAGAGGAACAAGAAGAAGATGCTGTCTGAAATGGAAATTGGAAAATGCAGACAATTTACGTCTCTTTTGGCACTGTCCAGTCATTCAGATCTTCTGGCAAGAAGTGGGTGATGTATTAGAACAAATGATGGGCTGCAATTCTGAGGTAAGCCTTCCCTTGGTTAGATTTGGGGTGGATAAAAATAACTGGGGGAAAAACTTCATATGTTTTTTATCCTACTGACAATTGCGCGCAGGGAAATTTGTGTGAAAGTGGTCTCTGAACTTCCCCCTACATGTGTGGGCTGGATAAACTTTGCAAGACATATAGTGAGACTAGACTGCCAACTGGGGTCAGCTAACAAAAGAAAAAATGTGGACCCCCCTTTGCTTATCTTGATTCCGGCTATTCGCATGCATGACATCATTGTATGTTTTTTGTTTT
This sequence comes from Lissotriton helveticus, assembly GCF_964261635.1. Taxonomy (NCBI): domain Eukaryota; kingdom Metazoa; phylum Chordata; class Amphibia; order Caudata; family Salamandridae; genus Lissotriton; species Lissotriton helveticus. Next base: position 1,781,464,915 of record NC_136061.1, read on the forward strand.
TTTTTGTCCAAGGATTAAGACCAGCTCAATGGGTTGTCGAGATCGGTGGTGGATACCACCAACTTATTTATCAACTGTGAGTGGAAAAGGCCTAAGCATAGATGTTAGAAGGTACCTGGTGCCTAGATCTTGCAGACCTTCAGTATGATCTCGCTCATAGCCTTTGTAAAATATGTGGACTTTGAAAAAAAAACTAAAAAAAACATACAATTACATCACATATTCAAATTGCCTTTTTTTCTGTCGTCAGATTGTATTCAATTTCACCATACACAGTGATTTCAATGTTAATCATCAGATGACAGCGGACAAAAAAATACAATTAATAAGATAGTTAAAAAAAACATATTTCTCTTCAAAATATCTACAACAAACGCTGCTTGGTATTTACATTTTCACAAATGAACATCCTTAGCTACATAATATATAATACAAAGACTAAATATATGACCACCTTCTTTCTAACACAATTTTTAAAACGCAATATGAAACAACTGAATCAATAATTGAATCCGTAACTACCAACATCTTCTCAACTGGCCGAATTATGTTTCTGTAAATATTTCCATTAAGTATATCGAAAATAAACTTTTGAATTCATATACACACCTTCCCAATAGGCCGAATGATGTTTCTGAAAATATTTGCAATGAGGATGTCCAAGATAGACTTCTAAAATCATATTCCAATGTTTCCATAGGGTGAATGATATATCTAAAATCATTTGCAGTGGAAATATACAAAATGTACTCAGTAATTTATGTTGATATCTTCTCAGAATTTTGGCATCAAAAATATTACATATGAATTTGGTAATTCATTATAATGGCAACCAACATTTATACTCTAAATGTGCATCATTACATAGTGTCCATCCTTTATTGCATTTTAAATATACAGTATAATGTCCACATGTTGAAGTAGTTCCATTGTGGAAAACAATTAGCCACTGTTTTAAAAGTTCTACCTGAAATTGAAACTTGATCTGCCACAAAAATGTTAATTTTGGTTTCCAATTTTGTTCCATCTGCTCTACAACGTTGCAGCATAAAAAAAATATATTGTCCACAACTTTGTATAAATAATGTTGACAACATTTCCGATTTGCACTGAGTACATTCCTTATGTTGATTAGCTAATTTCACTAGATCATTAAAACTCACTGTTTTCAAATCTGGCATTGTCAAATATATGAATCGTTCAGTGTCTATTTTAGTAGTAGATGAGAATGAACAGCTGTCACATGTATGAAACCATCTGTAACGTAGTCCAAGCAGATTTTGTTTGTATACCATCATCTTCTAATACTGCAAGCATAAACATAAGAAATTCCTGAGCATCTTGCTGTACATTCTGTGTAAATTGTGAAGATCCAAAACATATATCCAGAAGATTCCGCACATCAGAAGCAGTTTGGATTTTCGTTTTATCTGTTTTCAACTTCTCAAAAATATAATGTAACAAAGAACACAATCTTTTTTCTTGATTTTCCATAATTGCATGGTGTAGATTTTCTAAAAAATTGTAAATTCCTTATATTCAAAATAACTCCAGATGTTCACATTTCCAATACTTCCCAAAGATTTTTTAGTGTCTTCATGAAGAAGGGTTTTAAAAACTGGTTGGCCTTTCACAGGTATGAGTTGCAGTAGATCACCAAATACAATTACATGTTTTCCTCCAAATAAAACATCATAATTTGCTTTTAAAATCTGCTGCATCCTCAAATGTACAAACACAAGCATTAAGTTTGAGACCATGCTTACTTCATCAATTACCAGAAGTTTCAGTTTCTTCAGTACTCTTGAAACTTGGTAACAAGCTTGTCCAGATAGCTTGTGGTATTCCAACTTATTTTCATGTTCTACTGGTAACATAAGTAGACGATGTAATGTAATTCCTTTAATGTTGTGTGCTGCTAACACAGTTGGAGCAGTTACAACACAAGACAAATGTGAATCTGTTGTTTTCTGTAGATAATTTGACAAACATTTAATCAAGAAACTTTTCCCCGCTCCAGCTTGTCCACTGGTGCACAAAATAATAGGTCTAAATGATGTACATTGGCAATCATTCTTTTCATGCAGTAATCCATGTTGTATCTGTTGTTTAACTTGGTGATATATTTCTTTCTGTTCAGTATTCCAATTTTCCAAATCAATATTGTCCCGTTGTGCTTGCTGCATCACCATTTCCACTTCACTCATTGCTATTGCCACTTCATTTTCAAGTATGGCTTCTCCTAGTGGATCTGGACTTTGTGGAGCAGAACTCTGACTATCTTGAGAACTATCTCTAGCAATTTCAGCGATCATACAGCTAGATGCATCAAACAAAAATCCGCTCGCAAAGGGGCAGATTCTGAGAATCTGCCCCTTTGCGACCGGTATTTTTGCATTTGGGACGCTAAATTGCGATTATTTGCATTTAGGGAATCTCAAATTGAGATTCCTTAAATGCAATGCATGAAAGTTTTAAAAATAGCGAATTCGCTAATAGGGCACGCAAATTACCATGAAGTACAACTTCATGGTAATTTGCTAAAACTTTGAAAAATGCACTAAAGTGCATTTTTCAAAGTTTCATGTTGCGCACACACATGCCCTAAGGGCATGTGTGTGCACAACATATGTGCACAGATCAATTTAAGGGCTGCAACAGGGTGTCCTTTGGACACCCCTGCACCCTTGAAATCGCAATCTCAATTTGCGATTCGCTAATTGCGATTCGCAAATTGAGATTGTCTTCCCATTCATTCCTATGGGCCTCTAGGCCCATAGGAATGAATGGGGAGGTATTCCTTAATTGCAATTTGCAATTTGCGAGTCGCAATTAAGGAATTCTAAGAAATCGCTATTTTTTTGTGATTTCTTGATGCATTCCATTTTGCTATTCCTTAATAGCGAATCGGTATTTTTCGCTATTAAGGAATCGCAAAATGGGTTCTTCTTGATGCATCTGGGGAATAGTTCTTTCTTGATTAATCACTTTGTTCAACATTTGGAGATAATTTGGAAAAATTGTGCATTCAATGCTATCTTTACATGTATTAAAAGAATCTTCATAGTAGCCAAAATCTCCAAGTAATTCCATTTCAGTCCGCCAAGGTTTGAAGAGTTGCAGAAGAGTTAAGAGAAAAACTTTCTCTTATCTGGAGTATCACAACTTAATTTCCTATGATTATTCAAATTTCCTTTGTCATGCTTTACCAAACATCCTTCAGATCCAATTACAGCATATTTTCCTTTATTTATTTTTTCGGTAACATTTTTTTAAAACTATAATGTTGTAGTATTTTATATAGACATCTGTTTTCCAGCTATGGACTTCTATTTGGATAGTATGTATCCAACATATTTGATTTCAGAATATCTGTACTTTCCGGTTAATTCAGTGTCAAGTATTCAATTTCTTGTACAGATTTCAAAACTCGATTTCATGCTGCAGCAAGGCCTAGACTTATCCAGATGATTCGTCATGACTTTGAATATAAACTTTCAGATGTCAATCAATCCGAACATTCGTAGGATCCAATTTCTCGAAGTGATAGCATCTTCAAGCTGAAGCTGTACAATTTTTTGCTAAGTGTCTTCTCCTCTGAAATTTCTTCCCACATTTCTTTCAATTCTGTCTTCTCAGACCTGGTAAACTATGACGTAACATAGCGAGCAACAGCAATTGAGTTATCTGCAACATATTTTATGTCCATATTTGCATTCCTCATCTTCAAAATCATCGGATTGTAATCATTAAAGTACTTTTATTCTTCTGTTCTTTTTATATTATAAGTATTTTCGGGTGATTTTCGAGTGATAGTATGCCTCACTGCTGACATAAAACTGTTCACTCTTCCTTTGGAAATCACTGGACGTGGAAAGCCAGATCAACATTTTGTGTAAAATGTATCCTTTGACTCATATTTCCGTCTGCAATATTTTCCACATTGATGACTCTGAAACCGTAAAACGTTCTGTCTTAAGATATTTTCTCCTCCTGTTTTCGGAATCCCACAGGTAACATACTCTTGAATAAAAGATAAAACAGTCTCATCCGAATCAGTTCCAAATTTGGGTGCATCCTTGATCCATAAAAGCATATGTATATGAGGAGCACTTCTTGCTTGGTATTCTTTTCTAAAAAAAAACAATAACTTCGCCAATAGGTGGATTTTTTTTATTACAGATGAAAGACATCATAGCTTTAAATCTATGATTATAATATCTGCAGACATTTACAGGATCTAGGGAACACAGTTCTCCAGGTGTCTTCAATTCAATATTTTCTGTATTTGAATTTGCTTCTCTTAGAAAATCCAGTAAATCATCCCATGCGTACTCAGCACAGCTAAGTGTAACAAACCAGGTAGGAGTTCCTAAGTTTCTTAACATACATTTTTAATTCCGCATGACGTCAATACCAATATTCATTAGTGCCACGTTGACATGCCATCAAATTAATTAACTGTGATTCTAAATGTTCATCTTTTTCTTCAACTTTGTCCATAAATTCCTTTGCAGAAACATGTGAAAGATGTGTTCCAGTTTTTAATATATGATTGATTGCATATGAAAGTGCAGACAGATCACTCTCAAATAAAAGATTAAACAAATATGGAATACACTGACAAAATCTTGGTTCTTCTGAGTACAGTCGTAAAGTACGATATTCTGAAGCTGGAATCTGAACTGGAGCTTCATCATATCATCCACCTTTTCCAGTAGGGAACAGCTGTGGAAAACATCGAGCTTCTACACTTTTTTCCCACACACTCATGGGAGTTACTTTTGCTTTTTTCATCTGGAACAATTCAATAGTATCTCCTATCAGTTCTTTTGAATGTAGATGGTGTATAGTATAATGTTCATACATTTCTTCTTTTCTGGAATTCTCCACTTTTTCTATTTGTCCACTTGAAATATGTGTTTCATCTTCTAAAGTCATTTCTTCTTCTTCCACATTTACACTTTTATAGGAAATATTGTTTTGCACCAGATATAATGTAGTCTTTTGGACTTTCGTGAGATCTACTAACTCTTGCCTACAACTACAGGTTCAGTATCCTCTCTTTCTACACCAACAATTTTAACATTTTTTTTAAAATCTAAAGGTAAATACACAACTCTTCCTTTTAAACCTCTTTGTAGATCTGTTGGAGGCAGCTTACCTGTTTTAGCCTCCATACGAATTATAGCCTGAAATGGGTGCACAAATTGTATAAGGATGGCCTCATATGTATTTACATCTTTAAGTTCAGGTGGTATACCTACTAATTCTAAGTCATTCTGGACAGCTCTAGCTGGCATTTCGTTTTCTTCTAATTTATTGTAACAATATTTACAAATACATTGTACAGTACCTAACTCAAAATGACCTCCTACAAACACATAAGAAGCACATTCTTTCCGTTTATCATTGTTTTCATTTTCACTTTTTAAAAACACACCTACATTCCTAGTTTGAATTTTATAATGAGCACGTCGACAACAAATACAAACGTAGTTGGGATTTTCACCAGAAACTACTTTAAATTTTGTTATTTATTTTTCTTTTTTTTTAAAGAATTTTTATTGACAACACAAGCATATAATCATTACAGAAGTAATTCATTACTAAATGTAAAACATTACTCAGAAAGTTCCAGAGTTCATAAAGTACAAGATCACATAACAGAAGAAATCATTCTGTAAAAAAAAAAAAAGGTAAGTGCAAATCACTTATTAAATAATAATAAAATGTCAACTCATACGTGGAAACAATGTTCCCCAAATGTTATCAACTTTCTTGACTGGGCATTCACCTCGTATTCTAGCTAAGGAGAGTTCCATATCATAAATTTCTTTCACCAACCACCACCATTCGATTATATAAGGTGGTTTATCCGAGATCCATGCCCTTGCTACAACCAATCTAGCACAGGATATTAGAATAAACAACAAATCCCTGAAAGGAGAAGTAATTGGTTGCATTCCTAAAAGTATCATCTCAGCTGATAATGAAGTATTTATCAATTGTTTCTGTTTTAGCAAGTTTTCCACATTATCCCAAAATATATGTAAAATTGGGCATGAAACAATCATATCCTCCAGGTCAGCCGCCAACAGGTCACATTTTGGACATTTTATACGATCGTAGGTAGTGTTATTTCCTGACCACTTAGAAATTTTGAGCGGAGTATAATACAGTTGACATACAGTCTTATGGGCTTGAAGCTTTAAACTGGATGAATGAACCAAATTATTGCTATTATGAAAAAATGTAGAAATGATGTTTGGAGATATACAAATCCCTAATTTAGAAGCCCATTTCTGTGCCAATTTAGGGCTGTCGTCCGTTTTAAATTGACTAAATTATTTGTACCCTAGACTAATTAAAACTTTATTTATTTCCCCATAAATACATGTCCATATTTCTGAATCTGAAATTTCTTTCAGTTTCATTTTACCAATTAAAAAATCGTGAATCTGCATATATTTAAATTGCATGTTTTCGGGGAGTTCATAAAGTAATCTAAGGGTATCAAATTCTAAGAAGCCTGTTGAGCCATATAAGTCCGTCAACTGGGTTATACCATGATTAGACCAGATTCTCCTCGAGGAATCGTTGAAAATGTCGGGTAGACCCGGGTTTTTCCACAATGATAACTTAGGGTGAAAAAACGAGGTTTTATCAATAGCCATTATCATATTCCAAATGCGTAGCAGTCTTAAACCTGACTCTCTTAAAATAATTTGGATCGTTGGTTCTCGCTAAAAATTGTATGCATTTAAGACCTAACATGAATTGATGAAAGTAGTATGGATTTTTAGAGTTAAAGAGACTACGAATTCAGCCCAGAAAAGAAGCATAAAAATAAGTTTTAAAATCCGGGAAATTTAAACCGCCTTTAACAGGTGTTAGTTTCAGAAGGGAGAGTGCTCTGCGTTTTTTTTTTATAACCCCAAATAAAGCTACCAAAAATACCATCCAATTTTCTAAGAAATAAGTTGTTAATAAGCAACGGAATAGACCTAAATAAATAAAGAAATTTAGGTAAAATATTCATTTTAATAAGGTTAATTCGTCCAAGCAAATTTAGGGGAACCTTATGCCATTTTTTCAGAAGCAATGTTGTATCCTTTAGTAAAATGTCATAGTTTAGTGCCTTAATATCCCTAATATTAGATGTTATTTTTATGCCTAAGTAAGTGGCTGTGTGGCAGATACCAATGACTGGGACCTGCATTTTATGGTTTACAATTATTTGCGTTTTGTTTAAATTTAATTTGTATCCTGAAACCATACCAAAATCGTTGGCTTCTTTAATAATCCCAGCCATGGCTTCTGCCACATCAGTAGTATAAATTGCAAGGTCGTCGGCATAAGCTGTAATTTTAAGGGAGTGGATGCCATGAATAAAGGGTTTGATGCGTTCCTGAGCCTGTATTGCATTAATGAATGGCTCCATAGAGAGAGCAACTAAAAGTGGAGACAAGGGGCACCCTTGTCGAGTGCCTCTTAAAACTGGGAAACTCGGGGATAATAAATTAGCATACCCTATTTTCGCGTTTGGGCAATCATAAAGTGCTTGGATTCTTGTTAAAGATCGTGTCCCAAAGCCAATCTCCTTGAGGGTTGCCCAAAGATAGTCCCACCCCACTCGGTTGAATGCTTTTTCAGCATCTAGTAGCACCATGCCGAGTGGGGAGGAGTTAGTAGAGGCAACATCGAATGCTGTGATGGCCATATTGACATGTGCAGACGTATCTCTACCTGTCACAAAGCCAAAGCTGTTATTTATTTTTCAAACTTCACATCAGCACTATCTTCCATCTCTTCTTGAACAGCTACACTTATCAAACTCTCACTTTCTCTACACTCCTCTTGACCAGCAAAGAAATGTAACTATATCATCACAAACTTTTTTTTACATCCAACAGTGAACCATGCAAAAGAGCTGTATTCATTGTATTTAAACATAATGCAGGACTTTTCACGTAGTATACTCTTCTAATTAACTTTTGCATTTTGGAATGATGTACTGCTAACATTCTTAAACGATAAAAATGACTTTCACACACTTTCCTAGAAAGACAAGCCAGAGAATTATCTTGCAACCCTGTATTTTTTCTCACTTTGCAAGGATCCAGTCCTTGTAATACCTTAATCTTCTGTTTCACAGTTTTTCTTGCATATTCTCTTAAGAAATTTAGTAAAATATCAATACATTATTTTTTTTATTTATTTATTTTTTAAACTTTTTACTAAAGATAAATTGACAAATTACAAAAACAAAAACAAAAACACAAACAAGGCATTACTTTACAATACAGTGTCGCATCATGCGGGGGGCGGGAGGTGCACTACAAAGCGAGTTTAGAAACACATCATAGGAGCGGGGGGGCAGAGGGACAAGAAGCAATCAAGATGTCTAATTCGTCGTGGAGGAAGCACTGGGCCGGGGAGACATTAGTTCCGTATCCAAATCCGGGAGGGGAGGAGTACATATCTCACCACGATAGACATTCCATTGAGACCATATCTTCCCCCATTTGCGAGGCGTACCTCGAGAAACATACACTGTTTTTTCCCTGAACATGCACCAATCCAAATTTTGTTTCCATAGCAGAACTGTCGGCGGTCTCTGGGCACCCCATAGCTGTGCGATGTCTCTTTTTGCAATCATATTTCCTAAGGTCACCCATCGAAGCTGCGCCACACTATAATCATTCAGCTCCCAAACGTTCAACAAGCATCTCCTCGCCTCGGGCATCGACCGAACACCCGTGACCTCATTCATAACTTCATGCACACGTGACCAATATCGCATCACTACAGGACACTCCCAAATGATATGGAGAAACGTTCCCACAAAACCACAGCCACGCCTGCACAGTCCATCCTCAGAAAATCCCATGCGTACCAGACGGGGGCCGGTCATATATATCCTATGGAGAATTTTAAGCTGGACAAACCGGAGGCGCGCCGGGATCGCCACCTCCTTAGGGGAAGAGATCGCAGCCTGCCAATCTTCGTCATCAAGTTCCAGCCCATCACTAGTCCATGCCTCACGAAGGTGACACAATAGGTCAGTCCTAGAGTTGATCAACTTTTTATATATAAGCGAGATCGTGCTGTCAGGGACGTACCCATCTAATATCCTATCCTCAAGCGGGGATGCCTCCGGTATATCCGTGCCCAAGGGAAAAACAGACAGTACCGCGTGTCGAACTTGTGCATACCGGAAGAATTCTCTATCATTCAATTCATATTCAGTTTTCAGCTCATCAAACGTCTTGACCCTGCCCTTGATCCACACGTCATTCACCTTGCTGATACTGATGACGTCCCACTTATCAAACCCCTTCGACAGCCAAAGGGAGTCAAGTTTGTCCGATGCGTACAACGGGGTCGCACGGGTCAACCTGCCCGCCCAGCCCAAAGCCACCGTAGCACAATGCCAAACCTGGACTGCCGTCCTGGTAGGGCCCGTAAGAGTTCCACCAAGAGATTTTGCATAGAGAGCTCTATCGTAGCTTCCACCGGGCAGCAGCCACCTATCCATCTCAAAGGCCGGGTTCGGCGAGGGCCCGTAGGTACAATGATTAATAGCCCCCAACTGAGACGCCCAGTAGTAGCGGCGAATATCAGGGAGTGCGATGCCACCGTCGTACCACGGCAGCGTCATTTTAGCAATAGCAATACGAGAGCGGCCCCCCCACAACAGTTGTCTCTGCAAACTTTCAATCTCTCGGAAATAACTAGCAGGTACAGCGTCAAGTGTGTTTTGCAACGCATAAAGGAACCGGGGTAGCGACATCATCTTAAACAGCGCCGCCCTCCCCAGGGAGAGAGAGAGGGAGCCTACCCCAAGCAAGGACATCAGCTCGGAGGCGCCGGAGAGGGGGCAACAAATTACGTTCGTAACGAAGCCCCGGGTCTAGGGTAACAAAGATTCCCAGGTATTTAAATCCCTCCCGCACTACCGCAATAGGACAGCCACGGGGCAAAAGAGGAGCGTCTCCCGAAAGAAAATAAACACAAGACTTCGACCAATTAATGACAAGGCCAGAATTCTTACGGAAGGAGGTCAACACGTCAAAAAGAACGATTAGCGATTTTCACGGCGATGTAAGGTATAGCAGGATATCATCCGCGTATAAGGATACGCGGTCCTCAAACTCCAGAGTCCACCTAATGCCCTTCAAGGACGGCTCCCACCTCAGCCAAGCGGCGAGCGGCTCCAAGGCGAGGGCAAACAAAAGAGGAGACAAAGCACAGCCCTGGGGCGTACCTCTTCCCAGCGCAAAGGAAGCAGAGACCCGACCATTCACGACCACTTGAGCCGAGGGGTCAGTGTAAAGCAGCTTCACCCAGTCAATAAAAACCGGACCAAAACCAAATTTAGCAAGGACCGCCCACAGGTATGGCCACTCCAACGTATCAAACGCCATAGTGGCGTCCAAGGATGCCAAGACGGCCGGCTCCCGCAACATTCCCGCCCGCGCGAGGACGCCATGTAATCGCCGGAGGTTAAGCGCAGTATTACGGTGTGGTATAAAGCCGGATTGGTCCGGATGAACCAGGTCACCTATAACAGTGACCAAGCGATTGGCAAGCAACTTGGCCAGGATCTTCGGTTCAGCGTTAATCAGCGATATCGGCCTATAGGAGGCGCAGCGGTCGCGGGGCTTGCCTTCTTTAGGAATCACTACTATGGAGGCTAGTCTCTGGTCAGGAGGGAGGGTACCCATCTCTAGCGATTCCAGGAACATCGATCGTAAATACGGGGCTATCGTGTCCGGACGGAGTTTGTAGAGCTCAATAGGAAGCCCATTGGGGCCTGCGGCCTTTCCGGAGCGAACCGAACGAATGGCGATCGAAACCTCCTCCACCGTGGGCAGCGCATCGAGGAGTTCCCTCTCAGGAGCAGACAAACAGGGCAGCGCAATGTCACACAAAAGCAAGCGGGAGTCCTGCTCAGATCTATCAGACACAGGGGAATATACACCCCGGAAATAGTCAGCGAAACATTCAACTATCGCAACAGGATCAGTAAGAAGCACTTCATTCACATCCACAATCACAGGGACCACCCGACTCGCACTCTCCCTCTTATCCAGCCAGGCAAGCAACTTCCCAGCTTTATCACCAACATCATACAGGCGTCCCTGCTGTTCCCTGCTCATTACTTTCGCAGCATCTGTGACCAACGCTCTATATTCAAATTGCTTGAGACCCAACAGGTGTAGCCTGTCCGGGGTAACCTCTGACTCGAGTTCCCCCTCCAGGGCAGTCATTTCACCCTCAATACGGACAATTTCTGCTCGGTTACTCCTCTTAATGTTACTAATCAGAGAGAGGGCCTGGCCTCGGATAACAGTTTTATATGCTTCCCACAACGAAACCGAGGAAGAGACGGAGCCCACGTTTTCAGCAAAGTAGTGGTCAAGTGTCTTAATCAATTCAACTCTAACCTTGGGATCACGGAGGTACCAGGAGTTAATCGGGGCCACACGGCCCTCCGTCCCCAGCTGCGCATCCAAAACCAACCACACCGGGGAGTGATCCGATATACCTCTAGCGAGATGGCGTACCTCCCGTATGGCGGAGGGCTGGGAAGAGGGCATCAGCACATAGTCCAGTCTCGAGAGACTGCCGTGTGCCCCAGAGTGAAAGGTATACTGTGATTTCCCCGGGTGAAGCAAACGCCAACAATCGGTGAGCCCCAGAGTATCAAGGAATTCGCCCAACCAGGACTGAGCTTTGGAAAGTTCCCGGGGAGGATAACGATCACACATCCCCGAAACTACAGAATTAAAGTCCCCGCCCACCACAAGCAGACCCTCCGGGACTCCCAGGAGCACTCTTCCCAGATCAGCATAAGTAGTAGCCTGGAGGCCGGGTGGTACGTAGACAGAGACCAGGGTTATGACCTTCCCCTCCCAGCGCCCAACAATGGCGGCGTACCGTCCCCTATCGTCAAGGATGACCTCATCAATAGTGAGAGGGAGGGAGTTATGGACCAGTATGCCCACCCCCCTGGATCCAGAAGTAAAACCCGAGTGCGCCAGGAGACGATAACCACACCTATTCAACGTGTGGCACGTATTGCCAAGCAAGTGCGTCTCCTGGAGCAGAGCCACATCAGGGGAGAGACGTCGCAACAACTGCAACACCACACCCTGTTTGATCCTATCCCCCAACCCATTAACGTTCCAACACAACAGTCGAAGTCCCCTACCCCCCATCCCAATAGTGAAACCCGCCCCCACTCCACACCCAGTGCAACAACGTACAACAGAAGCTCATCATTACTGTGCCTTGTAAAGAACTATGAAACACGAACTCCAACCCCCCATCCCCCCCAAAAAAAACGTACATCACACCCCCCTCCCCGCACCCCTGCGTGAGACTAAAAAGCCACCCCAACTTGCAGTGTGCCTGTCGCCCTAGTACCCAACTAATCTACGAAAAGAACCCCGGAGGAGGAAGAGGCACCCACCCACCCCCAAAAGTGACCAGGTGTCGGCAGCAATAATATCATGGCATCAAACCAAAGTTAAAAGTCAATGCGATGGACAAGGGGCCGGCCACGATCCCTATTCCTGTTCCTCCGGGCCGCCCTCCGCACCTCCGGAATGTCCAAAGTTCTCAGAGTCATCCTGCCCCATAGGCAGCGAGTCCAGCCAGTCACTTATGGCCCCAGGATGGTCGAAGAAAAATGTCCGTTCGTTGTAGACCACACGCAGTCTGGCCGGAAAGAGCATAGCGTACTTCATTTCTCTGTCCCTCAGTCTCTTTTTTACCCCTTGGAAACCAAGTCTCTGTTTCTGGACCTGCTGGGTGAAGTCCGGGTAAAAACTGACTGTAGCATTCTCGAAAGCAGTCGGGCCAGACTGGCGTGACGCCTGTAGAATCGCATCCCTGTCCCGAAAGTTGAAAATCCTAGCGATGATTGGACGCGGAGTGGCACCCGGTTTCGGCGTGCCACCAGGGATCCTGTGCGCACGTTCCACAGCAAAGAACTTGCTAAGGCCCTTGGGTGCGAGATGATTCAATACAAGATCCTCCACCAGTAGGTCCACCGAAGAGGCCTCGGATGTTTCCGGGACACCAATAAGACGGATGTTATTCCGCCGGGCACGGCTCTCGAAATCCTCCAGGCGTCTCGAGAAATAATCCTGGGCGGATCGTAGGTTACCGACTTCGGCCTGCAAGTCGGAGACATCGGTCGTGAGGCTAGATGTCTTAAGATCAAAGGACTTAACCCTCTCGTTGGTCTTCGCAAGATCTGCCCTGATCAGATTAACATCTATAGCGACCGTGTCTAACTTGTGAGACAGGGCCTCATATTGTTGCCCCAACGTGGTCTTCATTGCAGAAATGGCGCCCATGACGTCCCGCAGCGACAGGTCCTCACCAGTCGAGGAGTCATCTCTAGCAGTAGTTGGGGATTTAGTCGGTCCTCCCGGCGAGCCCTTAGCGAGGGTATATCTATCCATGACGTTCGTTTCCACGGAACCCCCTCGGACACCCGGCTTGGTCTTGCGTTTTTCACCCTCAGGCTTGGTGGCCATTTTAGAACTGAAGCCCCGGAGGGAAGCCTGGTACCGGGTAAAAATGGCTACAACCAAGTCTCCAGCATCAATGAGAAGGGTGGGGTAAGCACCTCTCGCCAGGCAGTGAACCGAAGTAGGCCAAAGTCACAATTCCGAGAAGTAGTAGAGTGGAAGGCGATCGGGACAGGCCACTCAGGCTGAATCAAGGAGGTCCTCGGACGAGAAACGAAACCGAAAGTAGACGACCGAGCCGACAAGACTCGGGCGGACCGTTGTTGTTCAATTACTGTCCGGCTGGCAAAGAAACAGAGCCCGGGGCAATGCCATGGAGCGGGCCTGAAAAAGTCAGAGATCCGTATCTTCGGCTCCCAAAGTCCAAATCAAATTCCGTAAACTGATAATTGATCAGCAGGGCTGTGCCAGTAACAACCCGTCGTCCAAATCAGGATAGAAGTCAGGATAGACGGTGGAGGTGGCGAGGGTCCGGGGAGTCCTGTGCTCACGCGACCATGTTGGTTGCGCGCGAAGCTCCTCCCCTATCAATACATTATTGACGTATACTACAAATACTACTACAATCCCATGTAAACACTGGAGCCTGGGTATGTCTCCCTTGAACTTCCTCAGCTATTACTTGTTAAACATTTCTAGGAACTATCTTTTCTTTTTCAATTGGAGATCCATTTTTCACTTCATAACAACGACCACAAATATCAACTGCATGCAGTAATCTATTCAGTTTGAAATAACTTCCTTCATTAAAAAAAGGTTCCGTACTAGAAGTATGCTTTCATTCCCGAGAAAATATTTTACAAAAATTAAGTTCTATTTACAATTCTTTTCTTTTTACATTTGTCCTTCATACGCTGCATTATTGTATTTAAATTCTTCAATCTTTTTGTAATTAGGATAAATATTTTCTTTTCAATTCAAAGGCTTTTTTCAATTTCACTTAGAATCTCCTTTTTTGTCTGTCAAATACTGACCTCCTTTTATATATTTTACATTTTTTTAGTAAATATTGGAGTACCCTACTTTATAGATTCTTTTTCGAATTTCTGAAAATTATTTCTTCCTGCTTCCAACATAATTCTTTTTCCAATATATTTTTTTGTACATTTTTTGTACATTTTTCTTTTCCTTTTGTTTCACTGTCCTTGTTGTATCAGTCTGTTTTTTTTTTTTAAATATGAAACTGTTTTTACAAGTTTTTAAAAAAAATCTCTACTTCTCTTACCAGAACACCTTTTCTTTAAAGGTCCATGCTGTAGTTGATCTGATTCCTCTTTTCCTTTTTTTTTTTAAAATAAACCTCTTTTCTGTGTTCTCTTTTTCTTCGCTCTTTTCTTGTCATTTTTACTCTTTCTTAAAAATTATGCCAAAAATCTGTAAAATAAGAAAAGTTTTCAAAACAATTTAATATATTTAAAATAATTATATATAAATATTCACATGTATAACTTTAAAAATACATACAAAGAAACTAGATCAATGAGGGTCATGGGCCAGCGATCCGATGAAGTATTAATTAGAAGGGCACCCGCCAAGAATGTCCGTGCTCCCCAATTTTGTTTTCTTTATACATCGACCCGCTCATCCAGAAAATTCTAGCCTCTGAGCTGATTAATCCAGTGATGCTTAACGTTCATTCCACTAAACTGTTAGCATATGCGGACAACTTGGCAATAATAACAACGGATCCTCATCAATCTATAATAGAGCTGTGTCAACTGGCCAAGGAGTTTGGGGGGCGATCTGGGTATCGTTTGAACGAAGAAAAAACTCAGATAATTTGCAAGAACAATATCAATAAGACAGACCAAAGGTTTGTAGATTTAGCCGTGTATCTGGGGGTAAGGGTGAATGCCAATGTGGATGTGATTTTTAAAGATAACTATTTACCCCTGATAGATTCTATCGAAACCGAGCTGAAAAGAATCGATGTGTTACACTTATCACTGATTGGGAGGGTGAATGTTTTAAAAATGACTATGTTTCCAAAGGTTCTGTATTTATTTCGGGCCATTCCACTGTTGTTAGAAGAAAGGGTGATCAGAAAATTAGAATTAGTATTTTCGCAGTTCATTTGGCAGTATGGCAAAACCAGAAGATCAATTACCCGTATGTCTTTACCATTGGCGAGGGGAGGCTTGGCTATGCCGAACCTCAGGCTGTATCATTGGACATGTTTATTGGTACAAATGAATATATTGTTTCAATCTGATCCTGCAGCACTGGAAAGCCAGCCGGGTAATCAGGCACTCCCCTCCATCTTTGAGCTCCTATTGGGAAGAAAGGCTACTGGGCTACTAACGTGTGAAGTGGACCGCAGGTATTATAAGAGAGCGAGATATAAAATCATGGAAGGGGTGTGGGGGACATGGAAGGCAGTCAGGAAATTTTTGAATATCCCAAAAATAAATGGCATTACTGATCTTTGGAATTCTAACATCTTTCCCCATCTAGGCCAAAATAGAGACAGTCAACTCTGGAAGGGGCGGGGGGTAAAGTGCTTGGGGGACATTATGGTAGGAGCTGATATCCTTGTCTTTGAAATATTTCAGCAGAAATTTGGTATTCCATCCAGCCAGTGGCTGTTATACAGTCAAATTGTCCAGACAGTGCGGGCATTCAGGCCAAGGATTTCTCTCCCTGCGGAGAACCCAATGGTTGAATATCTGAGAAAAGGTGGTAGGAAAATTAAAATAGGGTATAATCTTTTACAACAAGGTCTTGAGGATGATCTGGAAAAAACGGAAGCCACCTTGTCCCAGAAGTTAGGTGATCCAGATGTTGACTTAGATCTTGCCCTACTTATGAATAAGAAAATCTTCCGATCCTCAAATCTAAAGGCCCAGCATTATAAGACTCTGTATAATTTATACTACACCCCTGCGAAACTATTTGCGTGGGGTGTAAGGGAAGATGACAGATGCCCTGGATGTAATACAGGTCCCGCAGATTTACTTCATATGTTTTATCATTGCCCCAATCTGGCTCCAATTTTAAAGGAAATGCAACTGTTTTTGGAGGGGCTGCTAGATCAAAACATCGATTTATCCCCTACCGTGGTTTTACTAGGTACTGATGGTAAACTGAAGGCGGCAAGAAATGCTGAAGCCCTGGTTTGTATCTCAGTGGCAGTGTTACGCATACTTATCTCTGCTGGTTGGAAGGATACCACCGCCCCCACTTTCCAGATGTGGCTCACAAGATTTTTAGGAATGCATAATATAGAGGCGTGTTTATATAAATTTTAGGGAAAGAAATTGCAGGAAATGGGAAGAAACATCTGGGCTCCTCTCAGAAGATGGGGGGAATCTAGGCGCTAAACCTTTAAGAACCGTCTAGAAGATATTTTTTTAAGAACAATTGCTCCTTATATCCTGCCCGAGCTGTGCTGATATGCATTTTAACTCTGTGAAGCCTTGAGTTGTTTTATTAATGTTATTAACGGATGCTTTCATCCCATTTGAGCTATTTTGGTATGAAGTATATTAGACATGTCTTCTCTTATTATTGCTATTGATTGATGCTAATGTATTTATTCGTACCTGCTTCTTCTACTTTTTTATACCTCAATTGCACCTTAACATCTCAATAAATACATTAAAAAAAAAGGAAAATGCTTATCAGAATGAGGCATGAAATAACATTTAAGAAATGGCTCTTAAATACAGAAGAAAGGTCGAGTTTTAATTTTAATTATTTAAAAAAAAAAGAAACTAGATCAATGATTTCAGAAATGGAACAGTGCTAACTGCATAATTGTAGTAGTGTATGAGTAGTGTGAAAGATACTAGACCACAGCATTAATAGTACATATCTAATTATGGAACTGCATGGTTACAACCTGTATCATTCCATGAATACATGGCTAGTGACTAAAAGATTACAATACTAGAAGGAGACTGCCTGAGTGCATTTATAAGTGCTTAGATATTGGCAGAGTGATAGGATAAGTAGATAGTGCTGGATGGGTGATTGGAGAAGTGTATGGGACTGATAGGAGGATTCCTACACTGCATAAGTACTAGCTGGACATTTATAGAAGTGTACCAATAGTATGTAGCTGGTTAGAGGTCTGGATGGATAGTGCACAGAATATTATAGTTGTACTTGTGTTAGTGGCTAGGCAATTTCATAAGTACATGACTAGTAACTGGAATGATTACAGTGCTGCAAACAGAGTGCATAGTGAATTTATAAGTGCTTAGGTATTCGTGAACTGATAGGATAAATAGATTGTGCTGATGGTTTATTGGAGAAGTGCATGGGACTTACAGGAGGATTCCTACACTGCAAAGGTACTAACTAGATATTTAGAAGACTATATCAATAGTATGTACCTGGTTAGACATCTGCATGCATAGTGCACAGAATATTGTATCTATAGTAGTGTTATTGGCTAGGCTATTCATAAGTACATGACTACTAACTGGAATGATTACAGTGTTGTAAACATTGTGCATGTTGAAATTATAATTACTTAGGTTTTGGTGGTGCAGTAATAGGATAAGTAGATAATGCTGGATAGGTGATTAGAAAAGTTCATGGGACTGACAGCATGATTCCTAGCCTGCATAGGTATTAACTGTGTATTTATAGCAGTGTACCAATAGTATGTAGCTAGGTAAAGGTGTGCATAGATAGTGTACAGAATATTGTAGCTGTACTTGTCTTACTAGCTAGCCAATTCCATAAGTACATAGCTACTACCTAGAATGATTACACTGCTGCAAACAGAGTGGATGGTGAACGTATAAGTGCTTAGATTTTGCCGGAGTGATAGGATAAGTAGATAGTGCTGGTTGGGTGATTAGAAAAGTGCATGGGAATGACAGCATGATTTCTAGACTGCATGGGTACTAACTTGGTATTTACAGGAGTGTACCAATAGTATGTAACTGGTTAGAAGTGTGGATAGATACTGCACAGAATATTATAGCTATACTTGTCTTAGGGGCTAGGCAATTCCATAAGTACATAACTACTAACTAGAATGATTACAGTGCTGCAAACAGAGTGCATGGTGAATTTATAAGTGCTTACGTATTGGCAGAGTGATAGGGTAAGTAGATAGTGCTGGATGGATGATTGGAGAAATGCATGACCTTGACAGCAAGATTGCTAAACTACATGGCACGCAGAGGGAGAGCTGTGGGCCGACAAGCAGAGGAACAGCTGCGGGCCAAATACTCTAGTAAAAAGTGCGGGCCAGTGCCTTGCAAAGAGATAGCTATGACCGCAAATGTTGGAAGAGGGAGTATGATGGAGATATCTCACAGATAGAACCACAGTACATTTCCAGTGTTGGCTTGAAGAGGTACAATTGCGGGCCCAACAGCTCGTAGACGAAGAGCTGCGAGTTGAACAATGGTTTGCAGAGGATGAGCTGCGAGCTGGTTGCTTGCTCGTAGATGGAGAGGTGCAGTCCATGGGTTCGCAGAAGGAGAGATGCGGGCCAGCTCGCACAGGAACAGCTGCAGGCTGACTGCTATAAGAAAAGGTGCAGGCCGTCGGCTTGCAAATCATGCATGTGGGAAGGTGATTTGGGGAGAGGAAGCGCGAAGGGGTATCTCGTAGAGAGAGACCTGCGGTATATTTTCAGTCTTGGTTTGCAGAGCTACAACTACGGGCTCAAAGGCTCACAGCCGAAGATCTGCAAGACGACTGGTGGTTCGCAGAGGAAGAGTTGCGAACCGGCAGGCTGGCTCGTAGAGAAAGAGGTGCAAGCCCACCAATAGTTCACAGAGAGAGAGCTGCGGGCCGGCGACTCGCTTATAGAGGAAGAGCTCCAAGCCGACTGACTGGCTCGTACAGGGAGAGCTGCGGCCCGTTGGGTCACAGAAGGAGAGCTGTGGGCCGGCTCACAGAGGAACAGCTGCGGGCAAACTGGGATAGGGAGAGGTACGGACTGTCGGCTTGAAAACAGATAGCTGTGGGACGGTGATGTGGAGAAAGGGATTGTGAAGGGGTATCTCGCAGACAGAGAAAGCTGCGGTATATTTCCAGTGTTGGCTTGCAGATACAACTGCGGGTTGGCTCGCAGAGAAAGAGCTGTGAGCCGAGCAATAGTTTGCAGAGGGAGAGCTGCAGTGGAAGAGCTGTGGGCCGACTGGCACAGGAACAGCTGCGGGCCGACTGCTATAGGACATGATGGCTTGCAAAGGCATATGTGCATGACAGTAATGTGGTGAGAGGGAGCGTGAAGGGGATATATCGTAGAGAGACAGCTGCAGTATATTTCCAGTATTAGCTTGCAGAGGTTCCACTGCGGGCCCGACGGCTCGCAGACAAATAGGTGCGAGCCGAACAATGGTTTGCAGAGGGTGAGCTGCGAGCTGGCGAGCTGGCTCATTGTGGAAAACCTGCGACCCGACTGATTGGCTCGTAGAGGAAGAGCTGCAGCCCGTGGGCTCACAGAAGGAAAGATGCTGGCCAGCTCGCACAGGAACAGCTGCAGGCCGACTGCTATAAGAAAAGGTACAGGCCGTCGGCTTGCAAATCATGCATGTGGGAAGGAAATGTGGAGAGAGGAAGCGTGAAGGGGTATCTCGTAGAGAGAGACTTGCGGAATAATTCCAGTCTTGGTTTGCAAAGCTACAACTGCAGGCCCAACGGCTCACAGACGAAGAGCTGCGAGTCGACTAGTGGTTCGCAGGGGAGAGTTGTGAGCCGGCAGGCTGGCTCAAAGAGGAAGAGCTGTGAGCCCACCAATAGTTTGCAAAGAGAGAGCTGCGTGCTGGCGGGCTGGCTCGTAGAGAAAGAGCTCCAAGCAGACTGACTGACTCGTACAGGGAGAGCTGCGGCACGCCGGGTCACAAAGGGAGAGCTGCGGGCCGGCTCGTAGAGGAACAGCTGCAAGCTAACTGGTATAGGGAGAGGTGTGGTCCATCGACTTGCAAATGGATAGCTGTGGGACGGTGATGTGGAGAAAGGGATTGTGAAGGGGGTATCTCACAGACAGAGAGAGCTGCAGTATATTTCCAGTCTTGGCTTGCAGAGATACAACTGCAGGTTGGCTCGCAGAGAAAGAGCTGCGAGCCGAACAATGGTTTGCAGAGGTAGAGCTGCAGGCCGGCGGGCTGGCTCATAGAGGAAGAGCTCTGAGCCGACTAGCTGGCTCGTAGAGGAACAGCTGTGGCCCGTCGGCTCAAAGAGGAAGAACTGCGGGCCGGCACGCACAAGAACAGCTGCGGACCTACTGCTATAGGGAAAGATGCCGGTCGTCATCTTGCAGAGGCATACGTGCGGGACAGTAATGTGGAGAGAGGGAGCGTGAAGGGGATATCTTGTAGAGAGACAGCTGCAGTATATTTACAGGATTAGCTTGCAAAGGTACAACTGCGGGCCCGAAGACTCGGAGACGAGAAGCAGCGAGCCGACAGGTGATTCCCAGAGGGAGAGTTGCGAGCCGGTGGACTGGCTCATAGAGGAAGAGCTACGAGCCAACTGCCTGGCTCATAGAGGGAGAGCTGCGGCACGTCGGCTCAAAGAGGGAGAGCTGCGTGCCGGCTCTCAGAGGAACAGCTAAGGGCGGACTAGTATAGGGAGAGGTGCAGACCGTCCACTTCTAAAGAGATATGTGCGGGACAGTGATGTGGGGAGAGGGAGCATGAAGGGGGTGTCTCGTAGAGGGAGAGAGAGCTGCAGTTTATTTCCAGTATTGGCTTGCAGAGGTACAACTGCAGGCCCGAAGACTCGCAGACTGAGAGCTTATTCCTAAAACCATGTAATCTTTCAAACATATGTCACGTCACTTTTGTACCATTGAAACTGATTACGACCTTCTCTTTACACTACAGATCCAACGAACCTGCCAATAAAAGTATAAGTACTATTTTCATACAAGATAAAGCTCTATTACTTAATTTTTACAAACAATACTGTTGGGTACACAAAATGGGCGTGGAAGTTAAGGAGAGTACACGGAGGTGTAATTCCTAAACATTTATTGTACCATTCCTTTAATATATGGATATTCATGGCTTTAGGTGGGATGAAAAAAATGGCGGATGTCTGGAAGGGGTAGCAGTGTTCAGCACCGGTAAGACCCGGTCCACTTAAAGGACTGCATATATTTAGCACAGAGAAACAACCTAACAATTTTCATCAATTATAACCACAGTTAGTTTACTAGTGTGAAAAAATCGTACAGAAAATTTACTAACAACATTTGTTTTCTTTTTTATCTCTCACACATTTATAAAATATCTCTTGAAAGAAACGCCCCTCCACTTTTTTTTTGTAAGAACGAGCAATAAATAATCGCTTTAGCAGCACCTAGTCACTAACTACTAACACGGTGCAGTGTACCCAATTATAAAGCACAAACACTGTTTAGATTATATCTCAAAGTATCATCAAATGATTCTAACCATGCATACATACAGAAAAGAACATGCACGGTTACTTTGTCCATTTACTCTCCATGTAATCTGTGCACATTCTGAACGGGTTCACAGTATAACACATGTCTTCACTTATATTCAAATGTACCTCACAGTGTAAAATATAACATCACAACCTATGCATATGTAATATTTCCAACATAACACAATGTACTTTTATACCATTAAAACTGATTGCAACATTCTCTATATAGTACAAACCCTACCAATATGGCAATAAACTTAGAAAAGCTATTTTTATAATACGAAGAACTATATTAGATTATTTTTATAAACAGTACCGCTGAGGGGACAAAATGGTGGTGGGAGCTGGACAGAGTAAATAAAGGTGTAATTCCCAAACTTTTTATGTATCATCCCTTTACTATACGTATATTAACAGCTTTAATTGGAATGAAAAAAATGGCAACTGTCTTAAATGGGTGGCGGAGGTCAGTAGCAACAAGACCTGGACCACTAAAAGGCCTGCGTATATTCAGCAGACAAACACACTCTGACAATTAACTTCACTAATAATCACATTTACTTTAGCACTCTGAACAAAATCGAACTGAAAATATACACAGAACATTTTCATTTATTTTTTATCTCACACATATTTACAAAAAATGTCTTCTGAAGAAACGCTCCCAAACAAATTCCATTTGATAACAACACCAAAATCCAAAGCCTCCCAGTAACACACAAGTCTTCACTGATATCGAAATCTACCTCTCATTATAAAAAATTAGTCCACAAATTGTCCACATAACATATCTGTTTTTTGTTCTATCTCTGTTAAGTTAATAACACATGAATTGTCTACTCTTACCCCTTCCCCATTATTTCCACACTAAGCATGATTTAACTTACATTCGTAGTTGGTATGCAGATTCTAAATGTCACAAACGCATATAATTCTTTCTTTGTCAAACAGTATATGTAATACATCCGCTCTCATCAAGAATGGAACCAGTAATGGCACAATTTCCCTGTTGCTCCACACATAAATACATGTAAAGAACAAATCAGAATAGTTCCTTGATTTTTTTCAAATTGCAAAACTTCTCTCTATTAGTTATTTTTCAAGTTTCCATATAAACAGTTGTAAAAAATTTTAAGGACACATACAGATGAGACGTTGAACGTATTCTATCGACACACTTTATAGAACGTTCTACGAAACCTACAGTTTAAAAGTTCATCATTCTTTTAAACCTAACGATATTTTTTTGCAACATTTTCTCGAACATTTAACGCACCTACAAGTTAAAAGTGCACCATTATTTTAAGTTTGGACCGTGCCTTCCAAATGCAAGTAGCAGGTGTGGTTGAACTGAGCAAATTTTATCCTATCATATGTACTCCACGTTGAAACTGCTTTTTATTAACCAGTGACAAAGATGCTTTTCTACAAACTAATATGCACCCTACTTTTTAGTAAACAATGCTTTTCCTCTCCCAATCAGTAATATCTTTAAACATATCTCTTATTCTACGAATGGATGGCATGAGCTACAGACATCTATCCATATCTTCCAGATCTACCTTCAAACTGCTAGTGTGGATCATAGCACATAGCTATGTTTTCTGGAGCAAGAGGTATGCAGAACAGAGACGTATTGACTTAGACCTAGGTTTACAAAATGTGGATATTAAACAGTTTGGACAGAGAGGATTGAAGTGGCACCAATTGCTCCCTTTTTGGTTAAAACCTGTTTGCATCTCCACACCCTGACCTCATGATTGTGCACTGTGGTGGTAACGACATAGGCACATTGACTAGGGTAGGTTTGGAAATGGTAATGAAGGACACCTTTAGACAACTAATGATGCTTTTGCCTCAAACTGTCTATGAATATTCCAATATATGACAAAATAGCTTAAGACACGTACTACCAAGTCTTCCGAAGGTTGTATTCTTGTGGGCTTCTAGAGATTCACTTTCTAATCCTCAAAGTGTTTACTGAATGAAACAATAAAGTTGCACCTCCTATAAAGGAGGTGTCCCTCTGTGCACAGCTCTTTGCCCCACTTGGTGGGTTAATATTCAAAACTAAAAGTGATGTAGCCGATGGCGTTGGTTGTGAAATGATGTTTATTTACATCAATCCATCAAGTTTAGACTTCTTCAAAGTTTATGAGAGATAAGATCATCCATTCAAAATTTAACATAAATGTACATCATTCCCGATGCATTTCGGGTAGCGTTGTGCCCTTCGTCAGGGGACACATCTGTAATTGCAACCAAAAAAAGTCTTATAAAATGGGCATACCCTGTATGTCTGTCAATAAGTGTCATATAAGAAGCAACCTTATAACCACCTGCATGAGGTGAACAACGGTTTGAAGAAAAAAGGTGAGTATGCCACGGTGCCTATGCAGTAAACATTGTAAGAAATTTCCGGGTGTGTAAAAGTGGATAGCCAAGAAGGTGCAAAGGGAGAAAATACGACGTGGAATAATAAGCGTCATGCTAAGGTGACTAAATGAGCTGTGAGGCGTGATCGCGGTACGTTCGTGCTTACTGCAAATGGGTTAAACGTGCTGTGAACATAGGCGCTGAATAAGGAAACTTAGGGCTAGATGTAGGTAAAAAGGTTTTACCGATTCTAAAATACTGAATTTTACCGATTCAGTATTTTAGAATTGGTAAAACCTATGTAGGTAATTATTCGGTATTTTTTACCGAATCGTTAAGATTCAGTAATTACCGAATCGGTAAATACCGATTCGGTAATTGCCATTCATTCCTATGGGCCTGAAGGCCCATAGGAATGAATGTCAATTATCGTATCGGTAAATACCGATTCGGTAAAATTATGAAATAGTCAAGGGTGGCAGGGTGTCACTTTGACACTCTGTTGCACCCCTGATTAGTGTTTGCACAGGTGTAAATACACATATTTGCATTTACATAGCAATTCGCTATTTACCACCAACTAATAGTTAGTGGTAAATAACGAATCCTTAAAGCCCTGTAGCACTGTTTACAGCTACTACATTTCAAAATACAGATTCGGTAATTTTACCGATTCGGTAAAATTACTGATTCGGTAAAATTACCGAATCTGTATTTTTTCATGCCCTACATCTCAGTATCCAAATACCGATTGGTAACGGACGAAAATCGATGTTTTTCTGCCGTTACCGACCGGTATTTGGATACTAACATCTGGCCCTTAGACTCTTACGGGATTCTGACATTAACGTATAGGTATCCTTGGTTTGCCTGTGAAGGGTGATGATAAATGTTAGTTGTCTTACGGGTGAAGAGCCCGAGATGTAAAATTAGTAGGAAAGCGTCCGTGAACGGTACTTACGTACAAGACGAAAGGTTAGAAGGTTAGAAGATTACTGCGGTGACCGGCCCTTCAAACAAGTGTTGTATCTGGTGTGAGGACGCCGTGTGGAAAACTGAATAGATATGTTTCCGAGAGTCAGCGGACTTGATAGTGCGTTAGAAAGTCATGTGACTAGTTAGTGAGATGACGAACCAGTGTAGGTGCCATCTTGAAGTGGAGTGTAGGGGCAGGTGTTAGAGAACAATGCAAACCAGACAATGTGTATGGAGCGGATTCGAAGAGTACAAAAGACATAAACTGAGGAAATTATTAAATACAAAATGAACATAAATGGTGTTCAAAGCCCATGTAGACAATACTCATTGTAAGTCATTAAAAAACGTGGACTAGGGAAATATTTAGAAACAAAAGGAACAGTGTTCAAAGCACACAAAAGCAGTTCAATTCAAAAATAAACATTAACAGTGTTCGAAGCACATTTGTGGAGCATGGGTCACAAATATCTTGATACGTTTTAGAGTTTGGCCAAACATGATTTGCTTTCTTTAAAATGTCCACGCAAATCTAAACACTCCAATCTGACGATGAAGGATAAGAACAATTTAAAAATCTTAGCTGACAATCCATCCATCGATTTTCAGAATGCTGATAAGGGCGGCGCCCTTGTAATTATGGATAGCAATTTCTACAATGAACAGGTCACTATCCACGTAACGGACACCAACACCTGCGTGCTACTGGATCACAATACTACTAATCAGTTCCTCAACATCTTGAAGAATTTAGTACAGAAAGCTGTGGACAATGCTGTGATAACAGAAACAGTGAAAAGATTTTTGATCCAAAATAATCCTAGATCACCGTCGTTATACATGCTACCCAAGGTGCATAACGACCACCATTCAGACCAATTGTTTCCACTAAGGGTAGTTTTCACGAGCCAGTAGGAACATTTTTAGACAAACACCTTCAAATATTTGTCACTAAGAACAGTACGTATGTTCAAGACACAACTGATTTCATTGTGAAAATCAATCAACTAACGATCTCCCAAGAGGAGGAACTTTGGATGTGTACAGCAGATGTAAAAGCCCTTTATACTTCGAATTTACACGATTTGGGCACTGAAGCCATCGAATACAGAGAACCCCAGCGGGCCCCGCAGCCCTAGGGTGCCCCCGCTATTATTTCTTAAGAAATGCCCCCGGGACCTAGCCCACCCCGGGTTCTCATTAAAATAAAACACAGGAACCAGTGACCCCAGCGCGAATTGCTCCGATTTAAAAAAAGTAAACAAGAAAATGTTTTTTGAGGCCCTGGGGTTCTTCTGGGACCTCCTGAGCAGGCCTAGGGGTCAGGGTGTTTCTACCCTGCCCCCTTCTCTTGTTTTCTACCTTTATTTCTCTGTTTTCTAGCGACTCACTTCTACCGAGCCACAGGACGGATGCCAAAACGTCCTGGTTTGGAGTGTTGGCAGCCAATCACAGTGAATCTTGTGCATGGGCCTTAGGCTCCGCCCAGATATCAAAACTTTTATTTTTCTAATTTCTCAGCAAATACTGAACGGATTTACACCATTTAAAAAAAGGTCGCGTTCTGACGCAAGCACTACCTTTTTGCCAAATTTGGGGAAATTCCGTTCAGTAGTTTCGGCTGTAGCCTTGCACAAAGTTTCCTATGGGAAATTGATTTTTTGACTCTTATCTTTGAATTTCTAAAAAACTACTGAATGCTTTTCCTATGGAAACTAGAATGTAACTATAACTACCTACTGGCGAACGCCAGTAGGTAATATATATATTCACTGAAAAAACATAGGTTTCAGGCACGTTCTAGTTAGAAATTAGCATTTAAAAAAACATTGAAATTCACTGGAAAAAAACATAGTTGTCAGGCATGTTATAGTTAGAAATTTGCATTTAAAAAACCTTCAAAATTCACTGAAAAATCCAAAGGTTTCTGGCACGTTATAGTTAGATAGACATTTCACTCGTACACAACTAAAGAAATTTGGCTGTTATAGTTATTTCAGCTAACTATAACTCACGCCCCCCGCAATGCACTGCTGATGACGTCACATATTACATCATTCATGATGTGGTCAGTAACATCACTGATGACATCACTGATGACATCTAAAATGACATCACTGATGACATCACTGATGATATCATCCAGTGACTGTGTGTTTCTATAAAGTTTAAATATATTTTATATATGTTAAGGTGTATTGAAAAATGAGTGGGTATATAAGTGTCTAGATGGAGAATTTAGTAGGAGCGTGACTGACTGTACAAGTGAGTGAATAAACTTGTCTTACTGAATGCATGGGGTAGTGACTAAACTGTGTGAATGTCTATATCAGTCTGTCTGTTGTTGTGTAAGCTGCTACATGGGTTGGTGAGTAGCTACATGACTGTCTACATAGGTTAATGGTTGGTTGCCCGAGTGTTTGTATGGCTGCCTGAGTGTGTGTGTGGGTGGGTGGTGTGTGACTCTCTGCATAGATGTGTGAGTGGTTGATTCCCTGGGTGTATGGGTTCAAGAGTGCATGTGAAAATAGTTGTATGGGTGGGTGAGTGTGTGTTTGAGTGTGTTGGTGAGTGAAGGGATGTCTCAGTGGTACATGTGCGAGTAACTACATATGTAGAAGGCAGTTTAGTGAGTAATGGTGTATATAAATAACTATATGTAAGATCAGTGATTATGAGAGTAGCTGCATGGATGAGTGCGTACTTGTATCAGTGATTCTACTAGAGAGTAATTATGTGTTAGTATCTGTATGAATAAGTGAGGTGGTGTCTGTATAAGTGAGTAAATGAAAGTATGATTGACTGTTTGCATGACTGACTAGGTGCGTCAGTAACTCTGGATGTGTGGCGGTATGTGAGTGTCTGTGTAGGTGTGTGAATGCATATGATAGTGTTGTATTGATGAGTGACTGCATGTATGAGTGACTGTATGGGTGAATGAGTGAATGTGCGTGTACACCTAGAAATTAGTCAGTGCGTATTTAGTAACTGGTATTGGTGTGTTTGTTGTTTCGAAAATGGTAGTCTGTATTTTAGAGTGGGTGTATCAAAGGTTACATTAGGGTGTGAGGGGGTGCATCAGATTTTCACGTGGATGATGTAATCAGTGATGTTCAGTGATGTCATTTGAGATGTCATCAGTGATGTCAATGACCATGTCATGAATGATGTAATATGTGACGTCATCAGCAGTGCATTGCGGGGCGCGAGTTATAGTTAGCTGAACTAACTATAACAGCCAAATTTCTTTGGTTTTGAATGAGTGACATGTCCAATTAACTATAACGTGCCTGAAACCTATGGTTTTTTCAGGGAATTTCTAAGGATTTTTAAATGCTAATTTCTAACTATAATGTGCCTGAACACGATGGTTTTTTCAGTGAACTTCAATAGTTTTTTAAATGCTAATTTCTAACTTTAACATGACTGAAACCTATGGTTTTTTCAGTGAATTTCAAAGGATTTTACATGCAAATTTCTATTTATAACATACCAGTTATATTTCCAGAGTGGGGGAGAAAGGTAAGCCTGTCCTTCGAAACACCTCTTAGCAATCCCACTGTGTGGGATTTACTGGAGGTAACAGGAGTAGTAGTTAGCTCCCAATGTCAACCTTGGGGACCAACTACCCCTTTTATTACCACCAGTAAGTCCCACACAGGAGGATTGCTAACATCTTATATCAGGCCCGCACCCCCCCTGCGCAGCACTGTGCAAACGCACCCCCTAGCACGTTGTAAGTTGGGGGATTAAGTCCCCTTGAATCCTGAATGTCCCTGCGGGCCAACTAGCTCACCAGGTACCTCCAGTAAGCGACACAGAGCTGCTTTGCAGAGAGGTGGTCAGAGGCCACGCCCCTTTTTACACCTCTCTGCAACTCGGCTCTGTGCACCTGTAATCTCTAGAGCTGCAGCTGTTGCAACTGTCCATGGAATTTATTTTTGTAGGGATTTACTCTGCCTCTTACATATTTTCCCCACACCGTTCTCCTCTTCTTTTATGTCATGGAAGTGACTGCCAAGGTGCGCCCCAGTCGGGGAGTGCCACGCTTATGGCCAGAAGGGGGCTGGTAACGGCGGCGAGTGACACCGCTGGCACCAGCCTACAACACACATGGGTATTGGCCCACCCAGTGCAGGCACTGTCACAGAGAACTAGTCTGTGCCAGACCAAGCCCCTTTAAAGGGGACAGCAGAGCCGCAAAGAGTTCTCTTTTACTGCTCACCGCTCCAACATCGTGCTGCCAGCTGCCTCAGTGGGGTTGGATTTTTGAACAAAGCGATACAAAAGGGGGTGGTGATGGACGGAGAATCTGAACCAATCAAACACTCACACCCAATCAACAGATCTGGGTTTAATCCATCACCGTTCTTTAGCCCACTCTGCCACCCCAGTTCAGACATGGCCATATGCAAATCAGTCTGACCCTGTGCCTCATTGGAACAGTCCAGCCTGAACTGCCAAGCCATGCCTTCCCTGGACCGGATTCAAGCTTCCTAGGACCGGTTTCTGGCATTACAGCCGTCTTCAGCTTGAATCCAGTGGCATAGTGACCAAGGGACTCACGTCTGAGCATACCCTGCCAACTTATGGCGAACAAAGGGGTACAAAAGGTGGTGCCTGAAACCTATGGTTTTTTCAGTGAATTTCAAAAGTTTTTTACATGCAAATTTCTAAGTATAACATACCAGTTGTGTTTCCAGAGTGTGGGAGAAAGGTAAGCCTGGCCTTCGAAACACCTCTTAGCAATCCCACTGTGTGGGATTTACTGGAGGTAACAGGAGAAGTTGTTAGCTCCCAACGTCAACCTTGGGGACCAACTACCCCTTTTATTACCACCAGTAAGTCCCACACAGGAGGATTGCTAACGTCTTATATCATTCACCGCCCCTCCCTGCACCACTGTACAAACGCACCCCCAGCACTTTGTAAATTGGGGGATTAAGTCCCCTTGAATCCTGAATGTCCCTGCCAGCCAACTAGCTCACCAGGTACCTCCAGTAAGCGACAAAGAGCTGCTTTGCAGAGAGGTGGTCAGAGGCCACGCCCCTTTTTACACCTCTCTGCAACACGGCTCTGTGCACCTGTAATCTCTAGTGCTACAGCTGTTGCAACTGTCCATGGAATTTATTTTTGTAGGGATTTACTCTGCCTCTTACATGTTTTCCCCACACCGTTCTCCTCTTCTTTTATGTCATGGAAGTGACTGCCAAGGTGCGCCCCAGTCGGGGAGTGCCACGCTTATGGCCAGAAGGGGGCTGGTAACGGCGGGGAGTGACGCCGCTGGCACCAGCCTACAACACACATGGGTATTGGCCCACCCAGCGCAGGGACTGTCACAGAGAACTAGTCTGTGCCAGACCAAGCCCCTTTAAAGGGGGCAGCAGAGCCGCAAAACGGTCTCTTTTACTGCTCACCGCTCCAACATCGTGCTGCCAGCTGCCCCAGTGGGGCTGGATTTTTAAACAGCTTTCTTGCTTCTTTCTCCCAGATATCCAGAACTCTTCAGGACACCGAATTCAGCAGCAACCGACTGGACTATAGCGAGGGAGAGAGACCCTCAGTCAGCAGAGGAGCTGGGCTCTGGCATCGTCTGTGTCGCCGGGCAGCAGGAGCGCTTCAGGGCCAGCTGGGAGCCACACAGGCTTGAGTTTGACTCTCCTGAACCAGCAATTTTTGCAAGTGCGGTGGCGGCTATGGCATAGAGGCCCTAGGGGAGAGGGGATTGTAGGTTTTTCTGCACCTTTGTTGTTAGGTGGTGCCAGGTTTTTGTTGGTTTGCTTTTTTAGGTGGTGTATGGAAGCAGCTAAGACAGCTCCATGGGTTGGTGCAAGCATTGTCGATCTCTGTGGGTGCAAACCAAAGGGCATTGAGTAAAAGGTGCATGCAGGAAGGGTTACTGTAGTTTTTGGATGGGAGAATTGCTTAACTGTGGTTGTTAAAGGGCAGCAATTAAAAAGAAAACTGATTATCCTTTAAGCAGCCAGTGTTTGTTGGAGCTACTGGTTATACTGTATCTTGGTTGTGAAGGGGTGCAGGGAAGGGTGCAAGTAGGCCGTTTGCTGCCAGGCAATTTCTTTCTTGGCAAGGTATTGGAATGCTGTCTAGGGCTGGACACCATGGACCAGTCTGTGGCGGAGTTGAGGAACCACCATCCTGCGGGTGGCAAGGGGGACCAGAAGAGAGGCCCAGTTGGGTGGGGTGGCCTCTAAAGCGGCATTTCTGCTAGTGGTGCCTAAGAGGGCTAGGGGCAAGCAGGGCAGGAACGAAAGTCAAGGGACTCCTCAGATACCTGGAGAGGAGGTACCAGGGCCCTCGGGCGGACGGAAGGGGAAAGTGGAGGAGGGGAGGGGGCTTGTGCCCGTGGGGCTGAGCACGCCAAGTGAGGTACCAGCAGGGAGAGTGAATCTAGTCAGCCTGATTTAGGGACCAATTTGGCCACTGTGCTACAGTGGTTGTCCAAGTTTGGTACGTGGACCTGTATGGCTTGGAGTGGGGCCATGTTGTCAGAGGGTGATGACCTGGAGAAGGCCAGGAAGCTACTGGGGCAGATAGAGGAGCCCAGGCCACCAGGGTCCCAGCCTGGGGCTGCCGTGGCAGCAGGGGGAGGTGGCACAGTTAGAGCTCAGCAGCCAGCCTGGCTGATACCCAAGGTAACACTGAATAGGGCAAGATTTCCCCTGAACTAGCCCATGGCAGTGCGGCAGCGACTGAAGCATCCACCAAGCATCAAGGCTCAGCTATTTCAGGTATGGCACACCTGCTGACAAGCTTAGGTTTGGGGGAAATATGGTCGCCGCGGGAGCATCTGGGCAGGCATATTTCATGGGAGGTGAAAGAAAAGATCTGGTAAGGGGAGTATGGGATATCTTTGATTTACTCATGGACAAGCCTGTTAGGGAGGAAGTTAAAAGGTGCAAGGAGTGTGTGCACTCCAGGGAATGTGACTACTGGCCGTACAAAAAGAAGGCGGAAGAGACTTTGGTCAATTGGATTAAATGGTTCTCCAATTATCAGTCAGTTATGACCAAATGTTTCACTGGCTTGGTAGCCCAAATGGCATGCTACCAGAACAGAATTGCTTGCACACATGATGTTTATGCGGGCGTGGGGTGGAAAGAGTACGACAAGGAGTTTAGGAGGACGAAGGCAACTGACCCCAACTAAACGCGGGATCAGATTGATCATATTATGTGGTTATGCCATATAAACTGAAAGGGGTGGCCAGCCTGCTGCATATGCCATATAAGGCAAGTGTGCTGAAACACCACTCCCGGGCAGTCCTTTCGGGCACTGGGGAGGTGGACAAAAGGGGGCATGTTGGGACTATAATTAATTAATGGTCCTGCACCTGGACGCATGGAGCTATGCACTACCACTTGCACATTTTCACAAATACCTGGGACATTTGCTCATGCTTCATGTCTCCTGGAAAGTACCAGGGCCGTATTATGAAGGCATGTGTTCCTGCTGGGCACAGCTATGCAGGCATTTTCATACAAGTATGCTTTCTAAAGTGAATGCATTTACCTGGGAATTTTCTGAATGTTTGCATGCACTGCAGACTGCACATCTGGAAACATTGAGCATTGGTTGCCTATATCTGTATCCAAGTAGCCTGCAGTTCTAAGTCTAAAATATTCCAAGTTTAGGAGGCACTTGTCCTTTTGCATTCACAAACAATCTTTTTGCAATGGCTTCCGAATCGCAAATAGGAGGGGGTATGAAAAGGGCGCCCCCTCTATTTGTCATTTGGAACGGAACGTATGGATAGTTTGTGAGGGACCCTTGCTCTAGTTGGGGTGGTAATAGATTGTGACACATGGTATTCTGGGCGGGAGTGGGTTGTGAGTAGCAGCAGGCAGTGGTCTAAAGGACCGCTCCTTACTCCCACCATGTCTTCCCAAATTGGGAACTTTTTTTTTTTTAAAGCAGCCCTATTCTTATATTGGACACAAGCTGCTTTAAAAAAACACATATTTCCCGCTTTGGAAAACGAATACCGAATTGGAGAGCTGCTGTCCCAGACAGACGTCTATCCCTGCTTTAGCAGCCACACACTTGGGGAAGGGGTGGGGGTTGTAAGGGCGGGGGGCGGGGTAAAGTTGGGGAACAGTTGGGGGGGGGGGGGCAAATTGCCACCTGACTAATTACATTCATTAACAAGTCGTTTGTGACCCTCTACAAGAAGACACCTCTTGTGATGAGACCCATTAGCACGTAAGTGGATTTCGATTTTAATTCCCATGCCCCAAAAAGTTGATGGGGGAGTTGCACATCCCTGCTTTGCCAGGGGGCATGATAATGTAAGTGTTTTTAGAAAGTACAGTCACACTCCCATGATAGGCCCCTGAGTACTCACACTGGAGTCCACTGTGAAAGGATGCTATTTTGGAGGGGGGGGGCTGTTGTATAGGCCACACAACAATAAACGGAAGCATGTGGAATTGAAGAAGGAGTTTATTTGTAATTAATTCCAGGGAAGTAACCCACGGACTACAGCAGGATCTCCAGTGAAACTGTTGTCTGGTCGAGTCTCAGGGTAAGAATCCACCAGACAGCAGCAGCACAATGGAGCTAGAACATAGAAAAACAACACGTAAGTTAAAGGGATACAACATGTCCTTTCGTAAAACAAAAATTTAAATGAACCAAAAGCGTCAATACAAATAATAATCACTGAACTAAGCAAAATATCAATACAAATAATAATCATTAAACTTAGCAGGGATAACAACATTTCTCTTTCCAACAACAGAAGATGAATCTAGAACTAAAGACTTGTCAATACATACATTAGCACAATCATTAATGCAATTATCAGACATATCTTCATTAGAACAATTTAAATTGCCATCAGAGTTGGATAGCATACAAGCACCATGGAGATAGTGCATAGAAAAAGAACACACAAGTTAAATGGATACAACAAGGGCTTAATGGGACGAGTTTCCTCCAATCATAGCCACGCTGGGAACGCGCTGAAGGCGGGAGCTTGACGACGTGCCCCCGGGGCATTGCCCCTTCACAGCACAGGAAATGTGTGGGCTGGAATGTGGTGTGCAGTAATGGCATGGAGTTTCCCGTATGTGCTGAAGTGTTGACATCTAAGGGGCCCTGCGGCCTGTGTTTATCCCGCATAGCGACTGCTATCAAACAGCACCGGCAGTCAAGGTCACTGCCTTTAAACAAATGCGATCGCCCCAAACACACACTGATGGACGTTTCAAAGAACGTGTGTGTTGTTCGACTGTGTTCTTGCTCATCTGTCAATTGCTACCTGTCTTACTCTTTTCCTCCAGGCCACAAATCAAGAATACCCGTAACAATGCACAGCTCACGGCTCTAGCGCCCTTTCGCATTTATGGCCATCCAGGACTTTCCAGTCACCCTTCGGCACAGAGGCTGTATCCATAACTGCCAGACACCGACAACATAAACATAAAAAGTGGAGGGATAATAAAAGTGAAAGACTATCCCTCTGAACTGAGCAGCAGAAAGTACAGGAATATCCATGTTCAGATTATATTGTTATATATGGATTTAGTACACATTTTTCTAATACGACTAAATATAACACACGTAGCAGTAAAAATGATATACTATTGTAAAATTAATGATAAAATACGAAATAGTTAATTAGAAGAAACGATGGCAGCCAAATGCGTAGCAGCAAGAGTGAAAATGTGCTTTGATGTCTGGGGAAAGAGAGTGAGTTTGGAAGCATCCTGAGTAAAAGAACATTGGGCTACCAGCATTAAAGACTCGACCGCACTAAAGAGCCAGCGAGAATCCTGGAAGCTGACAAAGGATGCCAACCTTAGTACTTTCTTATCTTCGGATAATGAAGTAATGGAATGCGAGCATCCGGCCCTTGCCAGGTGATCGATTAGCCCCTATGAAGAGATTTATACTTCAAACGTCAATT
This sequence comes from Lissotriton helveticus, assembly GCF_964261635.1. Taxonomy (NCBI): domain Eukaryota; kingdom Metazoa; phylum Chordata; class Amphibia; order Caudata; family Salamandridae; genus Lissotriton; species Lissotriton helveticus. The sequence continues at coordinate 1,781,500,111 of NC_136061.1, forward strand.
TTATTTTGGCAAAAACATCAACCACAAAATGTAATAATTTCATAGAAACTACGATGTCATCTACTGAAAGGAAGTAAATACCTGAGTAATGATGGTTTGGATCCCAGATACAGGAAATAAAAAAAAGATCCAATCTGGGAAGTTTGGCGGCACGGGTATCTGTAGTGGAACCTCAAAGAATAAGCAATGATTTCATCTTAACAAACTGTTACAAAACACTGAAACAAGAAGAGGCAAACAAGAGTCATACGTCCTGCCTAGTGCTACAAATTGAGATTGGTTGGATAGTCATAAAGTTTAGGGGGCAAACAGCAATCCTGGCACTAGCCACTGTGGTCTCTGTCCCAAGCAAACACATACTCTGCTTTGTTCATATTCTCCAAGAGCTTCTTGTAGGACATGCGCCTCTGGATGGTCTGAAGACAGAAGGAATGAGTGGTGTCTGGTACTTTAAATCTGGGATAGAGAGGAGCATCTTCAAATAACCTCCATTTCAGCTGTTGGCCTAAAAATGGACAGGAATAGAGACATTATATGGCTATCTATATGGCTGTCTATTATCAACGAGAATCAACAACACACCATTTATGTATATCATTGAATCAATGATGATCAAAACTATTGAAAACTATTGGTATCCCTCTATCAGTGGGTCCTGCAATACTACCCTGGCTAGGCCAAGATAAATGCAGGTAGCCCACCAAAAACAGCACACATCTCTAGAAAAGTACATGCAAAGATGGAGTCAGTAAAACTGTACTTTACTGTATCAGCATCCAGTCATTCCACTGGAGTCATAGCTGATGGCATTCCCGGATCTTAATGCATAGTACAATTTAAATCATGTACTGGTGTACAGTACTTTCAATCTTTTTTTTTCAAAAAACAAATCCCAAAGGAACTTGGTTATGGAAAAAAAAAGTAATTGACCCCCTCGCCATGGGAGTTTCCTTTCATGACGGTAGGGGCATTTTGCAGTTTGCAGTTACCAGGGAAGTGACGGACTGTGAAAATTTGCCATTCGTTGGCCCGCTTAAAATAGGGTGGGAGGCAAACGGCAAAACATTAGATGATCCTTGCTCTGTCTACAACAAGAAGGACTCAGGCTAATATTTAACTAGGTCCAGCCTACAAGCCCAAAACGCAATCTAAACCAGAAGGGTATGTTCCTATTTAATACAGGTAGATGTGTTAAGTATGCTCAATCGGGTCAGGAGAAGGTAGTCCTCCTTTCTGAATAGGACCCTCACACACCCAGCAATTAGGTGTCTTTCTTTATCATTGAGTCTGCTCCTCGTCGGCTCGGCGCTGCAATACTCGATCGGCACCCATGATGGGGCCTTTTAGCAGAGATCTTTTTTCCTAGCCGTTGGGTGCAGTGCGCGTGAGGGCCCTAGTGAGTGTGGATGTGAAAAAATGTAAGGAAATAGTGGTCCAGGCAGAACTATTTTAATGAAGCAGGCCACTATTCTGATTAAAATAATAGTCAGTGTCACCCTATTCTTAAGGTTACAGGGTATAACGCTATGAAGTCAGGCCAACATGTTTCTTGCCACCAGCTTATTGGACGGCAATTCTTCGGGGCCAATAAAAGGTCTATCCACACTTTTTGGTCGTGGTCATGGGATTATAAAATTAGTGAGCACCCTAAAAAGTGGTACCTGTAGACCTTGAACATCACCCAGATAGGGTCAATACCGTATGGCAACGTCCACAAACAGGTGCTGACACTGAATAGTGCAGTGCCTTGCAGAACTTTTGTCGTTGTGACTGATGACCTAGCTTGAATCCAGTGGCAAAGTGAGCAAGGGACCAATGTCTGGGCATAACCTGCCAACTTAGGGCGAACAAAGCAAACACAAGGCGATGATGGACAGAACACTAAAACTTTTCAGACACTTACCCTCAGTCACAGATCTGGGTTGAATCCATCATCATTCTTTAGCTTACTTCTCCACCTCAGTTCAGAAACCAGCCCTGATCTGTGACAGGGGGTGAGTGTCAGAAAAGTTTCAGTGCTGTGTCCATCATCTCCTTGTGTTTGCCTTGCTCACCCTAAGTTGGCAGGGTATGCCCAGATGTGGGTCCCTTGCTCACTTTGCCACTGAATTCAAGCTAGCCTGGCTGATGAGGGCTGTTAGCCTGAAACCGGTCCCAGAATGCTTGTTTCCGGTCCAGGGAAGACATGGCTTGGCAGTTTGGGCTGGACTGTTCCCATGAGGCACAGGGTCAAGACTGATTTGCATCTGGCTGTGTCTGAACTTCAGTGGTGAAGTGAGCTAAAGAACGATGATGGATTTAACCCAGATCTGTGACTGGGGGTGAGTGTCTGAAAAGTTTCAGCGCTTCATCCATCATCTCCTTGTGTTTACACATCTCTTTGTGCCATACCTACAACCCACTGCCCTGGGTCAGTCACCCCTCTAGCTGGGTGCACTATACCAGTAGTGAGGGTACAGGTGCATTAGTCCCTGTACCCCTACAGTGTCTAAGTCCATTCTTAGACATTGTAAGTGCAGTGCTGCCATTGAAAGTATATGGTGCTAGGAGTTTGTCATTACGAACTCCACAGCACCATAATGGCTACACTGAAAACTGAGAAGTTTGGTATCAAACCTCTCAGCACATTAAACTCACACTGGAGCCAGTGTGGGATTTAATGAGAAATGCACACAGAGGGCATATTAGAGATGCCCCCTGAAAAAAACCTACCACTACTGTCCAGGCTGAGTGGCTGCTTTTCAGCTGCCACCACCAGACATTTTTCTGGACCCCTGAGTCGAGAGCCTGCTGCTGTCTGGGGCCTGAAACAATGCACATCCTGGGACAAGGTACCAAGCCTCCTACCCCAGGATGGGCAGGGTTCATGAAGGGGAAGCTTTCAAGGCTTGCCGCTCTTTATGACCTTCCCCAGCCACTTGTTGCTTTCAGCAACTGGTCCCCACTGGTGTGACCCCGACTTTGGGTGGGAAAACCGGCAGGATGAAACAAGTAAGGTAGAGAGGTGTGCCCATCTCTGCCAACTCCACCCCCTCAGGTGGGGAGGCGAGGTGAAGCCCAACTCTCAGTCCACGCAATCTTGAAGATGGGGGGACTCATCCAAACAGGGTCAGGCTCATGCACCCCTCCCACTGGAGGCTGGCATAATAGGGGGTGTACTCACCCCAGGGAAGGGACCCATTGGTCCCTACCTTTTACTTACCTGTAACACCCCTAAATCTAGTATGTCTGGGCACCCCTGAACCTGGTTTCCTCAGACAAGAACCTGCAAGAAGAAGAAGAAGAAGGACAGAACAGCCGTGCAGCAGTTAACAAGAGGAAGACGCCCACTGACTTTGCCCCAGCCTTACCGGCCTGTCTCCCCTTCGAACCTGCTCCTGCAAAATTCCAGTGTATCCTGCAGCCAGCAACCTTGAAAACCCCGGAAGACCTGCCTGCCTTCAAGTACAAAGACTTTGTCTCCCATGAACACCGGATTTATTCACCTTCAACCTCTGGCTTCAGCCGGACACAGCGAATCCGCCCCACTCTGCACCCGCCGTCCATGACCCGAGCTCGAGTGGGCAAACACCACAAGCAGGTCATCCCAGCGATCCTGACCCAAGATCTGGCGACCCTCGACCTGCCTCACGCCTGCAGCCGACGCCTCCAGCCTAAATCCAGAAGGCCCCCTAACCGCGACAAGGAGCTGGTAAGAAGATCCGACCCCAAAAGGCACCCCTGCACCCGATGCCCCACAGCCTTGTGTGCCCAAACCAATGGTGCATAACCAACCCCTAACTTCCCAACTTACCTCTCAAAGTGGGGGTCGCACTCAGAAGAACTTCATCCCCGAGCCTGCAGTGCCTTTGCAAATTGGAGGTTCTCCATTGAAACAGCAGGACACCCGACATTGAAACACCAGCTAGAACCAAGGCCGTCCTAGTGCTGCTGAAGGTGTAACGAGAGTGCATCCTTGACCCTGGGGGAACACTTGGTCTAACCCCAGAAGCTCAACTCCAAAGACCGATTACTTACCTGGTAACTGTTAATTTAATTTCTCTCCATAGGAATCCATTGACTGTTTTTCTCAGAAAAATGTTTTAAGCTGGAGTTATTTGTATGGAAACCAGAAAAAAAAACAATTGTGCAAAACTGATTTTACTTACCTTGTCTCTAGGAAATGTCCCAGTGTGATATCTAGGTATATCACACTGAGTAGAAAAAGTAATCTAAAAAGTAATCTCAAAAGTAACACAAAAGTAACCTACCTGTAATATTAATTGCAAAGTCGATACAAAGTATATGCACATCATTTCATTGTATTGCATTACCAGTAATTCAAACTGTAACCATTTCAAAGTACATGTACAATTGCATTTCAAACTGTATATTTACTGTAAAGTATTTATCAACTTACCTGTGCCAGGCTTGCTTTGTTCTAGAAAATAAAATAACAAAAATAATATTTTTATACAAAACCTATTGGTCGGAAGTTCAGTCTTTGAGTGTGTCAAATCATTTGCTGATTGAGTGGGTACAACACATGCTTAACACTGTCCTCTGATACTGCCTTACTGCTCAACCACACTACCACAAATAGAGAGTAAGGTGCTATCCATCTTTTTTTTTTTTTTTTTTTCAGAACAAATTTTATTTCGTTGAAATAGCTTACAATCAGGTCACCGTCCCCTATGTATCAGGGGTCTAGTGAGCAAGAAGACAATCAATAAACAGTAGCAGTGCAATCAACATTTTCGAATGAAAGGATTCCCACCAACTCCCCTCCCCCTATTCCCACCCTGGCCCTCCCCTCCCGGATCCCCCCCCCCCCCCGGCACAGTGTTCGTATGATTCAAAGCATTAGTTCTTGGAGTCGCAATCAGTGCGTTGGCCCCTTCACCCAGAGTCAATCGGTAAATGGTCCACATCGGAGTCCCGTTGCACTGGCGGTTCCAGCTAGAGCCCTCTATATTCAGCCCAACGCTTCCATATTTTAAAGTGTTTTCGGGGGCAACCCCTGGCTTCAAAGACCGGACGTTCCAGCCCCATGGTAAAGTCCAACCCTCTCTTCCACACCTCCAGTACAGGAGCCCTGGGGTCTTTCCAGGCACGAGCCACATCTCTTTTGGCCACTGTAAGGCCCAGGAGTAGTAGATGGCGTTTGTAAATATTCCCTCCCACCTGTTCCATTACGTGAAGGAGGCCAAGTTTCGGGGAGCGGGGGAGGTCCCAGCCCAGCACCTCGGACAGGCAGTCCCACACACCCGACCAGAACCGCGTCAGCCGCACACATGACCACACTGTATGTAAGAACGTTCCAACCGTACTACCACATCTCAGACACTCAGGGGAGGCAATCAGGCCAGCTCGCCACAGCCGTTCTCTGGTGTAGTATGCACGATGCAAATATTTAAACTGAATAAATCTCAATCGCACTGCAACAGCCGCCCCTCGTGGCGCCTCTAAGGCCTCCCTCCAGTCATCCTCGTCGAAGGCACCAATATCTTCCTCCCACACCTTGCGTAACTTATCTAGTGGGGCAGAGCAGTGCGTGACCAGAGTTTGATATATATTGGAGATTTTCTTGTCCCCCAGTTCCCCCATAAATACCTTGGCTTCAACAGGACTAAATTCGGGCAGCTTGTCCAATCCTATTAACGAGGGGGACAGAGCATGGCGGAACTGTAAATATTTATAAAATTGGGTCTGCGGCATATCGTATTCATCCCGCAGAACCTGGAACGATTTAAGGGTCGTGCCTTGCATAACATGGCCCAGCGTCGAGATGCCTATGTCGTCCCAGCCCCGGAACCCCTGAAGAGCCGCGAGCTCCGGTAGACGTCCATTGTGCCACAGGGGCGTTTCTTTTGTTAAGACATTCCACCAACCCATGCGGCGTAGGGCTCCACGCCATACTCGGAAAACCACTTGAGTAACCATTGGGAGTTTTTTCCGTTTGCCTGCCGAATAAAGGATGGTATGGAGCGTGTCCGGGTCCATCAGGTATCTTTCAAGGGCATAGGCCGGGTCGCCCCGGTCCCCATACCACCAGTCATTTAGTATGAGAAGATGGGAAGCCTGGTAGTATGATATGATGTCCGAAGTCGCCAGGCCCCCGCAATACGTGGAAAGGAAACAGGTGCGGAGCGCCACTCTGACCGCCCCACCAGCCCAGAGAAACTGGCTCAGTGCAGAGTTCACTTGCCTAAACCAGTGCGGCGCAATTGGGCATGGATGATTTTGTAGTTGGTATAAAAGGCGCGGGAGAGCTACCATCTTAAAAATGGCAGAGCGGCCATATATGTTTAGGGGCATCCTGGACCAGACCTTCATGTCGGACCGTACGCGATCCCAGACCGGCACCACATTACGGGTCCAGGCTATTCCCGGGACGTCCGTAAGGAATACACCAAGATATTTGATGCCTCCCGCTGCTTCCTGTAGCGTCGATGCCCAGGGCCCAAGTCGTCCGCGCTCTCCCAGCACCCACAGCGTGGATTTCCGTGTATTTAAGTGCAGGCCAGAGACCTCCCCAAATACTCGCATTATTTCTAGAACTCTGGGTCCAGATCTATTAATGTCTGTGAGGAAGAAAAGGACATCGTCCGCATACAGTGCAATACGATCAGACGGTCCCCGCACCCACTCAAGTCCCCGCATCTGCGCGTCAATTCTCACCCATGCCGCCAGCGGCTCCATGGCCAGGGCGAATAAGTATGGCGATAAGGGGCAACCCTGTCGGGTGCCCGGCCTATGGGGAAGGGGGCCGAGATCGCTCCCGCTATCCTCACCGAGGCCGTCAGGTCCGTGTATAGTAGGTGCAGATACGAGAGGAATCGAGGCCCAAAATTCAGATGGGTCAGAAGCGCACGAAGATAGACCCAGCTGACTGAGTCGAAGGCTCTATCGATGTCAGCCAGGAGAAGCGCTGTCGGGATCCCGGCGGCTCTGGCCGCCTCTATCACCATCTGTGTGCGCCGGATATTGTGCCTTGTCGCCCTATGGGGCATAAAGCCGGCCTGATCCGGGTGTACCAGGTCTGTAATATACGGGAGAAGGCGATTGGCCAGGGCTTTCGCCAGTATTTTCGCTTCAACATTCAGGAGCGAAATCGGTCGGTACGACGCATGCTGCTCCGGGGGCCTTCCCGGTTTACAGAAGACTACAATCTCGGCGTGGCGCCAGTCAGCCGGCAGGTGACCACAGTCTCTGGCCTCCTCCAGCGCCTGTCTATATCGCGCCCCCAGTTGAACATGAAATGCCTTAAGGAATTCACACGGGAACCCATTAGGCCCCGGGGCCTTACCAGTATTCAGTTCCCCGAGTGCCGCGGTCAATTCTTCCAAGGACAGTGGGTGGTCTAGTAGGTCACAGTCCTCATCTGAGAGGGCCCGTGGCGGGAGATCAGCTAGGAATTTATCCACGTCTGCCTCAGGGATAGTTTCTCGCGGGGCGTACTGGGCTTCATAGTATCGGGCGAAACTGGCCGCCAGTTCCACCGGGCCGTCATAGGCTCTCCCGCCTCATCGCGAAGTCCCGGCAGGGTCTGCGCATGAAAAGTTCCCTGACAGAGTCTGTATAGCATAGAGCTGGATTTGTCCCCCCACTGTTAAATCCTACTCTGTGTAGCCAGCCACAGCTGGCGTGCCTCATCCATTAGGAGGGAGTTGTACGTCTGCTGCATCAGTAACAACCGCTCAACGGTATCCACAGACCCTTCGGCAGTACTCTCTCCCTCAAGGTCTTGAACCCGCCGCACAGTCTCCTCTATCTCTCCCCTGCGGGCCTTGCGTGCCGCCGCGCACCAAGCGATGTCTACCCCCCGGAGCACGGGTTTCAAGGCTTCCCAGAGGGTTATAGCGTCCATGTCGGGCTGATCATTGCAGTCCCAGTACAGAGAGATGGCTTCGCGCATGTGTGACCTGTAGTCGTCCTGTTGTAACTGCCATGTAGACAGTCGCCACCGAAATGGCTGTCGTGTCTTACCAAGAAATACATCAACTGCGACTGGAGAGTGATCCGACAGGCCACGCGGGAGTATAGATGAAGAAGCAACCCTCCCCATCCAGCCATTAGGAACAAACAAGCAATCAAGTCTGGAGAAGGATTTGTGCACTGCTGAGACGTAGGTAAATTCTCGGCTATGTGGATGATGATACCGCCATGCATCAATCCACCCCATCCCTCGCACCATACCATTCAATTTAGTGGGAACGTGTGAAATAGTCCCCCCATCCGATCTATATCTATCCTTGTGTCCATCCATGACATCGTTCCAATCTCCGCCCACTATAGACATCACACTAGGTATGTCGGCCCAGACATCAAACAACTTCTCAATGAGTGCTTCTTGCAGCGGGGGTGGGGCATACACACTGCCAAAGACCATCGGCTCATCTCCCACCATTCCTTTAATAAATATAAACCTTCCTTGAGCATCCACCCACTGCGTCTCATGTGTGTAAGCTAGTCGATGATGTATCAGAATCGCCACTCCCCGTGACCCCCTCACAAAGCCTGCGTGGAACACTTGGTGATAGCCATATCGTTGTAAGCTAAGTGTTTTATTGCCCAGAAGGTGAGTTTCTTGTAAGAAGAGCACATCCGCCCTTTCTCTCTTCCCTAACCGCAGTACTGCACCCCTCTTTATTTTGTCAAGCATCCCACGGACGTTCCAGCTCACCACTCGAAACAACGCCCGTGTGGGACTAGTCTCCTGTGTACCACCCGCCATCAATAGGTGTATAGATCAAAGACCTGAGCCCTCGGGGCCATCCAAACTCCAGTGCTAGCAACCAGCCTTGAAAATATACTGTGCCGAAAACAACCATCCCATCTCCCACAAACCCCCTCCCCCACCCGCCCCCTGATCCGCTGAACCCCCACCAACTCCCCAATCCCCCCCACGTCCCCAACTTTGTCCACCCCCCTCCCCCCTACCCTATACCTCAGTAACATTGAAGTATCTGTCGCGGTAGAGACAGTCTTCAGCCCCCAACGGGAGACCCCCAACCGTCTATGCCAATGGATCCCCACCAACCACCCACCCAACTTCAACTAACCCGTAACCCGATTAACTACTTTAGTTCTCGGGGTGATGACCGCCCACTTATGGGCATCCCCCGACCCACAGCTCGTCCCACACCGCTGTCGTGCAGTAAAGCATGTGGTGGCATCCATTAGGGAGCTTTAAGTCGTTAAGTATCATCATGGATCCGGGGCCTCCGCTGCATCGTCGCCTCCCGACACGCCATCCGTGGGAGGCCGGTTCTTCTGAGAGCGTGCCCTCCAGTTGCTTCTGCTATGCGATCTCCTGGGAGTCCTCGAGGTTCTCGTCGCTGAGGAGGGCTCGGAGTTGCGCCTCGGGGTGTATGCACCTTCACTCTGACTGTCTTATCTGTCCATTCAAAGACCTCCTCCGGCGTGTTGAAGAACTGTGTCTTGGACTGAAACACTACACGCAGGTGGGCCGGATAGAGCAGGGCGTATTGGATTTTAAGTTCTCGTAGCCGAGCCTTCGCTGCAGTGAAGGATTGTCGCTGTTGCTGCACCAGTTTTGTGTAATCTGGGAAGATCAGGACTATGTGGTTCTCGTACATCAGGGGTTCCTTAGCTCGCGCCTGACGGAGGATAGTGTCGCGGTCATGGTAGTTAAGTAGTTTGGCGATGACCGGGCGGGGGCGAGCTCCCAACGGTGGTTTCGGGAGAAGCGCACGGTGCGCCCGTTCAATAATAAAGCATCTTGAGAGGGAGTCCGGGGGGAGCCACCCCTCCAGCCATTTTGTCAGGAATGCCTCCATGTTGCCTTTCTCGCAATCCTCCGGCAAACCCACGAATCGCAGGTTATTTCGTCTGGCCCGTCCTTCCGCGTCCTCAACCCTGAGTGCCATGTTCTTCTGTAGCCCCTCCAGAGTGGCCACCTTCTTCTTAAGAATGACCACATCATCCTCCACCTCCGTGATTCTGGTTTCAGTTTCCGTGATTCTGGCCACTGCATTTCGTAGGTCCTGGCGAAGTAGCGTGACATCGGCCCCAACAGCCCCAATTTTTGCGTCCAGCATGTCCCTTGACTGCGTGATCGCCGCCATCAGGGCCGCATTGTCCGGGCCAAGGCCTGGGCCGGGCTGGCCCCCGGACGCTCCTGCTCCACCACTCGGTCCCGTAAACTTATCTATGGGGCCCTGCTTCGTAGCACCTCCACTGTTGCCGCCTCGCGTCATGATGAGGAGCGGGCCCGGCGTCCAAGTATCCTCCGGCTACTGGTAGCCCCCCTCTCGGCCAGGGACCCCCGTGAGCCGCTCCCGGTCGCGTCTTGATCTGAGAGGAAAAGTAGGCACGTGTCCAAGGATGTCGGCGAATCTGTTCGTGGAGTCTTCTCCCTGCAGAGCACCACCTCCCCTCTGCATCAGCCACTGAGGTATGCCCCCATCTCAGTTCGCAAGGCCAGGGATAGGAGACCCCCAAGGAGGCCCTGTGCCACAGGATCGTCTAGGGCCCCGGCCAACAGGGGGGGAAGTCCGGCCGTCAGAGGGCGACCCCTATCCAGCCACAGCTCGCCTTCGGCCCCCGGCAGTAGCCCACTCCAGTCCGGGCAGGCCCACTGTCCGGCTTCCACAAGCTCCGTCGCGTAGGTCACCACCAGGGGGGGGGGAGGGGAGAGAGGGGGGTAAGTCCGCTAGTAAGGAGGTGTCCCCGGGCGCAGGGGCGAAGGCAAGAGCCCCCTAGCACTCCGGGGACCCCCGGCCCCCGCAGCCCGACTCGGCTGCCGAGTGGGTTCGGCCTGTGGCGAAGAGTGCTTTCCCCCTCTTTTGTGGCGCTCGCCTCCCCCCGCCGGCTCACCTCACCGCTGCCAGTGTCTCAGCTCCAGGGCGACTCCGCAATGTCCGCGGATCTCTCGGGCCCTCCGGCCCCAAGCGGAGATCCGTAGGTCCGGGGAGCCGGTACAGGCCTCGCGACCGACCCCGCCGCCGCCTCACTTCCGGCCGGGCCTCTCGAAACTCAAGGTCCCGGCTGCTGGGCGTCGCGCAGGCCCCACCTCGTCCGGTTCACTGCGCCGGAGTATGTGCACGGAATGAGCCCAAATCACCACCGGAGCCGCCCCTCCGCCACCGGCAGCCAAGTGTCTGGTCTGGGAGTCCGCAGGCCGGGGATATGCAGGATAAGTGGCGCGGATAGTGTATAGGCGGGACGGAGCTCACTCAAGCTGCGTCCGCCATGCTCGCCGCCTTGGCCACGCCCCCGTGCTATCCATCTTTGCCTCTGCCTACCTTTGGGGTTCCACTGGACTCTGTGCACACTATACCTCACTTTGGTATAGTACATACAGAGCCAGATTCCTACATGGTATAGAAGTCTTGGATGAACTACAGATAAAAATGTGCAAATCCTATTAACCTTTGTTCCTCCTTGACAGAATGAGGTGCTAGCCTTTCTAGGACTTTTTCAACCTTGGAGAGGGTAGATATCTATTCCTTGCCTAAAAATATCAAACCCCAAGAAAGTGATGCTCGAACTCTCAAACAAACATTCTTTGACATTAGCAGATAGCGGATATTCCTCAGTCAGGTTAGAATTTCTCGAACATGAGTAAGATGCTGTCTCTAAAGTCTTGTAATATATCAGGGTGTCATCTAAGTCGATCACCATGTAAACATCCAAGAGACTATGGAAGATGTCAAACATAAAGTGTTGGAAGGTGGCAGGAGCATTATGAAACCTCAACAGCATCACAAGAAACTCAAAATGACTGTACCAAGTATTAAGGACCATTTTCCACTCATAGCCTTTGTGGATTTTCATCAGATTGCATGCAGTGAACGGACATTAATCAAGGATGCGGAGAACTCTGCATTATTTTTACTAACCTGTGGGGTGAGGACGATGTCTTTGCTGAGGGGGAAAGATTTGCTTGATAGCCACATTGAGTAGAGGAATAGCCGTCCTGCAGTGTGAGTGGCTGGATGTATAAAGTGCATTTTTGTACGTTGGCTAAACTACACAGTAGGTCTATTTGGTAGCAAATTTGCTGGATACCTCCTGGTAAACTACAAACAGGGTGGCTGAAGCTGGTCGCTGTAGGGATGCTGACGGATGCAGATGGGCTTGACTTTGGCATGCCATCAGTGTACACGCTGCGCATGGACGTGCAGCGGCCCTAACTTTAAGCATATGGCCCTCTTGACAGCAAGAGAACGCAAGCGCCAGAAAATGGCACCTCCAGCTGTCATTGAGAGCGAAAATAGCATACTTCCCTCTTAAAGAGTGTTTAACTGCTCCTAACCACCCGCCACTTTGTTACTTCAAATCCCTCAAGTTGTGAAAAGTAGTGCCAGAGTACAATCAAATTCAACACAGTTATTTAAAATCAGTTTTAAAAATAATAGCAATCCTGTGCAAAACAAGCCTAGAGTTGACGTGTCTGCACAGCGCCCCAAGCTTGAAGCATATGGCCTTCTTGACAGCAAGAGCACCCACCACCAAAAAATTGTGCCTCTAGCGGTCACAGTGAGGGAAAAAATACTGACTTCCCTATTGAAGAGTTTTTAGCTGCTCCAAGCCACCCTCTACTTTGTTACTTCAAAGCCCTCAAGTTGTGCAAAGTAGTGGGAGAGTACAATCAAATTCAACACAGTTATTTAAAATCAGTTTTACAAACAATAGATCCTGTGAAGAACAAGCAAAACTAACAGGGGTCCAGATGAAGGTAATTCTATTTTACCGAATCATAAATACCGAATTTTACCGATTCGGTATTTATGAATCGGTAAAATAGAAGTACTGAGATGTAGGTAAATTTCATTTTAAATTTACCGAATCGGTAAGAATCGGTATTTACCGAATCGGTAAATACCGATTCGGTAAGGCCCATTGATTCCTATGGGCCTTGAAACCCATAGGAATCAATGGGCAATACCGAATCAGTATTTACCGATTCGGTAAATACCGATTTTTGCAAGGGTGCAGGGGGTGTCACTTTGACACCCTCTAGCACCCTAAATACAGGTATGTGTGCCATGTGGCACACAGACATGCCCTAAGGGCATGTCTGTTTGTCACATGGCATAGGTGTCCATGCACACATGTGCATGCACACCTGGATTCGGTATTTTACCACCCAATTGGATTGGGTGGTAAAATACCGAATCTGTAAGGCCTGTGGCACTCTCAGGAGTGCCACCTACATTTGGAAATACCAAATCGGTAAAAATACTGATTCGGTATTTTACAGAATCGGTAAATTTACCGATTCGGTAAATTTACCGAATCTGTAAAATATATGCCCCTACATCTGAAAACCCAAATACCGGTCGGTAACGGCCGAATTCGGCCGTTACCGACCGGTATTTTGGCTCCTACATCTGGCCCATAGAGCTGTAAGCTAGTAAGATACTTTCATGCTCTCCCCGACCTACCTTGGTTCATCCCGAATAGTCAGGGTCTTGGTGGGTTCCAATTTATTAGGAATAGAGGATCACTGAGTATAACCTCTCCTGTCTGCCCGGTGAAACTTCTGTTGAACATCTATTTGGAGTGCTATATCTATTAGAGCTGTGGAGGTCGTAGGCCGATTGACTACCCGAGACAAAGTGTCGTTTAAGTCTTCCTGAAGACCTTAATAGAACACACCTTCATCGCCTCTTCGATCCAGGTTGTTGCTGAGACTAACTGTTGAAAGTGGCTAATAACGAACAAGCTACCTTTTACTTCGTTTTATCATCAACAATTTGGCAATGCATGACCCAATTGGTTTGGGTGCCTGTTAACAAAGATCTGCTTAAACTGTGTGACAAATTGATTCCAGTTACTTACCTAAGAACTTTGATTTAAAATAATTGATGGAGCACATGGAGGAGAGTCAATGGTAAAATATGATAGTACAAAGGCTACTTTGGAAATATCATCAGCAAAATAGTATGGGCCAACTAAAAAATGCAGCTGAAACTGTGCCCGAAAAAGTTGAAATTGGTTAGTGTTAGAAATTGGGTTGTTGGTTGACTGTGATGTAAGCCCTGGTAAAGCAGCAAACACGATCCTAGTCAGGGTATGGGCAGGCAAACTCTAAAGTAACCTGTATTCACCCCCTGGTAGATTGTAACAGAGCTGTCAGGTTTAACTTTAAAGGCAGTGTGTTAAGTATTTGTGCAACACTTCAAACAGTAAAATAGTGACAACACCAAACACAATGATTCCACACCAAGTTAGAAAAATAGATCAGACTGTAATAAATAAAACAAGATCAAAACAGAACAAATCCAATTAGTGGAACCTGAGATATGGATTTTTAAAGTTTAATGTGAAAAATAGTGCCAAAAAGAACAAAGTGCTATAGGGGCCATCAGGTCGCTCTGGTCTGGGACAAAGCCACAAGTTCAGGTCGACGTCGATGGAGTACGGGCCGGCCACAGGGTCCCAGTTAGGCCCTCTGAACAGAGTACCTTACATTCTGGTTGAGGAGCATTGCATGGATCCCAGAGAAGATGCGTCGAGCAGTAGAGGCAATGTATCAATTCTGAGATGCAACGAGGCTGCGGTGCGAGGCCCTGCAATGTGGTGGAACCTGTCGGCAGGGCATGCAATCTGAATTCCAGTGTTGAGGATGCAAGGCGCAGCAGAGGTTATGTTGGTTCCGATGTGCTGTGAAACTGTGATGCAAAGTTTTGTCATCGTCATTGAGGCTGCTGTCAATGAGGGATGCAAGAAGCTTGCACCGAGAAATGTGTTGCGTAGCCTTGGTTCCTTAGGCGATGCATGGGTCCCAAGAAGCAGGAGGCAACAGCAATGCAAGTCTTTTGGAACGGATCCAATACACGCAGTAGTGGAGATGCGTAGGTTCTGCTTGGGGATGCACCGCTCAGCCTAGGAGATGCGTCAATTCTGCTCAGGGATGCTTTGTTAAGCAGAGAAGATGTGTTAATTCCACTGACAAGCATCTTAGGCCATCTCCCAAGGCTGGGGCTGTCCCACTTACCAGGGTAGACCCACAGATGGCAGAGTCAAGGTGCAGGGGTTGGAAGTCTATTCTGTACCTGAGGCTTCAGATCAGTAGGCCAGCCAGCTATCCCTTGGAATCACTCTGGGTTCAAGAGTTGCAGGTTCAGTCATTTTTACTTAGGCAAGAGGGCAGCAGATCAGCACAGCAAAGCAGGAGTCCAGCAGAGTGCAGTCCAGCAAAGTGGCAGCCCTTCACCACCACAGCAGTCCTTCTTCCTGGCAGAGTAGTAGGTGAGACTTCAAAGACATGCCTTTGAAGTGCACAGATGTCCTCCCCTTCTACCCTGGCTCCAGTCTCAGTGCTGGGGGTACATAGCTGCCTGTTTTTATACAGGACACTGCCTATTTAGGTGTAAATGAGGTTGTGCCCAGCACCTCCCTCCCATTCCACCTAAGCTTCTATTTTGTGTGGCTGTCTAGGAGGACTAGACAAAGCCCAACTGCCATCTACACCCAGTCATGCGATCAGAGACAGACTACAGGCGCCAAAGGGCTA
Organism: Lissotriton helveticus; assembly: GCF_964261635.1. Lineage (NCBI taxonomy): Eukaryota > Metazoa > Chordata > Amphibia > Caudata > Salamandridae > Lissotriton > Lissotriton helveticus. Next base: position 1,781,515,580 of record NC_136061.1, read on the forward strand.
AAGCAAGATGATGTCATCTTCTGTCAATCAATTGTTCTTTTTGCATTTGTCACCCCAAAAGGGATGGGTACACCCAGACGTGAGTCCCATGCTTTCCATACCACTAAGTCAAGCTATCCTGGCTGATGAGGGGTTAAACCCAAAACTGGTCCTAGGATGCTTTCCAGTCCAGGGAAGATCTGGCCTGGCAGTTCAGGCTTGACTGTTCCCAGTGGGCGCAGGGTCAAGACTGATTTGCATATGGCTGGGTTCAAACTGGAATGGCATGGGAATCAAAAACACAATGGATTTAGGCCCCGATCTCTGTACTGGGGTGAATGTATGACATTGTTCTGCATTCTGTCTTTCAATTCTTCTTCTTGCATTTGTCACCCGAGTGGGACGGGTATGCCCAGACATGGGTTCCATGCTTTCCAAGCCACTGGAGTCAAGCTATCCTGGCTGATGAGTGTTGAAACCCCGAAACTGGTCCTAGGATACTTGTTTCTAGTCCACGGAGGACCTGCCCTGGCAGTTCAGGCTGGACTGTTCACATTGGGCACAGGGTCAAGACTGATTTGCATATGGCTGGGTTCAAACTGGAATGGCATGGGGATCAAAAACACAATGGATTTAGGCCCAGATCTCTGTACTGGAGTGTATATATGACATTGTTCTGCATTCTGTCCTTCAGTTGATCTTCTTGCATTTGTCACCCCGAGTGGGACAGGTATTCCCAGACATGAGTTCCATGCTTTCCAAGCCACTGGATTCAAGCTAGGGCTGATGAGTGTTGAAACCCCGAAACTGGTCCTAGGATACTTGTTTCTAGTCCATGGAGGACCTGGCCTGGCAGTTCAGACTGGACTGTTCACGTTGGGCACAGGGTCAAGACTGATTTGCATATGGCTGGGTTCAAACTGGAATGACATGGGTATCAAAAACACAATGGATTTAGGCCCAGATCTCTGTACTGGGGTGAATGTATGACATTGTTCTGCATTCTGTCCTTCAATTGATCTTCTTGCATTTGTCACCCCGAGTGGGACAGGTATGCCCAGACATGGGTTCCATGCTTTCCAAGCCACTGGAGTCAAACTATCCTGGCTGATGAGTGTTGAAACCCCGAATCTGGTCCTAGGATACTTGTTTCTAGTCCACGGAGGACCTGGCCTGGCAGTTCAGACTGGACTGTTCACATTGGGCACAGGGTCAAGACTGATTTGCATATGGCTGGGTTCAACTGGAATGGCACGAGGATCAAAAAAACAAGGGATTTAGGCCCAGATCTCTGTACTGGGGTCAATTTATGACATTTTTCTGCATTCTCTCCATCAATTGTTCGTTTTGAACTTTCTAACAGTGGCATTTTCAGAATTGTAATTAAAAATCCGACTATATCATAAATTAGGATTTTTAATTAGGATTCCAGAGACATCAACCTAGAATCAATAATATCTTTCCATTTGGGAATTACTCTTATAAAATGTAATAAGGTAATCCAATGCTATTCTATTTGAGATTTAGGCCTTACTTTGGTGTCAAAGGAATCAAAGATTTTTTCATTACCAGGACATGTAAAACCTAAATGTACATGCCCTACCTTTAAATACATTGCACCCTGCCCTCTGGGTTGTCCAGTGCCTACCTTAGGATTTATGTATATGTATAAAATGGGAAGGTTTGGGCCTTGCAAAAGGTTTATTTTGCCAGGTCGACATGGAAGTATAAACTGCACACACATGCTCTGCAATGGCAGGCCTGAGACATAATTAAATGGCTACTTAAGTAGGTGGCAAAATCAGCCCTGCAGTCCCACTAGTAGCATCTAATATACAGCTTCTGAGTATGTGTAGCACCACTTTACCAAGGACTTATAAGTCAATCAAATGGGCCAATTGGGGATGAACCAATATTACCACTTTTAAGGGAACGAGCACAAGAACCTTAGAACTGGTTAGCAATGGTAAAGTGCGCAGAGTCATAATACCAGCAAAACAAGGTCAGAAAAGTGGAGGAGGAAGGAAAAATGTTAGGGGGAAGACCACCTTAAGGCTGTCAGATCTAACAGTGAAGTTCCCCTCCAGATTTCTCAGATGATGCCTGTTAGAAAAGGGATTTTTGGTTCGCTAGGGCATGTGCCTAAGCCAGGCAAAAACCACCACTTTAGTCATAGCAAGGCAGTTACACGCTGAAGATAACCCTTGCTCACCCCTTTGGTAGCTTGTCATGCGCAGTCAGGCTTATCCCAGAGGAAATGTGTAAAGCATTTGCACCAACACACACAGAGAGTAGCAACATACTAGGCACACCACAAAAGAAACTCCACACAAGGTTATATAAAAAATAGCCTTTGTATTATCCAAAACACATTAGAATCATAATCACACATATACACTGTGCCAAATGGCACTAGGCAATATTTACAGGGGATTATATACACATGACAGGGCCAATCGGGCCACTGTCAGAACCTTTAGAAAGTACTAGTAGCAAAATAAAACACCACCAGTAACTACTGGCACAATAATGACTTCAGCATCATATAAAGCAACATAAAACACCTTCTACATAAACATCAGCAGCATAAGCACATTATGCATAAATACCATGGGCATAAATCACATTTGGGCACCTCAGCATAAACCCATTATGCATACATCAAATTAGGCCTAAACACATTGTGCATAACATTTGGCATCATCATCAGCAAAACACATTTTGTAACCTCATAAGCATAAACACATTATGCCCTCTCTGTAGGCATCACATTAGGGCCTTGCTCCCTACCAATACTGTGGTACCCACCCTGACCCCAGCCCACTGGCCTTTCTCTGGGGCCCAATACCCTATGTCCAAAAATGTCAGGGTGTGCAATTATAGGGCCTCCCAAGTAACCCTCTGGCTGCCAAAAGCAGTGAAACCAAGATGCGCAATGCGCTGGGGGCAGGGGAATGTATCTCACTCCATCCTTGTCACCTAAGAACTGTCCCCCACCTTGCAGCTGCCCACGATCTAGCGGCCCAGCTGAGAAAATTAAGCACTGGCACTACTGTGCCTCCCAGCTCCCACTCAGGGAACAGCAATTGCCCCAACGTCGCAGTTGCCCGCGCTTGTGCGGTGCAGCTGTGGCAAGCAGAAGGAAAAACCCTGGCCTAGAGCGTTCCATCACTGCTCCCTCGCTCAGGTCCCACTCCAGGACAGAAACAAAATGTGCCCATTCGATGCAGCTGCCCTCCAATGGGCAGTTCAGCTGTGAAGAAATCAGCACCCCTTGGCGCGGGCACCAACTGTACAAATTTTAGCCCCACTCACCGGGCTCTCTGTCTTGACTACCCCGGTCTCAGGCTGTGCACAGGATGCCAGCATGGAGCCCGCGAGGCTCTGGTCCCTCTCGGCGGCCTTCTTGTGTTGCTGGGGCACTCTCGGGTTTGGCAGCATGCAGGGCTCTCTCCCGTCATTGGAGTTGAGCTCCGCCCACGTCAGGCTTAACCTGCCCGACTTCCCTTGCGGCCACGCTGCCATTAGCAGCCTAGGCAACTTCCTCTTCCCGGCCAGCTTCTTTTGGAGGGCCTGGAATGAGCCCCTTCCACAACTAGGCACAGGCTTCTGCCTGTTTACTGGCGCTCCTTTCTCCAGCCAAATGCCGGGTGGGCTCCCATGCCTCCTCAATGCACGGGGGAATCCCCACAGAGAGCAGCGCAACATGGCAAGGGGCACAACAGCAGGATGGGCTCTCGCTTCACTCTTGTAGACACCACTGTACGGGGTGGGCTCCCGTTTTCCAAGAAGCATAAATGCTGGGTGGGCTCTCGCTAAAAGGACACAAATGCGGGGTGGGCTCCCGCTCCACCACACATGCGGGGTGGGCTCCCGCTATCTCTGGCAATGTGAGGGGGAATCCCCATGTCGGGTTCCCCTCGAAATACTGTGCAGCAGGAGCGCCGGGCACACAACAGTGGGGTGGGCTCCTGCTTCTCCTACAGGCACGGGGGAATCCCCCACATCTTGCAGCCTCACGTTGTAGGCCCCCAGCACTCCTCCTGGAGTAAACATATAGCGCTCTCGAGGCGCTAAGCCCACAGTCTCAGGGGCACAAGGCTGGGCCCAGGCAGGCCAGCTCACAGAGCCCTCCAGCAGAGAGGCAGTCCCTTGGGGCGGTTCCTCCGGGGGCCCTGCAGCAGCAAATCACAAGGAAGCACACTTCATGGGGTCACAGCCCCAGTACTTATACTAGATTCTTCCTTTGCTCTGTTCTTAGCACTGGGCTGGGGAAACCAGTCCCAACTGGTTCTGTTTTGTTTTTTGGAGCACTCTGTTTACAGGGCTCCTCTTCCCCTTTGTCAGGTGGGGGCTTGGTCATCAGACACTCCACAGGAGGGCGGAGCTAGCATTCACCTGGGCAGGCACAGACTGATTCAGGGTCAGGAGACTACTTATTTGTTTATTTATTTATTTGCAAAGTTTTATATAGCGCTGGCTAGACCCGTAGGTATCAGAGCGCTTTACATGAGGATCAGCAAGTTAAAGATTACATAATTACTTCAGTTACATATTCCGAGTAGAGACATCAGAGAAAGTTAGAGGGAAGGAAATATAACGGGGAGGTAAAGAAAACAATGTCAGATGTCCGCTGGGTAGGTGACGGCCGAGGGGGTGAACCATAGCCAGACTCCTCTATAGCTGCATAGGACAGCTCCACCGGGCATACTCCAAATGCAGATCCCCTATTCAGCCTAGCACTGACTCACCCTGCTCTCCCTGGAGCCACACACAGCTCACCAGCCACTGTCACTCCAGAGCCAGACATGTAATACACATCAGTCAGGCAGACATATAGCACACAGAAATGCCAACTTCTAAAAGTGGTATTTCCAAAATAGTGATAACTTGACCACGCTGCTCCTCTCATATCAGGAATTACCACTTAAAAACTTAACAGGGAATCCCCAATGCATTCCGATGGGAGTGCAGCCTCGCAGCAGTGAGAACCCAAAATGGTTGTTTGACACTACCAGGACATGTCACACACTCAAGTTACATGTTGTACCTTTTACCTACAATGCACCCTACCCATAGGGCTAGCTAGGGCCAACCTTAGGGGCGACTGATATGCAGCAAAAATGGGGGTCACAGACATGGCACACACTTTAGGTGCCACATCACAGCGACAGTAACACTGCACGCACAGGCCCTGCAATGGCAGAGCCTGAGACAGATTTGAAAGGCTACTTTGGTGGGTGGCGCAATCAGCGCTGCAAACCCACCAGTAGCATTTAATTTACCGGCCCTGGGTATCTGAGATACCACTTTACAAGGGACTGACAGGTAAATTAAATATGCCAAACAGGTGTAGACTGATCTTACCATGCTTACCACAGAGAGCACACGCACTTTACACTGGACAACAGTGCTAAAGTGCCTAGAGTCCTAGAACCACCAACACCATGTCAGAAAAAAGGCTAGGAGGAAGGCAAAAAGTTCAGGGATGACCTTGCAAAAAGTGCCAAGTCCAACAATGCCCAAACTAGAGTGTTAGGTTGTAGAATATTTGCCTGCTTTCAGATTACTGCTATTTTCGGTGAAATTATATTGTCTGCAGAAATGATTTCCTAGGTTTGGGAGACTATGCAGTGTTAGTGGGAATGGATGTCATCTCATTAATTCAGTTTAGCAAAAACACCCTCTCCGCATGTGCAATACCTAAATCTTCATGTATCTTGGCAAGGCCTGATCCATTTTCAATCAAGTCTCTGGTTAGCCTCTCAAACTGTTGGGTTGCTGGTGAGCACACCTGCTAAAAGTCCCTGCCATCCCTGAACACCTATGCAGATATGAAAGCTGATTTACACATCTGTGGTAGGAATCAGAGGAAATACAGGAAAAGAGTGAAGGAGAAAGACAAAACTGGATTTCGCCCCCCAGAATGCATTCAACACAGCTGTTGAATGCCACAGAACCTCTGTGCTTGAGGAATGGGATGCCACTGAACCAAATGAAGGTTATACAGTGGACTACAGGTGAGTATGAAGGTACTTACCAGAGTGAACCCAGAAGACATAAGCAATGCAAGCTTACCAGTTTCTGCAGTGGATTTTGCTTTGTGTGTCGCAAGGATACACAACTATGCCCAGGAAAACGGGACCTTGGTGTATAGGGACTGGGTCTTCCTACCACCTTACTACCCATGAGCCTAGGACCGGCTAGCTATAGTGTCTCACTTGCTCTCCTACTCACTCAGAGAAACACATGATTAGACACCACAGAACACAACACTCCCAGATCTCTCAGAAATCGCGGTAACAAGACACACCCTTTCCTGCACTGTTGGACTTGTCCACAATAAGATCTGACAGAGATATGAAACCATTTAAAATATTTATTTTAACTAATGTGCCCTAACATGCAGTATACTTGCCACAACAAGCAGGAAAATGCATAGTACAAATACAGTCAGCTTAGCAATTAGTCCATATATCATGAAGGAAGATGTCATCATAAAAAAACAATGCAGAAGAGACAATAGTGCTTAACCTCCCTCCCCTTGCTAAGAAGAAGTATTATTATATAATAGAAGATATCTGGGCTTTGTCAGCAGACCCCTTACCTTAGCCTATAGATGGTAGAACTACACCATAAACGCTGTCTCGCTCTTTTCCCTGGAAACGTCCAAGTGTGTGTTACCTATTTGTGTATCCCACTAAAATCCAAAGTACTTTGTCTAAACAACCACTGCATCGGTATGTTATGGTTAAGGCCTGGCCAGAACAAAATAACAAGGGGCATTGTTGTTCGACCTGGCACATAATGTTCAGTCAAAATCCCGGGAACATGCAGAGAATGAACACAGGGATGAGTTCTCATGTGAAAGCAGCCATAGAAATATTGCAAAAAATAAAGATGTGTAATAATGTGTGCAAAGCAGCAGGCAAGCTGCAGCGTGCTCATGCTAAACGACAATGTCCCTACTGGCCAAGTGACATGTGGAGCTTTTGAACAGTCCAGGATAATAAACAAAGACCCCAGGATACCACAAACCAAGCTAGTCGAGAACCTTAAACACCATAAAGCATCCAATAGGGAAAAAAGAAATAAAGGGGAACATAACACGAGGAAACTGAGAAAGAAGCAAAATATAAACCTGAGGGGCGAGTAACAGTTGCAAACTGGTATGAAACAAAGAGCCTCAATAACTTGCAACAGGTGAATGAAGGCTCCTAGTAAGATTGGGCTTGAATACAGGCTTGTCCCATTACACCCTTGAATGACCTGGAGGTGAGTGCATCAGTGAGTTAGGGGCTGATATATATGATGGCAATGAAGATACTCCGTTGCAACAGCTACAGAGTATCCTTACCACCAACAATAAGGGTCCGCCCGCCTGATTTAGTTGTGGGTGGACCATAGGTTTGGCTACTGCCATGACTACTCTATCACTGACATAGCCAAACCTCTCCTATGACCTGACAGAGTAATGGCCGTCAGAGAAATGGCTATATGTTTATCCCCCCAATGAGGATGGGCGGACATATAGCAACTTTTTTTTACTGTCTGTCATAGCCAGACAAACCCTGGTGGTGAGGGGAGGCAAAATACTAATTTAGCCCCCTTGCCATGGGAGATGACTCCCATGGTGAGGAGAGCATCACATTTTTCATTTTCAAAAAGAAAATCTAATTTTGAGATTTTATGTTTTAAAATAAAAAAAGAAAACTATTTGGTGCAGGGCTGCGTCATACAGATCCAAACAGAGAAATACATTGGGAGGAACTGCCGGGACAAGTGCATTGTGAGAATTGAGTGCATTGTGAGAATTTAGTGCACATCCCAGTGCTATGTAGATGTGCATTGGTCATGGCTTGATACAAGTGCATTGTGAGAGCTTAGTGCTGTGACGGTAGGGTCAGCCATCACAGCAAAGATCCATGAACAGCAGTAGTTTTTAAGAACACAGAGGAGAGATGGGAGCGGTTGTTTTTAAGGGTCACAGAGGAGAGATGGGAGCGGTTGTGCAGCGGGAGGGAGGCAGTCCTGAAACAAGGCCATCTGGACAAAAAGGTCAGGGACATACAAACCGGGTAGACATGCAGGGGCACGGGACCATGGGATGCCGTAGCAGGTGTGTAACAGTGGGTCTGGATGCACATGGGAGACAGTCAGGTAGGGACAGTGAGAACTGAGATGGCTCAAAACGCAATGGTGAAGGAGACCCTCCCTGCAGGTTGGCTCAGCCTGGAGGGTGGAAGAGTGACAATGTCAACAGGTAAAATTGGTAAACAGTTGGCAATGCCGACAGGGCATGCTGCGGCCCTAGGACGTTGACCTAAAGGGGTGGAAGGGTCGTCTGCCCTCACCATGCCACAGGCTCTCTCACAAATGGCACACATGCCACAGATCAGTATGAATGTCCAGGAAGTGCCCATATCTGGGGCAGTAATTGTGCGACCGGGGACAAATGATGGACAGACTGATGGTGTGGATCAGTTGATGCTAGACTATGATGAGGCCATTGATGACTGGGAGGAATGTGAGGTGGTACATGGCAATGGGGTAGAGGCAAGGTTTTAGCAGGAGAATTCGGCCAGTGTGGGTGTCATGGCCACAGAGGGCGCTCTTGTTGTTTTTCAGAGGTCAAGAGCGGATGGAGGAAGTACCAGAGGAAAGCATCCCATAACTGGCTGGGGATGCCTCAAGGAGATGGGTGACAGTGGCAGATTGCCTAGAGGTACGAAGGAAGGATGGTCGGCATGGGGCAAAAGGAACATGGCGGCTGGAAAGAAGATTTGCAAATTGGTTGCTGTGGGAGACGGGTTGATTGACAATACAGGGGAAAAGGAGAGTGAGACACAGTCAGAGTGGTTACAGCATGAAAGCAAGAGAAGGCCTAGGATAAGGGCAGTAAAGCTACAGTGACCGGTGAAGACAACTCAACGACTGACAAAGAGGGAGGAGGGCAAGGATGGGGCACAGCATAAGGAAGAAGCTCCCAAACATGGGTCTGGCAATGCACTTGGGGTAACATATATAAAAAAAGACAAAAAACAGGATTTGGAAGCACAAATACGTTGATATGTTTACGTTTTTACATAGGGATATTCAGGCTAAGTGGGGCTCTAAAGAGGAGGAATGGGAACTGGCCAAATAGCCCAGGGTTCCCATCAATATGGAAAACTGGACATCTGCTTTCATATTATACGCCAGTATCTATTGTGAGAAGCAGTCGGATAGGGTGATAACCCTCTTTAAATACATCGATATTATCCAGAAATCACAGATGATTTTGGGGGGCATGCGTGGCTTAGATATGATGAGGAGTTCAGGGTTTGAGTCAGCATAAATCGAGATAAGCCGTGTGAAGATTTAGATTTAGACCTGTGGTTGAAGTGGAAGTCTTCCACTCAGACACCTGCTACCATGCACATGGTGTTTTCAGCACCTTCTGGATCAACAAGGGTTAGGGTATGGTCAAAAAAGTACAGAACCCAATGTAGGGACATGCTGGAACTTTTATAAAGGTTTCTGCTCAAGACAGCATTGTAAGTTCAAGCATGAGTGCTCTAAGTGTGGGGGAGGCACCCCATCACACAATGTTTCACCTTGGCCACCCATGAAAAACAATGGCAGGTGCCAAGAGGGAGGGGACATCAGGCCCTGGCTGGCCACAAGGGCTCCTATGCCATTAGGAGTGGAGAAGCTGGCCCATTGGCTGCAGTCATACCTGGACATGGAGACTGCTTTGAGAGTAGGGTGAGGCTTCACAGAGGGTTTTTAATTGGGATACCAAGGACCATGGGGACGCAGATAATTTACAATCGGCATAGGCTTTGCCGCTGGTGGTGGCAGCTGAACTGGAAAAAAAGGTTCCGGAGGAGAGGATAGAGAGCCCCTTCTATGACTTGCCCTAATTTGAATATATCCTCCCTGTGGACAAATAAAAACCTTGAAGACCCATGTTCATCATGTCTTATTGAATGTTAAGGTTCAAACATAATATTGATATTAAAAAATTTGTATTTTTTACTAAAATTTTGAATTAAAGTATCCTTTTAGCTTCATACCATAAATGACTACATCTCTTTTCACATGTCTCTGTGCTCCAGGCAATAGTAATAAAGAATTTGCAGAAGACGTCTCAGGAGCGAGGAAGAGCGAAGGGAGAGTAATCAGTTTTGCTCTGTATTTGATTGCCAAGGATTATTGTCTCATGACCATATCAGGAAAATTGGCCGGTGTTTCTTTTTATGGCAAGTTGTGCTGGAGAGTTGACCCAACTCACTGCGAGATCGTGGGGAGGATTCTGAATGGATGGATGAAAGAGAGGAGCCCGGCGACTAGAATGGGAGAGGCCATAACATTTGATTTGTTGCAAAGCATCCTAGAAGTATTGCCTGTTTGTTATTATGACAATTTTGAAGTTATTATTTTCAGGTTATGCATGCTCTGGATGTTCTTTGGTGCATTTAGGGTTTCAGAGTTTCTGGGATCAGTAGAGAAAGCAGGAGTATTGCATTGCGAGAAATGTCTAGAGCAGAGGCAGCACGTGGTGCTGTGAAAAGTTGGTGTGGACCTGGCCAAGTACGGTAGGCCTTCATTCATGATCAGTTCAGTCATGGCTTTGGCACAGTTGAGGTGGGATTGAGGCCAGATCAGTAGTATAGAGCTGTTGGAGATCTAGATGCTATGAGGTTTACATGAGGAAATAAGAGGATTTTGTGGGACTGTGGGGGAGGTTAGGGTGTGCAACAAGCTAATAATGCTTTGTTTTTTACTGTAGGGTGTGTGAGTGGTCCAGAGAAGAGTACATTGTTAACGTGGAGAGTAGGAATCATTTTGTGTGGTGGACAGCTAAGTACTTGGATTAGCAGATTTATGAACGGAGCCTTGGACTAACCAGTCACAGTCATGAGGTGATATGGTGGGGTTGGAGCGTGATGTGATAGGGCAACCTATTGCCTTTCTTAGCAAGTCTGGTTTCCTGGCTGGCCCTGACATGCTACTCATACACTTGGGGGAGAATGATCTAGTTAAGTTGTCTGGCCTGATGCTTCTGCAGCACATGAAAGAGGATTTGCTACGGTTTATGAGGACATTTGCAGGAACATGCCTGCTTTGTAAGGAATTTGTGCCTAGAAGACAGTGGAGAGGGGCTTTGCAGCAATCAGCCATTGACAAAACCAGGAGGAAGCGCAACAGAGTGAGGTGGGTTTTCTTTATGGCAATGAACATTGAGGTGCTATCGTATGGTTGCATTAAGGAAGAGGATTAGTTTGTGTTTTGTAATGATGGGTTAGATAGTTTGGGAAAGCTTATTACCTGATAGAACTGGGGGAGAAAGCAGAGGTGTCTATGAATAAGGAGGCAAATGATGTGTTGTGGGGCAAGAAAACGCCCTCTGGGGTTTTTCCTGGTTGGAGGTAGTTTGGGGGATGGAGAGTTAGATACTGGTTTATCCTCCCCTCGGGAGGGAGAAGGGGAGCACAGAGGAGGGGAAGACTGCATGTGGAGCTTTGGAGCAAGACAATGAGACTGCATTGGAGGATGTTTGGTAGGGTAAGTGAGAGAGAGACCGAGGATTGCAAGGCAGATGGTGAATGACAAGTGAAAGAATGAGGGTGGGGCATGGAGATACGGGGGTGTGAACGGTTAGTAGACATTGAGAATTTTTATGAATTGAAGAAGTTGACGTTGTGATAAAGTTGTATTGAAGTTAACAATTATACCGCAAACCCTGTCTTAATAAAGTGGCCATTTCCACTTCATAATGGAGGTTGTGGGATTATTTCATGAACATAGACACAAGGGCACAATGGGAATGAATTAAATTTTACTTTTAAACCCAGTATCATGCATGATAACTAAACTGATTTATGGTCAGACCTGCTAACTAATCTTGCCTTAGATCACATAAAATCGTGCCTCTCTCTTTTTTCAGATGATCCTCTCTGAAAATTTATAGGTGCTACATTTCCCGAAATCCGTCGGGATAGCTGGTGGAAAACTTGGACTATCCCAGCACATCCGGAATGCCCGGTCACTCTATGAAAAATGAACTTCCCTTGTGTCAGCTGTGACTGGACTCATCAACCTTCCCATCCAAGCCTGGTCTTCTTCACTGCTACTCTGGAGAGGAAAGTGCTCATAATTTTATCAGGGAGTTGGAGGTGAAGGGGTCCTAGTACTTCGCTCGGCAATTAAAGCATGTGAGGCTTCAGTAACTTTAGAGTTACTTTAATGTCTTCGCAGGTGGCAAACCTAGACTTCTGGGTCACGCTTTGATGTGTGAAGTGTGGAGGCTCCTGCATCCAGTCGATGCCTCCAACATCTGCTCTTCAGTCTAGTCTGAACTAGATTCCAAACATGTTCTGAATCACAAAAATGTTCACACCTTCCAAGTACATACTGAAGTCTCTCACTTAACTACTATTGTGAATCCAACAGCTGTACTCTACACAAATGCATCATTTTGATTTGCTTCTGGCCGGTTGAAATGTACCCAGGAGACCTGCAGCTTGTGTCTCAATACAGTTTCAACCTACATGTTATTACATCTTCTTCCCCTAATTCTAATAAGGAACTATAGTGCAGTGGCGGCTCGGCCGTTATGGCGGAGGAGCGTTGCCCCGCTTGCTGCCATCACAGCAGGCCCACCATTCATAAAATGGTAAAAAATACAATTGTATCATGGGTGGCAGGCTCGGGCTGCTCCAGAGCGAGGGCTGATTAGTGCAATTGCACTGTTAGGTCAGCCCCCTGCTAGTGCGCATGAAAGATTGGCTGGGTGTCTACAGCCAACCAATCTGACCTGCGCATTTCAGAGCCTGCAACCTCAAAGCTGAGAAGGAGCCGAGGGATTGCAACCGCAGTCCCCCAGCCTCATAATGAGTGCTAGATTATCCTGCTCCAACCAATCCTGGCACAAGGGAGGAAGTCCCTCTCTTTCCGCTCGAGAGTGCAAGAAGAAGAGACAGACAGCGACCGGACCCTGTGGCCAGCAGCATACTTCTGGTACGTTTTTTTGGGCATTCCGCCCCGCCAGATGTTAATGTTTCTGGCCGCTACTGCTACAGTGTTCATAGAGCTCATAGAATGTACCTGCACTTGAAGAGATTTTACTGGAGACCATATTAGAATCCGTCACTTATTCTGCAGAAAAATGAATATGAAAATGGTCTAATTTCTGCTGCTCCATGTTCCTGAAATATGTGAGCCTCTAAAAAACTTTAGTTGTCTGTCAAGAACTCATGTCATCACACAACACACAAATGAACACATACACATGCAAACAGAAACAACAAGCATTGACAAAGCCAATAGGTTTTGCTAATGCAAGATCTATTTTCTTTATTTTCAGCCATGTTATATTAGCAGTGCAGTCATTGATGTGCAACTTGTCTAAGAACAACTTACGAAGCCAAAAAATCTTGGATCGGCGAATCCTTTTAGCTTTGCAAATGATCGTTAAAGTTAGTGCTGAGTTGAGTCAAGTGGCCCCTTGTAAAAGTACAGAGAGTCGGATGCGGACCCCGGGCCGTACTTTGGGCATCACTGAGCAGCAGCAGCCGACACAGGTAAGCACAGTGGGCGGAGTGGGTCAACAGATGACGGAATAGGCACAATTAAATAAATAAATAACACCTATTCCATCTTCTGTCGGCTTCATCATCTGCGACACCCTGCCCCGCCACACCACGGTTACCTGTGCCGGCTGCTGCTGTCAGTGAGTCTAAAGACATTTTTCTATAAAAAAAAAATAGAATGGCTGCACACGACTCTTATTTAACATGAAACAACGGGATGATTTGGGTGTATATTTCCAGGTTCATATATTTGCTATTAATATGGAGGAATTATATGATTTATAACCACCATAATAAGCCTAATTTGTTTTGGAAGTTTCTAATTCTTATTTTATAAACAACCACTTATTGGTGGCAGTAAAATTTGAGAAAGCACTCCCAAAAATATGAAGCTTTACTTAAAAGCAAAAGGTCCGCAGAGCGTACTTTGAGCCTCATTGGCGATCTCACCTCCCTAGTCTAGTGCTTCGAAATAAGTCGCTTTACTGCCACACTAGACACAAAGCAGAGGCAGGTTGATAGTGCCCTTTCACATGAAACGCACTGTGCAGTGACAATATTTGACCGATGCATGACTAAACTTTAGATCTACATGAGGAGTGCTTTGTGTCTTGCCTTTGTTGCTTTGAAATAAAGTGCTTCGGGCCAGTTCACAGTCTTTTCGGCGCTGTCAGTCAGTGAACTTTCTCTCAAATTGTCTACTGGCGGTACATTTTGTATTCTGTGTCCCTTCTAGGCAATCAACCAAGAAGCGCACTCTATTTCGAGAGATGCGCCTGCATGTGCATTGGGGCGTGCACTTGCAGAAGTATGTATTCTTCCTTCAAAAGGTGACAGGCCTTGTAAGTGATTTCAAGTGAGTAAGATATGGCATAGCCTCAAAGGGCGACATTTTGAATGCTCTGACAATACCAACGGGTAGCAAAGAAAACAACAGGTGTGACAATTTTCCAGCTCAGTCGAACTCCCTTTATCATCCTCGTGAGGGTGAACAGCTGAGTTGAGTCCGTGACACTTCTTGCCGCAGGCGGTCACCTATCTGAGCTATTTCACCTGCTGCATTCTTCCTGCGAGGAGGGGTGTGCACCTGTTCCTTGTGCTACACAAGGGTTGCAATGACAGCCAGTCTATACATATGCACATTGGTCTACTGCAACTTAAAGGCCGCGGAGTCAGAAGCCCTTGCACGTTTAGTTGAAGAGAAATTACATAGGAAAAAGGTCTCATATTCACACTCAACTCCATATAGATGGGTGTGTGTGTGTGTGTGTGTGTATGTATATATATATCCCAAATTGCATCAGCAAGTTAAGGCCGCACTCTGACTGCAGGTAAGGAAACACCCTTTATTTTCACAATGGCAGGCAGCTTCTCATTCCGTGAATTTGTCCTCTGGCTTGACGCGTTTCAAGGATTTCTCTCCTCCTCCGCTTTCAAATCGGTAATTTTCATGCGTGTCAATATATATATTGGAAGAAAAGGTTGCCCTCGAGTGGCGCCGCACTTCAGGTAGGTTGCCACATCTTTATTGAAGGTTGCAGCGTTACAGGGATGCGGCCAGGAAACATCAGTGGCCTTACGCGTTTCGGGCATTGCGCCCTTGCTCACAGGCCTCCGTAGTCATCAGCAATTATGGCAGCCACATGACACAATTTATATTTTAAAGTTTGCCTATACAGGTTTCCGGACGAATTGCATGATGGTACTTGCAGTGCTGCCAAATGCCCCAGTGGGCTCTGCTGTTGCTCGACACAATCTCACCCAAGTGGGTTACGCCTCAGAGACCACCTCCTTATGAGCGCTGCCGTGTACTGCCCTTCACAAAGCGGTCTACCTGTCCGGTGCAGACAACACGTCGTGTCACCTTGGAACTGCTCCTCACAGCAGTGCGGCTCTTTGACTGGAGGCGCCGCATAATACTGGAAGAAAAGGTTGCCCTCGAGTGGAGCCGCACTTCAGGTAGGTTGCCGCATCTTTATTGAAGGTTGAAGCGTTACAGGGATGCAGCCAGGAAACATCAGTGGCCTTACGCGTTTCTGGCATTGCGCCCTTGCTCACAGGCCTCCGTAGTCATCAGCAATTATGGCAGTCACATGACACAATTTATATTAGTCCGCCTATACAGGTTTCCGAACGAATTGCATGATGGTACTTGCAGTGCTGCCAAATGCCCCAGTAGGCTCTGCTGTTGCTCGACACAATCTCACACTGAAGGACTGGACTTTTAAAAGAACCAGCGGTGCCAGGGAACAACACCTATAACCTTCATGGGATACCTGTTTCGGCGCACAAGTGACAGAGACACGGTACACTTCCTTCGGCGTCAAAGATCAGCGTTTATTTACTGCAGGGAAACAAGAGTCATTAGAAGTACATCGGCATGTAGGTTCTGCGAGTCTGCTTCAAATTGCATATGTAGGTCGCTCTCTTTTATACAAAATGTTGCCATTGCACAACATGCGAACAAAAGATTACAACCCAGTTCCCACAGTAAACTTCAAAAGGGTCGCTTTCATGTTTTCAGAACCCCGGAACATAGTTACAGTAGCGATGCCGGTTCCCAACTGTAAAAGCACATCTTCCCACCATTAGGCACACCCATTAGAGTTGTAAATGACCAGGAAAAGAGACAAAAGCAGCTGCAAGGAAGTCAGACACGTGTAGAGAAAAGAGTGTGGGGGTAATATCGGAAGCATGATCGTAGGATCAAAGAGTTGAATCCTATCGCCTGCACGGCTGTCACAATAGACCGGCACGACCAGATTACCCTCAAGCTGAGTCATCTGCCTTCGCTGTGTCATTCCTCCGGCCATAAAGACGCATGAAAGGAATATGCGTCTTCCGTAAGGCTTGGGAAACAGAAGGTCAGGAGGCGAACAGTTACCTGCTCGCTGACTACGTGAGGGCAAGAAACAAAATGGATGCCGTATCTAAAATGGAACCCGAGGGTTCAGATGAAGAACACGTAATATTAGGCGAACCCTATCAGGTAGTGTAGCGAAAATGCGTACACTTATCGAACTCACCATTTACGGTTCGTAGATACCAAACTCGTCCATATTCGGTAATGCCCAAAACGTCGTAATAATTTTTACGGAACCTCAGACGCTCCTTTTGCCCTCATGTAGGCAAGCACTAGTCGGAATCATAATCGATTTCGATATTCATCAGATCATTTAGATGTTGCTGATACATTATTCTATCCATCAATGCCTCTTTGGTGACAACTGGCTGTCTTATACACGTTGTAGCACAAAGGCCACATAAGGCAGGACCACATTGCACACAAAGACAACATGTGAATAGGAACGTCACAACAGCCCCTATGATCATTAGAATCTTCCAACCCCAAGTCGATATCAGGCCCCAAAACCATCCCAGAAGCGTCCAATTTCCTTCGTCCACGTGTATGGATTCCGAAATTTTGTGCAACTTAGAGATGGCTTGATAAACCGTTGGAGCGTTATCAGGTATGAATATGCAGCAGCTCGAATGGATGACCTTACACACACCACCTCTATCTGCTAGAACAACGTCTAGAACCATACGGTTCTGTAACGTCATCAGTCTATCCGCCTGAAGCTCGGCTGTCAAATTACCAAGGGCATTTGCAGTTATGTTGGCAGTTGATTCTACTACACGAGTTAACTGCCTCAGGTTCCTGCTATTGACCATAGGGCCCCAAAACGGTAGGAAACCCTTAAAGAAGTCTCCTGCTTCTTGACCGGCAGTATCTTCTTTGTTAACAACACCTCTCACAACTCTAGTTCTGTGATAATTTGAGGCAACAGTGAACGTTGGAGGCAAAAGATTTGCAATGTAGCAGGTACCCGAGAAGTCATGAGGTAACCACGTATAGGCTCGATCATAACATACAAAATAGGTACCCTTGGCAGTTAGGAAGACAGGGGATGAGAGCGTTGGTAAGACATACGTTTCAGTACACGCACTCTCCCCAAACTGAGCTCTCGGATTTCGACCAAGACCTTTCAGGCAGAAGTTACCAAGGTGAGGTACAATCCATATCGGTGATGAGCTTTTAAGCTGTCTATCACCTACTGATACACTATACTCAGTCTCACCTAGTTCCTTATATGCTCACACCTCCTCCTCAGCGATAAGCGATGCGTAAAAAATATCTCTATCTAAATCCGCAATAGCTCTCGCCAGAGTCTTGTGGTACGGGCCAGGACCAAAGTTTGCTGAGCGTGGTTCTCGATGGGGGTAGGAATCTAGTGCGCTGCGGAACATAGTTTGGAATGCTCGAGCTGACCCTTGTGAGCTATAAGGCAGCACCAAGTACGGAATACCCTTATCCATGGTATGTGGCATTAACCCACACACCCAACAATTGGTAGTGTTTACCACTAACTGATGCTGATGCAAGAGTTGAATAAAGGAGTTGTTTCTAAATTCTGCACGTCTGGCTTGTTCGTGTTGAGGCAGAAGATGAAAGGAATGTGGAGAGACAGTTGAAACGAAATTTAGATCATGAGATGGAAGAGTAGGTATAGTAGAAGGCAGTAAGAATTGGGACCCAAAATATACTCCCCCTACCAGTAACATAGATACAGTCAGGAACAATATGAAAACCTGTAGCAAAAACCATTTTGTACGAAACACCTTATCTAATGCAGATCTTTGCGCCAACATTTTCTCTCTTTTCGACAGCTCAGACAATGACGATTCCATCCTCTAACGACCGTCCGCGACGTTCTTGACGCACTTCGTTCTGAGTAGCGATTATCAATTCCCAGGAGTTCCCAGAAAATGACAAAAGAAACCGACCTAGTGCCGATAGCTGCTAAACAGAAGGAAGTACCCGCACGGCCCTACGGCCAACCTGGATGATAGGTTCCAACTAAATTGAACATTCAATTTATTAACATTCTTGGCTGTACGAAAAGGAAAAAGATATAATATACAATGTCCACTATGTTCAGGGCAAGTGTGAAACCTAAAACCAAAAATCTTTTTATTAGTTTCTTGTACGTGGACGAAGAAAGTATCGGCTGCTCCCAGGGCGAGTCTGATCATCAAATAGTGGATTGGACGGCAAATGAGTGTCCGATTGTTCAGATGACTGTTCAGCCCTCGAATTTTCCAGGGCTGACGGAAAGGAAATTGTTTGAGGGGAACCAACAAGGGTGTCAGAGACAAGCTGAGCTTCGCTGAATGGGACAAAACGTTGTGGAACGTCGGTTTCAGATGAAGTAAAACCTCTTCTCATCCAGGTGTCCGACGGCAAAGGAAGCGGGACCTTCTTGGTGTGGGTAGCATGTACCCAGTGCTTCCGTCCCTCCAGCCGAACTGCTGTCCTCGTTGCTAGTTGCACCTGGTATGGTCCCACGAATCTCGGCTCAAGGTTCCGTTTTTGGCCGAAATTACGGACAAGGATCCAGTCCCCTGGTTGGAGCCGATGACCAGGACCCTCTGTTCGTGACGGCAGAGCCTCAAAGACCTGTTGATGAATCAAACTCAATTTAGCAGTCAGATCATGAAGATAATCAATCAACATCGGATATTCGATTCTATCAAACTCTTTAGGCCTTGGGACTCCCCATACATTAGCAGGACGACCGAACACAATCTCGTATGGGCTAAGCCCTACTCGTGAGTGTACAGTTGCCCTGGTCGATAGGAGAGCTAGAGGCAAAGCGTCGGGCCATGATAAACCAGTTGTTGCCTGAATTTTAGCCAATTTTAGTTTTAGGGTGCCATTGTATCCTTCCACCAAGCCCGCTGATTGTGGATGATTGGCACTATGAAATTTTTGATTTATACCGAGGCCACGACACACACTCTTCATCACACTTCCCACGAACTCACTTCCGTTATCTGACCATACAACCCGAGGCATTCCATATCGGGGAAAATACTCCTTGAGCAAAATTTTTGCCGTGGATAAGGCAGTATTATCCTTAAGGGGGTAAGCCTCAATCCATCTGGAGAATGCACATACCACAACCAACACATATTTCAAGTTGTTACACCTCTCCATGTGGATGAAGTCCAACTGGATAACTTCGAAAGGGTACGTAGGAGGGGCAAAATGGCCAGGTGGAGTGGGAGTGCCCTTACCAGGATTGTGCATCAAACATACCATACAATTCTTGACCACTCTCTCTGCACACTTAGTAATCCCATCATTCTTCCATACATGAGACAACAACTTGCATATGCCTTTTGTGCTTATGTGTGCTGTACCATGGGCCATTGTAACGACAGCGAGCACATACGCATCTGGTAACATCCATCTCTGTTTCTCTGACAAATCAACCCAACATCCGTTCTCATCCAGCCTTCCCGTGCTCTCTTTCCATTTAGTCTTTTCCGTCTCAGTGGCTTCATTCTGTATTCCCTTCACACTCTCAATCGTGTCATCGCACATACTAGTCTCCGTTGGCCATCTCACTGAACTCGTAACATACATTCGATTCGTCAAATCTTTAGCTGTCTCTTTAGCCGTCTCATCAGCAAACGCATTACCACGACCCACATCATCCGTCACTTTCTGATGCGCACTACATTTGATTACGGCCACCTGTTTAGGCAATGTGAGTGCATCTAAAAGGCCATTCACAAGCTGACCATGCTGAATCTTCGTGCCGTGCGACGTAAGGAATCCTCTTTCTCTCCACAATCGCCCAAAACTATGGACCACACCAAACGCATACTGGCTATCCGTAAACACATTCACCCGTTTATCTTTAGACAACACACACGCTCTTGTCAAGGCGATCAGCTCAGCAGCCTGAGCCGAATTCTGACTCAATCTTGCGCTTTCTACAACCGTACTCAATGTTACTACAGCATACGCAGTCGTCACATCACCATTCGGCAACTTAAAACAGGAACCATCCACATACAAAGTACCATCGGGATCTACCAATGGAGTATCTTTTAGGTCAATACGACCCTTTGTTTCCTCTTCAGTTCTTAGATAACAGTCATGTAGTGCTTCACCACTTGACTCCGTGTCGATCGGCAGCAATGTTGCTGGATTCAACACATTACATCGTTTTATCCGTATATGACTAGCCAGTAACGTTAACTCATATCCAGACAATCTTGCGCTCGTCAAATGTTGAGTCTTCGTTCGGTTCAAAAGAGTGTCGACTGCATGCGGAACCATCACCGTAAGCATATTATCCATGACCAGACCTGCGGACTGTCGAATGGACGCCGCAGCTGCCGCTGTTGCTCTTAAACAACTCGGCAAGGCTCTAGCTACTGGGTCTAAAGTCGAAGAAAAATAGGCGCATGGACGTTGTTTGCCGCCAAAAGGTTGTGTCAGAACACTCAATGCACAACCATCCCTCTCGTGAACGTATAGGGTAAACGGCTTACTGTAGTCAGGAGTACCCAACACAGGAGCCGAACACAACGCATCACGCAATTCAGAAAAACCTTTCTGACACTCTAAATAGGTAACTTCTTGACAACAATATTGTAGCTTAGAAGGTGATACTTTGTGATGTAAGTTATGCAGATAATGCAATAATGATACTGTTGCTGTTTTGCAAATAGCTTCTGTATCAGCTGCCACTAGCAGGTCGTCAACGTATTGAATCAAAGCCGCACCCGTCGGTAACACAAAGGCATCAAGCTGACTTTTAAGTGCTTGACTGTAGATTGACGGACTCTCACAGTAGCCCTGTGGAGCGCGTTTTAGCCGAAAACTGCGACCACCTAATGCGAATCCGAATAGGTCTCTGCTTTCCTCAGCAATCGGAATACTAAAGAAAGCATTCTTTAGATCGATCACCGTGAACCAGGAGGCAGAGGCCGGAATCATTGTTAGCAAGGCCGTGATATCAGGGACCACGGGAAATTGTGGAATCACTATTTTATTTACTTCTCTCAAATCTATTACGAAACGATACACAGGAGGTTTTAATGGGTCAGTTCGTTTCAAAATAGGCAATACAGGGCTATTACACACGTTTCCACGAGTTTCTTCAACAACACCTTTCTTAATTAGATCATGAACGATTGCTAACAGTGCTCGCTCACCATCAAGAGAGATACGATATTGAGGTAAACGTGGTAATCGCACATTTGGTTTCAATTGAATCACATAAGGTGGAATGTCCAGTAGGCCCACATCATTGGGACCTGTGGCCCATAGAGACGCAGGAAGGGAACTCAATTCCGGTGGGAATTTATCGATCGTCAAGTACATAGGAGAGATCACTCTCCGACCTAATGTAAGCTCCACTCCTTCGGGAGAGCAATACAAAGTCGCATATAGTCGTTTCAACAAATCCAGGCCCAAAAGATTCTCACCACAGCCGGTAGATAGAATCAGCGGAGCCTTCAGCTCACGAGGACCAATCGTAAGAGGCAAAGGGCTAGAGACGGGGTTGCTAACAGGGGCGCCAGAGAATCCAACGGAAACGTTCGTTAAGCCAGACAAAGGTGCGCCAGGGAGTTTCGAATGCATGATGGAACTTTTCGTCGCACCAGTGTCTAACAGAAAAGGCTCAACTACACCCGATGTAGCCACTGCAACGTAAGGTCCACTCTGATCAACCGGAACTGATACTACTCCCTCTCTTTGTCGGTGGCTGTCCTAGTAATGGTCGTTTGCAACAGTCTCATGTTCTACGTAATAATCGTCCACATTATATTGTGCAGATCGAACTGACCCCGCATTTCGCTGGTCAAAACAATTATTCATATCTGATGGATTTTGAGGACGATCAATTTGATTTTGGGGGGCACCGCGACCTCTACCTCGTGATGCCTGTTGAGGACCACCACCACGGTTTCCTCGTGTTGACACACCATTTAGACGGTCACGTAAAGCAGGACAATCATATTTTATGTGTCCCTCTCTTCTACAATATGCGCACTGATTATACCCAAGTGAAGATCTATAGTCAGAGTTGTCAGAACGCGGCTGCATCCTATCGGGCTGTGCTCGCGGTCGATACTGCTGTTGCGAATCATTTTGATGTGATCGTAGAGGATATGCTTGCTGCAACAAAACCTTCGTTTTGAGCTCCTTCGTTTTCTTATCTGCACGATCACTTTCTTCCTTTTCCCTATTCTCATAGTATTGGGCCGTTGCTAATATCTGTGCAGTGGTTGAAACAGCCCATGCACTTTCTGAATTCTTCAATTTGTTGCATAGCTCAGGCACCAAATTCGACACGAACTTGTCGACAAACAACCGCTGACCTCCCTCGGAGCCCATGTCCTGACCGCTGTGGTCGACAAACGCTTCCTCAAACCTTGTAAAGAAATCCGAGACACTCTCGTCCTTCTTTTGTTTACAGGCTGATAATTTATCCCAATTCACCCTCATCGCCGGCATGAGAGTTTTCATGAGCGTAATGATTTTCTGAGGTAAATCCAAGATCAACTGCTCAGGCTTAGCCCCACCGACTTGTAATGCATCGGCCGCTATCAGTGCAGCCCAATCACCACCTAACTCATTTGCGTGGTTTGCTTGGCGAATTTTCGCCCAAACTGGTTGTGGTACAACATTACCAAACAACATGTCGATGTCGGCAAGGTTCATAACAGAAGCTTCCACCAATTGGGATAGCTCCTTATAATAACCAGCCGGATTCTTACGCGGATCAGGCAAAGATTGCTTCACTTGCAAAACTTCCGATCGTTTCCATGGGAGGTGTATCCATACTCTTCGAAAATGTGGTAAAACCGCAGGGTTAGCTTGCGGATCACCAGGCACCCAAAGTGGCGGAACCTCTCTCATAGGATACTGACCAGGAGCCGCTTTCCAATTCTCAGTGGCATCATCAAATGACACTCGAGAATGCACTATGGATCTGAACGCTAACAAACGTTCCAAGGCACGTCGTACATCACCCCCTACAATCATACCGTTCGAAAAGTGACTCTGGAGTTCAGTTATATCGGGCGGTACGTTATCTAGATCATCGTTATACCATTCTTCCCTCAAAAAGTTGCACATTTCTTCGAACACGAATCTCTGCGTAGGCTCATTAAACTGAGAAAACGTGTCGAAGACCACATGTGGAGTGTAGTTAGCAGGGTGTCTTATCCATCTATGTGCCATAGTCACTAATGTCTCTTTTTCCCTTCCACTAGGGATCTGGCTCCGTCTCTGGGGAGTTTCGGAAAGATCAGACGGGAATAACTGACCAGAAAGCGGTGAATAAAGGGTAGCAACAGTGTTAGGGTTTCGATTCCGAACAGAAGGAGAAGAAGACAGAAGAGCAGGAGCAACAACATTAGAAGTGAAACTAGGCTTAGTAGAAACAGACAAGGTAGTTGGGGTAACAGGGATAACAGATTGAGGAGGTACAGATACAGGAGCAGTAGGAACAGGGGCAAGTGGTGGGACAAACGTAGGATTAACAACGGGCGGACCCGCAGCTGCTGGAACGACAGGAGGAGCGACAGGAGGAACTACAGGAGCCGTAGCACCCTGTGCATATGGAGGTGGCGATTTCATTAAATACGCTAACAAGGAATCCTCCTTCGAATCTTCTTCTTTCTTATCTAGACCAGTCGGTAAAACCGGATAACATTTATCTACACTCATGTGATGTAGTCTAGTGGAAACTTCTATTTCTTTTTCTTCTTTTTCTCGCTTACATTGTTGTACAACTTGCATTATCGGAACAAACCCTTCTTTTCGATCCCTTTTAAGCTGTTTGATTTCTTTCTGCTTGGCCTCTTTACGCCACAGCCGAAAAGAATCAAACATAGCTGGCCTAGCTTTCTTTTGAAATAATTTAGCTTCAAGATTATCTAAAATCGTAAGTTCAAAACTTCCATGTGGTGGCCAACTAAGGACACCGTCTTTTTTCGTGTAACGGACCCAATATTCATTATATATAATAGGGCCCACACCATGTCGACTATAGAGCTCATATATCGGAGTTCCAACTGGAGGTATCGGACACGAGTCCTCCAACCGGGAATCCATTGCGCAACATTTGAAGAAACCAAACAAACCACTATGGCTAGGCATCGTGCACACTAACCTAGTATCAAACTTCAAGGGTCACCGAAGTGCTAAATCTTCGTGTAAGACAAAACCCTCGGTTTTTGGCAATTGCAACTGTCAAATAACTACTAAGAACCACAACTAAGAACCACAAATGCAATGGAACCATGCAATACAACAAAGCTTCAATAAGCTACAACAAAGCTTCAATAAGCTACAACAACCACTAAGGACTGGGAGCGACCCACAAATACTTAACTCAGAACTTCAATGGCGTCACCAGGAAGGCCCGTCTATCGTCTCGCTTGTACGTAAGGTCTACGCCGGGCGTCGAAGACAGGTCGACAGTCAGGGCATCGGTCCGTTGCAGCCGTCAGGAGGCAGGAATCTTCGCAGGGAAAATCTTCGGGCCACTTATTTCGACAACAGGATCGATGAAGCGGGGTGCACCTTCCCTCGGAGATTTCACACGAAGTTCCTCACGATCATCAGGCTTTGGACCGGTACCGCTGATGTCGCCCCACGTTGGGCGCCAACTGAAGGACTGGACTTTTAAAAGAACCAGCGGTGCCAGGGAACAACACCTATAACCTTCATGGGATACCTGTTTCGGCGCACAAGTGACAGAGACACGGGACACTTCCTTCGGCGTCAAAGATCAGCGTTTATTTACTGCAGGGAAACAAGAGTCATTAGAAGTACATCGGTATGTAGGTTCTGCGAGTCTGCTTCAAATTGCATATGTAGGTCGCTCTCTTTTATACAAAATGTTGCCATTGCACAACATGCGAACAAAAGATTACAACCCAGTTCCCACAGTAAACTTCAAAAGGGTCGCTTTCATGTTTTCAGAACCCCGGAACATAGTTACAGTAGCGATGCCGGTTCCCAACTGTAAAAGCACATCTTCCCACCATTAGGCACACCCATTAGAGTTGTAAATGACCAGGAAAAGAGACAAAAGCAGCTGCAAGGAAGTCAGACACGTGTAGAGAAAAGAGTGTGGGGGTAATATCGGAAGCATGATCGTAGGATCAAAGAGTTGAATCCTATCGCCTGCACGGCTGTCACAATAGACCGGCACGACCAGATTACCCTCAAGCTGAGCCATCTGCCTTCGCTGTGTCATTCCTCCGGCCATAAAGACGCATGAAAGGAATATGCGTCTTCCGTAAGGCTTGGGAAACAGAAGGTCAGGAGGCGAACAGTTACCTGCTCGCTGACTACGTGAGGGCAAGAAACAAAATGGATGCCGTATCTAAAATGGAACCCGAGGGTTCAGATGAAGAACACGTAATATTAGGCGAACCCTATCAGGTAGTGTAGCGAAAATGCGTACACTTATCGAACTCACCATTTACGGTTCGTAGATACCAAACTCGTCCATATTCGGTAATGCCCAAAACGTCGTAATAATTTTTACGGAACCTCAACCCAAGTGGGTTACGCCTCACAGACCACCTCCTTATGAGCGCTGCCGTGTACTGCCCTTCAAAAAGTGGTCTACCTGTCCGGTGCAGACAACACGTCGTGTCATCTTGGAACTGCTCCTCACAATAGTGCGGCTCCGTGACTGGACGCGCCGCATAATACTGGAAGAAAAGGTTGCCCTTGAGTGGAGGCGCACTTCAGGTAGGTTGCCACATCTTTATTGAAGGTTGAAGCGTTACAGGGATGCGGCCAGGAAGCATCAGTGGCCTTACGCGTTTTGGGCATTGAGCCCTTGCACACAGGCCTCCGTAGTCATCAGCAATTATAGCTGTCACATGACACAATTTATATTTTAAAGTCCGCCTATACAGGTTTCCGGAAGAATTGCATGATGGTACTTGCAGTACTGCCAAATGCCCCAGTGGGCTCTGCAGTTGCTTGACACAATCTCACCCAAGTGGGTTACGCCTCACAGACCACCTCCATATGAGCGCTGCCGTGTACTGCCCTTCACAAAGCGGTCTACCTGTCCGGTGCAGACAACACGTCGTGTCATCTTGGAACTGCTCCTCACAGCAGTGCGGCTCCGCGACTGGACGCGCCGCATAATACTGGAAGAAAAGGTTGCCCTCAAGTGGAGCCGCACTTCAGGTAGGTTGCCAGATCTTTATTGAAGGTTGCAGCGTTACAGGGATGCGGCCAGGAAACATCAGTGGCCTTACGCGTTTCGGGCATTGCGCCCTTGCTCACAGGCCTCGGTAGTCATCAGTAATTATGGCAGTCACATGACACAATTTATATTTTAAAGTCCGCCTATACAGGTTTCCGGAAGAATTACATGATGGTACTTGCAGTGCTGCTAAATGCCCCAGTGGGCTCTGCTGTTGCTCAACATAATCTCACCCAAGTGGGTGACGCCTCACAGACCACCTCCTTATGAGCACTACCGTGTACTGCCCTTCACAAAGCGGTCTACCTGTCCGGTGCAGACAACGTTGTGTCATCTTGGAACTGCTCCTCACAGAAGTGCGGCTCCACAACTGGACGCGCCGCATAATATATATATATATATATATATATATATATGGTCTAGAAAGCACGCTTTTGTTTATTTGGTGTAAATCCATTCAGTAGTTTTTGAGAAATATCGAAATTTACAGATATTGATATTTGGGAATTCTGCCATCTGATTGGCTGAGGAGTTACGAGCACGAGCTTGCTGGTTATTGGTTGCGAGCGGTGCGAGCGGTTGCAACTAGGAAGTGTTGGCCGCTATTTTGTGATTCCGTTGAAGCGAGTAAGGGGGAAAAAGGGCAAAAAAAGTAGGAAAGGAGGGTAGGAGCACTGTAAGCTCTGTGGGGGAGTGTGAAGCAAAGTATTCTTTCCTACCGGTCTGAAAGTGCGGTGTTGCTAAGAGTGACATGATGCTTAGATGATATGCTGCTACACTCGGGTATGAAACCGAGAGCCTACACCGCGAGCTCATTGTTGTAAAGTGATGTGCTCTGGTCTTTGTAGCATACGTGTGCAAGTAGTGTTAGTACACGTTTATACCATACAGCGAACTACTGACCGCTATCGTGGGTTTATACTACACCCGAAGCGGGAATTGAAGTACTCACGCCTACCGGTGTGAAGACTTGGGGATCAAACCGAAGTGATTGCTTTAAAGGTATGGGCTCTGGGCGATGTAGTATACGTGTCCAAGTAGTGTTAGTAGGTGTTTATACTATACAGGGAGTGGGAAGCGAACTACTGACCGCTACCGTGTGTGTATACTATACCGGAAGCGAAGTACTCACGCTTATCGGTGTGAAGACTTGGGGATCAAACCGAGCTGATTGTTGTAAAGTGATGGGCTCTGGGCGCTGTAGGATACTAGCCTCTGTAGTATAACTGTGTAAGTTGTGTTAGTATGTGTTTATAGTATATAGGGAGTGGGTGGCAAAATTCTTTCTCCTACTGGTCTGAAGACTCGGGGATTAAACCGTGAGCCTAAATCGGGCGCTCATTGCTGTAAAGTGATATGCTCTGGGCGCTGTAGTATAGCTGTGGAAGTAGTGTTAGTTTGCGTTTATATAATATAGGGAATGGGAAGCGAACTACTCACTCCTACCGGTCTGAAGACTCCTGGATGAAACCATGAGCTCATTGCTGTAAAGTCATGTGCTCTGTGTAGTATACCAATGTAAGACATAGTAGAATGTTAGTATGTCATTCTACTAGAATGTAAGTATGTAATGTTAGAATGGAGGGCTGTCATGAGGGGAACCTTGGGGAGTTAGTACACGACGCTGGAGAAGACGGTTGCCTTGCTGTCTGCTCCTGTTGGTGGGTGTTTAAGGTGTCTTGTTTTTCTGCAATAAATTTACTTATCAGATCCACTGCTGTCTGCCTCTTCACTACATAAATTTGGCAATGAGCGGGAAAAGGTAAAGAGAAGGCAGCAGTCACCAATACTTCAAAGTTGCTTGTGTTGTGCTGAAGACCCGTTTTCTTCGTGTAGCTGTTTCTACTCATCCCAGGGTCGTCGGCTCATTGAACTATGTCATCCGACCTCTGGTAGGATTTATATCTTTAGATTTTGCGCTTCCTCTGCCTCTTCACTACACTCTGGTCGCTGTACTACACCTGTGTAAGTAGTGTTAGTATGCGTTTATACTAACCAATGCATCATGGTCCTAGGGAGTGCGACCCCCCAGGCGCATCTCATATAATGTTCCGGGGTGAGCATCCGCGGGACATTTATGTTTGCTATTAGAGGGAGGGTGCATGGCTTCCACCCTGTGAAAGCAAATACTTGTTTGACTAGTTGAAGCGAGAGGAGGAAAACCTTGTATCACTTTAATAGAGCGGATCCGTATGGTAAAAATGGAGAAAAAAAAGCGGGGTCTCACTCGTTGATTTAAATTAGGCTCCTGGTGGGTAATGTTCCATGGCTAATCCTAATATTATATTGCGGGGTCTCTGTAGGACTGGGGATCTTAATGTCACATGTAAATCAGGCGCGGAAGGGCACAGAGACGTTTCGTAGCCTAGGGGATCGCCACCTTCTCGGGTGTTGTTTACTAATTGTTCGGGGGGCTTCGAGGCCAACTGAAGTCTGGAGATTGCCATTCTCCGGGGCTTTACTTAAATATGCAGGGTGGGCCTCGGCAAATCCTGAAGTCATGGTGGTCCTAGGCAGTGCCTTATTGGTTCTGTAATCACACGGGCAGTACTCTTGGTGTTATAAAGTGATACACGCATAGAACCCTTGCAGTTGTAGAATTACGCAGGCTTCATTTATGTAATAATCTATTGGTTTATATTTGGTAGGTGCACCACAAAATTACAAATGTTTTCTCTCTAAACCTCCTATAAACAGACAATTTTCACAATAAACTACAGACAAGTGTTGTCAGAAAAAAACCTATACACTCACTTATTTATGGAAAAAAAAATCTTTATTAAACAACACAAATAAATGGAAACACAAATTTATTAGAACAAACAACAGTATAACATAAAATACGTGGGTGGGACTCCTCCGGAAGCAGCGTACAAAAGCTGAAAGACAAAAATGAAACATAAGTATGTGTGCCATGTGGAAGAGAAAAAGAAAGGTAGTCCGAATGAAAGGAAGATAGTGAAAATGGGCGGGAGAGGGAGTGGGTGGAAGGGAGAAGGGGAGGGAGAGTCAAAAGAACAGAGGGAGGAGGAGACAGAGCATCAGCCTATTGCACCCAGCCCTCAGTGTTTACGTCCCGTCACCCGTTTGTCTAGGACGCTGGGGTCCGCGAGAAAGAGTGTGGTCGAGCAAGTCCTTAAAATGAAACATATGAATGAGGCCAGGGATTAAATTATTAGCTACGGGAATATTGCTTGCCTGCACCTGTGCACCCAGGGTGCAGCACCCCAGCACCTTCCCCTGCACTATGCTCAATTGTAGCTCCTGCGCACCGAGGCTTCACTGCTCACCTGTCACCATTGGTGTGTTCAACGACGTGTTGATGCAAGCTCCGAGTCCGGGGTACCTTTGTGGGGTGGGAGAGCAGGTCTCCGGTCGGGGACGGTTTCTTGATACCGCGATGGAAGGCGTTAGACTGCCGAGGGCATCATCACAGGGTGAGCACCCGCTTCACGCATTTTCGGTAAATTCAGTGTCTGAAAAGGGAGAAATAATTTAATGGTGGAAACGTCTGGAGGTAAATGAAGGTTTATT
Organism: Lissotriton helveticus; assembly: GCF_964261635.1. Lineage (NCBI taxonomy): Eukaryota > Metazoa > Chordata > Amphibia > Caudata > Salamandridae > Lissotriton > Lissotriton helveticus. The sequence goes on from NC_136061.1 coordinate 1,781,545,719, forward strand.
TCAAGCTTAATAGAAAACACCAGTTGAGTGCATCCTTCGTTTTTGAAGTACGATCTACCAACTGTTAGTGGTAATCGTGGTTCAAAGAGGAGTTGGACGACAATACACAAGGTTAAATAATAATGTTATAACAAAGATTCACATACAAAGGAACAGAGCGCATGCTAGAAGCATAATGTGCGCGTGTAATGCAGTGGCAGGAGCCTGTGTGCATGTAAACTTAGTAATGAGCTCACTACAGTGCCCTAAAAGCCAACGCCATGTGTCTGTATGGCAGCCCTGCACATTGGCTCACGCATACAGCACGGTCCAGCAGGTCCTTAAAATGAGACAGACATGTGACTGAATGAGGTGAGAGATCACATCATTCCGCAGGGAACTTCGCTTGTTCGCACCTGCGCAGTCAGTCTGATGCAGCCCACCCCTCCCGCAGCACCACGCTCGATTGGAGCCGCTGTGCACCCAGGCCCCACTGCTCACCTGCTGTCATTGTTGTGTGTGCAAACACTACGGGCAGCAGTGTTCACAATGTAGTAGTAGTATTGTTTGCAGGATGGTGTACACCTCATGAATCACTTTGGAAACACAACAGGCAGTAGGTTTCACAATTTAGAACCAGTGTTGATTTTCAGGATGGTGTACACCTCATGGATCCTTTTTTTTTTATTACGCATTGTAGTATGCGAGGTGGATGCGGCCATATCACCTGAGGCAGTGTGGAAGAACTGGGACATGTGGCGTAGGGTTATCCTATTTATACGTATGCAAAGTGGGCTGGGCTTTCGTTTGCCAGGCCAGCGTAGGGGTGTGCATAATTGTTCCGGGGATCTGGGCGTTGTTAAGTTACTGCCTGGCCAGGAAGTGTAGTTATGTGTGTTTCTTTTGCAGTTTTGATGTCACAGAATGCATAATTTATATTAATGTAGCATGTATCGGTAGGGCGGCAACTATCGCTAATGAGAAGCTGTTTGAAAAGATAGAATGGCGAACATTACATGTCGTTGTCAAGGTTGTGCATATGCACAGACATGCAGGTCAATGGTGTGCGGTATTATTGAAAGTGTTGCTATCGCGAAGCGTAGACATGTGAATGTGCTCAGATGGAGGGAGGATCAGCAGTGAGGCTCCGTCATACACAGTTATGATGCTCATTACAGTCAAGCAATGTGTGTCAAACGTGAATCTGAAAGTCTCACATATGACACACTACTCTATAGGTAAAGCCTAACAACAGAGCGTACAGCAATACAAATCTACACATTACTGTTTGTCACATGTGATCTAGGATGTGCACTCTGCCTCTGGGTGATGATACTCCTTAGAGCCAACAATACCCAGGCCGAAAGGCAGCACAATAATGGGCACACACACAAACCAGGGGCATCGTGTAACACACATTTGTTTTTTGATGTAACGTTTGAGATGCATGGCCATCATATGTGGAAGGCTTAATGTACAGACCATGGATATCGATCAAGATGATCATTGCATGTTGTGTGTAGTATGAGATATGTGTGCACAGAAAAAATCTTTTCAAAAAAGCTGTTTAAGGTGAAGTGGTGTCTCTCATCAAACACTGTAGAGAGAATGACTAAAATGGGTGGGGTCGTCCAACTGTTACAATGAGAAATGTTATGAAGCAATCAAATGCTTTTTTTAAGGTCACATGGCAATCGCTCACCGAGCCTGCAAGGAGGCTGCACCCGATGCGATTTTGAGAAAATATATTCATCATAATATAAGTTTATTACATTTAGAAATATATAAATGTTGAAAATATTTTAGATTATCGCTTGCTGTCATCTACTGTTTAAAGTTATTTAGATATACTTTTGAGACAAAAAAAAGAGCGAATGGCATACCCGGCGTGACACCATACGTCTGTGACGTAACACAGGGCCTGGCGGCGTGCACTCGTCGCATACGCAAAGCGCAGTGGTCGCAACCCCATACGTACATGACGTAACGCATGGCTTGGTACTGCGTACCCATCGGATAACAAAGTAGCAGCTGGGGCGACTTCATGCGTGTATGATGTTCCGTGGGACGCAGTGTCATGAACTCGTCGGATACGAAATGCACATAATTTACGAGTTTAGCAATATGGTGGATTGGATTCGCATGGTGATGGAGCTTGGTACGCTCCCGGTATGGGAGTGCAGTTTTCTCCCCCCAAAAAAATGAGATACATATTTTTGGGGGAAGATATAAAACATTACATCATTTTTAAAGTTAAAAAAAGAAGTATGGGGGGGAGGAGCCAAGCTCGCGTCCGAGATGGCCACGTTTTAGCTCGGCTCCGTTCGCTCTCCTGTCTGGAACTATTATCCTGTCTTTTATCCTGCCCCGGGAAGTATTCTTTGATGGACTATGGAACTGCGACATTTCACAGGCACTTACCGTTTGATCCTTTTGCTCCTGGGTGCCGCGGATCCTGAGCTGTGCCCTTGTCTGCTTCGGGGCTTCCGGAGCGAGCAGGCCTGACTCTCCTTGGCGGCGCCCGGGCCTGACGCGGCGCTGTGGCCGGCCCTTGGTGGCGGTGTGGGCTCGGTCGGAGAGGCCGATGTGCAATTAGACCGGTTACGGCTATCCGGGCCTGGTCCGGCGGTCCTGCGGCCTGGTGTTGGGGCGCTGCCTTCCATGGACGGGGTTGACCGTGTATGTGGCTCGTCTCCCCTTTGTCCTCCGGTCCGGCCATTTTGAGTTCCGCCGCCCGGACTCGGAGAACGGTGCCGGCGGCGTGTGGGGAGCCGGCGACTCGCCTTCTTCTGGTGGCCCCCCTTTTTGCCCTGGTGGTGCCTCTGCTGGTGGTCGGCCGTATCTTGTTTGCCCCGCCGGTGTTCGGACGGGGGTTGGAGTTTGCCGCGGCCCCGCCGGGCTTCTAAGATGGCGGCCGGCCCCATGTCTCTCGGCCTGGCCGAGACTGGCGACACTGGTCCGCCGCAAGGCACGTTTGCTGAATACTGTAAAGGTGATCCTACGCTTGGCGACATCCTCGCCGCCCTGCGCTCCTGGGGTACTCCCACGTCCGCACCTATCATTGACCTGGAGGAGGATCGTTTTGCCGGGCCCGCTGGGCCCCCCCCGGTGTGTGCGGCTTCATCTCTGTTGTGTGCTGCTGGAACTTTCCTGGAGGTCGTAGGCCCGGCGGCTGCCGTCGACTTGAGTGTTGAGATGTCTCCTGCCCTCCTTCATCCGGTGCTCCGTCCTGGGCTGGGGGTCCGCCGGACGGGTACCGTCCAGACCAACTTCGTTGGATCTCCCTTTCCTTTTTTGCCTCGACTGGCCGAACGAAGATTCTGTGATTGCTCCGCCGGCTCGGCTTTCCTCATGTTGTCTTCGGAACTGTGCCTGCATTGCCTGAGGTGGCTGCCGTCCTTTCCTGTTCATCCGGGTCGCGATCGATGCGGCTTGTGTGGATTGCCGATCGGACTCCCTGTTATTCACCTCCTGTTCCACATGATCTGGTTCCTTGTGCGTTGGACGACTACAGCTTGGGATAAACAAGGACAGGGTTGAGATGAACTTGCCTCGGTGGACTATTCTTTGCGGTATGGTCGGATGATCCGTTTGTAACTGCAAGACTATGTTCGATTCTTTTTCATGTTCCTGGACTTTATCCTTGTGCTTGTTGTCTTCCCGTGGGCTCTGAGTGTTCTTGGACGGGGGGTGGGAGCTGCTGGGGTTTTGATTATATGGCTCCTCTCCCACTGTTACTTCCCTGTTTTCCCTTCTTCTTTTTGTCTTTGTGGTTCTTTCTTACTTTATTTCTTCTATATTTCGGGTTCTGATTAGGGCGACAGGCACGCTGCTGGGGGGTAGGCCATAGCCTTCTGCAGGGGTACAGGGTGGGTTGTGCGGGGTGGGGGGGGGTCTGTCCTTTTGTGTTTTTCCCTCATTCCCCCCCTTTTTTTGTTCTATGGCTCTTATGTATCCCCCCTTTTTTCGTGACGCGGTGTCGGCATGTGGCCCCCTGGGGTGTCTTTTGCTGGCATGGGCCTTCTGGTATTCTTGCTGACTCGGTTTACTACGCATTCATTCCTCCTGTTACCACTAGTTCCTTGTGCCGGTCTATTCTTGAGTGCTTCGTTAGCCATGGGGTGCGTGCAATGACGCTGCGTCCTTACTTTCCCCCCCCTTTTTTCCTATGTCCTTTCATCCCCTTTGTTTTTCCTCTCTCCCCCTTTTCTTTCATCCCCTGGGTTGTTGTGGCAGAGGGCTTTTTGATTTGCAAATCTAATTTTAGTTTTGTGTATTAGTGTGTGTTCTCGTAGTGGTGGGGGCGCTGGGCAGCGGTTGCAATTGCTAATATTGTGGGACTCACGTTCTGCCTTTGCCAAAATGTGACTGTTCTTTTTGCATTTTCCTGTGTTCGATACTTCTGCTTGCTCGCGGCCCACCACAGCCCTCTGGACCTTACGGATTGCCATTATTCTGTGACACCCTTTCCTTTATTATAAAATCAACCTTCTCTCATCCTGTTTGTGATGGTTGCTCGGAGGCTTTTTGCCTTTGCTTTTTGTAGGGACTGCTTTGATATCCTGTTGGAGCTTCTGTATTGCCTGATATGTTTCTTTCATTGTGGTGGCCGGCCCGATGGGTTGTAGGCCCGTATCTGTGAGTGCTTTCTGTACAATAAAGGTTTAAAAAAAAAAAAAAAAAAAAAAAAAAAAGAAGTATGATGGAGAATCAAAATATTAAAAAATATAATAGAAAAAAAATAGGTTTTATAAACATTAAAATATGAAATTAACATTTAAAAAGTGTTTTGAAATTCACTGAAAAAAACCATAGGTTTTACAGACGTTATAGTTAGCTCAACTAACTATAACAGGCGAATTTCTCTGGTTTTATATGAGTCAAATGTTCAACTAACTATAACGTCCCTGAAACCTATGTTTTTTTCTTGAATTTCTAAGGTTTTTTAAATGCTAATTCCTAACTATAACGTCTGTAAAACCTATGTTTATTTCAGTGAATATATATATATATATATATTTATATATCCACACATTGCTTTGCCCAATTTAGAAGAGCCACTCGCAGGTAGGTGAAAGTATGCGTTTTATTTAGAACAAGCTGCAAGGCACCGCCGGGGAAAGTTCACCAAAATTCAAACTGCCTGACGCGTTTCATGCGTGGCCGCACTTCATCAGAGGCATTGTAGTTCACTAGTGCAATGTTCGTCGTCATTATATACTGCAACCTCATGCCTGTTGGGGTGTAGGCCCGCCCCGAGCATTGTGGTCTTCGTAGTTTCAAAGTAGTTTTCAAGTGAGTTACTTGCAGGTGTAAAAATTAATAAAATAACACCACAGTGGGCTGGGAAGACTCCTCGATACAGCGTCCTGCACCATACGACTTCCCCACGCCACCAATCTGCCCCTTGTTGTGCTGCTGAAAACATCCGCTGCACGGGTCCATCAGATCATGGCTGGGCTCTTCTCCGACCGGAGCGGGCCGGTATACATCCACACATTGCTTTGCCCAATTTAGAAGAGCCACTCGCAGGTAGGTGAAAGTATGCGTTTTATTTGGAACAAGCTGCAAGGCACCGCCGGGGAAAGTTCACCAAAATTCAAACTGCCTGACACGTTTCATGCATGGCCGCACTTCATCAGAGGCATTGTAGTTCACTAGTGCAATGTTTGCCGTCATTATATACTGCAACCTCATGCCTGTTTGGGCGAAGGCCCGCCCCGAGCATTGTGGTCTTCGTAGTTTCAAAGTAGTTTTCAAGTGAGTTACTTGCAGGAGTGAAAATTAATAAAATAACACCACAGTGGGCTGGGAACCCACTGGGGTATTTCATTTTCAAATTTTGCAACATTTAAGCAGCTCACTGGAGTAAGATGCACGAGCACTACGGAGACCAGCAGGCAGTGCTACTGTCCACGCCCACTGGGGCGGGTGTCATCAATTACATCAGGTGCTTGGTATGCTCTACGTTGTTGAAGTAATTGAGCCTGTGACAAAGTGCAAGGGAGCACGAAACGCGTCGGCTTACTGACATTGTGCTGAGATGTCCTGAAACTGCGCTGCAGCTTTCATCTAATAAAACGTGAAGAATACCTACCTGTGTGAGGCTCTTTCGAGGGGGTAACCTTGTTGATGGATTTTAAACGGCTGGCCCAGCCGTGAAAGCAGCCCCGCCGCATACTGCAGATCAATGCTGATGTCAACCAGTAGTCAGCAATGTATTGAACAGGAGGCACGTGGTGAAAGTCCTAAGGTGCAGCCCAGGATGAATGTGACATTTTCAGAACCCACTGGGGTATTTCATTTTTCAAATTTTGCAACTTTTAAGCAGCTCACTTGAGTAAGATGCACGAGCACTACGGAGACCAGCAGGCAGTGCTACTGTCCACGCCCACTGGGGCGGGTGTCATCAATTATATCAGGTGCTTGGTATGCTCTACGTTGTTGAAGTAATTGAGCCTGTGACAAAGTGCGAGGGAGCACGAAACGCGTCGGCTTACTGACATTGTGCTGAAATGTCCTGAAACTGCGCTGCAGCTTTCATCTAATAAAACGTGAAGAATACCTACCTGTGTGAGGCTCTTTCGAGGGGGTAACCTTGTTGATGGATTTTAAACGGCTGGCCCAGCCGTGAAAGCAGCCCCGCCGCATACTGCGGATCAATGCTGATGTCAACCAGTAGTCAGCAATGTATTGAACAGGAGGCACGTGGTGAAAGTCCTAAGGTGCAGCCCAGGATGAATGTGACATTTTCAGAACCCACTGGGGTATTTCATTTTTCAAATTTTGCAACGTTTAAGCAGCTCACTGGAGTAAGATGCACGAGCACTACGGAGACCAGCAGGCAGTGCTACTGTCCACGCCCACTGGGGCGGGTGTCATCAATTATATCAGGTGCTTGGTATGCTCTACGTTGTTGAAGTAATTGAGCCTGTGACAAAGTGCGAGGGAGCACGAAACGCGTCGGCTTACTGACATTGTGCTGAGATGTCCTGAAACTGCGCTGCAGCTTCCATCTAATAAAACGTGAAGAATACCTACCTGTGTGAGGCTCTTTCGAGGGGGTAACCTTGTTGATGGATATATTTATATATATATATATATATTCACTGAAAAAACCATAGGTTATAGACCATATATAGTTAGGAATTAGCATTTACAAAACCTTGAAAATTCACTGAAAAAACCATAGGTTATAGACCATATATAGTTAGGAATTAGCATTTAAAAAACCTTATTTTACTCACACAAAACCATTGAAATTCCATATATAGTTAGTTGCACAAACTATATATCGCGCACCCGCAATCCACTGCTGATCATGTCACATATTACATCATTCATGACATGGTCAGTGACATCACTGATGACATCACTGATGACATCTCAAATGACATCACTGATGACATCACTGATGACAACATCCAGTGACTGTATGTTTCTGTAAAGTTAAAATATGTCTTACATATTGAAGAATGAGTGGATGTATAAGTGTCTGGATGAAGGATTTAGTAGGTGCGTGACTGACTGTATGAGTGAGTGATTAAATGTGTCTCACTGAATGCATGGGTTAGTGACTAAACTGTCTTAATTTGTGCATTATTATGTCTGTTGTGATGTAAACTGCTGCATGTGTTGATCATTAGCTATACGAGAGGCTATATGTGTTATTGATTGGTTGCCCATGATTTGTATGGGAGATTGAGTTTGTGTAGGGGTGGCTGGGAGGTGTGTGACTCTGTGCATAGATGTGTGAGCAGTTGATTCACTAGGTGTATGAGTTCAAGAGTGCATGTGGAAACAGCTACATGGGCAGTTGACTGTGTGCATCAGTGTATTGATGAGTGAATGGATATCTCAATGCTACATGTCATAGTAAGTACATATGTAAAACACAGTACATGTGAGAGTTGGCATATATAAATAACTGTGCATGAGAGCCACTGAATATGTGAGTGGTTGTATGGATCATTGTGAACTTGTACCAGGGATTGTATAAGAGAGTAAATATGTGTTAGTATATGTTTGAATAAGTAAGGTGTGTATAACTGTATAGTTGAAGAAATGGAGGTGAGATTGTTTCTTTGCATGACTGACTAGGTGTGTGAGTAACTCCATGGATGAGTGACAGTGTGTGAGTGTCTGTATACACTGAGTGTATCTAAGAGGTTTATCGTATTAGCACAAGAATGATGTCAAATGAGATGTCATCAGTGATGTCATCAGTGATGTCATTTGAGATGTCATCAGTGATGTCATCAGTGATGTCACTGACCATGTCATGAATGATGTAATATGTGACATGATCAGCAGTGGATTGCGGGTGCGCGATATATAGTTAGTGCAACTAACTATATATGGAATTTCAATGGTTTTGTGTGAGTAAAATAAGGTTTTTTAAATGCTAATTCCTAACTATATATGGTCTATAACCTATGGTTTTTTCAGTGAATTTTCAAGGTTTTGTAAATGCTAATTCCTAACTATATATGGTCTATAACCTATGGTTTTTTCAGTGAATTTCAATGGTTTTTTAATAGCAAATATCATAAACTGTCGAATGTCAAGTACGTGGTAAGTAAAAACATTTTCGTGTTTATGCACACTGATCTGCTTTGAATGCTGCTCCCCACCCCTCATTTCTATTAGGAGTACTCTCTCTTTGCAGATAGTGAAGGGTAGTTAACGCAGGCCTTTGCCCCCGTTGTAATCCGTCGTGCCTGCTTCTCTCTCCATTTGATTGATTGTTCTCTTTGGTTCATTCTCTATTTACAAACAAGCACAGAGTCGCAATACTCTGTTTAGTCTTTGCAGATAGCGAAAAATCGTGTAAAAAAACAAAAGGAATCGAGCAAAATCAGTAGGCCACTAATGGGATCTCTTTTTGACCTCGCTAAAATAGAAACATTAGGAACAACCTGTTGAAAATAGCAATGTGTATGTACATAAGCGGCGTTCATTTGTGTTCACAGTACCCCTTGTTGATTGTTTGAATCGAGCATTGAATTGTTCGAAGTTGGTTCTCTTAAGGATCTTCTCTGCCTGCAAACGAGGAAGAATAGGAATATTCTCTCTCCCTTTGCAGATAGTGAAGGGTAGGTAACGCAAGCCTTTAACACGTCGTACCTATTTCATTCCTCATTGATTGATTGATTGTCCGAACATTGACTGTTTGGGAATTAGTTCTTTTTGGAGGTATTCCCGGTTTGCAAATAAACGTAGGAAAATCTTTGCAAGTAGTGAAAGGGTACGTAATGCGGACCTTTCTCCCCCGTTGTAATCTGTCATGCCTATCTACTCCCCACTGATTGATGCACCTGTTTGACCCGGACCATTTACTAGAGATAGGTCATCTGGCCCGACCAGAGAGCACCCCTAGTGAAAAGGACATATGCAATAATAACGAAGTGATCACTGTATCCTGTTAACAGAAACTTTAGCATGAAACAACCTGGAAAGAAAAGAATAGGAAAACGAAAATCAGTAGGCCACTGATGAACATGAACTTTTATTAAACAACGAACAAAGAAACGATAACATAACGTAATGATAAAACCTATTAATGTCCTAGAAACAAGAAAACGTTAAAATATGCCAGTGGTGAGAGACCAGAAAAACAGTAAGAGAAACCAAATCACCCCTCGCTGTCCCACCGCCTGCCACGCCAAAAAAATCGATAGACTAGGGAAAATGCAAGTCAGTAGAACATCCGCCCCCACTCTGGAAACTACCAAGGTGGGGCAGGGTTGCGGCTACGCCCAGCCGGGAGCAGCCCATATAAGGCGGGTCCTGCTGCCACGCCTCGGCCAGGAGATCCTAACGTAGGGTGTAGCCGGAGGAGAGGCCGAGGCCAGCGGGACCCGGCCAGGGGATTGCCTTTACAACGCTGAACAGTTGCAGGGGGGGGGAATGTCTCCTCGACCCTCCCCTCTCTCTCCCAGTCTGGCCGCGGTGGCCCTTGAGAGTTGCAGGTAGTCCCGCCACATGCTCTTCCGGTCCGGCCACCAACGGTCGGGGGGCCGAGGCCGACGGGATCCGGCTGCAGCCGATAAACCAAGAAACCCGTTCATGGGGCCAGAGCCAGGGGCGTCCGGCCGACATCTACCGGAAGCCCGGCCCGAAGACGGACGGGACACTTCTTCTTTCTTGAATAATGGCTGCGACAACACTGGGGGGGGGGATGTCTTGCACATGCCTCCGACCCCCCCCCCCCTCGTCCTCATCGCCTGGTCCGGCCATAACAAATCTCAAGCGAGACGCCGTGGGGTGCACTGGGAGGGAGAGACGGTGCGAACAGGCCTCTCCCGCCTCTCCAGGTGGAGGCTTCCCAGCTGCACCCTCAGCGCTCCAGGCGCCCGGAAAAGGGTTCTTCCACTGTAGCCATGCTGCAACGTCTCGCCCGGCAGGGTGGAGCCCGTCCGCTCATTTGACCCCGCGATCGCCAGTAGCTACCGAACTCTCAAAATGGCGGTCGACCTGGCAAGAGCGGGCCCAGCATAAAGAAATGGCCCGGTCACTGGTTGACTCCACCACCGTAGTCCTCCACGACCTTGAAGATTCTAGAGGAGCCGCGGGAGTCTCCGACCCCCGATGGGGAATGACTGCCATGATCGCCCGTGGAGTGACGAAACTGTATCCGCGGGACGTCGGCGCTCCCATGCTGGCGCCAGCCTCACTTTGAATTACTAGAATCCTGCAGACCTCAGTTCCGGTGAAAGCACAGTGTGACCCGGTAGGAAAAATTGTTGCACCCCCTCCCCTTTTTGACTGATAGTTCAAACCACCGATCCTTTCCTTTGCCCTTTTAACGGAACTTTGGACTGCCTCCCCCTCTTTTACATTTTCTAGAGAAAACAAAACATTAACCACTACATTAGCATAGCAGTTGACACCAGAACTGTTTTCAAATTGAAAACCAACAACATCTTCAACAGAATCCTTTTTGTTTCTGCTGTGACCCTGCTACAGCACAGGCATTGTCCCCAGCAGTAATTCTGCAATGCCGGTAAGAATAGCTGTGGTGCCTACTGGACTCACTCACCCCCGCGGCGCCCCACGCCGTTATTTGCTGGGCGGCAACTTACTAGACATCACTTTCGTGCCATCTAGATTTCAGCGCGTTCTGCTGCCTTGGAACTATTCGCACAACAGACTGCTACTGACGACCCACCCCCAGGCAACATCTTCTGAATTTTCATAATTTGAAAGAACTAATAACATGTCCTCATCAGGAATTTCCTCTTCAATCATCTCATCAGGAATTTCCTCATGAAAAGTCTGCAATGATGATTCTTGTAACTCTATGGTCTCCAAACATTCGATAAATTCGCCATCAAGAGATTGATCAAAAAAATCATTCAAGTCATCTCCTCCTTGTGAGAATATTTCATTGTTGGTGCTGTCAATTTCAATAAATGTAGTGGATAATTCAAAAGAAATTGCCACGGTCTCTTCGTTGTTTAAATGTTTTTACTGTTTTTGTTTTGTTGTATATATTTATATGTTATTAAAGTTTTATATTCCTACTACTTTGTTGGAGTGCTATATATTTTTAATGTGACACATAATTGTAAAAACTTTGATGTACAAAGAGTCATTCCTAGAATCTTCCGCTTCAGGCTCGGTCCCCTCCCCAATCACAATACAGGATGGTTTTCAGATAGTAGGAACACGTGTGGTGTGACGGATCTCATCGGGTGTGGGCCTTGATCTACTATAACTCCTTTGAAGAGGGGTGATTCTTTACAGCTGGAGCCATAAACTACATCTGCAGGGCTAGCTGATAGCCTGGACAATCGGACACAGAGGAAGAGGAGTGTCAGAGGGTGCGGTAGTGAATAGGGCGAAAGGGAGGTGTCGGGCGGGCACAGAGTGTGATTTTCAGGGAAGAGCAGCGCAGATGGGGGGAGGTTTATTGCCGATGCATAAGACAGAGAGCGGGGGTGACCAGTGCCTGGGGAAGATGCTTGCGAGGGTGGGGAGCCATGCTACGAATCGACACCGTGCAGAGAGTGGGTCTGCTCAAGGCATCTAAAATGGCTGCCGTGCACGACAAAAGTGTGGCATTTCAAAAAAGGCAAGATGGCGCAGACAATGTTTTTCAACACTTCCTTATTTCCTTCCAATCGAACGTTAACAGACGTTGGTGCATATTACCAAAGTTAAGCGATATTTATCGCTAACGATGCTTACCAACGAATTTGTTTACCGCTAAGCATCGTCAGAAATTATCGAAGATAAACCTTGCTATTATCAAGGTTTATCGCAAATGCGATAATAAACGGCCGCAATGCATGAATATCGCTAAAAAGTCAGCGATATTCATGCATTACCGAGCTAATGCTCTTAGCCATGTTATCCACCTCCCATTGGATAACATGGCTAAGAACTGCTCAGGGCAGGTGTTACTTTTTGGAGATATTCGCGCTTAGCGCGAATATCTCCAAAAGTTGGTAATAGGAGATAGATATCTTGCATGTTGTAATGCAAATTATTGTGGTATATGGAACTCATACCATAATCTCTCAGGAAAGCAGAAACTGATCCTTTTGGGACCGCCTAAAAAGGCCTAGGGGGTGAGGGGTACTCTACTTTGCCCCCTTTTCACGTTCCGAACTATTTTATTTTACTCTCTTCTGTAATTACACAAAATAGCAGCGATAAGATGCATCGGAGACACACAGTGAGAGAAAGGAGGCCGTAGATGAAGAAGAGATGTCAAATACACATTGGAGATAATATAGTGGCAGAAGGGAAGTAAATATGAGTAAACTTACCATGTAACATAAAAATGTTGCACTCTATACTATAAGTCTCATTTTATACTACAATCACTTCGCCACAACCTCATGAATTAAAAATAAAAATGAATAATGTCTCAAACAATTTTTGATTTCTAAATATAAATTTATTCTTCAGAATTTTCTAAATTTGAAAGAACTAGTACCATGTCCTCATCAGCAATTTCCTCATGAAAAGTCTGCAATGATAATTCTTCTAACTCTATGGCCTCCAAACATTCGATAAATTCGCCATCAACAGATTGATCAAAAAAATCATTCAAGTCATCTCCTCCTTGTGACAATATTTCATTATTGGTGCTGTCAATTTCAATCAATGTAGTGGAATCATTCAAGTCATCTCCTCGTGACAATATTTCATTATTGGTGCTCTCAATTTCAATCAATGTAGTGGAATCATTCAAGTCATCTCCTCCTTGTGACAATATTTCATTATTGGTGCTGTCCATTTCAATCAATCTAATGGAATCATACAAGTCATCTCCTCCTTGTGACAATATTTCATTATTGGTGCTCTCAATTTCAATCAATGTAGTGGAATCATTCAAGTCATCTCCTTGTGACAAAATTTCATTATTGGTGCTGTCCATTTCAATCAATCTAATGGAATCATACAAGTCATCTCCTCCTTGTGACAATATTTCATTATTGGTGCTCTGAATTCCAATCAATGTAGTGGACAATTCAAAAGAAATTGCCACGGTCTCTTCATTGTGAGCCATTTTATTTTGAAATTGCTTCCTGTAAATTGCAGAAAAAAATAATCACTTTCATTTATCGTTTTTAGTAATACATAATATAAAACTAACTTTATCAAGTATTTAGTATAACAGAAGGACTGCAAATAAATAACAGAAAACATTTTTCAAATTATCTTCAAGTGTACAACATAGTTCCCCTTACAAAGAAATTGCCACGGTCTCTTCATTGTGAGCCATTTATTTTGAAATTGCTTGCTGTAAATTGCAGAAAAAAATAATCACTTTCATTTATCGTTTTTAGTAATACATAATATAAAACTAACTTTATCAAGTATTTAGTATAACAGAAGGACTGCAAATAAATAACAGAAAACATTTTTCAAATTATCTTCAAGTGTACAACATAGTTCCCCTTACAAATTAACAACTCACCTTTTTAAAAGTAGGAAAAGTGTTAGTACTGTGTAAATCAAACACCAGAAATTCACCACCAACAATTCCTCACAAATGTACCTCAGACAGTAGTATCACAAAATGGCTGTGGTTTCCTCTCATTTGACATATATACATAACCAATTAACTTTCATCACACACAAATACAAAACCAAAGTAACATTTTAATTGGTTCTAAATTTCAACACTTTCAAATGAGTTTTCCCCATGCAATTTTCCATAGGACATTTACATACGTCTACAGCCTGAATGGCTGAACGGAATTACACCAAACTTGGCAAAATGGTACATCAAACCTAAGAGGTCAGGAAGAATCTACTATGCCCCCTTATGGTCATTTCCCCCTTCGCTTTGGCCTCCTCTTGTCTCTCAATCCTACCGAGAGACAAGATGGCGGCCGCTACGGACTGTTTGGAATGTTGACAGACGCCGGAGAACCAATCAGCTTCGCAAAGCTCCGTAACACGAAAAGTACGCGAAGCGGAGCGCTGTTACAGATATATATCTTTTTTTGAACGTTAATTTCTCAAAATCCACTGGAGCACATATATTGAGACCTAGCAAAGGCACATCGGGCTACCAGTCCCTAATATTTTGCCAAGTTTCGTGCAAATCCATTCAGCCGTTCGATTATTATTATTATTTTTTTTTTTTGCCCCGCGGGGCCCTTTTAAAACCTCCACATCAAACCTAGGGGGTCAGCGAGGATCTACTATGCCCCCTTATGGTCATTTGCCCCTTCGCTTTGGCCTCCTCTTGTCTCTCGATCCTACCGAGAGACAAGATGGCGGCTGCTACGGACTGTTTGGAATGTTTACAGACGCCGGAGAACCAATCAGCTTCGCTTCACAAAGCTCCGTTGCGCGAAAAGTCCGCGAACCGGAGCGCTTCCCGGTCCGCTGTTACAGATATATATCTTTATTTGAACGTTAATTTCTCAAAATCCACTGAAGCACATATATTGAGACCTACAAAAGGCACATCGGGCTACCAGTCCCTACAATTTTGCCAAGTTTCGTGCAAATCCATTCAGCCGTTCGGGCTAAAAGTGAGGCCAACCGCCCTATGGAAAACTCAATGTTAAAAACACGTTTTGGGACCCCCTTTTTTCTCGACCCCCCTGGACGAACCCCCCCCCCCAATTTTCAGGGGCTGCTCAGAAACAAAATGTGCCATTTTCCTGAAAATTTCAGCCAATTCCGTCCACAAACGCCAAAGTTATTAGACATAGAATTTTCAAAAATCCCATAGAGAAAAAATCCTAACTATATATACCTACTGGCGACCGCCAGTAGGTAATATATATATATATATATATATATATATTCAAACACTTTTCCACACCCAATTCGGGCTGAAAGATGGCAAGCACACAGGTATCTGTTTTCCAAGTTGTTTTATTACAAACCCCTCACCCCTAACAGACGCGTTTCGCTAAAAAGCTTTGTCAGTGTATATATATATATATATACATATATATAGTATAAATTATACTAAAATCGGAAGGTTAATTTAGAAAGGGAACTTCAAAAAGTGTAACTGCATTTGTAGCCCACGCAGTGACACAATAAGTATGAGGAAGGGAGGAGGGGTATATGTTCAATATCTATTTATGTATGTCTTAGGCATGTGAGGGAGCGTGGATTTGGAGCTTTGCTGCAACAAGGGCTCCTTGAAGACAAGGCTCTCTCCACAGAGCAGGGTGCTGCGTGATGTCAGATTGTTCCATACTGCAGGCACTGCCAGTGCTCTGCCAAGGGGCCCTGCAGTCTCTCCGGGCATACACCAAGTGCCTCACATCACTTCTTTAAAAGTATCTCATCATTAACTATGCACTTTGCTTATCTTACCTGTAAGTTGGGTCTGTGGCTTAGACCCGTGATTAGATTAGCAATTGTAATAGAGTGTTAGACAAATCAATCACTTTTATTTAAAAGCAGCTTTTCTAACTTTCCAAAGGATACATCGTTATTTAGTCTCCAGAGCTTCCACGCTCCTGACGATAAAACGGCATAACCATACCATGCGTTGCATTTCATTTGCAAAGTACAAACATCTCAACATAGCATCAAGGTGAACTTGTCTTCCAGCATTTCCATTTATATAGCGTTTACTAACAGCCTTACCAACAAGGCATGTTTGGAATCCAGATCCACTCAATCCATGCATTTAAACTTGCTGCAGGCAGTGATTGACATGAAAATGTTGTGAGTGAGAATAAGTCCTAACTTTACTACCACTAAATGCCTTCTGTGAATACCAAAAGTAGTAAATCTAGGATTTTATCTCAGATTAGTTCTGTGAATTGACCCATAAGCAGTTTTTGGACTATAGATGTGTACCAACATATGTGTATTGCTCTGTAGAAATATGTACCATAATTATGTTTTTAAAGATATAGATATTGTTTAGTTCTGCTTAACAAATATACATATTACTTATAGTTACATTATTCTATGTTTAACATGTATATGTGGTTGCATAAGTACGTAAATCTTTTATCATAACTATTTATAAACAATTGCTTCACTATTACAAAAAAATTATTTAAAAAAATTAAAGTACAGCAACACTTGAAAGTCTGATTTTATTAAATGCAACTTTAATCTACATATATTACATTCCTTATACATATATACCTTTCATGTACTTATGATATACCTTCCATATCCTTATGTATGTTTATATTTAATGCTTTGCTTCTAATTCAGCATATTCATTGCACTACCCTATCTATCACCGTATTTTTCTCCCAATATATCCTCTACCTCCGCTCTGACTCATCTCAAACCTCATACCACTATCCTCTCC
Organism: Lissotriton helveticus; assembly: GCF_964261635.1. Classification (NCBI taxonomy): domain Eukaryota; kingdom Metazoa; phylum Chordata; class Amphibia; order Caudata; family Salamandridae; genus Lissotriton; species Lissotriton helveticus. The sequence goes on from NC_136061.1 coordinate 1,781,562,463, forward strand.
AATTCACTACCCTATTTCTCACCCTATACTGCTCTCAATATACTCTCTAACTCAACTCTCTGACTCATCTCAAACCTCATTCTACTACTCTTTCCAATGCACTACACTATTTCTCACCCCATACCTCTCTCAATATACCCTCTACCTCCACTCTCCCATTCATTTCAAACCCCATCCCACTACTATCATTCCAAAAATGACCCTTTCTAGACTCTCCCCTCCTCTACCCCTCCTTGCATCATCTCATGCCTCTTTTACTATTCAGATCGTCCAAACAAGCCTTTATAAACCCTTCCCTCTGATTTTTCCCCTTCCACCTCCCCATTACTCATACCAAAACCCCTCTTACTGCTATAAACTCCCAAAAAAAGATGACAAATCTTTCTAGACCCTTCCTTCTCTATCCCTCCACTATTCCTTTTACAATCTAAATAACAGACTAACATGTCCATCGCTCAAATGAAATGAATTTCATATATCCCTACACAAATTCACCACTAATCCTTTTTGGTTTCCAGAGTAGCCTGCTACTCGCCATAAAGTGCTATAACACCTCATCAGTGTAGCAAGCACTATATAAATGCAAACCCTTCCCTCATCCATCCCACCACTATCTTTTTCGATACAAATACCAGACTAACAAGTCCACCGCTCAAATTAATTTAATATTTCCCTATACTAATTCACCACTAATCCTATTCTGGAGTAGTGTGCTACTCACTAAAAAGCCTTTCAACACCCTTGTAGGTGTTGCAGGCGCTATTCAAATGCAAACCTTTTACTTTTCTATTCCTCCACTATCCTTCTCAATCCAAATAACAGACTAACATATCCACAGCTCAAATTAATTTCATATTTCACTATACTAAGTCACCACTAATGCTTTTTGCGTTCCGGAGTAGTGTGCTACTCACCGAAAAACACTTTGATTCCCCATCAGGGGTAGTAAGCCCTGTATGGATGTAGCCTTGCGGCTAGAGCGGTTGACCTCGAAGCTGGGGAACCCGGTTCGAGTCTCGGTAACGATGCTCCACATCCTCCAATGCTAACCCCATTCCTTCCCCTTTAAGTTCAATTAGATCTACAATGAACTCCACAATCTAAAGTGACTCTGCAGGGGGATAAAGGAGAAGGGCAATAGAGAGAAAAGAAACACTCCGTAGGCGTCTAAGCCTGTTTGCCTCAGGAACATGACCTGGTGGAAGGTGTGCGCCAATGACACCCACTCTGCAATCGCCTCACTTACAACCCTCATAATCCTATAAAATTTGGTACCATGAATCTAAATATATTTGTGTACAACAGGACACAATGTTTTATGGGAATCAGTAGAATGGTTTACTGGGGTATGTAAATGGAGAGACCATGACCAACCCCTAAAAGACCACTATACAGACCAGAAGTTGAATACGAAGCCCCACCTCCAATAGAAGAGAGGCTTGGAGCCAGGATGACTTGTAATGTTTGAAATTTGGTCCGAGAAGGAATTCCAGAATGGCAGCAAGCAAAGCTTAGTATATGTGGAATGAATGGCTAACCTGAGGTTCCCTTCCTACCCAAAGTCATCGAACGGGATCAAAACAAAAAGGTGCAGGGAACACAAATGGTACTATCTATGCAACTGGAATAGAGACTCTATCAGCCACTCTTGCCAGGTTATTACTGCCGCGCAAGTGTCACTCTGGACCCCTCTGGCTACTTATAGAATGTGTAATGTGTAATGCTATGGGAGTGTCCCCTTTAACCAAAGGGACAAGGCTCTATATAGACTGTAATATAAAATTAGTATTCCCTTTGGTTTTCAACCTAACCAAACACTCCCAATCGTGCAATTCCAAACTCAATCACATTTCAAGTATACATATACGCCCCACTTTTAAATATTGTGCCACAAACAGCTAAATAGTGTAAAAATATGTATTTATTAAAAGTAATGTGACAATATTAGTCACACCACAATAATAAAAACCAATTTGTTAATAAAAAAAATAGTTTTGTAGAAATAGAAATTCCTAAACATAACCAATTATCTTCCATAAATAGAAAGACCCATTAAAATCTATAAAATACAAACCATAAATCGGTGAAACAACATGCGTGCTACATCTTATTTGCAATACAATGAAAACCATACAGAATTCTGCGGAAAAAGAACAAAGAAAAAAGGGAAAGAGAGATAGAACACATATGACAATACACGTTGTTTTCAGTCCGTTAACTAATCCATATATATGATCATGACAGGCATCTGATTAGTCAAAATGTTCATCAAGCCTGCGTGTATGTTCTACATATTTCGTCTATTCAATGCGTCAACGCGTTTCGGTGGTGTTACACAAATATCGACCACCTTTGTCAAGACCAAACTTGTATCTCTCTTTTGGAATTGTTGTCAATGAAACCAATTGGACTCCTTAATCAGTCCTCATCCTATATTTGTTTATACTCCTTGCCATTAATCGGGCTCTGTTTGTCCTTTCACATAGTTGAGAAGACCAGTATCTTATTATCTTCTTATTTTGTTATCGGTCCTGTTAAATAAACTTTTTCGGGTTTCTCATTAGCAGTGGACTCATATTCATCCTTAATCTTTCATTAGTAGAAACTTTGTTCACTCAACCTCTACGGTTCCGTTTTCTGAACGCTCGTATTTCATGCAGGGTCCGTGCGGCTTGCCTTTCCGTTTATGTTCCAGCTTTTCCGCAATGTTCTGGCTCTTACCCCCTTGCCCCGGATGTCCCTATCTGTGTTATCCTGTGACTTCATTCTGCATTGTCTCCCCAGCTGCCAATGGGGAATCTGCCACTCTCTCCAAGGCCAGCCAACAGCAAGCCTGTATTGTGAGTCTAAGAATTGTGACGATGACTCTGCAATACTGGACACGATCCCCAGGAAGCATCAACTCTAGGATTCCTTGAACCACCTAGAAAGAGTCCAATACACACTTGTCAGACCAACATTCAACCTCAAAAAATCAGATTCTGTCACTGACTATATTCACCAATTACACTGATTCCTGGTGAGGCAGTGCTTCACCTTTAAATCTGCCTGTCTTGTGTTCAAAACCTTTCACAACTCCATTCCCAAACTTTTACCTAACAAACTCAAAAGCTCTGCCTTCCGTAGACACCTCCTATCCTCTAACAAGCCCAATTTTGAAATACCATGTTTTAAATGCCAGAAATGCGGTACTAGGAACTGTAGAAGATAAGGAGTTAAGTTGTGGAAATCAATCGCCTAGAAATCAAATTTCTGCATCAGCAACTAAGGTCCAGGAAGGGTATTTCATAAAATTCAGATAGAACTGCAAGGTTGAGCTTCTAAATTAAAGCCACTGAGCGCCAAGAAACTCCTTCGAGAGTAGTAGCTATGTCTTACAGGGATCAATGGGGTTTTCACTTTTGTGTAAGTTTACCATTTTTTTTGCTATTCACAAACTTCAAGTTAATAGTAAGGACAACTAGAGTGGGGTTTTTAGAAATTCAGATCTCTCAGGCGCACTACCTCAGTTATACGTTACAGAGTGTAAATTGACAAGTTGGTGTGTAGTGCGTAAAGAGCAGGCGGAAAAACACCCTTAACCGTCTAAAAAGTCAAGGGACTAAACAAATACACACAGTAATGCTCTCGCTACTACAAAAAAGTGTCACATAAACAGTACAGTGACTGATAAGTATTCAAGGAGACAGAAGCAGATTCTTTGGTGTGTTCTTGGTTGCATCAAGAAGATGGTTTATTCTCTCCAGACTCAAGGAATGTCATACAAAGCCGACACGTGTTTCGTCGTGTACAGTTGAGTCAACACGACTCTTCAGGGCTGATGATACAAGAATAACATATGCAGATTCAGTATTGTATCTTGTCATCGTGACATACTGCAAATGGTGACAACGGTGCAACCAACATGCAGTAGCGCCGTGCGTCTGGGTTCGCACATAGTGGGCGTGTGTGGTGGTGATGCCACAAATCTGGGAAGTGTGTCACCCCAAGGCTGTGGGTGGTTGCCCTTGGGTGGCGGTGCACTGACGTGAGGTCTTGTGACATAGCGCTTGGGTGTGTGGTCACATTTAACACATACACGGTGATCTTGCACTCTGAAGGTTCGTGCGGTGGTGAGTCACTTGAGAAAAAATGGTGAGCTATTGTGTGGGGGTGTAGGTGAAGGACTGTAACGGTAACGTGACATGGTTTGAACACAGTGTTTGTTCGTGAAATAGAAATGCAAGCAAGATATTCCGTTACCGCGCGGTTAAAATTATTGTTTAATAAGAAGTTAAAATCTCTCTCCACATGATGGCTCATTTACCTTAGAGCTCAGTACGTTCGTGGTAATTAGCATAAGGTCTGGACTAGTATTCATGTGTTGGACATTAAATGTCGGAGAGAGACTAAAGGAGAAAATACAAGAAGGAGCATTAGGAAAAGCATTCTAAAGGGGGGGATGGCATCTATTCAGTAAAATAGATGGCGGACAACAACAGCGGTAATCTTACCACTGATTCGTTCAAATGTGACTAAATAGAAACGGTATGTTCTTTTGAGATAGTCACGTGGAAAGTACTTATGGCTGGGCAATCTGCCTTGTTGATTGCCAGAGATCTTCGTATTTTTTAACTCTGTTTAAAAGGGGGATAGCAAAAAAGACGATACATCACATGGCTTCTGACAGCTCATTGCGCGTACTAGCGCAGTGCTTCAAAGACATATACTGCTTCTCGTGTAGAGATGAGCCTAAAAGCGGTTAAAGTTGAAAAAATACCTGACTATTGGTGTGTGTCAGGAAGTAGCCGGGAGGGGATCCGTCTGGCAAAGTGCTCGCTAGAAACGGGTGCGTTTCTTGAATGGCGGTGCGCTGTGAAAGGAGAAGCAAGAGCACGAGTTAGCTCTAGAGAAGCCCAGTTCTGTGGGCTTCAGACCGTACAATTGCGAAGGTGGGTAAAAGACTCATGGTATGTCATTCGTTTCTGCTTACCCGTGTTCTGGTATCCCTCCTCCTATGGTTCCCGGTCGCCGTCTCTCTGTACGGACACGTGACCAGATGGGAGGGGTCACTTTATAAGAAAACTAGACATCGAGGATGTCCAAGTAGAAGGTGGCGTAAGAAAAGGGTTCGCCATCTTTGAATGGATAATGTACATAGCAAAGTATGCATTACTATGAGGTTGTCGTTTTACTCGGATGAAAAAGCATGCAGTATCATAACGGGACCCACAGTGTAAGAACCTCCACAACAAGCGTGTCTGGAGTTTCAGAATAGTAGGATTCTTACGTGTTGCCAGTTGGGACGCGCTACTGTTAAAAATTTCGAGGTCTTGGAGGACTAAAAAATCACGTCATTCACCAATGGAGGAAGTCCGAGGAGAGGTATAACAGCTGAGAAATCATTATTCTCACCAAGGCTAAAGGGGTGAAAGCGAAGCCATATGACAGTACATGGTTTAAAGTAGGAGGCACGTCATGGTAGTTACTATGGGTGTAAGTATTCGATCACAATACCTAAGCGAGGTGAAGATCGTGAGTTATGTGATCTTGGTGATTAAGTTGACGCATGCTCAGTGGCCAGATATGTTGTGCTGTGAGCTGACAGAAAGTTGTGATGGCCTCTATAGTGCAGGTGCCCCACTGTCACCACTTGTTAGTGAGCGTATCATTTTTATCAAAGGATTCAAATCACATTTACAGTATTGTTTCTTGCATAGAAAGGTTGCATAACAATGTTAGATCTCGGTATTAATCATTAATGTTACATGGTACAGCCGCTCATGAAATCATGTATCAACACAGTACAAACAGTTGGTTTCGTATTCATCCTCCTAGTGCATAGTATGCATGTTTGGCAATGTCTGTGTTTTACACCGTGAGTTCCTAGCTGATCATACATCAAGGCTTGAGTCGATCTTTATGAAAGAAGGGTCCCCTGGACGGCTAGCTAGTCGCCCAAGAAGAACTGAAGCTCAGGGTCATAGTTGAGCCCCCGTTCCACGCACTGTGAACGCATGATCCAGGTAGCCTCCCTACGTCTGAGCTTCAGTTCGCGGTTGCCCCCTCTGATGTCGAGGGGAATCACATCTATCCCGAAAACACGTACTTTGATATCATCTCCCAGTGGTTGACATTCTGCTACGTGTAATGCCACCGGGTACTTGGGGTCTCTTTTCTGAATCGCTCTTATGTGTTCAGAAATTCTTTCTTTAAACGTCCTGATGGTGCTGCCTACATAGATCTTGCCACATTGGCATTCTATAATGTATACTACAAATTTAGTCAGACAAGTGATGTTATGTTTGATTTTGTAGATAGCTCCATCAGGGCCTGTAAAAGTTTTAGTGCCATGTTTACCCCAGATACACATGGAGCAAAACCCACATTTGTGGAATCCAAGACCTCGTGTGGATAACCAGTCTCTCCCTGATGTGTTGTGGGGGACTGTAGGGCTCAATTTATTTCTAAGGGTGAAGCCCTTTCTGTATGTTATCGATGGTCTGTTTGGAAGAAATTCTTTAAGAACAGGATCATCTGTTAGGATTTTCCAGTGTTTGTTGAAACTCTTTTTGATATGATAGTTGAGTGCATTGAATTCTGTGATGAGTCTGATTTGTTGATTGGAGGACTCAACCTCCGTACGTGTCCTCAGACAATCAGGTCTAGGGATGACTCTGGTTTTTCGTTCTGCTTTCAGAAGGGATGAGCTCGAATACCCTCTCATGTGAAACCTGTTTTTCATGTTCATCATGCAGTTGTCGAATTCCATCGCTTCACTGCAGTTACGCTTAGCCCTTAAGAATTCTCCATACGGGATAGATCGTAGCTGGTGCTCAGGGTGAAAGCTGGAAGCGTGGAGAATGGAGTTACAGGAGGTTGGTTTCCTGAATAATTTAGAGTGCAATTGGTTGTTCTTCACATAGAATTCAAGATCTAAGAATTCAATATTAGTGAGACTGTGGCGCATGGTAAAGCTAATTTCCCACAAGTTGTTATTCAGATACTCAAAGAAGGAATGAAGAAGTTCCTCAGATCCTGACCACAAGAGAAAACAGTCGTCAATGTATCGCCCCCAGTAGACTATGGAGTCGATGTATGGTCTGCCTTTGGTGCCCCAGATTAGGTCGGCTTCCAAGGCCCCCATAAAGAGATTAGCGAAGGAGGGTGAAAATTTCGAGCCCATGGCTACTCCCTTCTTCTGTCTATACCAATTCCGATCAAAAATGAAAAAGTTGTTCTCTAAGATAATCTTCATCATGTGTAGCAGCATGTTGGTATGTGCCCATAGTGAAGCTGGTCTGTTTGAAAGAAGCTTGGTAATAGCATTGATGCCTATTTCAGGATTGATGCTGGTGTACAGGGACACCACATCCAAGGTTACCAGTCTAGTGTCTTGTTGCCACTCTAGGTCTGACATGATGTTTAAAATATGTTTTGAGTCTTGTATGAAAGACGGAAGGTTCTTGACTAGAGGTCCCAAAAAAAGATCCACATATTCTGCGATTCTTTCGGTGGGGCCCCCAATCCCCGATACTATCGGTCTGCCAGGTGGAAACGGTAGATTCTTATGGACTTTAGGTAGAGTATATAGCCACGGATACGTGGGTCTGAAGACTTTGAGATACATGTACTCATTATCATCCAGTAGACCAGATTGTTTCCAGTTCAATAAGAGTCCATTTAGTAGTATTGTTAGTGGACCCATCGGGTTATGGTTAACTGGCTCATAGCAAGAGGCGTCACTTAGTTGGCCAAGGACCTCACTGTTGTAGTCAGTCAGGTCCATCACCACCACGTTACCCCCTTTGTCCGCTTCCCTGATGATGATATTGTGGTTGTCGCTGAGAGTAGAGAGTGCTAACCGTTCCCCCTTGGTAAGGTTGTCTCTATATTTGAATTTGGTGTCCAGATTTCGGATGTTGGTGCTATTGAGATCCTCAAGGACATGTCTATGGAATTTGTCAATATTATTGCCCCCCGCCAGTGTAGGGGTCCATTTGGATCTGCTTTTGAGGCCACTCGTAATACTGTAATCAGTCTCGACATCAAGCTCCTCGAGGAGCCTTTCCATTTCAAGTGGACTATCTTCCCTGTCTGTCAAAGAAAGAAGCAGGTGTGTGGCTTGCACATCTTTAATGGTCAAAGGTACATTGTCAAATACAGTAGGAATGTGTCTAGGCTGTTTCTGCAAATCTTGTGATCCAGCAAAATGTTTCTTAAGTTTAAGATTACGTATGAACTTAAAAACATCAATTTTAGTTTGACATATGTCACCAGTGGCATAGGGATTGAAGTTTAAGCCTCTGCTGAGTAAGGATATCATATCTGGTGTCAAAGGAAATGAGGAAAGGTTTATGACTTGTACTGTGTCAACTGGTGTGGTTAGTTCCTCTGTGTTCCTGACCTCAATTTCCTGCGATATTCCTCGCTTGTCCCTGCGTTTCCCCCTGTGGGGTTTGGGTCTACAGCGGCTCTTGGTGGCTGAGTCCTGTTGCCTCTCCTTACCCGTTGCATCTCTAAAAAAAACGTTGAATTATTGGGTTCTGCATTGGCCAGAATCTCGTTCTCTATGTCACTGAGTCCAGTAGAACTCAGAGAGGTGGTGCTGGAATTGGCAGAATTAGTGGTGGTAGACCTACCGGTAGTGAGCCTGCCTTTGGTTTAGGAATCAGGGAATCATACTTGCGATCAAAAGTGTAGATCCTGCCATTTTTATAGTCTGCCTCATCCCTTTTGATTTGACGTGCTTTCCTGCTCTGGATTTCGGATTGATGCTTAAGAAGAATCTCATCCAGTAGGGTGTAATTCTTCACAGTGGCCTCAGGTTTGTTCAAGTCTTTAATCTCTTGTTCTACAACAGAGATTTCTGATTGTAGTGAGGCGGTCTTCCGATCAGCACTCTCATGATCAAATGGGAAGACTCACTGAACCAGAATTCTATCACATTAATAGATATTCTCATTGAGAGTGCTGATAAGATTACCGCTGTTGTTGTCCGCCATCTATTTTACTGAATAGATGCCATCCCCCCCTTTAGAATGCTTTTCCTAATGATCCTTCTTGTATTTTCTCCTTTAGTCTCTCTCCGACATTTAATGTCCAACACATGAATACTAGTCCAGACCTTATGCTAATTACCACGAACGTACTGAGCTCTAAGGTAAATGAGCCATCATGTGGAGAGAGATTTTAACTTCTTATTAAACAATCATTTTAACCGCGCGGTAACGGAATATCTTGCTTGCATTTCTATTTCACGAACAAACACTGTGTTCAAACCATGTCACGTTACCGTTACAGTCCTTCACCTACACCCCCACACAATAGTTCACCATTTTTTCTCAAGTGACTCACCACCGCACGAACCTTCGGAGTGCAAGATCACCGTGTATGTGTTAAATGTGACCACACACCCAAGCGCTATGTCACAAGACCTCACGTCAGTGCACCGCCACCCAAGGGCAACCACCCACAGCCTTGGGGTGACACACTTCCCAGATTTGTGGCATCACCACCACACACGCCCACTATGTGCGAACCCAGATGCACGGCGCTACTGCATGTTGGTTGCACCGTTGTCACCATTTGCAGTATGTTATTCTTGTATCATCAGCCCTGAAGAGTCGTGTTGACTCAACTGTACACGACGAAACACGTGTCGGCTTTGTATGACATTCCTTGAGTCTGGAGAGAATAAACCATCTTCTTGATGCAACCAAGAACACACCAAAGAATCTGCTTCTGTCTCCTTGAATACTTATCAGTCATTGTACTGTTTATGTGACACTTTTTTGTAGTAGCGAGAGCATTACTGTGTGTATTAATAGTAAGGACAGGCGAATATTATTATATACAGAGTTCTCCTCCCCGACTTTGGAGTCTCCGTTGTTGTAAACTTAATATTAACTCGTAGTTTGTGGATAGCAAAAGAATATTAAACTTACATGAAAGTTTAAGTTTGGCTTTGTGAATCAGGCACCAAAAATTAATATGAATGAATAAATAAATAAATAAAATGATCTAAAATGTTCCTGTTACCCAACCTACTTTATTTTTTCACTAGCCTACCAATCACCATCTTTCCATCTTTCGTCAAAGAACGTAACATTATTTTAAGTGATCTCATATGGGGTGTATTGGGGTTCAGAGTAGTTTCTCAGAAAAGTAGCTTTCAAAACTCTTTGGCCGCTTTCAATACTGTAAAAAACCTTCAAGGCAATCCACGGCAGCAATATAGTTCCTTTTACATTTCACCTTTTACTTCATCTTGCACTGCCAAGATTTTTCCAAGCAACATCCTTCTTTTATGTGAGTGTGTGAAGAAAGTATGTACAGCGGTTGACAACTGACAAAATGTTATGTTTAAAGGCAAGCGCAAAAGAGGGCATGATGAATGGAAGCGGCCACAAGGAATTATATACAGAAGTACAAGACAGTGATGATGAGGAAGGAGATGGTGTGTGAGTTATGCAAATAGAGGATTTCAGAAAGAAGAGGGGAAAAAAAAGGTTGTAAGTATCTAGAAGAGTGCGACACCATAGAGGAAAGTCGTGTCAAGGGTGGCTGGAAACAATAGAGACACTCTGAACACCATTACCTTTTCCACAGATTTTTGCCGTGTTCAATTCACTTTCTTACATTTTAAGAAATGGAAAATGTTCACTTTGAATTATTCGTAACTTTAACATTGTTTATAACTAACAACCATTGGCAAAACCAACAGTCTGTTTTTTTCTAGGTGTATGCTTGTTGAGGGATATGTCTGGATGCAATACCCAAAATATCAGAAAGTTACTCATTTCATTTCATTTCAAAAATCTTTATTTCGGTTCTTTTAAACCATAAAAGATATATTTAAACACATACAATTTCCATGAGCAGATAGTGCAGCAATACCGTTGCAATATTTATAAGTAGGAAAATAAAAAGGAAAAGGGCTTGTGTATGACCTGTAGCCACTATAACTAAAAACATAAATACATTTGTAAGTATATTAAAATAGGCATCGAGATAAAAATGAAGATAGTACTAATATAAAACTCCTATTACATCGTCCATTTGTTTGTGATTTCGTTCCTAGAATATTTTAAAAACAATTAATAATAATTTCTGATTAATATAATATAATGCACAATTAAGGCTCCCGTGTTACCATTTATATCTACATACACGAGCTAGGTTTATTAAGTATTACCCTGGAAATACTCAATCAAGTTCGTTACAGCTTCAGTCCTGCTTTGGCCCTTAAAAAACTTCCAGCAATTAAAAATGTACTTACACTAAATACAGTTAATTGTGCTGTGTCAGTTTTTAGCATTCTCTCTGTCTCTTTACAAGACCTAATTCCCATAGTTATACAAAAGGGTTTAATCCATTTCTTTCTGGCTTGACATATGCAGGACAAAAGAATAATACAGGCAAATCATTTTCTTTAACCTTATTTGGGCATAGAGAACACAAGTCATTGCCTATTCCAGCATGATTTTTAGCCCATCGTGACTTAATTGCATTTATATATAGTACACCATATCTAAACTCCATATGGTAGAGAGACAAAATATCGAATTTAAAATATCGATATACAATAATATCGATGTTTTAATTTCGATGGTATAGAATATCGATGTGCAATAATATCGATAGACAGAATATCGATCTTAAGGTATGTATGTTACTAATATCTATTTTTTTTTAGTGTTATGTATTTTATTATGTTGTTTATATGTTTTTAAAATATTTTTTTAATGTATGTTTAGAAATTAGTAATTTTGTTTACATTTTGCGTTAGTATCAGAGCGGGTTGTGGATTTATAGGGGAATAGGGTGGGAAGTAACATAATCATAATTAATTAATTAATATTTTAAAAATATATTTTTTATTAATAAATAATTATTAATATATAATTAACTGGTAATTAATTATTATTAATTAGTTAATTGAATTAATTAGAGTTAATGTAGTAGTATTTACTATTTTTTGTTATTGTTAATTACTAATTAATTGGTAAATAATTATTATTAATTAGTTAATTACATTAATTAGAGTTAATGTGCTAATATTTTGAATTTTTTGTTATTGTTAATTAATAATTAATTGTTAATTAATTATTATTAAGTGATTAAATGATGTGATTTATTTATGTGCAGTGGGTTGTGTGTTTATAGGGGTGTGAAAAGGTAGAGCCGATGTCGACCAAGGACCTTCAGTGTTCGCCCGGCGTTAGCCGCCTCTCATACCATCCGATATTACCAAACAAAGAGGCAGGCGCTGGAGGCAGGAAGGCAGGAACAGGAGTTTATTTCGACGGAGCAGAACACGTCAAATCAGACAACAGGGTATCTTCTCGAGGTGCTCTAACCGCATCTCTGAGGCCTGGCCTCTTATACACAGGTTTATTGCTTTATTACAAACACTGCATCCGTAATGTTTCTTTGAAGGACAGAAAAGACATCCTCGGAATCCGGTCCAGGCCCGTTCCCACACACATCTATAGTAGAGTTCCCACCCGATCTCAGCATGTGGTGGTTATCGCGCAGCTGGACATTCCGCTGGGAACGGGGATGTGTGTGATCAGTCGGATCTTCGGGGTGCGAAAGCATTGATTAATCCCCGCTCCTTTGATGTGAGGCGAGGTCCTACTGTAGGGGGCAATAAACTGCATCTGTTGGGCTAGGTGATGGCCTGGGATCAGGCCGGACAATCGGGCAGGGAGGAAGAGGTTATCAAAAGGGCCTGTTCTTTGAATGAGATGAAAGAGCGAGGGGGTTCAGCACGGGATGTGGCTCGGAGACAGGGTTGCGTTAGAGGTGCGTTTATGGCCCAAGCAGGAGAGACCGGGGGCTGTCGGGGCGCGGGGGAATGCTTGCGAGGCCAGGGAGTGAGGGGGAGAGAGACGCGTAGGCTATTGGCAGTGGGCAGAGAGGCCTCGACACACAAAATGGCCACCACTTACGTGCATGATGGGGCCTAAAAGGGACAAGATGGTGTGGCCACTGTTTCACGATTTTCACTTTACTTTCAACAGTGGCTGGGGGTGAACATAAATGAACGCCGCTTATGTATACCTAATTTTAGTCATTTTCCACAGTCCCCAGTTTTTATCATAAGTTAGTTAATTCCTGTTCATGTCATAGGTGAGGATGTACAAGCTGACATTAGTTATACAATTTGCTTTGGTAGCCCATATGTATTACAGGCAAATGGAAATAATTCTGCTATTAATGCAGACAGAATCGTACATAACCATATGTAGTCGATGTGATGGGCGGGGAGACAGTGCATACAAAATTACATTAGCTGCGTCATACGTTAGACCTTGGAGGCGGGGACATTACTTTAGACGATGTAGGAGATTCGTCCGAATACAAACATGATGTCATACAAAAAAATGTTCTGGCAGGATAAGGGCTATTATCACTTGAGGGCTGGACTCCATGGGGGTCAAAACTAGACAGCATGTTCATGTGCATAACTGGTGTTCTACAATCATCAAGATACAGAGTTAACGCCTTCTTAGTTATCCATGTACAGTTGAAAGTGACCGATGTAAGGTTTCGAAAGCTCAATTGGGTGGTAATCAATACAAAGCGGTTGGGAGAGGAATTCAACTTAATACAAGGGACAGTCAAGGGGTGGCAATGTTAAAAAAAAGAAGGGTTCGTCTTTCCAGTGTCTTATTACAGCGGGCCATCACTGGTAGGCTCTCATTGTTTTTCTTCTTTCGTTGGCACTGTTGAGCACCGGCGGTGGAGCTATGCGTCCAGCTCGGATTCAGATTTCGCGTTGCAGGGTGTGGCCACTCTTTGCTCTCGGACCACAGTCCTGTTTGTCCTGTTACCTAACTAATCTACCATAGGTACTTTAGTCGGGGTACCCGTATTCCGTTCTTCTTTTGGGACAAACCCTATTCTATCTTTTGTGCTGTGTTTCTTCTTTAAGTCAAGTTCAAAAACTTCATATGGAAAAAGGGGTGATGGGGGCGTGCTTTGGGAGGCCGAGGGAAAAGAGGGTGGAGTGGGATCAGGTCTGAAACGGACCAAGGAGGGCAGAAATTTCAAGCAAGTGGGCCCATCAATCGGGCACAATGGCCTGGGACTTTCGGCACGAGCTCATCAACATGTAGGGGCTTCTGGACAGCCCTTCTTTCCTTCACTTTCCACGTTGAGAATGGTGCCTTGTCCCGCAACTCTTTGCTCTGTGGCTCCACCTTGGTCGAGGTCATAGATATTCCCCGATCTGCAGCCAGGCTGTGCGTCACGTCCGGCCCCTCTCCTCCGACGACCGCACGTTATCTTTAAATGAGTACAAAAAACAAGTCTTAGAGAACTGGCAGGGGAAGATGTTTACACACTTTAATTTCTCTCCCAACCCCAAGTAGTTGGGGAAACGTTTATTGGTCACGATAGGGTGGATGCTTAGTAATCCTTACATCGGTGTATGCTGTTAACTCATGCATCATTGCTGTGGTGCAGGTCTGCAAGTATCTTCCTATTTTCAAACATCATGTCTGTCTGGTGTTTATTCCTGTTATATTCGCGAGCGTGGCAAGAAGTCTGATATCCAACAATTACATGGTTCATCGAATTCAAACCGGCTCCTCCAGTAGAGACTTGTGTTTTTCTAAAACAAATCCTGTTGAGCTATATTTTTCTTCAAGGTCTGCTAATTCATAAAAAGTGTGAAGTGCTTATTATCATGGGTTTACAGCTACCTTTTCCAGGGAAGGACATACGTTAAGCATTTTTTTTTCTTTTCTGACAGCAACGGCTAACTTTTATCAGTTTTTTGGACGAATTCTCTTTAAAGACAAGGTCATCTGCTACAGTCTTTAAGATTTTCTGGGACGGCTGGTTACAGAACTGGGACCATTCTGGAAAAACGGGGACGTTTCGGACATTCTACTTTTGTGCAATGGGCGGTGGTAATCCAAACGATGAGGGTGGTGTTACTAAAGCACTAAAACAAAAGCCACTGACATATAGTTCCCTTTTAAGGGTCAGATTAGGGGACATTAGTCGTCTTACCTGTCCTTTCTTTCTCAGCCAATTAAGTTCCATCATTTTACAGAAAGGAGAGGTAGTAATATGGCAAAATACGATCGTTTTGTTTCTGTCAATTTGTTCAAACACTGTCGTGTCTAAAGCCAATTATACCTGTACCGGCAAGGTACAGTGTTGTTATTTATTCAAAAGGGAGCAAGGGAGCCCTCAGAGGGAGAGAGCGTTGTGTGCACCAAATAGGCTATTAGTACACGTACAACATAAAGTGAGAGAGAGAGAGAAACGTGTATAATAATAGGTTATTTAGTGCACACACATATAGAACAGTACGGGTCGGTTTCACGTAAAAAACACAAGCTGAGGGAAAACATAAATTCATAGTTTACGTACACACAAATACCAGATAGGGTGCGACAGTACATACATCAAGTACGGAAACCTAAGACAGAACACAGAGCTATTTTGGGCAAAAGGACTTTGTCATGCATGTTGCGTATTCTCAGTATTCCCTTTAATTCATTCTGGGGGTCGAGCTCTTTGTTCTCCTTCCTTCCTAATAGTAGACAATTTTTGTTGGTAACCTCGCTTCAAAAATACTTACTCCTTTTTAATTGGTCGGACACTAGTCCAGTCGCCCTTATACTCACGGTGGGGTCTTCCAACATCTAGCAAATGATGATCCAAGCTGAGGTAAAGGAGGGGTGTCAGTCGGACGTGCGGTGGTACAATTCTGACTTTTCTCTGAGGGTGGAAGGAGAAGGGGTAAATCTAAAAAAGAACAATATCCCTAATATCTGGGCTGAGGGGGATTTTCGATGAACCCCAACCCGGGGTACTCTTAACTTTTCTTATTTAGTCAGCACATAAATTGACTCACTGGTGCGTATTATTTTGGGTGTACATTTGGGATATCGGTTGGGGTTGGGTTCGTCGTACTGAAATAAGCCTTCGAGTTTCTGGTGTAGGCCACTCTCCCATTCGCTAGCTCCAGAGAGAGTCGTTCCTAAGTAAGGAAAGTGCTATATTTTTATTCGTCTTTCACATGCAGGTACCATGTTCGGGCTTAATTTTCCTATCCCATTAACCGTTCGATCAACGCCTCAATCATACAAAATGATTCAGAAAAGGGGGTGGTGATGAACCACAAGTGTGGAAGGGTATACTCAGATGTGAGTCCCTTGCTCATTGCACCATCAGGATTCAAGCAAGCCGGGCCGAAGACGGCTGCAATGCCAGAAACCGGTCCCCGGAAGCTTGTTTCCTTCCCAGTAAAGAATTGGCTTGGTAGTTTGGTCTGCCCTGTTCCCATGATGCACTGGGCCAGGGCCAGACTAATTTGCATGTAGCCAGGTTCTGAACTGGGATGGTGCAGTGAGCTAAAAAACGGTGATGGATCAAGCCCTGATCTTTTGACTGGGTAGGAGTGTTCTGCTTAATTCAGATACTCTGTCCATCACCACCCTCCTTTTTCAATCATACAAAAAGCATTCTTTTATTGACCCAGACGTGCGCCACACATACGCATTCATACCGTACAAATCAGGGCCCATGCGCACATTCATACCATACAATTTTACACGCTCCCAGAGATAGCTCCTACATATAATGTACCGTCCCACAGAGCTAGCCTATTTTCCTCGTGTGGAACACGATGCAGTTTTAGGTCTTCTCCATACTTCAGCTGAAATTCCGATGTAACCTGCAAAAAAGAAAAAGAGGGGGGGGGCAGCGTTCAATGCACATCAGTGCGCATAAACACGAAAATGTCTTTACCTACCACGTACTTGACTTATCTCGCTGGGATGCAGTCCCTTATGTCTCGGCATTGAAGCCCAGAGGAACTGGTAGTGCGGCAAAGATAACCAATGGTAGTCTGTTCATTACATAGATCGCCCGAGGGCAGCAGTACAGACCGCGTGTAGGAGAGGGTCAAAGGCCAGGGGTATTCAGTATAAGGTGGGGGGGTGACAGATTCATGTTTTCATTCGAGGAAAAGAAAAGGTGTACGATGGTATAGGGTCGTTCCTGTTCGCAGAGCATGGTATTTAAAAAACAACCCTATCAATCTAAATGACTGTTACGATGCTAGTTCCATATATTTTTCTTTTAAAACCTTGATTGTAAAAATGTCAGCATTCAAATACAGGCCTCCAACCATACAGGCCGGCCACGGGGCAGACGGGAAACGCATGAGGTAAGGGGAGATTACACTGTAGTATAGGAGTACGTAACGAGTGAGCCATTTAATTGAAAAAAACTAAACGTGACAAACGGTTGTAGGATCAGGGAAGGTTGATTTTATAATTGAAAGTATAACAGGATCAGTTACAATAAAATCGTCCATACGCACATCATGGGCGAGTATCATGAGTAACATTACTTCGGAGCTTTTAATAATACAATAATCAATAGTAAAAACCCGACATCAATTATCTTCCATAAATAGAAAGACCCATTAAAATCTATAAAATACAAACCATAAATCGGTGAAACAACATGCGTGCTACATCTTATTTGCAATACAATGAAAACCATACAGAATTCTGCGGAAAAAGAACAAAGAAAAAAGGGAAAGAGAGATAGAACACATATGACAATACACGTTGTTTTCAGTCCGTTAACTAATCCATATATATGATCATGACAGGCATCTGATTAGTCAAAATGTTCACCAAGCCTGCGTGTATGTTCTACATATTTCGTCTATTCAATGCGTCAACGCGTTTCGGTGGTGTTACACAAATATCGACCACCTTTGTCAAGACCAAACTTGTATCTCTCTTTTGGAATTGTTGTCAATGAAACCAATTGGACTCCTTAATCAGTCCTCATCCTATATTTGTTTATACTCCTTGCCATTAATCGGGCTCTGTTTGTCCTTTCACATAGTTGAGAAGACCAGTATCTTATTATCTTCTTATTTTGTTATCGGTCCTGTTAAATAAACTTTTTCGGGTTTCTCATTAGCAGTGGACTCATATTCATCCTTAATCTTTCATTAGTAGAAACTTTGTTCACTCAACCTCTACGGTTCCGTTTTCTGAACGCTCGTATTTCATGCAGGGTCCGTGCGGCTTACCTTTCCGTTTATGTTCCAGCTTTTCCGCAATGTTCTGGCTCTTACCCCCTTGCCCCGGGTGTCCCTATCTGTGTTATCATGTGACTTCATTCTGCATTGTCCCCCCAGCTGCCAATGGGGAATCTGCCACTCTCTCCAAGGCCAGCCAACAGCAAGCCTGTATTGTGAGTCTAAGAATTGTGACGATGACTCTGCAATACTGGACACGATCCCCAGGAAGCATCAACTCTAGGATTCCTTGAACCACCTAGAAAGAGTCCAATACATACTTGTCAGACCAACATGCAACCTCAAAAAATCAGATTCTGTCACTGACTATATTCACCAATTACACTGATTCCTGGTGAGGCAGTGCTTCACCTTTAAATCTGCCTGTCGTGTTCAAAACCTTTCACAACTCTATTCCCAAACTTTTACCTAACAAACTCAAAAGCTCTGCCTTCCGTAGACACCTCCTATCCTCTAACAAGCCCAATTTTGAAATACCATGTTTTAAATGCCAGAAATGCGGTACTAGGAACTTTAGAAGATAAGGAGTTAAGCTGTGGAAATCAATCGCCTAGAAATCAAATTTCTGCATCAGCAACTAAGGTCCAGGAAGGGTATTTCATAAAATTCAGATAGAACTGCAAGGTTGAGCTTCTAAATTAAAGCCACTGAGTGCCAAGAAACTCCTTCGAGAGTAGTAGCTATGTCTTACAGGGATCAATGGGGTTTTCTCTTTTGTGTAAGTTTACTATTTGTTTTGCTATTCACAAACTTCAAGTTAATAGTAAGGACAGGCGAATATTATTATATACAGAGTTCTCCTCCCCGACTTTGGAGTCTCCGTTGTTGTAAACTTAATATTAACTCGTAGTTTGTGGATAGCAAAAGAATATTAAACTTACATGAAAGTTTAAGTTTGGCTTTGTGAATCAGGCACCAAAAATTAATATGAATGAATAAATAAATAAATAAAATGATCTAAAATGTTCCTGTTACCCAACCTACTTTATTTTTTCACTAGCCTACCAATGACCATCTTTCCATCTTTCGTCAAAGAACGTAACATTATTTTAAGTGATCTCATATGGGGTGTATGGGGGTTCAGAGTAGTTTCTCAGAAAAGTAGCTTTCAAAACCCTTTGGCCGCTTTCAATACTGTAAAAAACCTTCAAGGCAATCCACTGCAGCAATATAGTTCCTTTTACATTTCACCTTTTACTTCATCTTGCACTGCCAAGATTTTTCCAAGCAACATCCTTCTTTTATGTGAGTGTGTGAAGAAAGTATGTACAGCGGTTGACAACTGACAACATTTTATGTTTAAAGGCGAGCGCAAAAGAGGGCATGATGAATGGAAGCTGCCACAAGGAATTATATACAGAAGTACAAGACAGTGATGATGAGGAAGGAGATGATGTGTGAGTTATGCAAATAGAGGATTTCAGAAAGAAGAGGGGAAAAAAAAGGTTGTAAGTATCTAGAAGAGTGCGACACCATAGAGGAAAGTCGTGTCAAGGGTGGCTGGAAACAATAGAGACACTCTGAACACCATTACCTTTTCCACAGATTTTTGCCGTGTTCAATTCACTTTCTTACATTTTAAGAAATGGAAAATGTTCACTTTGAATTATTCGTAACTTTAACATTGTTTATAACTAACAACCATTGGCAAAACCAACAGTCTGTTTTTTTCTAGGTGTATGCTTGTTGTGGGATATGTCTGGATGCAATACCCAAAATATCAGAAAGTTACTCATTTCATTTCATTTCAAAAATCTTTATTTCGGTTCTTTTAAACCATAAAAGATACATTTAAACACATACAATTTCCATGAGCAGATAGTGCAGCAATACCGTTGCAATATTTATAATTTGGAAAATAAAAAGGAAAAGGGCTTGTGTATGACCTGTAGCCACTATAACTAAAAACATAAATACATTTGTAAGTATATTAAAATAGGCATCGAGATAAAAATGAAGATAGTACTAATATAAAACTCCTATTACATCGTCCATTTGTTTGTGATTTCGTTCCTAGAATATTTTAAAAACAATTAATAATAATTTCTGATTAATATAATATAATGCACAATCAAGGCTCCCGTGTTACCATTTATATCTACATACACGAGCTAGGTTTATTAAGTATTACCCTGGAAATACTTAATCAAGTTCGTTACAGCTTTAGTCCTGCTTTGGCCCTTAAAAAACTTCCAGCAAGTAAAAATGTACTTACACTAAATACAGTTAATTGTGCTGTGTCAGTTTTTAGCATTCTCTCTGTCTCTTTACAAGACCTAATTCACGTAGTTATACAAAAGGGTTTAATCCATTTCTTTCTGGCTTGGCATATGCAGGACAAAAGAATAATACCGGCAAATCATTTTCTTTAACCTTATTTGGGCATAGAGAACACAAGTCATTGCCTATTCCAGCATGATTTTTAGCCCATCGTGACTTAATTGCATTTATATATAGTACACCATATCTAAACTCCATATGGTAGAGAGACAAAATATCGAAATTAAAATATCGATATACAATAATATCGATGTTTTAATTTCGATGGCATAGAATATCGATGTGCAATAATATCGATAGACAGAATATCGATCTTAAGGTATGTATGTTACTTATATCGATTTTTTTTAGTGTTATGTATTTTATTATGTTGTTTATATGTTTTTTAAATATGTTTTTTAATGTATGTTTAGAAATTAGTAATTTTGTTTACATTTTGCGTTAGTATCAGAGCTGGTTGTGGATTTATAGGGGAATAGGGTGGGAAGTAACTTAATCATAATTAATTAATTAATATTTAAAAAAAATATTTTTAATTAATAAATAATTATTAATATATAATTAACTGGCAATTAATTATTATTAATTAGTTAATTGAATTAATTAGGGTTAATGTAGTAGTATTTACTATTTTTTGTTATTGTTAATTACTAATTAATTGGTAAATAATTATTATTAATTAGTTAATTAAATTAATTAGAGTTAATGTGCTAATATTTTTAATTTTTTGTTATTGTTAATTAATAATTAATTGGTAATTAATTATTATTAAGTGATTAAATGATGTGATTTATTTATGTGCAGTGGGTTGTGTGTTTATAGGGGTGTGAAAAGGTAGAGCCGATGTCGACCAAGGACCTTCAGTGTTTGCCCGGCGTTAGCCGCCTCTCATACCATCCGATATTACCAAACAAAGAGGCAGGCGCTGGAGGCAGGAAGGCAGGAAACAGGAGTTTATTCCGACGGAGCAGAACCCGTCAAATCAGACAACAGGGTATCTTCTCGAGGTGCTCTAACCGCATCTCTGAGGCCTGGCCTCTTATACACAGGTTTATGGCTTTATTACATACACTGCATCCGTAATGTTTCTTTGAAGGACAGAAAAGACATCCTCGGAATCCGGTCCAGGCCCGTTCCCACACACATCTATAGTAGAGTTCCCACCCCGATCTCAGCATGTGGTGGTTATCGCGCAGCTGGACATTCCGCTGGGAACGGGGATGTGTGTGATCAGTCGGATCTTCGGGGTGCGAAAGCATTGATTAATCCCCGCTCCTTTGATGTGAGGCGAGGTCCTACTGTAGGGGGCAATAAACTGCATCTGTTGGGCTAGGTGATGGCCTGGGATCAGGCCGGACAATCGGGCAGGGAGGAAGAGGTTATCAAAAGGGCCTGTTCTTTGAATGAGATGAAAGAGCGAGGGGGTTCAGCACGGGATGTGGCTCGCAGACAGGGTTGCGTTAGAGGTGCGTTTATGGCCCAAGCAGGAGAGACCGGGGGCTGTCGGGGCACGGGGGAATGCTTGCGAGTCCGGGGAGTGAGGGGGAGAGAGACGCGCAGGCTATTGGCAGTGGGCAGAGAGGCCTCGACACACAAAATTGCCACCACTTACGTGCATGATGGGGCCTAAAAGGGACAAGATGGCGTGGCCACTGTTTCACGATTTTCACTTTACTTTCAACAGTGGCTGGGGGTGAACATAAATGAACGCCGCTTATGTATACCTAATTTTAGTCATTTTCCACAGTCCCCAGTTTTTATCATAAGTTAGTTCATTCCTGTTCATGTCATAGGTGAGGATGTACAAGCTGACATTAGTTATACAATTCGCTTTGGTAGTCCATATGTATTACAGGCAGATGGAAATAATTCTGCTATCAATGCAGACAGAATCGTACATAACCATATGTAGTCGATGTGATGGGCGGGGAGACAGTGCATACAAAATTACATTAGCTGCGTCATACGTTAGACCTTGGAGGCGGGGACATTACTTTAGACGATGTAGGAGATTCGTCCGAATACAAACATGATGTCATACAAAAAAATGTTCTGGCAGGATAAGGGCTATGATCACTTGAGGTCTGGACTCCATGGGGGTCAAAACTAGACAGCATGTTCATGTGCATAACTGGTGTTCTACAATCATCAAGATACAGAGTTAACGCCTTCTTAGTTATCCATGTACAGTTGAAAGTGACCGATGTAAGGTTTCGAAAGCTCAATTGGGTGGTAATCAATACAAAGCGGTTGGGAGAGGAATTCAACTTAATACAAGGGACAGTCAAGGGGTGGCAATGTTAAAAAAAAAAGGGTTCGTCTTTCCAGTGTCTTATTACAGCGGGCCATCACTGGTAGGCCCTCATTGTTTTTCTTCTTTCGTTGGCACTGTTGAGCACCGGCGGTGGAGCTATGCGTCCAGCTCGGATTCAGATTTCGCGTTGCAGGGTGTGGCCACTCTTTGCTCTCGGACCACAGTCCTGTTTGTCCTGTTACCTAACTAATCTACCATAGGTACTTTAGTCGGGGTACCCGTATTCCGTTCTTCTTTCGGGACAAACCCTATTCTATCTTTTGTGCTGTGTTTCTTCTTTAAGTCAAGTTCAAAAACTCCATATGGAAAAAGGGGTGATGGGGGCGTGCTTTGGGAGGCCGAGGGAAAAGAGGGTGGAGTGGGATCAGGTCTGAAACGGACCAAGGAGGGCAGAAATTTCAAGCAAGTGGGCCCATCAATCGGGCACAATGGGCTGGGACTTTCGGCACGAGCTCATCAACATGTAGGGGCTTCTGGACAGCCCTTCTTTCCTGTACTTTCCACGTTGAGAATGGTGCCTTGTCCCGCAACTCTTTGCTCTGTGGTTCCACCTTGGTCGAGGTCATAGATATTCCCCGATCTGCAGCCAGGCTGTGCGTCACGTCCGGCCCCTCTCCTCCGACGACCGCACGTTATCTTTAAATGAGTACAAAAAAACAAGTCTTAGCGAACTGGCAGGGGAAGATGTTTACACACTTTAATTTCTCTCCCAACCCCAAGTAGTTGGGGAAACGTTTATTGGTCACGATAGGGTGGATGCTTAGTAATCCTTACATCCGTGTATGCTGTTAACCCATGCATCATTGCTGTGGTGCAGGTCTGCAAGTATCTTCCTATTTTCAAACATCATGTCTGTCTGGTGTTTATTCCTGTTATATTCGCGAGCGTGGCAAGAAGTCTGATATCCAACAATGACATGGTTTATCGAATTCAAACCGGCTCCTCCAGTAGAGACTTGTGTTTTTCTAAAACAAATCCTGTTGAGCTATATTTTTCTTCAAGGTCTGCTAATTCATAAAAAGTGTGAAGTGCTTATTATCATGGGCTTACAGCTACCTTTTCCAGGGAAGGACATACGTTAAGCATTTTTTTTTTCTTTTCTGACAGCAACGGCTAACTTTTATCAGTTTTTTGGACGAATTATCTTTAAAGACAAGGTCATCAGCTACAGTCTTTAAGATTTTCTGGGACGGCTGGTTACAGAACTGGGACCATTCTGGAAAAACGGGGACGTTTCGGACATTCTACTTTTGTGCAATGGGCGGTGGTAATCCAAACGATGAGGGTGGTGTTACTAAAGCACTAAAACAAAAGCCACTGACATATAGTTCCCTTTTAAGGGTCAGATTAGGGGACATTAGTCGTCTTACCTGTCCTTTCTTTCTCAGCCAATTAAGTTCCATCATTTTACAGAAAGGAGAGGTAGTAATATGGCAAAATACGATCGTTTTGTTTCTGTCAATTTGTTCAAACACTGTCGTGTCTAAAGCCAATTATACCTGTACCGGCAAGGTACAGTGTCGTTATTTATTCAAAAGGGAGCAAGGGAGCCCTCAGAGGGAGAGAGCGTCGTGTGCACCAAATAGGCTATTAGTACACGTACAACATAAAGTGAGAGAGAGAGAGAAACGTGTATAATAATAGGTTATTCAGTGCACACACATATAGAACAGTACGGGTCGGTTTCACGTAAAAAACACAAGCTGAGGGAAAACATAAATTCATAGTTTACGTACACACAAATACCAGATAGGGTGCGACAGTACATACATCAAGTACGGAAACCTAAGACAGAACACAGAGCTATTTTGGGCAAAAGGACTTTGTCATGCATGTTGCGTATTCTCAGTATTCCCTTTAATTCATTCTGGGGGTCGAGCTCTTTGTTCTCCTTCCTTCCTAATAGTAGACAATTTTTGTTGGTAACCTCGCTTCAAAAATACTTACTCCTTTTTAATTGGTCGGACACTAGTCCAGTCGCGCTTATACTCACGGTGGGGTCTTCCAACATCTAGCAAATGATGATCCAAGCTGAGGTAAAGGAGGGGTGTCAGTCGGACGTGCGGTGGTACAATTCTGACTTTTCTATGAGGGTGGAAGGAGAAGGGGTAAATCTAAAAAAGAACAATATCCCTAATATCTGGGCTGAGGGGGATTTTGGATGAACCCCAACCCGGGGTACTCTTAACTTTTCTTATTTAGTCAGCACATAAATTGACTCACTGGTGCGTATTATTTTGGGTGTACATTTGGGATATCGGTTGGGGTTGGGTTCGTCGTACTGAAATAAGCCTTCGAGTTTCTGGTGTAAGCCACTCTCCCATTCGCTAGCTCCAGAGAGAGTCGTTCCTAAGTAAGGAAAGTGCTATATTTTTATTCGTCTTTCACATGCAGGTACCATGTTCGGGCTTAATTTTCCTATCCCATTAACCGTTCGATCAACGCCTCAATCATACAAAATGATTCAGAAAAGGGGGTGGTGATGAACCAAAAGTGTGGAAGGGTATACTCAGATGTGAGTCCCTTGCTCATTGCACCATCAGGATTCAAGCAAGCCGGGCCGAAGACGGCTGCAATGCCAGAAACCAGTCCCCGGAAGCTTGTTTCCTTCCCAGTAAAGAATTGGCTTGGTAGTTTGGTCTGCCCTGTTCCCATGATGCACTGGGTCAGGGCCAGACTAATTTTCATGTAGCCAGGTTCTGAACTGGGATGGTGCAGTGAGCTAAAAAACGGTGATGGATCAAGCCCTGATCTTTTGACTGGGTAGGAGTGTTCTGCTTAATTCAGATACTCTGTCCATCACCACCCCCCTTTTTCAATCATACAAAAAGCATTCTTTTATTGACCCAGACGTGCGCCACACATACGCATTCATACTGTACAAATCAGGGCCCATGCGCACATTCATACCATACAATTTTACACGCTCCCCGAGATAGCTCCTACATATAATGTACCGTCTCACAGAGCTAGCCTATTTTCCTCGTGTGGAACACGATGCGGTTTTAGGTCTTGTCCATACTTCAGCTGAAATTCCGATGTAACCTGCAAAAAAGAAAAAGAGTGGGGGGCAGCGTTCAAAGCACATCAGCGCGCATAAACACGAAAATGTCTTTACCTACCACGTACTTGACTTATCTCTCTGGGATGCAGTCCCTTATGTCTCGGCATTGAAGCCCAGAGGAACTGGTAGTGCGGCAAAGATAACCAATGGTAGTCTGTTCATTACATAGATCGCCCAAGGGCAGTAGTACAGACCGCGTGTAGGAGAGGGTCAAAGGCCAGGGGTATTCAGTATAAGGTGGGGGGGTGACAGATTCATGTTTTCATTCGAGGAAAAGAAATGGTGTACGATGGTATAGGGTCGTTCCTGTTCGCAGAGCATGGTATTTAAAAAACAACCCTATCAATCTAAATGACTGTTACGATGCTAGTTCCATATATTTTTCTTTTAAAACCTTGATTGTAAAAATGTCAGCATTCAAATACAGGCCTCCAACCATACAGGCCGGCCACGGGGCAGACGGGAAACGCATGAGGTAAGGAGAGATTACACTGTAGTATAGGAGTACGTAACGAGCGAGCCATTTAATTGAAAAAAAACTAAACGTGACTAACGGTTGTAGGATCAGTGAAGGTTGATTTTATTATTGAAAGTATAACAGGATCAGTTACAATAAAATCGTCCATACGCACATCATGGGCGAGTATCATGAGTAACATTACTTCAGAGCTTTTAATAATACAATAATCAATAGTAAAAACCAGACATCAATAGGGTTGTCCGCATGCCCAGTCAGTACACTTCCCCGCCCGCCATGTGCACAAACACCGCATACATCCCCATAACATCAAGGCTAAGTAACTAGAATCGTCATAAGAAGTTGCAAGTCCCACCCATACTGGCGCCATTTTGGTCGAGGCCAGGCGGGTCCAGAGTATAGTTCAAATGCCTCCAATAACTAGCGGCCGGACCAGAATCCCTTTCGGCAGTTCAAAAAAATTCCGTTAACGCCAGCAGAAGGGACAGGCGGCATGAACCGCGACTTAAAGGCGAGGAAGGCAAAATCTTCCCTACCGGGTCACGCTGAGGTCCCACCGGAACTGATCGAGTTGGCAGTCTACAGTGTCTCTTAGTAATTCGGACAAAAGCTGGTGTCAGCATGAGAGCATCACCATCTTGTGACAACGTTGTGGCCACTCCGGAGAGCGGGACAGCAGGCGTATCCCTCCACAGATGCGTTGAATCAGTCTTTCCTACGGCACCAGATGTGGATAAGGCGGCGGTCGCTCGGGGCAGCGGCATATCCATGGGGGATAGTCGAGCAACAGTGGCGGTTGCCCCCACCGGAAGCCCGCGGGAGTCGAGGGCCAACGACTCTCGTAGAATCTTTAAAACTGAGAGGACGTCTTCAAGAGCGGGGCTCATGCCCGAGCAGGCAAGCATCCGAGTTCCATGGTAGCCCAGAGCCATCCTAGTGGACCAGGCCCAAATCCGGGGTGCCGGCCGCCATCTTTAGAGCCCCCCCCTCCCGCAGCTGTCCTTCACCACAGCCACCGGAGCGGGTTCTGCCGGCCAGTCAACCGCGGGGGCTCGTTGAGTGGAACGCTAATGGCAGTCTTAGTGCGGGAGAGGAACCTCCACCTGGGGGGAGTGGGGGAGAGGGGGCCGTCCGCGCCGCCTCTCCGCGGGCGCCCCACGCCATCTCCTGGCGTAGATATGCAAAATGGCTGAACCAGGCAAAAAGGGGGGAGCCATCAGCAAGGCATCCCCTGCACACAACTTGCTGGACACCACCTCTGGACGATCTGGGGACGGGCCTCGGCGCGTGGTGTTGCCTCCGGCCTATTCGCACAACGGTCCTCCACCCCAGGCCGCCACCGACGCTACCTCGCCTGCTGATGGCTTTTGTAGACTTTCTATAGCCCAAAGCCAACTAAATAGTAGCCCAAAGTAGCCCAATATTGCTACTTTAAGGAAGGAGGGACAGGAACAGCGTCAAGCAGACGGCGAATGCATTGGAATTGATGTTGCAGCCGGCTGCCATGTAAATATTTGTATAATAAAACGTTTCAACATATTACTTTGCTGGAGTGTTGTATATATTTATAATATTTGCATAGGGTTTGTCGTTATTTGGGCGGGATGGGCGGCGGAGCCGAGCTGTCTTGCGGCCATCATGGCGTCGAGCTCGGCTCTTCTCACTAGTTTCATATTTCTCATGAGGGGTTGTTCCTAATGTTTCTATTTTAGCGTGGTCAAAAAGATCCCATCAGTGGCCTACTGATTTTGCTCGATTCCTTTTGTTTTTCCTAACGATTTTTATGTTATAGTTTGCTAGCACGATACAGTGGCTAATCCGTATTTTTATATATATATGTCCTTTTTATTAGGGGTGTCCTCCGGTGGAGCCGGATGATCTGCCTCTAATAACGGTCCGGGCTGAACCAACTACTGAACAATGGGGAGAAGATAGGCATGACGGGTTACAATGGGGACAAAAGTCTGCACTACCTATCCTTCACTACTTTGCGGAGACTAGGCAGAATATTTCTATTCTACAGTATTCGCAAATAGGGAATACCCAAAGAGAGAACTAATTCCAAACAGTCAATGTTCGGACAAACAATCAATCAAATGAGGGATAAAAATAGGCACGACAGATTACAACGGGGGCAAAAGCCTGCGTTACCTATCCTTCATTATCTGCAAAGACTAAACAGAGTATTGCGACTCTGTGCTTGTTTGCAAATAGAGAATGATCCAAAGAGAACCAATTCCAAAACAGTAAATGCTTGGATAAAAATCAATCAAATGGAGAGGGAAGCAGGCACGACGGATTACAACGGGGGCAAAGGCCTGCGTTACCTACCCTTCCCTATCTGCAAAGAGCGAATACTCCTATTCTTCCCTGTTTGCAGACAGAGAATCTCTCAGAAACAATCAAATGAGTAATACTAGTATTTTCAAACAATCAAACAATCAATTCGCAATTTGTCGTGTTACACGACCTTACCTGGACCGCATGGACAGTTTCTCGTCTTCCGCTTCCAGCACCTGATCGTCCTCTATTCTCCGTAATTGCTGTGGCACTCCTGATGGTTCCCAGTCAGGACCGTAGATTACTCGAGAGAGGTCTGCTCGAAACCAGTGAAGTTCGGATGATCAGCTGCCAGACGAGGGTCTATCGGGCAGGTGCACTTCCCGATCGTTGCAGTCGTTCACTCTGTCGTTGGGACCTCTCCCACTGGATCCACGTGTCGCTGATGGGCCCCACGTTTGGGACGCCAATTGTGAAAAGGTAGAGCCGATGTCGACCAAGGACCTTCAGTGTTTGCCCGGCGTTAGCCGCCTCTCATACCATCCGATATTACCAAAGAGGCAGGCGCTGGAGGCAGGAAGGCAGGAAACAGGAGTTTATTCCGACGGAGCAGAACACGTCAAATCAGACAACAGGGTATCTTCTCGAGGTGCTCTAACCGCATCTCTGAGGCCTGGCCTCTTATACACAGGTTTATGGCTTTATTACATACACTGCATCCGTAATGTTTCTTTGAAGGACAGAAAAGACATCCTCGGAATCCGGTCCAGGCCCGTTCCCACACACATCTATAGTAGAGTTCCCACCCCGATCTCAGCATGTGGTGGTTATCGCGCAGCTGGACATTCCGCTGGGAACGGGGATGTGTGTGATCAGTCGGATCTTCGGGGTGCGAAAGCATTGATTAATCCCCGCTCCTTTGATGTGAGGCGAGGTCCTACTGTAGGGGGCAATAAACTGCATCTGTTGGGCTAGGTGATGGCCTGGGATCAGGCCGGACAATCGGGCAGGGAGGAAGAGGTTATCAAAAGGGCCTGTTCTTTGAATGAGATGAAAGAGCGAGGGGGTTCAGCACGGGATGTGGCTCGGAGACAGGGTTGCGTTAGAGGTGCGTTTATGGCCCAAGCAGGAGAGACCGGGGGCTGTCGGGGCGCGGGGGAATGCTTGCGAGGCCGGGGAGTGAGGGGGCGAGAGACGCGCAGGCTATTGGCAGTGGGCAGAGAGGCCTCGACACACAAAATGGCCGCCACTTACGTGCATGATGGGGCCTAAAAGGGACAAGATGGCGTGGCCACTGTTTCACGATTTTCACTTTACTTTCAACAGTGGCTGGGGGTGAACATAAATGAACGCTGCTTATGTATACCTAATTTTAGTCATTTTCCACAGGGGAATAGGGTGTGACAAAATTAAATTAAATTAATTAAAGAGATTGTATTTATTTATTGGTATTTATTGTTAATTAATTGGTAATTAATATGTGTTAATTAGCTAATTTATAATTACATCAATTTAATAATATTAATTGTTATTAATTGATTAATTGATCTTTATATTAATTGTGTTTTTTTGTATGTGTAGTGTGTTGTGTGTTAAAGGGGGAGTAGTGTGGGAAGTAATTTTTACCTCCATGCTATCCAACGCTTTCCCTACTGTTGCACTCTCTGGAGTGGAAATAGTAATTTTCACCCCTACGCTATCCAACTCTTTCCCTACTGTTGCACCCTTTGGAGTGGGAATAGTAATTTTTACCCCTACGCTATCCAACACTTTCCCTACTGTTGCACCCTCTGGAGTGGGAATAGTAATTTTTACCCCTACGCTATCCAACGCGTTCCCTACTGTTGCACCCTCTGGAGTGGGAATAGTCATTTTTACCCCTACGCTATCCAACGCTTTCCCTACTGTTGAACCCTCTGGAGTGGGAATAGTAATTTTTACCTCTACGCTATCCAACGCTTTCCCTACTGTTGCACCCTCTGGAGTGGGAATAGTAATTT
This sequence comes from Lissotriton helveticus, assembly GCF_964261635.1. Lineage (NCBI taxonomy): Eukaryota > Metazoa > Chordata > Amphibia > Caudata > Salamandridae > Lissotriton > Lissotriton helveticus. The sequence continues at coordinate 1,781,592,949 of NC_136061.1, forward strand.
TTACCCCTACGCTATCCAACGCTTTCCCTACTGTTGCACCCTCTGGAGTGGGAATAGTAATTTTTACACCTACGTTATCCAACGCTTTCCCTACTGTTGCACCCTCTGGAGTGGGAATAGTAAGTTTTTACCCCTACGCTATCCAACGCTTTCCCTACTGTTGCACTCTCTGGAGTGGGAATAGTAATTTTTACCCCTACGCTATCCAACGCTTTCCCTACTGTTGCACCCTCTGGAGTGGGAATAGTAATTTTTACCCCTACGCTAACCAACGCTTTTCCTACTGTTGCAATATGTGGAGTAATTATATATATTAAAATATATGTAGAGTTTTTTATTTATTTGAAATGTATATGTATTAGATATTATTTTTTAAATATGTTTTAATGTTTATATTTATAATTTGTTAAATTATATGTATTTTTAAATTATTTTTACAGTAATATTAATACATTAAAAAAACGATATTTTTAACTTCGATATTTTTGTACTACGATATTTTTTCCCCGATATTTTTGTACTTACCTTTATGTAGATATAACTACGATATTTTTGATGTCGATATTTTTGTGTCAAAATTAGCCATGTCCTTGAACAAAAGGAACCTAGTTGTTAGTGGTCCATGAGGTAGACCATATAGCACGCTTTTTTGAATACAGGCCCAAAAGGTAGATTTAAGCAGTTTCTTTGAGGCTAAAGACAGCGAAGTTGGGTCGTCCCAATAATGGGATCGGCCCAACTTCCTAAACCAAGAAAAAACATGTCTAAGCCACAAAATACTCTGATTATCTTTAGAATCTCCTCTAGCCCTACCATATAGTGTAACAGTTCTGTGGTTGACCAAAGTCTTACCCAAAGTATAAGGGGTCTTAATAGTGCATAATGGTCAGAACGTTTGACATTCAAATACAGGGTAATTGGAATTAGTGGCGCTCGTACAGGGAGACTTAAAAGCATTCTATAAAATGTATTTTCCCCCACTTCGAAATTCTTTTTGAAGTAATGTCCCCATATTTCGGCTCTGTAAAGTGCGGCTGCTTGAGCTTTATGTTTAAACACCTCCAGGGCTGGGGAAACTGCTTTGGAGAAACTGCTCCTATACTTTTTCATTATGAGCAGAGAGTTTTGGAGCATAGCTATCTTACTTGTTTCCATTTGTGACTTCCAGGATAGCTCTGTGTCCAAAGATATACCCAAATAGTTAAAACTCAGCACATACTCCAATTTTTGACTATTTATTGCTACGTAAAAAAAAAACGTTTTATGGGGATTTATGGACATATACTTTGTTTTACTGGTATTTATTTCAAGGCCTTTTGTGGTACAGTAAGTATGGAAGGAGTCCATTAGTCATTGCAATCCTTTTGGTGTTTGTGATATTAATATGGTGTCGTCAGCAAATAGAAGTGCGGGCACCAAATCTCCCTCAATTTGGGTGCATTGTTCTGGCAACCATTCAAAAGGTTGGGGATGTCATTTACATACAATGAAAATAAGGTTGGTGCCAGTACACATCCTTGAAGTACACCCCTTTTTATAGGGATTGCTTCAGAAAGTTCGCCCCTCGGACCCCATCTTACTTTTGTGTAATTATCTTCATGTAGCCTTATTATTTTCTCAAGTAAAACACCAGGCACCCCTTGATGGAAAGGTACTCAAATACTGGTCAGAAGGCATGGAGAAACACAATATTCTACTTGCATGTTTTAACCCATGCTCTGAATCATATAGGCACATCTCTTGGAAAGTATTCCTACTTACATTTCTGCTACCATGCCCTTTTCAGAGTCTCCCATCTTTTTACTCCCTCTTAAAGCACATGGTCCATTAGCATGTCAACAAGGCAAATGATATATGTGCTTAAATGGTTGCAATTAGAAGCCATCTCACTATACCACTTTAAGCCAATGTGATAAAAAGAAGACTCTTGGCTCCCTATGAAATACGAAATGGAAAGGGTACACACAGCACATCAGTTGTTTATCTCATTCTCCCTGGTGAACTAGTGCAACCATCCCTAATCCTGGTTTCAGGAGTAATGGAGACAGCAATACAAAAAGGAAGTAAACATGGTTTTAAGTGATCTGCTAACTTTATGTAGTATCCACTCCTGGTCCTTCATTTTCCTAGTGACTCATTCATAGTGTGCTGCTGAGGGTACAACTAACGGACAAGGGGCGATCCTGTGCTGCACCTTGGGTTAAGGAGTGAATGAATTCACTTCTGCTGTCACTGGCAATTTGGCAAATCAATGCAGTAGATTTGATATCTACTAATGCAAAGGGAGATCATATGCCACTACTGAGTTGTGTGAAAAGTGTTCATTGATGTGCATTTTGAGGAACTCACATTGCTCTAGAGCAGTGGTCTCCAACCTTTTCTGTAACAAGAGCTACTTTTGGTCAATAAACATTATTCTCAGCTCCTGATATTAGTAGTGCTGTATAGACAATACTGTGTTAGTGGCCAACCTATACAAGACTGGCAGCATTGATTACTTCAGTGCAACAGGCAGGGTTGCCATTAGTAATGCAAGAAAGGTTTTATCAACTGAAATGTTGTTATGATTTGGACATTCAGCCATGTTTCTCAAAACATCATTTGATGAGCTCTGAAAATACATACGTTTTCATCTTGAATACGCACTTTTCAATTTTGGAATACATATGTTAATTCATCCAAGCAATGGCCTCTAATTTAGTAGGCTGGTCTGCACATTGGAGAGCTACTTACAGCTGGAGCGCAACCAGTATCTCAAAAGCTTCTCATTGTAGATGCCTGCTCCAGAGGGAGCTGGGCCCTATTCATTTAACCCAGTAGCTTTCATCAGTGCCAGAACTACAAGATTACTGAATTAAGGTGTCAGTGTGCAACCTTTAAAAGGACTGTCTCAGCCTTCATCTTGGGATAGTCCATGAAATAAGTATACCAAGATACGTATTTAAAACACCAATTTACAGTGTTTTGAATTGTATCCACCAGCTCTTCTTAAATACAAGACTTCATTATTTTTTTAACACTTAATATGCAGAGGATAATGGTTTGTTGGTTCATTAGAAAAGCTGGTGTCAATTGACAATGTCTACAAGTGAGTAACCAGAGCAGAAATGTGAGTTTACAAGGAAGCTTTTCTTAGCTAAGAGGGAAGTTCATGTTGGTAGGCATTAAGTAAAAAGTAGTGTAAGAGTATTTTCTACCAAGAGAAGCGGATAATGGTAAATTTCCTGTTCTTTTCCAGCATTGCAGTGATCACATTAACATCCAGTGACATTAGGGTACCCATGCCATTAAAGTATTCTTGATACATTGACACATACCCCACATTTATCTAAATGTGTGTCTCTTAGGGACTTCAAAGAGCATGTGCCTGCATTTTGTCATAATCCAAGCCAGACAATTGTGGAGTGTTTCAAGCAGTGTTCAATTTTATTCATACCTGGGAAAATAGTTTTCTGCCGAGTTGGAGCTAATCCAGTGCTTGTCTGGCACTTTGTCACTGGCTTGAAAAGGGCAGTGTGTGTGCCATTTCTAAATATTCTCTCACAGGACCAAAGCAACAGCCCTACATTCTAGCCCTCTCAAGCTGTCTTATCTGGCAGAGCCAGAGTTTCAAATTACCCAACAAGCCAGCTCAACACTGAGCAGATTCCCCAGTAGAACCAATGCGTTTCATCATGGGCTAGATATAGGTATCTTGTTGATGCGCACAATATTCTTCTTTGCGGCTAACATATTTCCAATGGCTATTTGGATGAGTTCTCTGATTGTACTTAATACATTCACACATAGGAATGTGATGAAATCCACTGTGTGCTCAATTTATTTATATTAGTACATTGGTTGTATTTCTGTGTCATGTCTGATATGGTTTGAGTTAAAATAAAAATCTGCTCCACATTCACAAATGTCTCTACTTCTGAATAAAGGAAGCTGGGGAAAAATTCAGAGATTTGTGCCTTGCATTAATCATTCGAGAATTGTCTACCCAGAATGCTTGCACAAGCTAAAACCCCTGCCCCACATATATAATATTGTATCTTCTATGGGTCAACATGACTGTTTGCAAACAAGAACATGGTCCTTTTTTCTTTTCAATTTCCTAGCATGCTCTCCAATTTTATTGTCTGTTCTTTCTTTCCTCCTGTGTACTTTAGCTACTTCTCTTGTTGTTAATCCCATATAGGGGGATACACAGTAACATGCTTGTTGTTGTGCTGTAGTGTAGCTCCTATTTTCCCAATAGGCTCTGCGCATTGGAATAGTACCTACAGCAGTAAAGGCCTAGGCCAGACGTTAACTAGGTCTACTACTGTCGATACTAGACTTAATTTTTGGGTTTGCCAGCTAAGCTCAGAGTTCGCTAGAAACTTTCTCGAATGTTCAAGGAAGGATTAACTCCCCTGATTAGACAAGAAGGGATTTAGTTTCTGACAACCATAGAACATGACAACTTTGCTCTCCCCTAATCAAGAGTCAATCTCAAGAGTCGTGTGAGCACAAGGCAATTATTTTACTCAGTCAGTACGTGCATTCTTAGTCTCATCAGAATGTAGAGAAAAGGAAGAGACGGGCGTGTTCAATAAAAGATGTTATTTATTGATCAGTCTCTTTTCTCGTACAAGAGAAATGGATCGATATTATTGCAATACTTATAGTTAAGTAAAGTGCATACATTAAAAGCAATAGTATAAAATAATACTGTAAAAACATTGATATGGTTTCTGAGCCATATGATGTTTAAAATGATTAAAATATATTTACATACACATATACATTTGACTAAACGTACTCAACTGGTGTTTCTAAATACGCCTACCCCGTGTACCTGACCTAAGTCTAATACGTGGGCGGGAATAGAAAGTTACAGTTTAAGTTAAGTTTGTTTTTGCCAAGTGAATAACTAAAGAATTCTCTAGGAGGGGTTATTCAGTTCTGTACCTGGAATTTAGGATGAATGAGGAATGGTATCTCTTTCTCTGCTCTCGATATTCCAGGCTGCCTGCGAGGGCTGCCCAGAAGCGCCGGTGCTGGGTCTCTCGGCTTGAGATAGCAGCGCGTCTCTCAGCGCGTCAGGAGCGGGGCTGTTGCCTGCGGGGTCTGCTTCTGCTCTCGGCTTCGGCAAGTATGGCTGCTCCGTCTTGTCACCACGCGTGTGTTTGCATAGGGCAAGGTCGGCAATATTTATACCTTAAAGGTGCCGGGATTGACGTAAGGATGGACATAGGTACGTCAATAAAGATGTCATACGACTTGCTCGTTAGCACATTCTTTACTAAAGTTCTCTGTGAAATCAAAACAATGGCCGCACGGATTATCCAGGTTGTCATAGGTTTGATTTGTTATGAGAACGTCGTATGCCTTATCAGGGGCTGGAGGAATGTCGCTTGTCTAATTAGATCTCAAGCGTTATGACCTAATCAGATAACACGTTCCTGTGCCGTAGTGTGACTGCGTCAGATAACGGTATCTGCATCATGGGGGATTTCTTGCCTCATGGGCTGACTGTTAGTTAACTAGCTAGGTAGGTTAACCAGAATATGGTCAGGAATAGGGGGATCGATTCAGAACCTATAGAAATATACGACACCCACTCCACGCTAACTATGGTCATATCTACTAATCTATGCATAGTATAACATAGTACAACATACTATAGAGTATAGTGTATACCTTACCACCCCAAAATACATAAATGCTTTTTGAAATTTTCAAATATACTGAAAAATTGCAGTCATATATATTGTATGCACTTAAGCTATGAATTAAATGCAAAAGTAAACACGCATTGTTATGCATTATTGCTTGTTGGTATATGAGAAATACACATGAAATGGCTCTTAATATGGCTATACAGAAAAAAAGTCGAAACCATTTCATCACATAAAATATATTGTGAACATACCAGCGGGCAGCTAAAGTCTATATAAAGTCTATAAAGTATCTAAAAAAAATAGAAATCTTAGTTCTCTAGGAATAGTTTCTTACTTTAAGCAGAAGGTCAGTGTCCCGGGGAAAAATATATAGAAAAATATTTTAAGGGCTTGCTGAAAAAAGTTGCTGTCCGTGAACTGGATTGTAATTGTTCATGTGACTTTATTTTTTAAGTTGAAGGCCGGATTCAGGGAACGCCGTGTGCGAGTTTACTCAAAAGTCTCTATTTCTGTTCCGGAGAGAACATCATATCATTCAGGCTTTCGAAAAAACTGTCAACAGCTTCATGGGAAAGTTCCACTAAGTCGGAAATAGGGGTAACCATGCATTCATGCGCATGATTGTCTGCATTGACATTCTGATTTGCATTGCTGACAGAAGGTCGTACCTGTTCGATGCTGCTTTCATCTTGAACTTCACTACTCTTCAATCGCAGTGGTGAAGATTCCAGGAATGCCGTCATCAGAATTGGCAGCCTTTGAGGGCAGCACAGTGCGTGAACCTTGGTAGGAACCAACAGTGTATCTGCATCCACCGGCGCATCCGATTGTAGCGTCAGACAGGTGTCTAACACGCATTCTTCTCCGCATAGCAGACACCTTAGTACAGGTAAAACACACCTTTGCCACATTGGTCGAAATGATAGAAACCAAGTCATGTTTAGGTCTCTAAGCCGGGAGAGTCCCAGGATTTTTGATATCCGGTCCCGGTATCCAATGGCTAGGATCGTATCTTCCATTGTCGCGAGAGTTTGATCTGTGACATGGGTTGCCATAACGAAAAATAAGGACTAGGAATAGGATTCCTGCAATTAGTCCCAGGATCAGGGGAAGTCCGCCAAAAATCGAATGGACGAAATCTGGAAAAATACCCAGTATGGCTTTGAATGGTGTTAATGCCATCGAAAATACTGTCTTAAATACCTTTGAGACCCCTGTGGTATCAGAAATATTTAAGATTTCGCTCAGGATTTCCGCGAAATGTACGGGGGAATTGGTTGATAATAATGTATGTATCTCTGCAGTCGTCCTTGCGACTTGTAGATCATACGTTTCTTTAGATGACGTGAGCCTTGTAGGCGTCTGAAGAAGCACTGTTTTCATTCTGCTTAAAGTGTCTATTCGAATAGAAGTAATTTTCAAACTGGGCCATGCCCTCGCCTCCCTGTCTGGAAAGGAGCTGGGGAACAAAGATCGTCCACAGCACTTGACCTTCGCCGTCGTAGTGACGAGATAAGGAGTCCCGGGCATAAGACTACAACATCTGCGGTCTACAATAAGAATGTAACTCCCATTATAGAGTCTTTGAAAGAATGGTTCTATTTCAGTTGCAGGTGCGCCTTGCTGGTGACATGAAAGGTTGTATGAATTCCCTTCACAGGCTCCGTGCAAACTAATACCGTTACACAGAAGCGTGCCGCTTAGTGACATAGCACAATTGTTGCCACTAAGAAACACTTTCTGTCCTTTGTTACTGACACATGCATGTGAATAGGGCAGGTTCCAAGTTGTTTTAAGGTACCCTTTCCCAATTTCTCGTACATGCCAGCCTGTATATATTTTTGGCAGTATTGAAACCTGAAGGTTGAGATTGGAATATTTATGATTCCGTGGATTATCCATTCACTGACAGGTCGTTCTGACATTGTCAACGGTAATCTTTCTAGTTTTTCAATGCTCAAGATTGTATAATCAGCACCCTTCTGCGCCATACCGATTTGTCTATCAGTAAGGTTAAAGATTTGGAATAGTGACGTAGTGTTGATTAAACGCCAAGGCACATAGCCTGAACGCAGATTTTGTAACGTCCAGCCAAGCTGTACGATAGAACGCAATTGTGACTGACCATGTTGTAATAACAGTAAGTCTTGCGATAATATATCGATTGCTGAAGACACAATGCTGTCCAATGAAAAAATTCTGGAGGACAGAGTCATTAACCCATTGTCCACTACAGAAAGTGATTTTTCCAAATTAATACGGTCAATTTCCCGTATTCTTTCTGCTGTCTCAATTTGAGTAACCTTCCAGGCCTCATTGTATGCTGCATATACAGAGGCTGCTATGAAACGCTTTTGACGCTGTTTGCGTGGTCCCATTATGAAATCACGCAAGTCAGCACCATCAGTAAGTAAAGTTAGGTGTTGCTTAATTTCAGGCAGTGTGGAAGTTTGTAGCCATTGAAGGCATAATTTGCCCACACTGTAGGTTGTTATTATCCCTGGGTGATGTCTTTGGGGATATCTAGGGTCTGGCCTGGTCATTTTGAAACCCTGTGTTTTATTCAGGAATCTATCTTGACAGTTATTTGTATCTGTGGGCCAGATCAACCATTGTTTCCAATCAGGATGTGTTCTGTTTTGGTTAAGTATATGGTTTATGTCTATTCCTTCATCTGTATCAGAGTTATTGCTAAACATTGTTGGCTTTGGAATAGACGGGTTTTTTAAATCTTTGATTTTGGCTAAGCCAAGACAGGTGGTTTGTTGAACAGTGTCATTTAAAAATATCATTTGTTCTGGGATCATGCAGGCTCTAAACAAAGCTTCTAAACCCTGTACTTGCCATTCTTTTGTGCCCCAAACACTTTTCAAATCAACATTTTTGTCCCAATAATCGAATCCAAAAGTATTCATTTTTTCAAAGAATGAATCAGAATAAATCAATTTTGTGTTGGTTATCATGGTTTTGGTCCCTGTCTTGTTTGACAATTTATAATAAAATGTTTCAGCATTACTAGTGTTAAAACCTTGAAAGTATGAATATTTGTCATAAACGGTTCTAGAGCTCCCTTTTGGAGGTGTAGCACAATGTTCCCATTGATTAAAATTTAAAACATTTCTAGGTTGTGCAGATTTATGCAAGAAATGGTTACCATAGTGGTTATAGCAATACATACTATCATAATTTGTAGAACCTTGCAAATAATCATGTTTTGTAAATTTAGCAGACATTACTAAGTCAGACATCATATTGTTTATACTTTCAAAGTCCCAATCATCAGCAAATGAGTTTGGTTTTGCAAAGTCACTCAAAGAGATCTTAATTTGGTGTGGATATTTCAGGATCTCGACCGGACCATAAATTTCATAGTCAGTGTTGTCCCAGGCTACCCCACCAGGTATTGGAATTGCTGTGAAGTTGGCTGAAGAAAGTTCTGAAGAAAGTTCTCGTTTCTCGACGTGTGAAGATGTGTGTGGTTTGAGGACCAAGTTGATGTTCTGACTTGCTGTGTCCATTTTAGCATATTTTCCCTCAATGAAGCGTCCCAAAGTAAATACCATGATGAGCCAAAGTATGAGGATAAATGCACCAAAACCCACCCAAAATTCAATCCATGGAGAAATCAGATATGTTTCTTTTAGTTGTTTCAAAAGTTCCTTCGCTTTGTCTTTAAAGGATTTTGATGATGGCTGTGTCTTTTGTTCGCTGAAGCCTTCAGAGGAATCATCGAAGTTGATGAAGTAACCGGATGCAGTTCTGTCAATTGTTCCAATTGGTTCAGGATTTTTGTTTTTCGCATTTTCACTTGGTACTTCAGTATAGATTGGTGTGTCTCTGCTAAATGTCTTTATTTGGGTTTTCAGAGGTCTAAGTTCTATTGCATTGTTGCATAGTCCTTGTTGTTCTTCTGTAGGCGTTTCGAAAGTGATGAGCCTCTTTGTTAGGACCTCTGTACTGGTAGCAAACCTTGGTGTTCTGCTACTTATTGGGAGTCCACTTGGCCTACTGTTTGTTATTGGCCACATGTTGTGGTTTTACCAGGTCGATGGATACAACTCGGTTCTCCTTTTTTCCAGCAAGTGGCGGTAGTACAACTGATCTTGTCCCGTTGACAGACAAGACAGGAACTGCTTTTCTGTAAGAAGGCCCAAATTCCTTCTTTACCGCGATCTTCTCCCTGACTAGATCCCCGACTTTTGGAATCCAGACAGGTCTTGCTGGGACAGGTGGTGATTCTTCAGTGGTTGTTGGCTGTTGTTTCAACTGTATGTTGCTCAGGTCTTTTCTTGTTTTGTTTAAGTCCTGCAAAATAGCCAAACGGTCTTTGACATCAAAGCTTTTTTCTGTTACCACTGAAGTCTGACTATCAAGGTCAGAGATCAACATCCTAGTTCCGAATAATAATTTGTACGGACTGAATCCCTTCAGAGAATTTCTTGGCAAGTTATTTAGACTACGTTGGACACTTATTAGATGTTTGACCCACCCAGCTCCCGAACCTAATGTCCTTTCCATTATAGATTGCTTTCTGCCTTGGTTTTTTCTTTACACCATCCCATACCCTCAGGAAGGAAGTGAGAAGATTCCCGCTGGGCTGTGCTCATTTGGCCATTCTTTCCCCCCCCAGGCTGGATTGCCTGAGTGAAAAAAAAAAAATGGTCGAACGTAGCATGCTCTTAGCGTATATGCCATTTAGACTCGCAAATCTTGTATAACAGTCCGGACGTCAGCCGAGTGCTGTGGATCTACATTATAAGTGGAACTAGCCTGTGTATGTTAATCGCAAGCCATTCTTTTTGTTGGTAATATTATCTGCCTTGATACGACGAGGTATTAAACTGCTTCTCTCCCCACTGCGATCTCTGTTGCAGTTTGGGCAGTTTTTTACAAACAAGGTGTAGTGCAGGCTCATGCCTGGCCACCAGTACCGTGATTGTAATTCTTCCAGAGAATCTTTTAATTTAAGGTGTCTGAGACCCTCGCCCATGTGTGCGTCTGCGATTAACAAGTGTCTCCTGTCCATGTTTGGAATCACTCTATCCCCCACTCCAGGGATTCGAGCAAAAGGGACGGAGTTTGCATCGATTATGTATGTATAATTGAGTGGATAGTTGATCGGTAACGCTGAGCAGTCGCCTTTTGATGACGTTTTCACCGCCAGCAATGTTTCACCGTCAATGTATTTTAATGTACGCTTTTTTCGATCTACGGGAGCCGGTTTACTGGCTGCCGCTGCGGCTGTTTCAGCCAATGAATTCCCTACAACGTGAACGCCATCACGCTGATGACTCAGTGAGTGAGTCACGTGAGTCTTTGGTAGTTCTTTTTTCAAAAGAGCTACTTGTTCCCAGAGAAATCTCTGCTTTATTGGTGCATCTGTGTCATCTTTGTAACCGTTCTGAATCCATGTCTGCAAATCCTTGTTATATGCTTTGACGCAGAAATATGAATCTGACACTATAAGTGTCGGGAATTCGCGATCCGCATTATCTAGCGCCATTTTCAAAGCTATTATTTCAGTTTGCATTTCTGAATTTGTTTCTACTGAGTGTGATTTTGTTAATAGAGGTCTTAGTTTACCTCCGCGCCACACTTCTTTTGTGATCTCACATGTGGGATTGTATGCATGTTCTCCCCAAACGGAGGGTTGAGCATGTCCGTCTGTATAGATTACACAGGCGTAATGTCGTAGAGGCAGAATGTCGATTGGCAGAGGATACGTCTTTTCATATTTTAGATTTTCCAATTCTTCTAGTTCTTAAAAGACTGTCAACCATGCAATACTTGATAATTCATATCCTCCGTACTGGATTTTCAGATGGGCAATTCTGGATTTTTTGAAGTTGAATTTGTAACCCTCTGCAGCGAAACCAAGTATTATGGTGTTTACTCTTTTCAAGTGAGTTTCCAAGTCATCATCTGTTAAGTAAATGTCATCGACATAAGATAATGCTTCATCATCATATTTTTGTAGTAATTCTGTTACTCTCGCTGAGAATACCCCCGGGCTATTCTTGTACCCCTGGGCTAACCGACAGAATTGTTTTTGAGTGCCATTTACTGAGAAAGCTGTTAAATATCTGCTCTCTGGTGCTATGTTTTGACAAAAGAATCCGTTGGAGATGTCCAAGGTAGTTTTGTATTTTTTGCGCACTATGTTATTCATTAGTGCAGCACTGTGTGAGTTTTGCACTGCAAAAGTTTTGCAACATGTGTTAAGGTGTCGGTAATCCAAAACTAGACGGTATGAATTGTCTGGTTTGGAGACCGGAAACAAAGGATTGTTCATTTGTGAGGTGCAAGTTTCAATCACCCCCTGGTATTCTAGCTGATCTAGTATTTCATTTACTTGTTTTTTAGCTTCTTGCTTAATTGGGCACTGCCTTTGTGCAGTTGGTTGTGATTTTAACTGGATTTTGTGAGGAGGAGAATCCTCATCCCATCCTACATGATTTTTATATAAAGCAGGTGCTAAGGCCACTGCCCACTTTCTAGCAAGTGTGTATTTTTTATGAATCGGGATTTGATTCGAGAAGGCAGGCATAATTACTTCTTCGCCATGAGGGCACTCCCTGACAAACTCTGGTGGCCAGTCTTTTTCAGCTAGAAGTATGTCATAACCCTTTGAGAGGTTATCCCAAAATAGTCCCCTTATTTTCCTAGTCTTATCTCCCTCTATACGTAATGTTATCTCGTATATTTTGTGGGGCTTGCTAACTCTGGTATCTGCAGTTTCCACTTGAAGGTATTCATTCGTGTCCACTGTCTCCAGATGATCCATAAGGACTTTGCGAGCTATGCTCACCTCTGCTGCGCTGTCTAGCATTGTCTGAGCCCACTCTCCGTTTTTCAGTTGTGTCCTCAGTATTCTCGGCATTGTTAACTACCTTGATACTGGCTACCTTCTTTTTTGGAAATTGTGATTTCTTTTTCAGTTGAGCAGGTTCCTTGTCTTTGGACTTGGCGTGCTCTTCTGATCGTCCTCTTCTTTCCGATTTCTGCGAGGAATTCTGAAAAGATTGAGAGGGACGTGTATCAATGTCTTGATATCTATCAGGTTTTTTAATATTATCCCTATTTCTAAGGTTATATCTATTCCCAGAGGGTTCACTCTGAGGTGACCTTTGTCTCGGGTTTGGAGATTTCTCTCTTCGCCTAGGAGACCTTCCTCTGGACTGGAATTTCTTTTCTTTTGGATTGGATTGTTTGTTCCCATCCCAGTTCTTTTTTGGTGAATTATTATTATTATTAAAAAACATTTTTTCTGGACTTGTAGTCAGTTGCGGTTTTACTGGTATTCCACCTAGACTATCTCTGCCTAGTTCTTCATAGGATTTTTCTATGATTCTGGCAATTTCAGCTGGTTGGTCTGCTATATCTGTCTCTTTTAACCTCTGGCGGATCGCCACGTTTGCTGCTTCACCCTTTATGTTGGCTAGTAATATAGCCGAGACCTGCTTGAAGTCTTTTAGTAATTTCATACCAAGAGTTAAAGCAGGTTCTGGACCGTATTCATCTTGAATTTGTTTTAGCACATCTGGTATTACCGAAATGGATGGAACACCGTGCGTTTTTGTGTAGATGGAAGCAAAGACTGTACCCCAAGTGTCACAGTCCTCAATGTGTGGTGCGATTCCCATTGGGAGACATATAGTCAGAATCCTGTGTTTTTCTAATGGGGTGGTGTCAGGAAACACCGCCTCTATTTGGGTAATTTTCTGTGCCAACCAGAATGGTATTTGTTCCCGTTTAGCTGGAACTTTACCTAGGCAGGATTGGATGTTCTGTGGTGTAATTTTATTTGTGTTCCCCTGGTGAGGGGTCAGCTGTGGAAGTTTAATCGCTGGCTGAATTGTTGAAGTCCGCATTACATACTGAACTAATTGTCTGTGAATTTTTAGTAGTTGTTTTAGCTGTATTAACAACTCTGCACCAGGCATTCTTTCGATGTCTGGATATGGTGTGTATCCGGCTAAGACCGGCCACGTTGCTCCTGGTCTTCCTAAAGGACCGAGCCTTGTAATGTGATTATTATGTTTTAGGGCGCCATCAAATAAGAGCAAATGCTCTTGGAATTTGAGTGGTACTTCCACTTCCTCGAAAGGAGTGTACTCATTAGGAGGTTCCTCTACTTTGTAATAGTGGAAGTACTTTGTTATAGTATTAGCTGCTGGAAAATGTATCCATGTATAGTATACCTCTGTCTGCCGATATTCGTGTGCCTCGATTACGAATATGACTGTGCCACCTCTAGGTGTCAGTCCATTTTCTATAAGTTTTAAGGTTATAGATCTCCTTTTGGCGACCGGAATGAGTATTATATCCGCGTCTGCTGCTTGCATGGTAGCATCAGCATCTGCTATTTCAGTAGCTAATCTAGTAACCTCTCGTTCTTCATCGCTGTCCATTTTGCTGACAGGATGGTATTATGTTTATTTGCAGATCAGGTTTCTTTATGGAAACAGAGATTAGATGCACAATATTTTGGAACACTGTTTATCCTTCAACGTTGACTTAGACCAAGAACCATACATAGGAGTTGCCTCCTGCGAGGTTTTGGAGGATATTATAACCTTTCACCCACTCCAGACGTCTTTGGAGTATTTGGAAAAAGGGGTCTAAGTGAGAAAGCACGACTGAGTTACTCTAAATGTCTTACGTTAGTTTTATCGCCCTTTCCAAACGCGTTGGGCGCCATGTAGTGTAGCTCCTATTTTCCCAATAGGCTCTGCGCATTGGAATAGTACCTACAGCAGTAAAGGCCTAGGCCAGACGTTAACTAGGTCTACTACTGTCGATACTAGACTTAATTTTTGGGTTTGCCAGCTAAGCTCAGAGTTCGCTAGAAACTTTCTCGAATGTTCAAGGAAGGATTAACTCCCCTGATTAGACAAGAAGGGATTTAGTTTCTGACAACCATAGAACATGACAACTTTGCTCTCCCCTAATCAAGAGTCAATCTCAAGAGTCGTGTGAGCACAAGGCAATTATTTTACTCAGTCAGTACGTGCATTCTTAGTCTCATCAGAATGTAGAGAAAAGGAAGAGACGGGCGTGTTCAATAAAAGATGTTATTTATTGATCAGTCTCTTTTCTCGTACAAGAGAAATGGATCGATATTATTGCAATACTTATAGTTAAGTAAAGTGCATACATTAAAAGCAATAGTATAAAATAATACTGTAAAAACATTGATATGGTTTCTGAGCCATATGATGTTTAAAATGATTAAAATATATTTACATACACATATACATTTGACTAAACGTACTCAACTGGTGTTTCTAAATACGCCTACCCCGTGTACCTGACCTAAGTCTAATACGTGGGCGGGAATAGAAAGTTACAGTTTAAGTTAAGTTTGTTTTTGCCAAGTGAATAACTAAAGAATTCTCTAGGAGGGGTTATTCAGTTCTGTACCTGGAATTTAGGATGAATGAGGAATGGTATCTCTTTCTCTGCTCTCGATATTCCAGGCTGCCTGCGAGGGCTGCCCAGAAGCGCCGGTGCTGGGTCTCTCGGCTTGAGATAGCAGCGCGTCTCTCAGCGCGTCAGGAAGGCGGGGCTGTTGCCTGCGGGGTCTGCTTCTGCTCTCGGCTTCGGCAAGTATGGCTGCTCCGTCTTGTCACCACGCGTGTGTTTGCATAGGGCAAGGTCGGCAATATTTATACCTTAAAGGTGCCGGGATTGACGTAAGGATGGACATAGGTACGTCAATAAAGATGTCATACGACTTGCTCGTTAGCACATTCTTTACTAAAGTTCTCTGTGAAATCAAAACAATGGCCGCACGGATTATCCAGGTTGTCATAGGTTTGATTTGTTATGAGAACGTCGTATGCCTTATCAGGGGCTGGAGGAATGTCGCTTGTCTAATTAGATCTCAAGCGTTATGACCTAATCAGATAACACATTCCTGTGCCGTAGTGCGACTGCGTCAGATAACGGTATCTGCATCATGGGGGATTTCTTGCCTCATGGGCTGACTGTTAGTTAACTAGCTAGGTAGGTTAACCAGAATATGGTCAGGAATAGGGGGATCGATTCAGAACCTATAGAAATACACGACAGTGCCATGTTGTTATTTTTTTAAATATGCTTCACATGATTTATTGTTCTGTTTTCTGCTGGGATTCAGTCCGGACATCGTACAAGGCCAAACACCATTGTTGCCTGTATTTTCTGTGTGGTCGGACACTAATACCTAGACATAATAGAGAGATCCAGATGCTGTTTCTCGAACAGGGCAAGTCTTATCATATAAGTCAAGACTTGAAGTTCTAAAAACAGAGCACAGTGAGGCTTGCAGAGAAAAGGCCCTGAGACGTTGAGCTACAAGCCTGAGATATAGACCCACTGGTTATGACTCTGAGGTATGGGGTCCAGTACTAATCACAGAGATCTTTAGTATATTATTACATTTACGTAGTATTGATAGGCTTAGACAAATTTGTCATTCACTCTGACAGGGCTTTTCATTGTGTACAGTTTATTATTGTGCTAATCGCATTACTGACTTGTTATATGTCTTCTAAGAGCAGCACAATTTTTGTACGATAGAGCACACTAGTTTCAATGAATATTGTAAGCTGTATACATAGCTCTTTCTATTTATTGAGGTCATGTATGAGTGAGAGAACGAAACGCGATGACATGTCACCACGATCCCTTAGAGGGTCTAGAGTGTTGTGTTCCAAGGTGCCAGTTCTCTTGTCTCTCTGTACTGGTTAGAAGGACAAGAGAGGCACTATTAGCTAGTCAGACTTGGGCCCAAAGGTATGGATGTGGTATGGTGACTCAGGGGAATATGTATCAAGCTCTTGTCCCGTTCGCAAACGGGCCGATTCTCAGAATCTGGCCACTTGCAAACGGGAAAAGGCCTTTTGGGATGTATCATCCCAAAAGTGTATCGCAAATTAGAGAATCTCTAAATTTGCGATTCTCTATTTTGCAATTACATTTAAGGAATCGAAAATTGCGATTCCTTAAATGAAATGTATGAAGCACCTAAGTTGTGTGAATTTGGCATAAGAATTCGCAAATTACCACCAACTGACAGTTGGTGGTAATTTGCGAATTCTTGTGAAAAAAAGCACTTTTTTGCTTTTTTTCAAAGTGCCATGTGCCACACATACATGCCCTTAGGGCATGTATGTGCACCACATATGTACACATACTTATTTCAGGGGTACAACATGGTGTCCTTTGGACACCCTGGTTCCCTTGAAATTGCATTCTCAATTTGCGATTCTCAACTTGCGAATCGCAAATTGAGAATGTCTACCCACACATTCCTATGGGCCTCCTAGCCATAGGAATAAATGGAAAGGTATTCCTTAATTGCAATTTGCAATTTGCTAATTGCAATTAAGGAATGCCAAGAAATCGCAAAATATTTGTGAATTATTTATTACATCCTGTTTTGCGATTCTCAAATAGAGATTCTCTAAAAATCCCTATTTGAGAATCGCAATGACGGTATTTGATACACATGCCCCTCAGTCCCTCCATAATGATTTTCTGTGTTCCTAGGCATAGTTCTGTTTCTGAGCAGAATCTCTGCAACACTTTCTTTGTCCAGAGCAGGTCTTGGTCTTGTGCTGTTTGTCATTTCTTGTGCCTTCCTCTCACTAATGTCTTTCTCGACTTCCTCCAACTGCTTTGTGTTTTTCTTCCTCTCTTTTCAATTTCTCCACGGGCCCCTATCTGCAACATCATTTCTCCTTCTTCAAATCCCACCTTGTGCCAGTCTCTTACTAAAGACAGAAGATACGGTCAATCTCTGTGTAGTGTCTGTCTCTTGCACCCATTTCTCCTCAATCTCCCAGCAATAACTTTGTTCTTTTGGTCTCTTCTCCTCTCAAGTTTCTCTCCCCTCAGATTCCCCTCTTCAAGGTTTCTCTTCCTCCTCCAATGTCTTGCTCCTCTAGCCAGTACCTCTTCCTCCCCTTTTTCCTCTAATGTTCCTCTTTCACTCCTTTTCCACTTTGCATCCTTTTTTCCATGATTTCTCCAGCATGTCCCATCTTTATCTCCTATTCCGTGTCATTCCCTCTCTGCCGGAGGCTTAACCCCTATTATTCCAACACTGAGAACAAAACTATAGGAAGCAGAATGCAAAGGGCTATTACCTAAAAGACCACAGGATAAACATGCCATATCTATGTTTGTATGATGATGGTAGAATATTTGGTTACATCACTGCATAATTTAAGCCAGCAGTTGCCGGTGGAGCCGGCCAGCACTCAATTTGCTGACCGACATTTATTTTTCTGCATCAGACATTTAATAAGAGCAAGAGAGGGAAAACACACACATTGTGGAAAGACAGTGGAATAGAAAGACGGATAAACCGTTACAAAGGGAGAAAGCAGGAACCTGCAAGCATTTGTTAAAGGGGCAGGGAGTGTCAAGTGATGGATTGAAGATGTGTTAGGTATATTCAAGGATACCCAAACTTGGTATTTGGCACACCAACATTTAATAGTACCGGCTGTGGGCTTCTGAGCAGAGCTTTGGCCACTGGCACTTATTCTTTTACAAATTGAGCACTGATTGTGAGTCTAAAGTTCTGTAGATTGTGACCTGGCTTGTTGAGTAACGTTTGCATGTGCCTGATTCTACCTACTGGACCAGGAGGAGGGGCTGCAAAAGCCATTGGAGGCGCTGGAGCACCATAAAATCTCAGGAGACGTCCGGTAGTGTGGGAGCCTCTGTCTGTGCCTGATTCTGCTTGCTGGACTGGGAGGAGGAGGTGCAAAAGCCGTTGGAGGCGCCGGAGTGCCATCAAATCTCAGGAGGCATCCCACAGCGTGGGATCCTCTGTCTGTACCTGATTCTGCCTGTTAGACTGAGAGGAGGGGCCACAAAACCTGTTGGAAGCGCCAGAGCGCCATGAAATCTTGGGAGGTGTCCCGCAGTGCGGGACGCGCGCGGGACGTACCTGGGCTCGGCCTGGGTGAAGACGGGCCCGTCTTAGCCTGTCATAGACCGGAAAAGATTGGTTGCCCCCACTCCCTCTTTTTGTTTTGCTTTCGGGACGTGCTCTCCCTTGGTACAAGGTCTTAAGGTCATTCTTCTGGTCCCTGCATATTCCTGAGCAACAAGTCTGCACCTCCTAGGTCGGTCCTTTGGCAGCACCTGTGCGGATGACGGCAAAGACGACCCGTATGTTTTTTCTTTTTTTTTTCTTGATGGTCCCTACCTTTTTGTATTGCCTGTGTGGCACCACCTTGCCATCATTTGGAGTCCTTCCCCAAGAACAACTGCAATAGTTCTACTGTGTCTGTGGTGGCCAACACGGGAGCCGTTTTGTTTTCATTTTCTGTTTAATTAAAAACAAAATAATTAATAACTAAAAAATGGGGAAGTGAACCAATAATGATAAACAGCAAGCGCAGCCCTAATTATTACCCCCACCCTTGCTGCAAACCTCCATTCATAGGATGCTCCAGAGGGCCAAAGGGGTAGTGGCCACGGAATAGAATTAACTGAAAGACAGTTGTCATTGACCCCAGATCTTCACTGCACCCTGACAGACCCAGCCACACCATTAGTGACCTGGAAAGTACCCCTGTGCTGTCTCTGCAAGCTCCAGGTATTGAAACGGGAACTATACCTAAACCACCTATGCAGAGGGGGGGCGGGAATCAGGGTTTAGCAAAGAACAATAAACCCAAACAACCCACAAGGGTGGGGATAAAGGGGAAAAATCCAACAACGAGATACCTGTGAGTCTGGATACACTGAGTAACCATGGTCAAGGCATACAACTGGATACGGTTTTACTGCCAAGGGTGGCCACTTTGATGGAGGACTTACGAGGCAAGATCATAACCATCGTGATAGACGAGCTTGCCCCTCTGGTGGCCCAACTTGACAAATTGGTCAACCTCTGTGACAGCAGAGGTGGAAATACCTTTGAAATGCCTGCACTAGTCAGAGCTAGTGAAACCGACATAGACACATAGACACTGGTGTTGCAAAGGATATGGAAGGGCCCAAAGCATCTCGGGAGGAGGTCCCTACCACCCGGCTCAGGTCAATGGTAATACAGACTCTGGACCTAAGCAGGGGGAGCGTGCCCTACCAACCAAGGGTTTCCAGTATAACAGCATGGTCAAAGCTGGGTCCCAGAACAAGGAGGGTGGGTAACGGGATGATCTAACAACATTAAACCTTCTTCCAGCCTCATACCTCTATGTCATCGTATTGGCAGGAGTACCTGAAGAGAAAGAGGGGCAGGGGGAAACCTAGCTAGAGCTTAAAAACAAATGCCTACACTGGCTGGCAAGGTATTACCAGTTTACCTACACATTTGCAGGTGAAATCCTTAAGACCCGTAGGTTTAGCTGGGTACCAAACCAAGCGATCTCTGTTGGGGTTACATTGTAATTAATTTTAAAAACCCAAGGACGGTACAGCATCTCTTGCAATAGAACCATCCAGCTCAGGACACAGGTACATCAATCAGGCCACTCCCACCCACCCACTTTTACATCCCAAGGCCCATGATCCAAACCAGGGCAAGTAAAATCCAATACAGAATGAGTGGTATCAAAACCAGCCCTTATTCGGACAGGAGTATCAACACCTGAGACCACTAATATTTATTCTGCCCGTCGTAAACAGATTTGGGGTTCTGGAAGAGGTTGATTGACTTGCATCCCATCCTGACCCCGTGAATACCCAATCAAAGGGCTCCATTCAGAGGGACACATGGTCCAGCTTGCAACTCAAAATGGTTGTTCTGCATAGGTCAGGTAGGGAAAAAAAGAAGATGCAAATGAGAGCAACCCCAAGGGGCAGGAACAAGAGTGCTAAAATTGAAGAGCCCAAGTCCACAAGCCAGAGTCCCAGTGATAAACTTGTGAACATGTATTTCAGCCCCACCATTTTCCAAGCACAGATCAATACACTAGGATCATCAGAAACCCCAAGTTCCCCATCAATATGGTGCATCGAGAAAAAGTATATCCTAGTTCCAGAGGTTTCTATGTAGGATGTTACAGGAAGTTCCTACCAGTCTCATAAGCAACTGCCCTAGCGACTAGACCTGGATAGATGTATCATTGGAGACAGAAATCAAGGGAGATACCCTGGCCAGACAATATGAAATGAATACATTGAGGATACTACCCTGGTATGTTGAAGGCCTTCAGAGCTGTCCCTTTTGGGGGGATTTTGTAGACCTATTTGATATATGCATGTTTCAGGAAACATGGGCTACGGAGGAAACATCACATACGGGGTAGGCTACAATCAAAATAGCTGCCTCTTCACGGGGGAAGGGAAGGCCCTCTAGGGAGTTGTGCATCTGGGTAGGTTCTCATCTAGGCTGCACAGCTACTCAACTGGAGTTCCTTTCTGATGATATCCTGTGTATCATGCTCACCTTTTCATCAAATCTTAAAATAGTCCTGGTTAACATCTACTCCAGGCTTGTGAGGACTAGACAAGAATCTCTGACTCTAGACCAATTAGACCGCCTAATCCTTAGATTCACCAAAAATGTTTTGGTGGTCATAGGGGGTGACTTCGACTGCCAATTTGAGCCAATTAAAGATTTTAAAGATTCACCACCTACTATGGAGGATGTGCTCTGGGATATCCCTGAGTCTTACATCTCTCCAATCAGGGCATGGACACCATTGACTCTTCAGATGAAGTTGTTCACCCTAAATCCTTCCCTACGAGCCTGCAATGGTTGAACTAGATCTGATTCTCCTGGGAAACACACTTAATAGTGTCAGCCACTCTTCTATCCTAGACTACATCCTGGTAGAACCAAGGATGTGGGATAGGGTTGTTGATTTCGCTGTCTTGCCATGGCACTACAGCGATCATAATGCTCTAACTTTGGAGCTCCAGTTGTCAGACGCGGGGGAAAAATCTGACCCCTTCACAATGATAGATTATCACTCACCAATGGTAGGCAGAAAGTAAAATGGATATGGATTGAACAATCTCCTGAAAGAATGGCCTCCCTATATAAGTCCATCATACCAGCCCTTTTGGAACTAGCAAAGTTCTTAACTGCAGATGGTATTGTTGTACCCCCAATAGAAGTTGCTAGGATGCCCGAGGGACAACTGCTAAACTGGTGGATATATTCTGGCCAGCGGGCACTCAGGGGAGGGGGGCAAAGGGAAAGCAGTCCTGGTTTAAAGGCAGCTGTCAGGAGGCAAAGAGGGACCAGATAGAGGCTATGAAATCCAAGAGTAGAATTAAAATTAAAATAGCAAGGGCTTCCTATAAAGACACCATTGCACGTGCAGAGAAATCCTGGGGAATGGACCAATGGGCATCCCTGAAACAGGCTTTAGTGATTAAGGATAAGAACGCCTTCTGGAACATCGAAAGCACTGGCAGTAGCAATGGAAAGGTGGCTCTACAGCCCAATATAGCGGCTGATAGTTGGAAAGAGCACTTCCAGGCCCTTTACGCCCGCTGCAGACCGAGGCTAGTACTAAGACCTCAGCAATTCAGCCATCACAAAACCGCCACACAGAGACCCCTGAACTGACCCTGACAGAAGTTATCAGTGCTGTAAGAAAAATAGCCCCAGGTAAAACCCCAGACCTGGACAAGATACCTGAAGAACTTTTCCGTGCTGAGCCTAATGTCTGGGGGCCATACCTGAGGTATTTTGTAATGCTATATTACAAGGGATGGCTTTCCCTGCAACCGGGGCTGGCGCCGAAATTCTTCCAGCATATAAAAAATAGTCCCCACTATTGCCCACCAACTGTAGACCAATCAGTCTGATTGATGCAACACAAAAAATCTTCACTAGGACCCTACTGGTTTGTCTACAGACATAGCGGCTGGAACAAAAAGTTATGAGCCCACTCCAAGCTGGGTTCAGAGAAAACATATCCACTAGCGATCAAATATTTTGGCTCCAACTCCTCTACTGGAAAACAGTGCATCTGGAGGGTAGTAGCCTATATTTGGTCTTTGTGGATCTCAAAAGAGCTCTTGACTTGGTGCTAAGAGATGCCCTCTGAGTGGTATTAAGTGACCTTGGAACCTCCTTTATCTCCTGAACATGCTAAGAAGACTACATGAAAGCAATTATGCCCAAATCAAGCATGGGAAACTCACTCCACCTATTCTAAGTAACAGAGGAGTTAAACAAGGTTGTGTGCTTGCCCCCACCCTGTTTTGCTTTATATCAATGGTTTGGTTGGTGCACCGAGAAGACTGAAGGATATAGACTCTACTAAGCTAGCGCACAAGTTAATCCCAGGAATGATGCTTGCAGATGACACACAACTGCTTTCTAACTCACAGATGGATATCCAGCGAATTTTCAATGGTTTTGGAGAGTTTTGTAAAAAAAAGGGGGTTAGAGATCAATATGCAGAAGACAAAATATATGGTCTTCAACCCCTCTCACACAACTCGTACTAACCCACACATGAATGGTATCCAACTTGAGCGGGTCTCTGTCTATGACTACTTAGGTCTTACACTAACAGAACAAATGGGTGGGAGGGGGGGGGCACAAATAGATAAGTCAAGCCTTAAGCTAGCCCAGACCGCAGGTGGACTTGCCAAGTTATACAGAAACTCTTTTCATAAGCCCGTAGGACCAGTTATAGAGATTTATAAAACCCAACTACGGAGTGGTGCTATGTATGGGGCCAAACTCTGGGGGCATTGTCTTCCCAAGACCATTGTTAAGACTGAGAATAACTACTTTCGGCAGTTGCTCTGCTTACCAGCTTGCTCCCCACTCGCTCCACTGCATTTGGACATAGGGGTGAGACCAATTGTAGAGGATATTGGCTGTAGACCTTTAATATTCGGGTGGTGAATATAGGTGACCCCCGAATCGGCCGAATACAGGACAGAGCTACACAAAATATTGAGATTTCCCGGTAGAGGTAAACTGGCATGGTTTGCACACATTAAGGAAGGTTTTTACGCCCTAGCTAGAGATAGCCTATGGAGAAACCCGGAGGTAGCCTGTACTGCAATCTCATGCACACGATTAGTTAGTAGCTACAGGAGGGGTAAACTCGCCGAACTACACAAAAATCCTGCCATCGGTTCTCTTACTGTTCATTTTATGAAAACAAAGGATACCTATAATTTGGAGCCATGCTTCGATAAGATACAGCCGGCCCTAGCTAGGAAACTTTATGTACAATTCAGACACAGTTCTCTCCCTCTGCATACTTTTTCCTAACAAATGAACGAGCAGTTCTGCTTTGGGGTGTCCAGCAGGCAGCAGGAAAGACAAGACCGAACTCCATGTACTTTATTATTGTCCTGGATACAAAAAAACTAGACAAAGATGGTTAGTACAACTGTGTAGGAACCTAGGTACAAGGCCCTGTAAAGAAGCATTTAGGCTCCTGAAACACAACACCCAAATGACAATTGTAAATGTTGTTTACAATCAGTGGGCTTCAGCCCTCCCATAGGTTTACGATTTGTTAACTAAAGTGTCGCTCTCATATCCTTCATTCCCATTTCTCCATAGAATGCACACGTCATGCCTTTTCTTGTGTTTGGCTCTCCCCTGGGACATGGACCAAGTACTTGTGCTCATTCGTTTCTCCCAGTTTAGGAGCTCCTTTATTCTTTGTTTTTGAGCTCTCCACCCGAGTGCTTGTGTTTTCACTCACTTCATCTACTACCCCAGCCCAATTCCTGTTGCTTCTTTCCGACTGCAGATCGTGCTGTAACGTGTCTCTCTCTTTATCCCCCAACTCACCTGCCACCCTTGATTATGTTTCTTTATTTGCCCCACCCGCCCTCATGCCATTTCAGGACAGGAAACCAAAGACAGAGTTAGTTTCTTGTTTTAATGGCTATACATTCACATAATTTAAAGGACATTACTGCAGACAATTTAGCAGGAGGAATAGAATAACTTTATTTCTGCCCCTCATGCAGATGCACGAATTAAACAAATATGCTATATAAGAGAAGAGCTGCAGAAAGGCACTGGCTTGTGGAGTAAATACAGAGAACTCAGCAATCTGCCTTTAATCACCAAGCCCCTGCCCCCAGCGGAGCCTGCGTTAAACCTTTAGAGCTGTGAGAAATCCAACCACCTTAAGCAACAGTCATCTCAAGGCTCCAGTATTCGCAGGGGAGACAGAACCAGCTGATGGGTGCCATTCTCACTATTTTAGCCAATTCCATAGTGGACGCATTAGTCCACTAAACCACCATATTCTGCACACATAATGTTGCAACATCTCTTACTTCCACGCCACACAATTTAAATCCATATAATTTCACACCATGCCACATAATTACAATCCAACAAATTCAACTCCACATATTTCCACTCCACTCCATGCTGCATAATTCTAATTCACATAATACCACTCAGTGCAACATAATTCCATTCCACTCTAAACCACATAATTACAGTCCATGCAACAAAATTCACCTCTAGATAATTCCACTACACAATTACACTCCACCTTACATAATTTCACTTCACACCACATAATTACACTCCACACCACATAATTACACTCCACATATATACACTCATCTTCAAAACACATGATTACACTACACAAAATTCAGCTCTGCATTATGCCATACAATTACACTCCACACCATGCCATATAATTCCACATACCAAACACACAATTCCACACTATGCAAATCAATGCCACACAATTCCATACCATAAAGACACTCCACATAACACTCAACACCACATAATTTCACTCCGAATGATTACACTACACGCTATAACACATAAGTCTTCTTCACATAAATGCATTCCACACCACATAGCAACACTCCACATAAATGCACTTCACACTATGCCACATAATTCCATTCAACGTAATTCCACTCAACGTCAAACAATTCCATACCACAGAATTCAGCTCCACACAATTTCTTTTACACCACATAATTCCACAGCAAACCATATAATTCCACTCCACAACACATAATTCCACTACGCCCCCCTTTATCCATTCTAAAACACAGAATTCCACATTTTGCCACATAATTCAACACTACACAACATAATTTCACTCCACTACATGCCTTTCCATGACGCACAATACCACTCGATGTAATGACACTCCATGACACACAATCCCACTCCACATAATTCCACTGCACTCAATACCATATAATTACTATCCATATATTTTCACTGCACACCATGCCATGTAGTGCCACTACACATAACATAATTGCAATCCACACAATATAATTCAACATAATGGCACATAATTTAACGCCACTACATGTGACTCCACGCCACACAATGCCACTCCACGTAACTCCACACCATGAAACATAATTACACTCCACATAAATCTGCTCTGCACCAAGCCACATATTTACACTACACTTATTTCAACTCCAAACCATATATATCCACTCGTCTCCATAACCAGTGCTTTAAATGGGCCGGTACTCACTGAGTACCAGCACATCTCACATTTATCGTTCGGAGTACCGGCACTTCTCTACTACCGTGGAGAGTACCAGTACTCATGAAAAGTAAGGCTCATTGCCTGTGCTGGTGAGCAGGAGTGGAACGTGTCTCTGGCAGCCAAGGCGCCGCTTCTGCAGTCCCCGTTCTGACCCCCAGCTGAGCTATTCAGCAGGGCTCATTTGAATAATGTCCGGCTACTCACCAGCACGCTGTGCTTGAGAGAGCAGGGTCCGCTCAGGCCCTGTGCTGTCAATCACATTCACACTATCCTGTGCGTTCGTGCAAGCACAGGAATCATGTCAGCGCCCTGGTAGTGGCCATCAGGCTATGGCCAGTATAGCCCTGGTGGCAATTAAAAAAGCCATGGTAGGTGAAGAGTATAGCATGGCTTTAATCATGCCCTAGTATTTTGTGTGTCTGCTTATGTTTGTGTGTATGCCTGTTTTTGTAAGAAAAAAGTGAGAGAATCCAGACACTCTCAGGAGGTATTTTAAAGAAAATAGGTGTCACTTTGTTTGTACATGTCTGCTCGGCGACACAGATTCATTAATAACGTAAAAGGGAGGGTGGGTGGGTGTATGAGTCAGTGGATGGATGAATGAGCAAGGATGGATGTATAGATGGATGGATGAATAGATGGATGGATGAGTGAAAGCATGCATGGGTGAAAGAGGGTGGATGATTGGATAAAAGGGCGGATGATGGCTGGTTAAGGCAAAGATCGGATGGATGAATGAAAGGTAGGGAGGATGAATGAAAGGGTGAATGATGGATGAGTAAAAGGAGGGATTGAGTGACAGGGTGGATAGAATAAAGGAGTGAAAGTGTTGATGGATGGATGAGCGAAAGGATTGATGGGTGGGGGAAAGGGTGGATAAAGAGATGGATGAGTGAAAGGATGAATGGATAGGTTTGGGGATGGAAAGGTTTGGATATGAAAGGTGGATAGACGGAATGGTGAAAAACTGAATGATTGATGAAAGGCTGAATAGAGGATAGAATGTAAAGGTTAAATGGCGAACATTCGCAGGTAAATGGTAGGATGAAAGAATGAATGCATAGATTGATGGAAGAGACAAGAGATATCTTCTGGGGAGGGTCATGATGAGTTGCTTCATTAGCTTGGTGCAATAAGAGCTTTGGTGCGACGTGGGGGTATTTTCAGTTTCTTCCTACTTGCATGCTCAAAAATATATAGTATTGTGCCAATCAGCAATTAACAGTAGGACATTAAGAAGGTGCAACTATTGCAAAAAAAGGAAATGTTGACATATTATCCCGTTTCTCTTTCAGTGTGTTTAATGAGTTAACCTGCTTTGCTTATATAAATACATTTCTCATGTGTTTTGGTTTGTGCTGCAACTAATATAAAAGTTGTTTAGTATCATCATGTCTTGCCCTTAGCCCCGCCCCCTCACTACACCTCTATCTCATTTTAATGAGTACCTCCACTTATTTTTTCCCATTTAAAGCACTGTCCATAACACATAGCTAAAAGATATTGACACCGCCAATAGCTCTCGGATTGCTGAGACCTACCGGTTTTGCCAATGTTTGTTACTGTTAATTTAACCTGATACTATTACAGACATTGCCTGCCTTGTGAAAGAACTAAACATATTGAGTCTAAAAGTTCAAAACTACCCTAATTTGCAAATGTGGGTCACTGTTTAGCTGTCAGATTTTCCAATGAGGACCACTTTTATTTCTGTTCTCGAGCCCATTTTCTGTGCCAGTCTGACCATCGCAGCTGCCCCTTTTGACCTCGCCGCGGATCCCTGGCTGTTTCAAAGCACTACTGCAAGCACTTAGCTTGTAGTTTGCGACATCACACCTAGGAAACGCCCGAAGACTTCTAAGAGATGTTTGATGTGTATATGACATTCTTGAACCCGACTTTGAACCTGTTGTCCATCAACTCTGAATCACTATGGCCTCTGGCGACGAAAGCACTTGCCATGAGGTTGGTTGCCTTAGCGCTGAGTCCATGCATAGTAACTGTATCATTTAGAGACCTTCCCTACATGGTAACTTCTGACAGAACCGGGGGTTCCTTCAGTTTGTGTTGATCACAACAACCACATTGAAACAAATAAGGCGTAGTCCAGTGCCGGAGGCGCAGGCAACCGCGCTTTCGCCACCCTCAGCAGCAGCAGGAATTTCCCGGTCACTCAGAGTCCAGGTCCAAATCTTACCCTTCCCAGCTACAGCCCACGCCAGCGATCATGCACGCTGCACCGGCCATGATGAAAAAGAAAAGAGGGACTCTCCTCCCCACACAGGCAATGCGCAACGGCACCTGTCTTACCGAGCTCAGCAGGAGGCCTTATAGAACCCTCCCCCCCGCCCTTGTTCCCCGTGTAATGTGCCACACGTGTGTGGCGGTGATGGGCAGCGCGTGCCTGTGCTTGTGCGAGCCTACACGTTCTTAATAGAGTGTAAAGGCAGGGATTTAAGTGTGCCGGGTCTCACCAGGTCTGAGCACCGGCAGTTTTTTAAAGGAGGCCTCGAAACGGGCACGCGGTCTGGTTTTTATCCGGACTGCAGTCTGCTGTCACTACAGTACGAAAAAAAGTGCCAGGGTGCAAAACAGAGCCCGATAGAGACCCGTTTCGAGACAGCAGGCACGTCGATGTGCGCTGCTCACACTGCTCACTTCTCACAAGTGGAGAAGTTACAGCATGACGTCATGGCAGGCCAGAGTTTTAGGGGAAGGGAAATCCTTTAAAGAGTAATTTTCTTTCTGGATTTCTCTTCTCTTTTTGAAACGCAAGAGCAGCAATATTGTGGTAGGTAGTGTCACCAGGGCTTTAAGTGGAAGCTTTTTCAATATTATATGTAACAAGTCATATTTGCATCTTATCTATCTTATGCAACTAATAACCATTGACAAAGCCAATAGTCCTGACTTCTTGTAGGTATGATGTTACTTGTTGTATCATATATCTGGATGCAATGACAGAAAAAGTCAAGTACAAATTGGGCGGCACCCTATGCTAAACACAGATTTTTAGCGTATGTGTTTTAAAGCCACGCCCCTTTGGGAGAACCCCCAGTTTTTTCATCCCACTTAAAGCCCTGGGTAAGGGCAGTTACCTCGGCGGGGCATTGTAACGGGTGCTGACGGCTCCATGGATGTGGATTCCACGTGCACTGTTCTTAATGCCATCGAGACACTGAGCATGACCTAAACATTAGAATCACTCAGTTGAATGGCAACACGAATACCACTGTAGCTCCACTTGTGGCAAAAGACTGCAGTTTAGTGCAGTCAGTAATTGCTGTCCATGGAACAGCCAACCAGCATCCCAGCATTCAGTCCTTGACTCGTGGTATTGGACGGCTCAAGAGTATAGAATGTCGGGGGCGTGGCTTAGCGCCCGAGACGGATGGACGCTCCGGGGTAGAGCTCCGTCCTCACCGGAGATTTCTGGCGGTTCCAGCCCTCGTTGTCGAACATGCTCCGCAGCGAACGACTACGGAACACTTTGGGCATCCTATGAACTACATGCTGACGCCAAGTTCCTCGACCTCGCCCAGCAGCTCCAGTTTTGCTCCGGTCGCGGCTCTGCTATAGCCGCGACCGCCATTTTGATTCTTCAGACGGCGCTCGCCTGAGGAGCGCGTCTGCTACGCTTATTGCCTCTTGCAACGGGCGCATTATCGGAAATGGCATAACCCTGCAGGAAATGAAGATAACCTATTACAATCTCTACAGGTGACTTTATTTTACTTTTGGAATCGTCTTTTTCCTTTTTTTTATTCGAACTGTAGCTCTCTCCTCAGCTTTGGCGGCCATTTTAGGCTTTATACTACGTCAGCCTGTGTACTGCCTCTAATATCAACTTGGTTTTTCTCAGCCTTCGCGCACCTATTTCCCAATTCTATCTGGCTCGTCTTAGATTTTATACTGCCTCCTCCTATTACTGACTTTGCTGGTTTTTCCTAGCACCTGTAGTGCTCATCTGGTTTATAGATTACTGGGGATTACCTCTACCTGTTGTTTCCATGGCGGAGGGTCCTGGCAAAACCTCCAAACGCAACTTTGTCAAGAACTCAAAACTATTTACTGCGTTGGCTCAATTAGAAGCCTCTGCAGGTTCCTCCAGTTGCGAACCATCTCTCAACATGGATGCTCTTCCTCAACCAGGTGCGAAAACCACTCCTAAGAGGTTGAAACACAACCCTCCGTCTCCCCCAAAGTCACCGTCAGCCATTTCCATGGAGCTTCTCCTTGAGGAAATAAGAGCACTGCGTCCCTTTATGGAGGAGACAAATTCAAAGCTGCAAACACTGACTGACAACTGGTCCTTAATGGATACCAGGGTCTCCATGGTGGAAAAGACTGTGTCATCTCTTCAGGAAGCCGCCACCAAGGCGGTCCACATGGATACGCGAATCTCAACCCTCCAGAAGCAGGTGGAGGACCTTGAAAATAGGAATAGACGCAACAACCTGCGTCTTTACGGCCTGAAGGAAGGTTGTGAGGGGACTGATGCCATTGCCTTTTTTAAGTCCTTCTTACCCAAGCTTTTGCATCTTCCTGAAGGCACCTCTCTTAACATTCAGCGTGCACACAGGCTTGGCCGAGCTTCTCCCATTACTTCCCCTGAGACGAAGCCTAGAGGTGTAATAATGTACTTTCTCGAATATACAGATCTGCTGAAGGTTCTTTTTGCGGCTAAAGCTATACCTCATCTTAAATGGTCTGATTCCACCTTGTTTTTTGCCCAGGATTACGCCAAAGCTACTGCCTCCCGTCGCAAAGCATTTCTTGATATGAGAGCAGAATTGCGTTCCATTGAGCCAGATATGGACTTTTTCACCCTTGTTTATTCAAAGTCACTCATAACAACAAGACCATGACTTTTGAAGATCCTCTTCGGCTCCGCAGTTTCCTGAATTCCTGTGGTCCAGCTGACATGGAATTCTCTGGGCCCTCCTCTTCATTTCCACCTTGACTTTGTTACTAATATCTCTTGATTATCTTGATATTCATGGTTCTTGGTTGTTTACATGCCGTTATGTTCTTTTTTCCACAGGTTCCTTAGCTGTTGCATAACTTACCCGTTATTCGCCCATGCTGGCTTAGTACATGTTCTTCAAATTTCTAATCTTATGTTTTCCGCTGCTATTTAGTCGTTTGCATGTTTCTAATCTCATTGTTTTTCTTTTTTCTCACAGATTATTTCCCTGTGTTCCGTCATATCTCTCCGGTGGGACGTCCCATGGCCCCGTCTGCTTGTCCTCCGTTGGTTGGCCTTTCCTCCCTCCTCTCGTCTCCATTCTTCCCCTTCTGTTTCCTGCCCTTTGAACATACCCATCCCCCATCGTTTTTTTTGTAAGTACTGCCCTCCGTTCTCCTTTTCTATTGTTGACATGCTCCCTATTGTTCCGCATGATTTCGTCTTGATTGTTTCCTTGTTATTGATGGTTCTTTTGAGGTCACTATTTCTTGGATTGCTCCTGATCTGCTTTTTATTTTTACTAACTGATTCTCCTATTGCCAATCAACTGTTTCTCTCTTTTTTTGTTTTTTTTCTGCAATTTTCTTCTACTTCTTCTCTTCTCCCTTCTTCCTTAAATTGTTATATGCTTGCCCTCTTCTTTTTAACTCCATGCTTTTCTTCTCTAATACCTTTCTCTACTAACTTTTTCCTATTTTTTATCTTCTTGGCATTTCCACTTCTCTGGTATTCTATTATCCCTCATGTTCTTTTTCTGTCTTCTCTTACCATTTTACTTCGGGCACCCTTTCTATTTCCTTTGCACTCCTTCTCATGTTATTTCTTCACAGTATCTTTCACTTACCTGATATCGTTTTCTTTCTCTACTGCTTTCTTTCTCGCCCACTTTCATATTATTTTCCTATCACGATTTTTTTCTTTTCTCACAAAGTTTTTCTTCTTCATGATATTCCCTATTAGTGTTTTTCTTGCTATTTTCTTTTTCGAGTTTTCTTATTTTTCTTTCTTCTCTAGTTTCTCCCTTCTCGAATTTTATGAGGCTTTCTTCCATTTCCTGTCTACATTCTCCCTTTTTACTCATTCTTGATGTCAGTACGCATTGTTTCTTGGAACGTTAAAGGTTTAAATTCGCCCATAAAGAGGCAAAAGATACTTTCCCATTTAGCTAAATTACATGTAGACATTGCCTTTTTGCAAGAAACCCATTTATCTGACAGCGAGGCTGCTAAGCTCCAAAGAGGTTGGGTGGGAAAGGTTTTTTCAGCTCCTGGTGATGGCAAAAGAAATGGTGTTGTTTTGTTAATTCGGAAGTCTTTTACTCACTCAGTGCTGCACTCGGACTCTGACCCCGACGGCAGATGGTTATTTGTCAAACTTTCCTCTAAAGGTGTCCCTTTTTCTCTGCTCAATGTCTATGCCCCTACAGGTGGGAATCCCATTTTCTGGAGTGCGTTTGCCTCTCGTATTACTGAATGTATTGATGATAATTTCATTTTAGCAGGCGATTGTAACTTACCATTGGACCCCTTTTTGGATAGACACTCCAAATCTCTTTTTGTTCCTAATAAATCCCACAAGCTTTTTACACACGCCATCTCTCAACATAAATTAATTGATGCCTGCCGATTATGTCACCCAACCGATAAAGAATTTACGTTCTATTCCCCGGTCCATCATTCTCAATCCCGCATTGATTATATCTTTCTCTCCCATCATCTCTCCCAATCCCTCACCCAAGCTGAGATTGGCCCCATTGTATTCTCTGATCACGCCCCAGTTCTAATCAACATTGACTTTTTACCTAAATCCATTGGTCCCAAAAGATGGCGATTCAACAACACCCTCCTTCTTGATCCCAAATTTACCGCCTCCTTTATTGAGTTTACTACCGAATTTTTTGTTATTAATGATACTCCCTCCTTACCCACTCACACTGTATGGGACGCTTACAAAGCTGCAGCCAGAGATTTTATCCTCAGACATGTTGCGGCAAAACGTAAACTTGCTCGTAAGCGTATCAATGATCTTTTATCTCAGATCAAAACTCTAGAGCATTCCTTTTATACCTCTCACACCCAGGAGAGTTTGACAGCTCTTGTTAATGCGAAAATGAACTACAACAAACAGTCTACTGATGACGCTTCATTGTACCTCTTGAAATCCAGTTCGAAATTTTATGGTGGGAAAAATAAGGCGGGGAAAGTTCTTGCTAATTATTTGAAAGTCAAACAAAACAAATCGAATATTGAGTCTGTTTTTGATGTTAATTCAATGTTGCAACATAAAGATGCTGATATCCTGGAGGTATTTTCTCGCTTCTATTCTACACTTTACTCTTCCGGCACTCAACCCTCTGATCACTCTATTTCCACTTTCTTTTCCAGCATACATCCTCCTCCCAACTTTCCTGTCGACCTAGCCTCCCTTGAAACTCCCCTTACTATTTGCGAACTACATACTGCACTTCACTCACTTAAGAAAGACAAGGCCCCCGGCCCAGATGGCTTTACCGTTGAATTTTATCAACACTTCGCCACTCTTTTATTGCCCAAACTATTTCGCCTTCTTGATTCCTTCAAGACCAGCGGTGCTTCCTTGGGCACTTTTTCAGATGCCTATATCTGCGTTATACCAAAGGAGGGCAAAGACCCCCAACATTGCAAGAATTACAGACCGATCTCACTTGTCAACATTGACTATAAAATATATGCTAAATCTTTAACCATCAGATTAGATCCTTTTCTCCCAGATCTCCTTGGCCCTGAACAATCAGGATTTGTTAAGGGCCGCTTCATTTCCGACAACACCAGACTCCTCTTTAATGTTTTATCTAAGTCGTCACGCTTTAATAGTTCCCTGGCCGCAATCGCTTTAGATGCCGAGAAGGCATTCGACAGGGTAGAATGGTCATTCCTCTTTTCCGCATTAAAATGGTTTGGGTTTGGCCCTAATTTCATTTCCCTCTTCTCCTTTCTCTATGCAAATCCTAGAGCAGCGGTCTGTGCCAATGGTCTCATTTCCTCATTTTTTGGCCTCGGTAGAGGCGTTAGACAAGGTTGTCCTCTCTCCCCCTTTCTCTTTAATCTTGCCCTAGAACCTTTTTTATCTAAGTTACGCCAAAACCCAAACATTCATGGCTTCCCTCTTGCTCACTCGCAAATTAAGTTAGCTGCCTACGCAGATGACATCTTACTTTTCATTTCGAATCCATCTGTATCCATCCCAGCTTTCCTTGCCGAAGTTCATACATACTCCCATCTTTCTGGATATAAGCTAAATAGCGATAAATGCGAAATCCTACCTCTCACCAAATTCACCTTTAAACCTGATTTTGCTGCATCTACTTTCAAATGGAGTCCATCCCATATAAAATACCTCGGCTTGCATATTACTCCTTCTGTTTCAGATACTATCTCGTTATGCCTTACTAATTGCACTCAAAAGCTGTCTGACCTCACCTCTAGATGGCATCCCCTATATCTTTCCTGGTGGGGCCGTCTCGACACCATTAAGATGATGCTATCCCCAATTGTCCTTTACACCATTTCTAATATACCGGTTTCCATCCCTGCCAAATTTTTTGCTAAAATCAATTCCACCTTATCCTCATTTTTATGGTCTGGAAAGAAGCCGCGAATGTCCTACGCCTCCCCAAATCGGAGGGCGGAGTTAACTTCCCAAACTTTCCCGCTTATCATAAAGCCTTCCTCCTGAAACAGGCTGCCATCTGGCTTAAAGATCCTATCAACCCTCTTCCTCTTTGGGCTGAACTCGAACGCCTTTCTCTTTCTCCCTTTTCCTTTGCTGAATATCTCTCCTTTTCCCGCAAACCCCAATTTCTGTCCACTCCAATTCACAAATATACTGCGAAACTACTTTTAGCCTCTGCTCCTGCTCCTCCCTCCTCCATTACAGAACTTCTCGCCACCACTATTTGGTACAATAACAGCATTCTTATCAAATTGAAACCCTTTTACTGGAAAACTTGGAGGCAACGAGGTTTAATCTGGGTCTCCCAACTTTTCACTGGATCTGTCTTCACACCCTTTCCAGTTCTCAGTCGACTCTTCTCTCTCCCTTCCTCCATTGTCCACAAATACATCCTACTCAAGAATGCAGTTATGGCTGCATATGACTCCCTTTCTCATTCTAATTCACCTGCGATTTCTACTACTCCCATTTCTTCTCTACACACCCAATTGCGCTCCAACTCATCAGCGTCCTCCATATATCATTCCTTTCATAACCCTCCATCACCTAGGCCTAAAACTACAGTTGAAGAGCAGTGGGAATCTGACCTCGCTGTATCTTGGCCCACATCCTTGTGGGATAAAATATGGACTAAGCTTCGTAAGTCCTCCAGAGCTGCCTCTCTCACACAAACACTTTTTTTCCTTTACAATCGACTTCTTTATACGCCATCTCTCCTTCATAAACGATTCCCTTTGACTCCGGATCTATGCTGGTCTTGCTCCGCCCCTAACGCCACACTTTTTCATATGCTTTTCATGTGTCCTCTCACGCACGCATTCTGGACTAAAGTCTGGAATCAAATCAATTCTATCTTCCAGACCTCTATCCCCTTTTCTATCACTGACATTTTCCTTGGCTCACTTTCCTCTTCCTGGATTGATGTTGAAGCAAATGTTCATATTATTGATTTGTTATTAGCCGTTGCGTTTCAACAAATTACTGTTAATTGGAAAGACTCCAAGGGTATTACTTTTAAAGCCTGGTGGTTCAATGTATGTTATAATCACAGACTGGATACTGCATTTGTTTATCCCATCTCCCTAGCCCCGAAAAGACTTGCGCTATGGCTCCCCATCACCCTTTACCTGGATGTTTGTGCCAACCGATCCTCTCATTTACCCCCAATTCAGCAAGAAGTCTCGAAACCCCCTTGAATAACCTTTTGTTCCTTCTTCCTCTCTAGTATTTAATTCTCTGCATATTTTTGCATTGCTTCCCATGTTATATAGCCTCATTGAATGTAAACTTTAAATTTTTAGCCTCATCTCCGTTTTATTTCCCTTTTTCTTTTTCCCCTCTTCCCTACTTTATCTTATGATACTTATTATGATATCCTAGTTTATTATCCATGTTGCTGATGCTGTATTTCATTTTGCTTTTTGTAATAACAATATTGTTCATCTCAATAAACTTCTACTTGAACTGAAAAAAAGAGTATAGAATGTCCAGAAAATTCAAATCTTTTTAAGCTTTGTGCTCACAGAGAGCATGTAGTGCAGAGTGGAAGTCAGTAATGGAGTAACAGTGCTGGCACATTCATGTGCTGAAAGCATTAACTGAAGTTAGGCACAAAGGCATTTATTTACCCTCTCTATGCGCGCTTCTGTGAGGTTCAACTCTAGGTCAGATGAGGAGGACAATTCTACAGCAGTTTATGAATTTGAATTCATACCTTTCCACTAATCAGAAAAAATACGCATTTCTGGTTTCTGACAGTTTTTTAAATTAAAAGTGACTAGGCAAAAATAATTACCTAAATTCACTTCTAATGTGAAATGTTATTTAAACCTTAGTGACACAATTGTGAGTTTGACAGACGGGATTCTATCCGTCAGAGTGGCAGAAGACCTTACCTGCTCTATCCTGATTGAGTACCAACTGTCAAATCTAGAGATGACCTTCGGCACGGCAGACATCTCTGCAACATTGAAAGGAAGCTCCATCGGGGATCCTTTCCGTGTAAAACATTCCACAATCCCACCCCAATCTACATATTCACACTTTAATCTACATAAATACACTTCACGTATATATACTCATCTTCAAAACACATAATTATGCTCCACGACATTTGACTCTGTACTATGCCACACTATTATACTCCACACCATGCATAAAATTCCATGGTGGACAGAATGTTGAATAAATCATACATTTATCCCTAGTTAAGAGATGTGGGTTAAATCCATCGATTTTTTTGCCCACCACGTCACACCAGTTTAGACCCAGCCATTGGCAAATCAGCCTTGACCCTGTGCCTCATGAGAACAGTCCAGCCTGAACTGCCAAGGCAGGTAGTCCCTAGTCTGGAACCCTGCATCCTGGGACCGGTTTCGGGGTATAACCCCTCATCATCCGGGCTAGCTTGAATCCTGGGGCACAGTGAGCAAGGGACCCACATCTGGGCATACCCATCCCACTTTGGGCAAAATGTGCTACACAAACAAATGATTGATGGAATGCTGAATAAATCATACATTTGCCCCCAGTAAAGAGATCTGGGTTAAATGCATTGTTCTTTTGCTCGCCATGCCACCCCAGTTTAGAATCAGTATTGACCTATAGTTTCACATAACACATTTTCACAACACACAATTCAATGCCACACAATTCCACACCACACAACATAATCACACTCCACCACATAATTCAACTCCAAATAATTATACTCCACTCCCTAACACATAATTCCTCTTCACATAAATGCATTCCACGCCACATAGCAACACTCCACATAAATACACATCACACTATGTCACATAATTCCACTCAACGCCACACAATTCCATACCACAGAATTCAACTCCATGCAAATCATTTAATTCCACAACACAGCATTCCGCTATACACCACATACATACAATCTACCCCACAGAATTCCACATCATGCCACATAATTACAATCTACAGAATATAATTCAACATCATACCACATAATTCAACTCCACTGCATAGCACTCAATGCCACACAATGCCACTCTTCGTAAATCTACTCCAATGAACATAATTACATTGCACATAAAACTGCTCTGCACCATGCCACATATTTAAACAACACTTATTTCTACTCCATACTACATACATCAACTCCTCTCCATAACTCATAGTTAAAAGATATTGACAAAACCAATAGCCCTTGCATTGCCGAGGTCCATTGGCTTTGGCAATGCTTCTTACTGTTAAATTCCCTGAAACTCCTGCAAACTTTGCTAGCAGCAAGCACACATGATGTAATCTCCCATACCTTGTAAAACACCTATACAGTGTGGGCTCGATTCACAAAGGTAAAGGTAGACGAAAGTCCAACATTGCAACTTTTGGTATTCACAAAGAGCATTTACTACACATAAATGCTATTTGTGAATACGAAAGTCTAACTTTACAGATTTCAGTATTCTCAAAGGGCATTTACGTGTAGTAAATGCCCTTTGTGAATACCGAAAGTCGTAAAGTTAGACTTTCGTCTGACTTTCGTCTAACTATACCTTTGTGAATCGAACCCGTGAGTTTAAAAGTTCAAAATCTACCGTAATTTGCAAATGTGGGCCACTGTTTAGCTGTCAGATTTTCTAATGAGGACCACTTTTATTTCTGTTCTCGAGACCATTTTCTGTCCCAGTCTGACCATGGCAGCTGCCTCTTTCAAACCTCTAATGCACGTCACCGATTATCCGCTGCTGCTTCAAAGAACTACTACAAGCACGTAGCTTTGTAGATTGCGACATCACACCTAGGAAACGGCCCAAATTCTTCGAAGACATTTTTGATGTAGGTATGACATTGTTGAACATGACTTTGAACCTGTTGTCCAACAACTCTGAATCACTATGGCCTCTGGTGATGAAAACAAGTGCCACAAGGTTGTCTTAGCGCTGAGTCCATACATGGTAACCGTATCAGTTAGAGACGTACCATAGCTGGTAGCTTCTGACAGACCGGGGTTTCAGTCACTGGCATAACAAAACTTAAGGGGGTTCTCTGCAAGGTACGTGGAGGGGCCCCCTCCAGACTCAATCAGGAACTCGCCAGCCAGAGTATTTTGCTGATGGGACCCCCTGGAGTTTTGGGGGCCCACCCGCACCGTGGGGGCTTCAAGGGCCTGTGATAAGCCACTGGTTTAAGTTTGTGTTGATCTCAACAACCTCACTGAAACAAATAAAGCATAGTTCTGTGCAGCGGGCACAGGCAACTGAGCTTTCACCACACCTCAGTAGCAAGCATCTCCTGGTTACTCAGACCCCATTTCCATATCTTACCACTCCCAACTACAGCCCACGCCCGCACTCATCCACGCTGCACCTGGCCATGATGAAAAGGAAAGAGGTACTCTCCTCCCCACACAGGCAATGGGCCCTCTCTTACTGAGCTCAGCAGGAGGTCGTATAGACCACCGGAGCCCCTCCACTCTTGTTTCCCATGGAATGCACAACATGACGTGTGTGGCGGTGATGGATGGACCGTGCCTGTAACTGCGCCAAAGCTTTTAAATATCTCATGTCCCTTTGCAGCAAGCTGAATGAATAACTAAATAAGCTTTTGCAATGCAATCGGTCTCGTATTTCTGAAAGTTAGAGCAATTGGCGTTGTAAATGATGATAATGTTTTTTACTTATGTTTTATATCTGCAGTGAAGTGATTATTTAAAAAAAAAAGTAAATATTTTTTACTAATGTGTTGTGGAGTGGATGTATATGGTATGCAGTGGGAAGGGGGCATTATACGCGCTATTCGTGGATTTGAAGGCAGCCTTCGAATGGTGCAGCGCTGCAGGCTGTGGTGTGTCTTAAGGGAGTTGGGGCTGTCCTCAGAACTGTTATCCCTGATCGTCCGCCTACATGAGGGCAACCATGCACAGGTTTGGTGGGGGGCCAGGAGGGACGTTACCGAGTCATTTGCCGTGACCAGGGGAGTGCGACAGGGTTGCGTGCTAGCACCGACCCTGTTCTTGCTCTTCGTAAATGGTGTGGCGATTTCCTCTCCGAGGCACCCTCCGATGCCCCACTGTTGGCCGGTGTACACATGCCCATCCTCATGTTTGCGGACGACACCTTAATCATAGCAAAAACACCTAGTGGTCTACAGAAAGCCTTGAGCAGGTTTGAGGAATTCTGCTCAAATCGGGGCCTAATAATCAACATGGCAAAGACAAAGTTCATGTCTTTTAATGAACATAGATCATTCCGGGGGAAGTTATATATGGATAAAGCGCCTTTTGAAAAAGTGGATGCTTTTACGTATTTGGGGGTCACGCTACAAGCTGATATGAAGTGGTTAAATCAAACTGATGTGGCCACGTTAAAGCACAAACAACAGGCTGGGATCCTGGCAGCCGAATTCAAGACTTCCCTCTCCAAACCAATTAGTCCCTTGTTAGAGATCTATAGCATGAAGGTTATAAGCTCCTGTCTTACGGAACTGAGTTATGGGGGTTCACGAACGTCTCTACTTTAATTGCAGCAGAAAACTCATTCCTATGTAAGGTCACAAGCGTCCCTAAAAGTACACCTATGTGCCCGCTGCTGCTTGATCTGGGGAGGAAAGCAGTATCGGACCTGGTGAAACTACGCCCACTTTTATATTGGTGGCGATTGTGGAGTATGGCTGAATTATCTCACTATGCCATGGGTATTAAAGATGTAATGGATTGTGACCGTTTCCACAAGGTGAAATGGCTAAGAGAGATCAGATTGCTGTTAGAGAACCTGGGACTGAGTGAATTATGGAATGAACCCCTCAATGCCATTTTCCCTTCAAAGAAGATCCTGAAGGAGTTGTACTGGGAAATGATACAGGTTTCTGTATGTTCTAGTGGCTCAGTAAAGCACCTGACTGGCCGGTTTCTAAAATTTAAGTCAACGCCGGCGCTAGAGCAGTACTGGGATGCCATTGAGAAACCATTTGATAGGAAGCTGTATTTCCAGCTGAGGGTTGGCACCCTTCCTGTCAGGGAATTTACTAATAATTGGGCAGGGCTCGCCTGAGACTGTATGCCCAGGGTGCCAAGATAGGCGAGAGACGATCAGCCACCTGTTGTTTTTTTGTCCATTATATAAGAAACCTCGTGCAAAGTGGATTATTCCTACTTGCAAGTTGTTAGACTTTAGAAGGCATGAGGAGGCGTTGAGAGTTCTTTCAACCGATCCAACGCTTTTATTGTCAGTAGCTATGGCCAAGTTTTTGGATGGACCTGGTGCATTCGATCTAGGGCACTTTCCAAGGCCCCTCGTATTGTTGTTGATTAGTGCCACCCTGAACGATTAATAATTAACTGGAATTACGTAATGTGAACGGCTTATGTTATGTTTCTATTGAATTCGTTTTTAAGGAATTATTAAGATATTGTCATTGATTCTCCTTATTCGACAGCTATCGAATGTTTAATATTTTCTTAAAATGTTTTTAGGTCTGGATTATTTATGTTTTTATACTGTATGTTTGTATGTATATTGTGCTTTTATGACTCATCCGTCGAATAAAGTAATTGAAATGGGAATGGGTATGAAGTGGAATTTTGTGGATTCTAATAATGTTGTATTTTTTGTATTGGAATTGTGTGGTGTGGCATTGTGTGTTATGGAGAGTAATTACGTGGTATGGTATTTTGTGTTGTGGAGTGTTATATCGTGGAGTTTAATTATGTTGCGTGCTGTTGAATTTTGTGATGACGAATTATGTGGCGTATTTGGTGTGTTATGTAATTGTGTTGTTGATTTGTATTATGTGGTTTCTTGTTGAATTATGTGGTGTGAAGATGGAACTATGCTGAGTCGATTTTTGTGGAACTATGTGGCATTGAGTGAAATCATGCTGAATGGAATTATGGGCAACGTGTGGCGTGTGTTCATATGGTTTATTGCTATGTGGTATAGATTGGTTTTATGTGAGGTGTATTTATGTGAGTGAGAAATAGGCTGGGTGAAGAAAGAGAGTAGCGAGATACAAGAGGAGAAAGGGCAAGAGTAAAGAGAGAGGAGGAGGGGAAATGACATGATTCAACACAAGAAAATATCTACGAGTCTAAAAGCGAAATCAAATCACAAGACCCTGTTGTCGTGACAAACAAAAGAAGGAGGTGGCAACTACATTAACCAAAAGCCCCACGTGATATAATGACACCACATTCACGTGAAGCACATAATCTAGGTGAGAATTTTCCCATCAGTTGTCTACCTGTGCCGCCTTCTTTTGTTTGTCACGACAACAGGGTCTTGTGATTTGATTTCGCTTTTGGACTCCTAGATATTTTCTTGTGTTGAATCAGGTTATTGGTAGGGGCATGTATCTAGTAAGAGTCGGTAAACCAGCCCTTAGACCCCCTTCTATGTAGTTTGTGTATTGTGGGGAAATGACATGCCCAGCGCTTCCTTGGGGGAGGGCCTGCCCTGTACTGAGTGAAGCTCACAAGTTACAGCCCGACTTTATTTTAACTGTGTTCTAAGTCCAGTGAAGGAGATGAAAAGAAAGCATTGCATGAATAAAAGACAACACTACAGGAGACCTATTGATTCACCCTAAAAGATTCTCAAAATTAGGACTTGAATGCTTTGAACCTACGCCTCAAGGGAACACAAGACTACTTCTGATCACCTCGGTCCTAAAGACTAAGCTCCTCAAAATGAGAACTGACTACATTTTTATCCTCTCAAAGGGGAGAGGAATGTCCACTGGAGATGCAATTCTTTAGCTCAGTAGATCATATTGTCCTATATTCTTTAGACTCCTTACGGAATGACTAAACAATTAAATAAATGCCCCAGGTACTATAAATTAAATATTTTAGTCTTTTATCAACAAACTTCAAAAATGTTTGTAAGATTAACTTTAAATGCAGTGCTAGTATTAGCAAAGCACTTGTGAACTTGTGAACAAAAGCTTGCTTATTTTCTAAACGAGATTGTTTTGGCTGATAGCAGCGCGGTAATCTGTGGTGTGCTATGATCCAATTTACATGCAGCATGACGTTCCATAAAATAAAAATACAGCAAAGTATATGATTAGCATTTGCATGAAGAACTCTGACCCTCCCAGGACTGTCCACACTCTGCCAAATTAAGAGCCAGCGAATGAACCCAAATAAAGAGCCAGTTAATGAACCCACAGGAAAGAAAGTAAGGACTTTAAAGGCATGTATTTTGCTGTAATTTACTCTAGGGTCAAGTTATGGAACAAGCGTGAGCAGTTGCAAAGAAAGCTTTTTACAGGAGGAAGTTAATACACTGGCCACTGCTGCAATGTAACTGTCACTGAGGAGCTTCTATAGGGTTTCCTTCCAAATTGGCAGCCGATCGTCGGCACAGCTTCCTTTCACGCTGCCGTGTGCAGCTGTTCCATATAGTGACTCCGGTGCAGGGCCCGCTTTAGAGCTGGTTGCGCCCGGTGCGACAATGTTTGTTGGCGCCCCCCATGACCACCTCCACCACGGATTCTCTCACCACCACCCTTTAACAGTGCCCAAGTCTCCATAAACACTCTCTCTCAGATGCACATATAGTGCCACTCATACCAGTGTAGGGTGTGAGAGCCCTTTGTATCACACACACATTACACAGAGACAATAAATAATATGTGTGTAACTCAGAGTATTGGAAATGTTACATAAGAGAGAGGACTACAAGGTGTAGGAGTCACATATCATCCATACTGATAGGCAGTATAGTTTAATAGTGTTTGGTCTGGAGAAACACAAGCTCATAATTTAA
Source organism: Lissotriton helveticus (assembly GCF_964261635.1). Classification (NCBI taxonomy): domain Eukaryota; kingdom Metazoa; phylum Chordata; class Amphibia; order Caudata; family Salamandridae; genus Lissotriton; species Lissotriton helveticus. The sequence continues at coordinate 1,781,636,456 of NC_136061.1, forward strand.
AAAGAAATACCATAGTTGGGTGTTCTCTTTAATAATGAGAATAGATTTCTGCCCAAATGAATCCTTTTTGCAACATTAATCTTTGCTCAAATCTATACTTTGCACAGTGCTTACAGTTCGTTGATAAAAGTTAATAGTTCAGTACAATTACAAAGTGCATGGAATGTAAATATGTTAGTGGGTTACTGCTGTTAAAAGAGACGTCATTTTGTTACTTGCAATTTGTGCAGCAGTTACCACAATTCTTCTGATAAAAGCTTAGGTAATGCGTAGGTAAGGATAAACAGGAGATGGTGGTGCGGTCGCGGTGTGTTCTATTAAAAGAAAGGAGGAAAGTTTATCCTTACCTACGCTTTTATCAGAAGAATTGTGGTAACTGCTGCATGTGAACCGCTAAAGTGAAGGATTTACTCTCTACAACCACGTCTATATATTAATTAGATACTGATGCCCGTATATGTTTTTATCATGGTTCTGGGTGTCGGTCTTTGAGTTATGCAGATTTTAATTTGATTCTTTGGGACGTTGGACCTGAATATTATGGATAAAAGTCTCTGGAATCTCTGAATGCATTAGAGTTTACTAAAGAGATTAGGATTTCAATTTATTTTCGGGACAATGGACCTTAAGCTATTTTGGCGTACGTTACCGGAAGCCTTTGTACTTATTAGAAACCCTCTAGAGTTTGACTTTGTCAGAAACAACCTAGAAAGATTATTCAATTGCTAGCAGGGAGTCATCAACAATCCTTAGGAATGTGGTTTCTTTAAATATATGCTACCCACCGAAAAGCATCGATGCCTCTAATGTATCCACACTAGATCGCTAAGGGTATCTGTAAGGTTGTAAAAATATATAAGGTGTTGTACCTTGACAGATAATTCAACAGTTACTGGTGATGATTTACATGGATTAGAACACTTTTTGATGTCTATTGTCTTCTCCCGTGTATGTATGTACCATGTAATTGTATGCGTGTTTTTGATAATCTTCCATATTGTGTTGTTATTCTCACTGGTTTGTTTATGAAATCTCTAGGAAATTCCTTTTTTAACAAAAAAATGTTAAACTAAATTTTTATATTGTGTTTTAGTTTTCAAATAAATTCTTTATTATAAAAGGTTTGTGTTTGTGACGTTTATGCTCTGATGATACAGTATGATTATGTGAAGTGTGTTTGTTTGGTTTATTCTATTTTCACCAAAGAGGGTATTTTCTTGTGACTTTGGTCTATATATACTACACCAAAATCAGGTATAGTGTGTATAGAGTCCAGGTGACCCCAGATGTAGGCAGAGGTTAAAGTTAGATAGAACCTTAGTCTCTTTGTGGTAGAGTGGTCGAGCAGTAAGGCAGTATAAGTGGACAGTGTTAAGCATTTGATGTACACACTCTGTCAGCAAATGAATTCACACACTCAAGAACTGAACTCTAGGCCAATTGTTTTTGTATAAAAAAATATACTGTTGTTTTGTTTTAGAACCAAGCAAGCCTGGCACAGGTAAGCATTACATACTTTACAGTAATACGTTGCTGAATGTAGAACAGTTTGAAAATGCAATAGGAATTGTACTTTGTTTGATTTACAGGGGATGCAGTAAGTTGCAATACTTAGCAAATAGAGTACATTGAACTGAAAAGGCTTTTTCAGTAAATTACATGTAAGTTACTTTTCAAGGTACTTTTCTAACTCAGTGCTGGATACCTAGATTCAGCACTGGGACATCTCCTGGAAACAGGTAAGTAAATACGTTTTGGTTATTTGTGCCATTTTTAAAGAATATTTTTAGATTTCAAAACTCCACACTTCGAGACTTTTTGGGAGAAAATTGTCAATGTTATCCTATTGAGGAAAAACAGGTTATCGGTTCACAGGTAAGTTATCGACTGTGGGAGTTAAGGTTCTGGAGTTAGACTCAGGGGTCCCCCAGGGTCAGCGATGCACTCTTGTTACACCCTCAGTGGCACTAGGGGGGCCGGGTGCAGAGGTTTGAGGCCCTATGTTATCCAATAGGGGATGGGGCTTCCGGTTGGTGGCTGCTAACGAGCAGGCAACTGGGCTGTGGGAGCAAAGCTCCTAGAGTTTAGGTCAGGGCAAATGGGGAAACAAAGTAGCAAAGAAGGTGCACCCTCAGCGGCACTGAGACAGCCGGGTGCAGCGTGCTGTTTCAACGTCTGGCGCCCTGTGGTTTCCAATGGAGAACCTCAGGTTTGCAAAAGCATGCAGGCAGGGAGACAAAGCACTTCTGGGTGTGACCGCCCCTTTGAGAGGTAAGCTGGGAAGTTAAGGGTTGGTCAGGCACCGTTGGTTTGGGCACACAAGGCCAGGGGGCTTCGGGTGCAGGGGTGCATTTTGGGGTCGGATCTTCTTACCAGCTCCTGGTCGCGGTTAGTAGGGCCTTCTGGATTTAGACTGCAGGCGTCGGCTGGAGGCTTGAGGCAGGTCAGGGGTCGCTGGATCTCGGGTGAGGATCACCCTGGTGACCTTTTCGTGGTGTTTTTCCACTCAAGCTCAGGCCGGGTTCGACGGGTGCAGAGTGGGCTGGATTTGCGGTCTCCAGCTGCTGCCAGAGTTCGCAGTTGAATAAATCTGGTGTTTACAGGAGAAGCAGTCTTTGGAAGTAAATGCAGGCAGGTCCTCCGGGGGTTTTGGAGGTTGCTGGCTTCAGGGCACACCGGGATTTCACAGGAGCAGGTTTGAGGGGAGACAGGCCTGTGGGGCTGGGGCCTAGTCAGTGGGCGCCATCCTCTTGTTAGCTCTGCACGGCTCTTCGGTCCATATTCTTATCTTTTTTCTTGTTGTTTCTGGATCTGAGGAAGCAAGGTTCAGGGTGTCCCCTATATACTAGATTTAGGGGCCTTACAGGTAGGTAAAGGGCAGGGACCAAAGGGTCTCTTCCTTGGGGTGGGTACACCCCCTATTCCACCCTCCAGTGGAAGGGGGCAGGAACCTGTCCCTGGTTAGTTTGGTCTCCCCATCCTCAAGATGGCAGGGGTTTGGAGTTGTGCTTCACCTCGCCTCCCCCCCCCCCCCGGAGAGGTGGAGCTGGCAGAGGTGTCACTCCTCTCTCCCTCACTTGTTTTTTCTGACGGTTCTCCTGCCCAAAGTGGGGGGTAGACCCAGTGGGGACCAGTTGCTGAAAGCAGCAAATGGTCTGGGGAGGCTCACAAAGGTGGCATGCCTTTGAAGCGTCCCCTTCCTGAACCCTGCCCATCCTGGGGCAGGAGGCTTGGCACCTCGTCCCAATATGTACATTGTTTCAGGCCCCAGAAAGCAGCAAGCTCTCGACCCAAGGGTTCAGAAACATGTCTGGTGGTGGCACCTGAAAGCAGCAACTCATCCTGGACACTAGTGGTGGGTTCGTTTTCAGGGGGCATCTTTGAGATGCCCTCTGTGTGCATTTTTCATTAAATCTCACACTGGCATCAGTGTGGGTTTAATGTGCTGAGAAGTTTGATACTAAACTTCTCAGTTTTCAGTGTAGCCATTATGGTGCTGTGGAGTTCGTGATGACAAGCTCTCAGCACCATATACTCTTAATGGCAGCACTGCACGTACAATGTCTAAGAATAGACTTAGACACTGTAGAGGTTCATGGCGCATGCACCTGTACCCTCACCACTGTCATAGGGCACCCAGCTAGAGGGGTGACTGATCTATGCCAGGGCAGTGGGTTGTAGGCATGGCACACAGTACCATGTCAACTCTTGACTTTGTTCTGCACCAAAACACGCAGCCTGCAAAGGCAGTGTGAGTGTGTAAAGATACAGGGCCTCTAAGAGTGGCACAATAAATGCTGCAGCCCTTATAGGTCTTCTCTGGTCACAGTGCCCTGGGTACCTGTGGTACCAATTACCAGGTGCTGACCTGTGGCCAGAGACGCCAATTGGGTTAATTTTGGGGAAAGAACACAGGCCATGGTAACCTGATTGGCAAGGACCCAGGGCACACCAATAAAACGTGCATCAGTAGTCTGGCAAAACGTGGAGGGGTTACTGCAAAAGAAACCCATTTTGCTACAGGGGGTGTTCAGTTAAGAGGTATTTGGGATGGAAAAGTCCCCTGCATGTTGACACATGTGCACCCCTGCCCTGAGAATCCCAGCTGCATGGATACCTAGGTCCCTGGTACATAATTTCTATCATGGGCGAAGACGGATCATGCTTGTGCGCCATGACGTAGGCCTGTCTCATTGTAATGTTTGTGTTGTTAGAATGGGAGGGGCACACCAAGTGCTACTCTCATAGTAGTAGTGGGCTGCTGCCTTACCTGGAGTTAAGTGACACAAGTGTAGTGGTGGCAGCATACCTGTTTTATGTTCAGTAGTGATTATTAGAGTCAACAGGCCTTTTTACCTGTGTCACAGGAGTGGTGTTTACCGACCCATTCATGTAAAGTGCCATTCTGTACCTAGCTCACCATTGGCTTACATGATAATTGTGTGAGGAGCTGGACAGAGCATGACACTTGTGTGTGCATGCTGGGATGTAGGTGTGCCTATGCATATTCCATAACATAGAGGCCAGTGGGTTCCATTTTGGAAGGACAGGGCCTGGAAAGACTAGTGGTGGTGAGGACTGCAACTCCCAGACAAGAGATGTGATTGCTGGCTTTCAAGAGGGCTGGGGTGAGAAATCACATTCGGGAAGAAGAGGAGCAGTGCAGCCTCTGTGCACATCTACAGTGTCTTTGATTTCAGGAAGAGCTATTGGTTAGTGGGGCCTTCCCATTGTCATGGAGGGGGTGGGTCTGATAGGTTGTCACTGTAGGGCCAGGTAATCTTGATAGAGGAGAAGGCTTAGGCCTTTGAAGCTTAGTGAGGCAAATTTCAGTGGAGGCTGACAGCCAGGTGTGAAAGCTGGTTAGTCCCTTGGCTTTTGTTGTGGGTCAGTCAGTATTGGAGTCACTCCTGCTACGGCAGACAGTTCCTTTGACAAAGGACAGGGCAGAGGAAAAGGCACTTCAAAGAAGCCAATACCCAAAAGCCAAATTTCAAAGGACAGTATATCACATCTGTTTCTGGATTTGGAGAATAACGCTGGGCGCATGAGTCCCAGAAGTTGTTCAACATCACCGTTCTTCGGGAGAAAGAAGATCACCGTGAGTTCAAGCTGCTGCAACCAGGAGGGGGACCAACACCTGCCGGGTCTCCAGCTGGGTGAAGGGGCCAAGAACACTTACCATGTGCCTGGAGCAACAGCCTTCTGCCTGCCTGCCAAGACCAGTGTATCCTTTGAGGGGAGGAGAGAGCCTGAGAGGGCAAGGCCAAGCGTGGATCCTGGCGATGGATCCCAGAGAGCAGTGTATGTATTTTGCATTTCTTATAGTGAAAAATAGTTAAAAAAGCAATGTGCTCGGTGTCCCAAGTGACTGAAACCTAAAAAGAAGGGAGGGGCAAAGTGACAATTTGTGAAATACTATAGGTTTTCAGTTTATACAAAACAACGACCACAATTACACATAAACAGAATATCAGCATCCTTTTAACACAATAAACAAGACTGGGAAATGGTTAGTTTGATTTGCATGTCGGCGGCGTTTCGACCCCAAAATCAGGAGAGGGGTCTCCTAACAATGCAGGACACTTGAAGCAAGAGCGAATGGCTATCTCTCCCTGTATGGCCGTGATTACTCCACCTTTGATACCACTGACGGTCAGCTGCTGAAAGGGGTAGTAGAAAGTCAGGCCTTGGGGCAGCAGGAGTAAAAGGCCACAACACCCACGGTTAGGGCCAGTAATCCATGTCTGCCTCAGCCCTCTGAAAAGGGTTGTGACAATAGGTACATTGTGTAAGTTTGATGGATGCCTCAATTCTTTTAAATCCGTGCATGAGGCAGGCCTGACACACAGAGAGCACTCTGGTCATCTCATTACTAGGACGATTTTACAGGGAGTGGAGCAGCTGGACATCTCAGTACTAGGGCAGCTTTGCTTTGCTTGAAGCAGGTATAATGCACTGTTATATTGCAGGATGTCTCAGTTCTAGGGCAGCTTTTTATGCAGCAGGGTAGGTGGATGTCTCACTACTAGCACAAGTTTATATAGGACAAGAAAGGTGTTTTTAATGTTATTTTTGTTTTTTTCAATAGGGATGCCATTTCCATTTGGGGTCCCTTCAGGCGTTGTGTTGAGCTACAGCAGTATGGCTTGGTCAGTAAGATTGGGAAGAGGGTGTGAGCTTCAGATTTCTCAACAGTCACGCTGGCATATAATGTTAAAATACATTATACGACAAGCAGGGCACATGAGAGGGGCTAAAGGGGCACTGGAAAGGGAGATGAATGCAGATTAATAGGGGAATAAAGTGAGAGAAAACACAATATTTTGTAAAATAACTAATATTTTTTAAGGCTTTCAAAACAAAGAGGGAGAGAGTGTGTGTACTTTTTGTTGTTGTTTGTGTGTGTGTAAATATTCCCGGTGAAATCCGGCAGACACCTCACCATACCCGACTGAAAGCACCTATTAATATCAACACTTTATTTGCAAGCTGGTAGTAACACATTGAAAGAGTCAATTTATTTGAAAAGAATTTTCACATACATTTTTCTAGTTGTCTAAGTGCTTGAGGATTCAACTGGCCTTACTGCAACTTCTAAGCTGCTCTTGTGGAGAAGTGTGGCTCAAATGGTTAGAGCGGCAGACCCTGATGCAGAAGTCTGGACCGGGACCAGGGCTCAATACCCGCCTTGGAGGGTCTTGGGCTCAATTTCCTCGGACCTGATAATTCTTGCCTCGGTGCCTATTCTAATCATGGGTCCCACTCTGCGACTCTGGGCAATAGCTTGCGTAATCTCCACAACGGCCCCAAAAGCGCTGGGATGCCTGGTTTCACCCTGGGGGTGCCCAGGAGTGGACACTCAAAGGGAAAACCAGGAAGGCATCCTAAGCGGTATACGTACAGCGCCGGGACACTACCCCAGGAAAGTAGCTGTGCGCTCTATAAATGCCGGTACATTTACATTCTTATGTACCTTTGCCAGCTGGGGTGTTGGGGTCCCCCTTTTACATTCAAGAGACCGGAAATGGTCTGCAATGTTTATATGAGTTTTTGTTTAAATGATTCAAGTTTTATGATTTGTATATCTTATAGTATTCTTGTATACTGCAGTGTCTTAAGACTGTGGGCACCAGGACCCTGAGGTCCTGGGTGGATTCAATGAAAGAATTACATAATCATTTGGGGAGGTGTTAAGGTGTGGTTATTAATGGGTATGGGATGATGAGAAGTTCAGTTGAATGTTTTATGCTGGTGAATAAAGACGTTGGCTATGAGCTCCATGTGTTGCTTGTTCATTTTGCATGCTTCTGGGCTGGGGAGGACGTGACAACTGTCAACAAGTAGGTGATAGGTGCCCTGAAGAAACAGGATTGCTCTCCCTGAGACCTTCCAAGGACACAGCAAATTGCTCATGTGTGCAACATGCACCCTAATCAGATGAATAGAGGTTTGCTGTTGTGTATGTGGAGTTCAAGCCCCACTCCAGCCTGTACAAGGCCTCATAAAGAAGTTGATGGCCTAGTAGAGAAGCACTAGTTGAAAAGTCCACCAAGACTTGCCAGCCAGGCTGTGCCATAACAGCGAGTCATCATTCATACAAAGTGAATGCTAAAGGCAGCAGCAACCAGGTACAAGCAGTGAAATGTACTCACCAGTGAAGTAAAACACTTTTATATTTACAACCCGGGACTTGACGGCCTGGACCTGGAGAAGAGTCCGATTTATGCAAAGCAGCAAGTAGCATCCACCGGGGTTCAAGTCTCAGTTCAAACGAGGTGACTCAAATGCGAAGTCGCTGGTTGGACCAAGATTGGTGAAAGCTTTTCAGAACAGCATGAAGAAATTATTTGAACGAAACAAAAAGTCGGAAGCAAAGACCACAGCATGCAAGAAACTGAAAACTCACTTACTGTCAAAGTTAAAGAAGGCACAGGACAACCTGTAAGTGTGCCAGGTGACCCAAGCTCAAGCACAAAGCTGGTACATCCAGAAGGTGCGGATTCAGGGGCACGACAAGCACTGTCTTAACAGCATACACTCTCAACGGCGGCAGAAAGTAGTGCCAAGTACACAGCATCCACTTTCCTAAAGCCGATGCTATAATTTGATACCGTTAAAAGGCAGAATATTGATGCCAGATGGACCACATGAATCAAGACCTTCGATTACGTCATAGATGCTCTGGAAAAAGTCAATGACGAGACAATCATTAAATATTTAAAGAATCTTGCTGGTGATGAAATAAAAGAAGTTGTAAATAACATCTCACAGACTGAAACAATCTCGCGCCGTCAAATCAAAGAAGCATTATGAGTCAAGTTCAATTTGATGTCAAACATCGACTATGAAAGTTAGAATTTCAATCAAGCGAGACAAAAATTTGGTGAAACGATTGATGAATTTGTTGAGAGACTTGATGTGCTTAACAAACATTGTAAATGTAGCTTTTATTTGTAAATTGTATTAACCGTGCAATTACTTAAAATCTGTACCGTATAAAACACACAAGCAACAACGCTCCTTCCATCCACCCTTCCCCACCGAGCTTCCCAGCCCTCAAAGTAAAAATGCACCATACCAGCATGTGCCCTGATTACTACTTTGTGTCCTTCTTGGACTATGGATTAAAATGAATTTAAATATGAGATCAACTCCTTTATAATGGTTGTTCATTAACATTTCTGCTTAGTCTTGTTAAAAGTTCAATAGATTTATAGGATCCATCAGAGTTGTTGCCTAAATTATATCGGTAGTCTTTGATGGGGGTTCTTGGTGTGCTCCCCACTGGGCCCCACGTCTATCTTTGGAAACCGATTGTATGTGTGGTGGGGGGCCCTGGATTGAATGACGGCCATCGTAGCTAGGGCGCCGGCCAGTTTGCTTACTGAATAATTGCAACCCTGGATTCTGCTACCTGTTGTAGGAAGTCAAGTGCCATTCTAATTTGATGAATAAACTTGCCTGCTCTGACAAGTAGGCAGGTAGTAGTTTCAGAAAAGCACCAATCCGAGGTATCCCTACAGGTTCTAAAACCATTGTCCATTAGGACGGGGCGTAGCAAACAATAGCGATCACTGGTTGCGGTTGTAGGACTTAGTTTGACTCAGACCCATATCCCTTCATAGAGGGCTTTTATCGCTTTTAAAAGGGTTGCTGGGATCCCCTAAGATTCGAGTTCTGCCCATAGTCTTCCTCAATTGACTCTATCGAAGGCTGTGGTGTAGTCTATAAAACAGCAAAACAGGAGCAGGTTGTTTCTCTTTACCGCTTGTTTGGAGAGATAAGACACGGCCAAGATGATATATGTTTTGGAGCTGTTTGCCCTAAAGCCTGTCTGATATGGCGGGAGGTTGCCATTGTTGTCCACCCAGTCCTCTAGGTCCCTTAGTAGTAGACGGGCCTAGACCTTTGCTTCGATGTCAAGCAGGGCTATTAGCCTGTAGTTGGCGGGGTTCGAGTGGTCTCCTTTCTTGTGTATTCAGAACAGGATTGAGCCTTTCCAGGTTTGTGGTAATATTGCTGTGGCATATGAGTGTTTATAAAGCATAGTGAGATTAGGTGTGAAGATTGCTTGGGTGGACTTAAATACTTGGGCAGGAATGCCTTTTGGCGGTGGGGCCCCATCGGTTCTTATAACCCTAATGTAGCTGGCGATCTCCTCAGTATAACGATCAGATTGACTGGGTATTGTGGCTTCTTTCTGTGAGCTTGTGAGTTGGAGTTTGGTGACTTTGGCTGCAGCCGAGGTGGGAGAGCCCACCTTGAGTGATTCGCTCATGTACAGGCCCGTCACAATCCCAGAGGTACTAGGCTGGCGTCTTTAAGAGCTAGCCCTGGGTCTGCTGTATACAGGTTGAATAATAGTGGATCCAGAACACAGCCCTGCTTTTGCCCGGTGTTAGTTTCAACTCACGAGGTTGCGGTTGTAGGACTAAGTTTGACTCGGACCCATGTCCCCTCATAGAGGGCTTTTATTGCTTTTAAAAGGGTTGCTGGGATCCCCCAGGATTTGGGTTCTGCCCATAGTCTTCCTCAATTGACTCTATCGAAGGCTGTGGTGTAGTCTCTAAAAAAGCAAAACAGGAGCAGGTTGTTTCTCTTTACCGCTTGCTTGGAGAGATTAGACACGGCCAAGATGTTATACGTTTTGGAGCTGTTTGCCCTAAAGCCTGTCTGATATGGCGGGAGGTTGCCATTGTTGTCCACCCAGTCCTCTAGGTCCCTTAGTAGTAGACGGGCATAGACATTTGCTTCGATGTCAAGCAGGGCTATTAGCCTGTAGTTGGCGGGGTTTGAGTGGTCTCCTTTCTTGTGTATTCGGAACAGGATTGAGCCTTTCCAAGTTTGTGGTAATATTGCTGGGTCATATGAGTGTTTGTATAGCATAGTGAGATTAGGTGTGAAGATTGCTTGGGTGGACTTAAATACTTTGGCAGGAATGCCGTTTGGCCCTGGGGCCCCATCGGTTCTTCTAGCTCTGGTGTAGCTGGTGATCTCCTCAGTGTAGTGATCAGATTGACTGGGTATTGTGGCTTCTTCCTGTGAGCTCGTGAGTTGGAGTTTGGTGACTTTGGCTGCAGCCTGGGACCACTCTGAGGTGGGAGAGCACACCTTGAGTGATTCGCTCATGTACAGGCCCTTCACATACTGTTCCCACCTGTTGCTAGCGTCGCTATTCTCTTTGAGCGGGCTTCGGGAGCTCAGGCTGTTAATGTATCTCCATAACTTGGTGTTATCCTTTTCTATAATTGAGGAGAACACTTTAAGCCAGTTCCTTTCCGGGCGCTGTCTTTTCAACTCCCATACTTTCTCTTATATGTAGTTCGAAGGACTGAGATGGGGTTCACCTGTAACGAGTGGACTCCTATCTTTTTTGCCCTAATGGCCGTCTTAAGAGCACGTTTATATTGTTTCAGGCACTTTGGTGCTCTTATCTCCAGAGAAGGTTATTTAGAATTGGGGCTCCTTTTTATTTGGTGGGTGTTTCCCAGGTTCTTCTGTAAGTCCGCTGTCAGAGTTTCCCAATGACTTGTGATGTTCATTGTCTGCCGTGTCTGCGGTGCCTCTTCCCTTGCAGCTACATACTGCAGCAGTCTGTTACTAAGTTTGGTGGTCGTTTTTAGTCTTTTAAGGGCTATATGTTGGTCCTCGCCTGAGGTTGTGCCAATTGTTTCCAGGGCTTCCACTGATTCCAGTGCCAGATTAAAGGTGGCACGAAGAGGTCTGTGATCGCTTTCCTCTCTGTGGTCCACTGCAAAATCACTTAACTTATATGCCTGCCTTTCATTAATTAAAATGTAGTCCATGGTGAATGTGTTCCTAAAGGTCGGTTTGGGGGTCCATGAGGTGCAGCTGATTTTTTTTATTCCATGAGTAGATAGTAACTTAAAGTTTTTAAGAAGAGAGATCAGCGGCCCTGACTTTTTCCCATTGCTAGGTGTAACTGGGACGTGGTCCAGACCTCTTGTGTTAAAGTCTCCGGCAATAATTACATTGTGGTGTTCATATTTAATGAGTACATCTTCCAAAATGCTGATAAAGGTTTCCATGGTGGATTGCATTTGATATTTTGTTGGATTAATGTAACTGTAAATTAGCAGCAGGCTAGGAGGCTTTTGTCCCTTACCCAGCCCCTCAATTGTCATGACTTGGAGGTCAGGTGTTTCCACTTTTATGACTGTGGTTTTAAGATTGCAAACTTGGCTTAGGAAAATGGATTAGCCCCCTGACGGGCGTCCAAAGATGGTCTTTTTGGTCGCTGGTATGTGATGTCCGTAGAAGCCGCCAAGAGGGGTTGTGGACTTAGCCTAGGTCTCCTGGAAGCACAATATATCCCCCTTTTTAAGTTAGTCTTGTCTGGCCTTGTCCCTAGAGACGTTACTTAACCCTGTGATATTCCATGAGATGAAGGTTAGTTTGAATTGTTCAAAGCAAATTGATGTTAAGCATCCTCTGCTGTCGTTACAATATCTTTGGTTAGGGACGCTGTTGCCATGGATCCACCATGTAGACCTGCTCTTGCTAGAGCGGCTGCACTCTGCGCTGCATGTTACTATATGAGATGCTGATTTTTATCAGAGTTCTTGGTCATTTTGGTTTTATTTCTCCCTCCTGGGCTTTTGTTCGTTGTGCCTTTGAGGATTGATGTGGGCTCCCGCCTATCGTGTTAAGGTATGAGAACGTGTGGGTATTTTGGCATGCTGAGTGCGGTGACTTCTATGACCCAGTTTGTGAGGTGTGGTGCTTTGCCGAGAACCACCTGTTGTACTTTTTGTTGGGTGAAGCCGACTAGGGTGTTGTCACTGTGGGTGTCACTGTCTAACCTTCTGAGCTTGACCCACTCTATGTTATCTGAGGTTATCTGTGCCAAGGGACCAATATGTCTGACTAGACATAAGATGTCTGACCTGTTCAGAATGTCGTAGGAGCCTTTGGCTGTGTATCTGGGGGTGAACAACACCTCATGAATTGCTGAAAGGTTTTTGTGCTTGGGCGAGAGCAGTGTTGATCTTTCCTCTCCCAGGGAGAGCCTCTGGTAGTTCTGATTTAGTGGTTTATTGTGGGCGGCTCGTACCTGGTGTCTGCCTGTTACCTTGTTTGGCAGTCAAGCCCTTCGTTCCTCTTCATGCCGCTCGGCCTGTTTGCTTTTAGGGTGCTTCACCCCACTGTATAAGAACTCCGAACTCAGGGAAGTGGCAGCCCTGACTTGCGTGCTGGCAGCCGCCTGTGATGTGGTCTGCCTGACTGTCTCTTCCTGAGTATTCTCTGATATAAATTTAGATAATTTAATGATGAAGAAGCCATGCGCCTAAGAGTCATTGATGGCTCTTTCGGACTCGTTCAGAAGACGCATGTTGAGAGAGACGCTCTGTTTAGAAAAAGTACTAATGGCTGCAAAAGCAGATGGGCAAGCAACCGACATGGAAGCTGGTAGAACAAAGAGTAAATCGGCACTAATCATGAAGAATAAACACAAGCACAAAGTAGATACACGTAAGTTGACATGCTCAAGGAAAGGAAAACTGTGTTTCCGACGTGGATTTTCATTTCCACATGAAAGCAAATGTCCAGCCATCAGACATACGTGCAACAGTTGTGGAAAGGAAAGCCACTTCATAATAGTTTGCAAAGCAAAAAAGAAACCACATGCGTCACTGCGAGTCAAGAAAATGGATGCCAGAAAGTTCCAGTAGCATTCTCATCATGCCTATAAAGGTCAAAAAGCAACCACAAATGTGACAGGTGGAAACTTTACAAAGTTGATCGTCATCAAGTTCAAATGTTCTTTGACCTCACCATCTAGTGACAGTGATGTCGTACGGTTTCCACATTCTCAGTAGACACTGTTCGTTTGTTTTGTCAACATTAATGTTTGGATTGTTCTAGACTGAATGCATGCACCCTCTCAGGATATGTTGGCCGATAGTCCTGCTAGCTCACAGTGCCCCATGAGTACCAGGCAACCTCAGAAATTGACAACACTGACTCCCCAGGGAATCGTGGTAACAGATCTAGAACCTTTTCGCTCAGTCACTCGTGCATACTCAAGAAGATACCCAAGAAATACACAAGGGGGAGTTTCAAAAAAAGTTAAAAAAAACATAATTACCTCCCACACCCAAAGATAAATCTCCCTGGCTGTGAGTAGCTATTAGTTTGTTTGTTTTCAATAACAATCTCCCACTTTGAGAATTTGATTCTAAAAAATAAAGAAGTTTGTAAAAGGTTGTGGACGGCTGTCAAAGTGACAGCTGACATCCACCAAACTTTTTGTAGCTTGACAGGAATTGCCATGATAGTGGTTCCTGTGAAGGTACAGAGACCACTGCTGGTTCAGCAGTGACATCTAAACTAAGCAGGTGATTGTCTGTCAGGGTGGTGGACGTAATGTCCTCTCTCACACTGATGGACAAAAATGTGCTAGTTTTGTAACACTCGATGTTCGTAGCGACAGCGAAACCAGCTGGTGCCAGTATTTAAATTGTAATTATTATTAAGTACACCCAGCCTTACGATAGAATTTACTGTTTCAAATTTGGGTTTGGTTTAAAACGTTCGTTAGTCTGGAACCCCTGGTTTTAATTTGACTGCGCTGAAATATGCATATGGCTTTTTAAGTGTGATTTGCCATTTATCGTCCATAAATGACGTCTCTGTGGTCAACTGTCTTATACTTTTTTTTATTACAAACACACCTTTACCCTCCTATAGTTCTTTATAGTAAATATACATCTATACTTAATATCCTCACAGGATGTTAATTTACTGTCTCATTTTTGAGCATCAGTACTTGCACTCTAAGACAGGAGTTTTGGAGACTATGTTGCCAACATTCCCATAGCCAAAGATGCTATAAAATGTATCCATACAGCCTGGTTTTTATAACATAATGAACACACAACTAATTAAAGTTGTATAGCTTCTACAACAATTCCCCTCTCTAATACCAGTGTGTGGTGCTATCATGTAGTTAGGCTTCGCCTTTACACTGTGTTAAGGTAGCATGAGCTTATTAGAAGTTTAAACGCCATTTTACCTCTCTGCTGCTTTTGCCCACGGCACATATTGTTATTAATGCTTTGAGCCTAGTAGAATATTTTGCTTCACACGAAAATAATATGTTTTCCTATAGTATCAGCTTTGCTTGGTGAGCTATGTCTGAACAGTGAGTGCCGAGGCCTTCAAGGTTATTTCAACACAGAGGTTGTTGTTTGGTCTGATCAGCGCAAGGTCTAGACATAACACATATGCAGCTGTAGCCAACTCTGAGTTTTGGCGCGTTTAATAATGCACTGCGCAGAGCATGCACACACACTTGATGAATATCCGCATGCAGAGAGTTGGTGTAGAAGATGATGTGATCCCTTTCTACTAAGACCAGAGGTATGAGGCCACCCTTCTAAAATCCAAAGAGACCTTCTATACTATAATATAATATACTAGCAAGGGAGGGTAAGACTGAGGTTCTATTTAGACCTTTTCCCTTTAGCATTTTAACATGCTTACACCCTTTGTATTTTATCGACTAGGAACTATGCTGATAACCTTGTTGCTTATAATATGTTTGCTTGTATTAGCCAAGATACTGTGCTTGAGAACACTGCATTAGAAATAAATATTTCAAACTTGCACGTGTCCTCATTTACTCCTCATTCTTGACTGGTATGATAGTATAACGAAAGAGTGTTCATGTGTTCCACGTGACCTGAGGTGTTCTAAGTTCATGTTCTGGGTTGTCTAATCATTGGCGGTGTGTAAGAACCAATGAGACACTGATTACTAGTTTGGTAGGGGATTTTGGATACTAAGGTGAGTTTTGGCACACCCTAATTCACTGAGGTTCCAAGTCTCTATGCACAGTTCTGTGTAGGAGCAGAATCCCTGTGACATGGCGCCCAACCGTTGGTGGTCTTATTACATGACACTTGAGTACTGCTTCTGTCAGTCCTTAACACCCTTCACTAATGTTTCCGGAAGGCAGTGGTGTTGGACAAAACCTACCTATGATTACATAGGTCTTTTCAACCTTGCATCTTTTCAAACGGCTTTTGAATTACTACCCAGTTGTGCTACATAGTTTTTGTTGTACATCTTTCTTACTGTGTCACTATGGCTGACGTTGACATACCGCAACATAGTCGTATTGCGGTGCGCAATCATTTGCAGACTTATAACGTCCCAGTTGATGGCATGGCAGTTATTATGGTAGTGAGTGCGGCAGTAGCCTACCCTTTCGAAATTTTCTATTCGTGGGTGACCTTCCCTGCTGTAAACGCGAATACTGGTGTATTCGACACTTATACTGCTACTGCCGTGCCTCAGGAATATGTTCCATATAGGACACAGGAAGTTCCGATTAATGCTTGGCAGCACCGAGTTTGGTTTAATGGCGCCCTACCCCACTCTTTGTTAACTCCAAGGTTAGGTCCTTTGTCCATTCCTGGCGCTACTTGGCCTGTTTTGGCTGGATTTACACCGCATCCTCGACATGGAGCGGTTTCCGTTGCAGGTTTACGGCTGCTACATACAGTCGCAATTAGTTTAATTTGGTCATTAGTACAGTACATTACCCGCAATCTCCCGGGCGGGGCCCCAGGTGTTGCGGCGCTTCCGGCCGAACAGGGTGGAATGAAGCTTAGTCCTGTGATGGTAAACGCAGTAATGGGCAAGGGCCCCGAGAATAAGGATGATTTTACTTTCTGGCTTGTCGAAAAGTTTGACCAACTGGAAGCAGTATTCCCTAACACGACTCCTGTTGAAAAACACAGGATTCTAACAATTAGTATGCCTAAAGACTTGATCCCAGAAGCTGGTGACTGTGAATCTTGGGGTAAGATTTTTGCGACGGTGTATACGAGGTGCTTCGGCACTCCGTCAAAGACTGTCCTTCCCTCGGTTATTAAGCGTGTTCAAGATGAGCACGGACCAGAAGCAGCGGTTGAATTGGGTATGCGCCTATGCGGCAGTTTTGACGTAGTTTCTGTTCTTGTACTTGCTAATGTCAAGGGAGATGCATGGAGCTTTCAGGTGTCTAATGCTTTGCTGGCGGTTCCTGATGCCGATAAACCCCGAAAGTTACCAAGAATTATTGTGGCGGCTTATAAAACCGTGGGCCGCAATAGTTTAGGTGTCAAGCCTTTCTCTGTTAAAGAGAAAAAGCAACCTCAGGGGCCGAAGTCAGAAACAGACGATCAGCCCAAGGCCAAAAAGCAAAATTGGCCAAAAAATAAAAAACAGGGTAAACAACAACAGCAGAAACAGGAGTCACGTCCTGCATCTCCAGTGCCTGCGTCTACAGAACGTGTTTATGACTTGCGCGATCGCACGACGATAAAATCACCTGATCGTTTTCAGGTTTCTGAACAACGCTCTCCTCGTTCTTTTCAGGACTCGTCGGTCTAATCGACCGGTGGTGGAAGAGGCGGCAGAGGTCGGGGTGGCCAGCAGAGACGCGACCAGCCCCACCCGAAAGACAGTAAAGGCAAGCAGGACGATTTGACACCAAAAAGACCCCAGTTTCAGAAAAAGAAAGTTGCCGCTTTAACAGCGAGATATGCCACAGATAGTGAGAACGCAGCTTCAGAATCAGACATGGGCGCTGACTTTGTTGGACAGTGCGGCGGAAATTACTATAGTGCGAGAGGCCCTGCGTCCACTACTGAAGGTAACAGCGACTGACCGTTATGTTGTTGTGGAGACAGCTGATACCAGAGTAGCTCCCCCTGATAGACTTTATGAAATAGTCCTTTTTATTGAAGGTGACATACAACGTACCATAAAAGGGGTATTTTGGGAAAATCTTACGACTACCTATGACATTTTGTTGGCGGAGGCTGACTGGCCCCCACCTTTTGTCCTCGCAGCTCCGAGAGGGGAGGAGGTAATCCTCCCTAGTTTCGTGCACCCTGTCTCGAAGGAGCATGCGCTGAATTTTGCAGAAGAGTGGGCTAAGGCTCTTGCGCTGGCTCTGTACCGTACACATTGTGGATGGGATACATTTTCCCCACACCACGAAATTCCCTTACGGTCTATGCCCCAGCCTCAACCTCAACCTCAATATCCCATCCGACGTGAAGCTAAGGCTTCCGTTGCGGAAATCCTTGACCAATTGGAATATCAGGGTGTAATTGAAACTTGTGTGTCGCCGATGAATAACCCTCTTTTTACTGTGACCAAGCCAGACGGCTCGTACCATTTGGTATTGGATTACTGGCATTTGAACTTGCTTTGTCGTACCTGTGCAGTACAGAATGCCCACGGCTCTGCATTGGTGGATGGTCTTGTGCGTAAATGGTTCAAAACCACACTTGACATATCCAACATTTTTTTTGCCCACAATTAGGACGGACTGAGTTCCCAGTGGACCAGTTTTACCTGTGGCAGCAAACAACGCCAGAATAAACGTTTGCCTATGGGCTATAAAAATATCCCAGGCGTGTTTGCTGCCCGTATTGTCTCTCTCTTGAAGAGGGTGGACACAGATGCGTGTTCGTATGTGGATGACATATATCTCACAGACGACGAGCTTTGGGCGCATCTGTGTCGTGTTGACCGCATAATTTGTAACTTTGCGAACTTTGGTTACAAATTCAACTTTGCAAAGTCTCACATTGCAGAGTACACAGTGTTGTTCCTGGGCTACAAGCTCAACAATGAAAGTCGGGGATTGGCTCCTTGCTTCTTGGAGAAATGCGCACAGTTGCGCGCTCCTACACCTCTGAAAAAATTACAGTCCTTGCTCGGATTTTTGAATTTCGGGCGTACTTATATTCCCGAATATGCCCAGCGTATCAAGCCTTTGTATGCTTTGATACAACCTACTTTTTCCAAATCTTGCTGGCTGCCAGAACATTCAGCTATTTTGCAAACTTTGCAGGCTGACCTTCTAGAATCTAAATTCTTACTGACGCGTGATAATCACACCAACCTGGTGATCAGAATCATTCCTGGGGCGGTGGGGTTCATGTACCTTACTTTTAACAAAGGAGACACAGTACCTATTGCTTACAAGTCACACTTGTACACTTCGGCGGAAATGCGTTTTTTCTCTGTGGAAAAAGATTTGACAGCAGTGCAAATGGCGATTCTTAAGGAACGTGCACTGTCGCAGGGAAAACGCATATTGGTTGTTACCCCGTATCCTGCACAAGAGGCAGTGACAAAGGCCAGTGTACCAAATTCTAAAGCTTTGCACCCACGGTGGATACAATGGGCAGCATCATTGACATCTCGGGATGTCACGTTTATTTTTGATGCCTCCTTACAGTCGCAGGAGTTTTTGCAGTATGAATTTGTTCATCCTGCTCCTTTGCCTATGCGGCCTTTGGAGGATTTCCATTGCATCATATACACTGATGGTTCAGCGCAAGTTGCGCATGGGTCTAAGCACGCATACGTTTCTGCTTGCACCATTGTGGTAGGTGCCATGGTGAATGATGAGTTCAATTCCAGAGTCATGCACACAGACTTTGGGGGACTGCACCGAACAATTGGCAGAGCTTCGTGCTCTGATGCTTGCATCGGAGTACGCTGATGATAGTGTGACAACTCTTATTGCGAGTGATTCTTACTACTGTGTACAGTCTTACAACGAAAACCTGTTCTTTTGGATTCAGAATGATTTTTGTGATTCCAAGGGTAGCACAATAAAACATAAAATGATCTGGGTCCGAGTGGCTGAGCTTACAGAGCAATTGCCACTCGTGTTTGTAATTCACACTCTCGGTCATCAGCGCTTGGGAGTCCACGCTGTTGGCAATTCGTTGGCTGATGAGGCCGCGAAATCAGCAGTATTGTCATATTTGGTTGCAGCAGTTACACGTTTCAAAACTAAGATCAATGATGATATCTTGGCAGCTGTTGCTGCGAATCAGAGGGGAAGTAAATATCCTAAGGGATTCCCTTCGAAGTATTCATACCCATTAAGTCCTGATAAAGTTCCTTATGTGAAATACCTGAGGTTGATTCCCAACGCGGCCCGCAGGCCTACACTGATTACAGCAGCCCATGAAGGTGTTGCGTCTGCGCATGCGGGCGTTTCAGCTACTTTAGCTCAGTTACAACAACATTTCTAATGGCGGGGCCTGTACAAACAGACGCGTGATTATGTCCTTCAATGTGACATTTGCCAGCAGATTAAGCCTTCAACTGCTACGCGTCCGCGCCAGACACAGTTGTACATTTCTAATAAACCACTTGGATGTGCTTATTTAGATCACTGCTGTCCTTTTTCTTCTGATACTGCGTATAGGTACATCTTAGTAGCAGTTGATTCATGCACACGCTTTGTGTGGGTGTGGCCACACCGCGGCGCTGATTCACGAACTGTCATAAGAGACTTGCGTGTCTTTGTAGGGAGTTTTGCCGGTGGTACCTTCCATTCGGATCAGGGTCCGGCTTTCGCCTCTAAGGCGTATAAGGATGCCATGACTTCGTTGGGGGTCCAAGTCAAGTTTTCATCTCCATACAGACCTGAGGGTAATAGTGTTGTAGAACAAATGAACTGAGATTTAAAGCAGTCTTTGACAGATAGAGTTATAGGCACTGGCAGGACCTGGCTGGCCCACCTCAGTAGAGTGCAGCGTGCTCTTAATAATCTCCCTAGAAGGTCTCTGGGTGGGTGGACCCCATACGAAATGCTCTTTGGTATCAAGATGTTTGTACCGGACCTTGACGGTCTCGACCAGGCGGCGGTTGCTGCCTCCTTTGACGTAGATGAACATTGCAATGTTTTACAGAATCTACAAGAGACAAGAGACAGTCTTGCAAAGGAACATTTGCTCTCCACCTCGGATGATGCGTTGCAGATCCCGGTAGTTGGCTGGCTACCCCAAGTTGGAGAACTGGTTCGAGAGAAGATCGAAAACAAGAAAGTATTTGGTCCCTCTTATCGAGCTCCGGTTCCAGTGCTTGGTGTGAAGGGCACAAGAACAGTCATTTTACCACCTCTTCCGGGTCGTAAGGAGAACAGGTATATCTCCATTGACAATGTCAAGATACACAGAGTGGCCGATTCTTCTTAGTATGACACCGGCGGTCTCATGTCCTTCGATTTTGAGAAATTCTGTTTTGGCCCCGGTTTCTAATCCAGTGCCTGATGTTGCCCTTGAGATGCCTGCAATTTCGAGTCCTTTATTGAGTACACTGCCAGGTGCTCAACTTGATGGAACTGACTACACTTACCCAACTGACTTATCGATGCCTAATTTGCAAACTTGCTTGGCTACAGAATCCAGATTTTAATTTGACACTGATTCACACACATTGAAGAAACCTTCAAAATTGACTGTTTTCGTAAGACTGTTTAAAAAACATTTTTTGATCCCCCCTTGGACCTACATTTGGTTGGTGCTTTTTTAGATTTACCTTTTTATGTCAATTGGCTTTGTGGTGTATTTTTTCCGACTCATGAATGGACACTATGTCGAGGAGAGTACATGCATCCGACATATCAATGGAACATTGGCTCCCCATTCCTCATCACACAGATTGAAGAGGGACCTGGCTTTTGTTAATATCACTGCTTGGCCTGTCTTCGATGGGATTGTATGGGATGCTGTCCGATTTCAAATCCATGGGCCCACTGAGGTTATAAAGGTCCCTAATGTGCTTAGAGTTTCTATGTAGTTAAACAAAATGTACGTTCTGATGATTGGGATGTTCAGGCCGTAGAATCATTGTTTTCTGTTTTGAAATATTATTCTGCCTTTGATGCTGAAGATTTGTATTTGGAGTCTGCGAATTACGGTGATTTATATTGTTACCAACATTTTGGCAATCACTACCTGCATAAAACTAATACCAGGAGGAACACTGTCAATTATACGCAATGGGAACATTGTCCAGCTCCTATATAAGGCAGTTCTGCTTTCTTTTTGAAAAGGTTCACTTACTTTACTGATTTTAATCAGTCTAATCCCAATGCATTTTATTTTTAAATGACTGAGAAGTCCACATCCAAGGTTAGACTTACCAATACTACATTATTGCATTCAAAGTCCTTTCTAGAGCAATTGGCTGTTGGGGGCCACGAGTTGTGGAAGGATACCATTGACCTTAAACCAGTTTGGGGTTCTAAAAAGCTGGCAAGTGCAAGGGACTGAGGCTTTGCACCATGCATGCCTCATCCCGAACCATATGTTGTTTTTAAATTCTACAATTTCCCAGACAACATGCTTTGGGTTGGCTACTATTAAAAAATTAAATGCTCCTTCTATTCCTGACTTAGAAGAATATTCCGGTTGGAGTAATACTACTAAATTTTCCATCAGAGATTTACAGACTCTGTTGTTAAATTCTTCCTTTAACATTTCCAGTTTGGATCCCAAAGGCTGGTTGCTCTGGCACAGAAGTGCTGACTCTTGCCAGCATTGTGTTCTGGGTTTGGCTCATGGCTTTACACAGGTCAGAGAAGATCTCCGTTTTGAAAGTGGCCATTCTGTGACTACCTATTCTGAAGGCAAATTATGCCAGAATTGGCTAAGACATTCTACCCTGGCGTCGGTTAAACTACATTTGTCTGAACTGACTGCCGATGTTGATCTGAATGATTTTATAAAGGGCCCGGCTAATGGTAGATCTAAAAGATGGATATATGCTATTTATAACGAATTCTGGAAAATATCCCAGATTGAGGCGGCTACCCGTCTCAGAGCTATAGATCAAGCCAATTTAGAAAAAGTGCTAGCAGTTGTTGATAATAGCATAAACACGCTCTCTTCCCGCATTTACACATTAGACAATATTGTATCATCTGTTGTTGACATTGTGCAAGATGAAGTGTCTGTTCTGTATCATGGTCAAAATCAATGGCATTCCATTATGCAGTTTGCATGGACCTTGCAGACCCTTAAGGCTGGCAAAGTGCCATGGCATTACATGAATACGTCATCATTGTTTGCCTCATTTAATTTGACTGACAAGCAGCGTTTACTGTCGATGAAGGATGTATCTTTTTCTATGTTACACATTGAAAGGTTGGAACCTTTACCTTTTTCTGTGGCAGAAGCCAATACTGCTACGTGGCTTATCCACGGGTTAATAACACTTCTGTTTCCTCTTTTCAAGTTCGAGGGATGTATGAAGTACTTTGCCATTGGTAGATACGAGCCTCTTGGAAGTTCTTATCTCCATGAAGCTTGGTCGCTTCCGTTTACCTGTAGATGCCTTAGGGAGGGTAAAGAAGTTTATTTGAATTGTGAAGATTGCACTGAAACACCAGATCACTCATTGATTTGTAGACATATCCAATTACATGGCTCTTGTAATCAGAATGAGCCTAATTTGGCCTGTATTTTGGATGGCACACCTGTGCCTGCTATCGTTCCCACTTTCACATTACTGGCAAATGGAAGTTATTTACTTCTAAACAATGAAGATTGTTGTGGGTTAATAAAAGGAATTGCTTATGTTGTTACCGTTAGTGAGCGGGTGGTTTGCTGTAAGAATGTAATGTATCCACTCCTGCATGGGAAACTTGATGTTTCCATCAGGCCTAAGATTCCGACCTTGAAAGCAGAGTTCAACAAGATGAGTCGCATAAGAGCTCTATTGTCCCAAAAAGAAGTTGCCCTCACATCTGCGCGTGAAACATTCGACCTTCACGTGGCTAACAACTGCACAGATGTGCATGCTTTATTGAATACTGATTTGCCTTTGCATTTCTGTGAGATAATTCATACTATCTTCAATGCGTCCTCCACAAATGGGCTGGCTCACTTTTTTAAAGGTGTAAGCAGTGGCCTTGTGACTTCTTTTCAAACTATATTTGGTATATTTCCAGCATTCTTTCATTCTATTTTTTCCAGCCTGTTTCGTGGATTTCCTTTACTGCTGGCTTCGGCTGCTGGCGTGCTTTTGCTGTTTTGCTTGTTTCAAAATGGATGCACAACTTGTGTTACAAGGAGAGCTGTCTCGGCTGGGGCTGCTTCGTGCCCGAATGCTTGAGTACTATGGAGCGCTGCCTCTTGCTACATTGAGTGCAGCCTATGGATTATCGTTTCGATTGTCCTACTTTACATGCGTCCAGCCTGTCTTTCATTGCCTGAGTTGCGACTTCGAATGGGCCCTGGATTTGTGTCTCTGCAATACGGTGTCGCCCGATGCGGATTATAATCAACTTATGAGCCCCTTAGTTGCTCATGAATTGCTTTGTTCTGATGGAGGGATTATGGCCTTTGCAGCGATGCATGGAATACTGGGTCGTTGGAATGTGTTCGCAGCGGCACAAGATTTCTTGGCACGCAGCTTCATTGAAAACCCACCGAGTTGTCCTCTGATGGTGCTAGAGGCTTCGGTAATTGAGGAACATGTATGTTTTTTCGATTTGTTAAATTGGATGGCCGAGTTATTTTCAGATGAGAAGAGTGATTTCCTATTGGAGGCTGTTGCTGCATATTTTGCTTACTCGTTTCCACGATGAGATGTATTTTTGACTCTCTCTTCTGTAATCGACTTCGGATATTTTGGTATTGATTTTTTTCTTTCCCTGCCCACGCCTATTGACTTTATTTTGCCCAATGGCTATATTTTGAATAAAAATTTGCACTTTTACCAAACTCAAACTTTTTGTTCACATTTTTGTGCGAATTCGGACCTCACTATTGTTCTTGAACTCTGCATTCACGAATTTGCCCCGTATCTTATCTTATCTTATCTTATCCGTGCTCGGATCAAGGGAGGGTGTCATGTAGTTAGGCTTTGCCTTTACACTGTGTTAAGTTAGCATGAGCTTATTAGAAGTTTAAACGCCATTTTACCTCTCTGCTGCTTTTGCACACGGCACATATTGTTATTAATGCTTTGAGCCTAGTAGAATATTTTGCTTCACACGAGAATAATATGTTTTCCTATAGTATCAGCTTTGCTTGGTAAGCTATGTCTGAACAGTGAGTGCCGATGCCTTCAAGGTTATTTCAACACAGAGGTTGTTGTTTGGTCTGATCAGCGCAAGGTCTAGACATTACACATATGCAGCTGTAGCCAACTCTGACTTTTGGCGCGTTTAATAATGCACTGCGCAGAGCATGCACACACACTTGATGAATATCCGCATGCAGAGAGTTGGTGTAGAAGATGATGTGATCCCTTTCTACTAAGACCAGAGGTATGGGGCCGCCCTTCTAAAACTCAAAGAGACCTTCTATACTATAATATAATATACTAGCAAGGGAGGGTAAGACTGAGGTTCTATTTAGACCTTTTCCCTTTAGCATTTTAACACGCTTTCATCCTTTGTATTTTATCGACTAGTAACTATGCTGATAACCTTGTTGCTTATAATATGTTTGCTTGTATTAGCCAAGATACTGCGCTTGAGAACACTGCATTAGAAATAAATATTTCAAACTTGCACGTGTCCTCATTTACTCCTCATTCTGGACTGGTATGATAGTATAACGAAAGAGTGTTCATGTGTTCCACGTGACCTGAGGTGTTCTAAGTTCATGTTCTGGGTTGTCTAATCATTGGCGGTGTGTAAGAACCAATGAGACACTGATTACTAGTCTGGTAGGGGATTTTGAATACTAAGGTGAGTTTTTGCACACCTTAATTCACTGAGGTTCAAAGTCTCTATGCACAGTTCTGTGTAGGAGCAGAATCCCTGCGACAGTGCGGTACTAAGCATTCAAATTTCTTAAAATCCCAGACAGCCTCTGTCATTGATCCTGGCATCACTTAGGTTAGAATTGCTGACATTTTGGCCGGATAGTCCATCCGTGTCCCCACCATGCCCAGCTCCAGCCACGCTGTCAGGGTCCAGTCCCATAGCCAGGTAAAGACTGTTAGAGTAGGGAAGTACTTATAAATTGTAAGAGCAGCTGGGTCCGTGACAAAGATTGCCTTATCACCTTCATCCTTTGGCCAATTGTGATTTTTTTATATGCCAAAAGTGTCATTTTAATATTATACAATCAAGGGAAGGAAGGAGCAAATCACTGGGTTCCTTACATCAGGTGGTAGGACAACTGTGATTGGAGATCCTAAAACAGACCTTCTTCGGGCTGGCTAATTAATGTGATTCCTTAATCACACTTTGGACATCTAGAGACTCCCGAGTAAAAAAGTCTGGGATGTGTTATTCCTCACAGAAACATCACTTGTTGGTTCCTTGGTCGAGACATAGCCCTCGCTATCGCTGCTCAGGAGGAGGGTAGCTGTGTTTTTTTGCACATGGTAACAAGGCTTCATTAGTAAATTAGAAGGCCTAGGTAGTGCGGAGAGGTTAGTCTTCTCCCTTAAGATTTCTGACAACTTTTCATTTTGGGGGGCTCTGATTTATCTTCCTCCTGAATATTTTGGAAATGTTGATGAATTGTTGCTAAATGCCCTTGCCCCACAGTTTTTACACTATTTTAATGTTCCAGTTCTTGGTGATTTTAATGTGCATTTGGATGACCCCAGTAGCAAAGCGGCTGGAGATCTAATGGAGGCCTTACGTGACCTTAACCTTTGTATGAAAGGTCACCGGTCCAGCTCTTAAGATGGGGAATACTCTGAGTCTAATCATTACAGTTTGATTTTGCCTTCGAACAGAACAAGAAAAACTACAGGAGAAAGACCCATATACCCAGTTGAGACCCAGGTAGATTCATTAGAACCAACAACAATGTCTTAACAAGTCACATTTGGAAAGACAGTTTCATGAGAAAATGTAAATTGGAAAAGCAACGAAGAAGGGAGGCAGACACAGGTGTTCTTGGAAGACTTATAGCGGTCTATGTTTATAAATTTCATTTACATCAATAGTTATGTCAGCACTATCATCAATACATGCGGGTGTAACCCAAAAGAGCTTGCACATACGTGCTTATGCAATAAGTGTTCTGAGCTAGTGACACGTGAAGAAGGTGAAGAAACAGCAAAATAAACGGCGTATAAATGTAAATTCACGGGAAGATGGTTACAGATAAGCTAGATTTTAACAAAGTGCCTAGAAAATGTACTACAATCTTTTTATGAATGTAACCATCAAAGCGCCAAACAAAGCGCTGATTGTTGACGGCTTTTTGACCAGTAAGGCTTTAGGTCGTCATCAGGAGCGGGTTACAATTCGTTTGAAGAGTGTTGTGTTTGGCAATTGCCACAATCGGGATGTTCAAGAAATGAGTTTCAGGCGGAACAGCTCGTCCTTAGGAGGTCTGAAGTAGTCGCATAAGTGAGGCGAGATGAATGGTCAGGAAAAACGATTCAGATGTGGGTGTAGCGGTCTAGTTGCTCTGCTGGCTGGCGGAGCCCCGGAAGCACCCACACACATTGTTTCAACTCTCTGGCCAGGCGTGGCCAGAGGGTATAAATAAATGGGCCGGGGTCGCTCGTGGCTTCGGGTCCGACTAACGATAGTGCCGAGTCTGTCTGTTTTATTTGCCCCTCTGTATCTTGGGTTCCTTGATTGCCCTCCTGCGCTACCTAGCAATTGGTACCTGTCCCTGGCTAGGCACTAACCCCACAGTGGGGTAGCGCTGTGGAAGCCTCAGGAAACCGAAACAGTGCCGCTGGGTTAGGAGTTGGTAACCGCAGACATCTGAGGGTCCAGTTCAATTGATACACTGAGCTGTGGGAGAAACAGACAGGAGTCTTGATTTTTCTGTCGGTCAAAAGATGACGAATGCCGGTTGAGAATTAGGCTGTTTAGGCAAGCCAGGTGAGTCTGGCCCAACGGGCTGTGATCGTACGGGTCCCGCCAGGATTGTCAGAAGACACATCCCCACTGACCTTGGTCATACTACTACTTTTTTTTACATTTTTTCTAAAATGGTTCTGAAGTCCTTGAAGATTAAAGCATGTCTCACACCCTTGCCACAAAATCTGTGGTAATAGGCTTGCAGGAATGCTAGGTATGTCCAACAGTTAATTGATTGGAGACATTAAAGCGGATGTTAACTGCTTTAATCACCGCTTTATTCAGGCTTATGATGAAATTGCATCAAGAAATAAAAGAGGGGCAGGGAGGCAACAGCCTTCGGCTGCTTGGTTCTCCCCTCTACTACAAAGCGAAAAACAGGCCTGAAAAAGATTGAAGAGGAAATGGAGGAAACATTATCTTCCTGAGGATAAACCTATATACAAGGATGCTCTGAAATCTGAGAACTTTACAGGACTAATAGCTTAATCAGAAAACTTTTCCAGTGAAACTTTCAAGATTGTAAAATTGTTTGTCCCCCGAAGACAGTCAACAGAAAATTCCTATCTCACAATCTTCAGTTGACAATCTTGCTGAACATTTTCCTAAAAAGGAGGAGAATATTCATGCCACTTTATCTAATGGGGCACCCATCGCTGCCGACTCTTAAGCCCTGCCTTCAACTACTTAGAGGAACTAACTGCTGTTAGTGACATATTTCTTGCAGAATCCGAAGCCGGCATTTTGAATGCCTGCTCTGGGTCTCCTTTGGATCCTTGTCCTCCTCGTATACTAAAAAAAGACAGTTTCACATAGAAATACCTATATTAACCACCTATTCCATCAATCACTGCAATAAGCTGCAGTTGCCCGTCGTTGGAAAAAAGCCTTAATGGTCCTGTTGATCAAAAAAACAAATGCTGATATTTCTATTCTCAGTAATTATAAACCCATCTCCTTGCTCTCTTTTTTAGGCAAAGTTGTTGAATTTTCTTTTTATATATGCAGATCATGCAATTTTTAGAAGTTAACAACATTCTTCATGCTACACTGGCGGGCTTTCGCCCAGGCCATAGCTCCAAGGATACACTGTTTAAGGTATCTGAATGTGTTAAGTATAGTCTAGATGAATGCAACAAAGCAGTTGTAATCCTTTTAGACTTGTCGGCAAGATTTAACACTGCGTCCCACAGCATTTTACTAGAACCTCTTAAGGCTATCCAGGTGAATGACAAGGTTGTCCTGTGGATAATATCTTTGCTCTCAGATAGAGTACAAGCAGTTCTCCTCCCCCTTTTACTTCTAGCTTAAAAAATGTAAGACACAGTGACCCTCAGGGTATAATAGTTATGGGATGCCACTGACAGAGGTGGTTGAACCATGGGGCTTTAAAATAATATCTTAAGCCAATGACAACCAGTTATTGCTGTCTTTACAACACAGATGCCATACTAGTGGAACGGTTACAGGGATGCCTGAATGCGGTACAAAGCTGATGCGGTCAAGCTGCAGTAAGGTCAACTCCAACGAATCGGAAGTTTTGGTCTTTGGAAATCCTTCTACAATTGACCTTGGGAGTAGTCACCTGCAAGCCCTTGAAGTGCTCCCAATGCCGGCTTCATCGGCTAGAAATCTAGGAGTAAAAATGTATACTAGTCTCTCTTTAAATCTCATATCCTGGATATTACAGGATTATGCTTTGGTCTATTGAGGTAATTGCAAAAGACCTTAAGATTTTTACCGGCACATACTAGAAAGTTGATTGTGTAGGCTCTGGTGATGTTCCAACTTGACTAATCTAATGTCCTGCACAACTACTAAACAAATTCTAGGTAGTTAAAAATGCTGATACCCATGTTATTGGGAGTTACCCAAGGAGACAATCCATTTGATCTGAGCTCAAACAGCTTTACTGGTTTCTTGTGAATAGTAGGGTCATCTTTAAGGCTCTGCTGATTACTTTCAGAGCTGTCCATAAAAAGGGACCTCTTTTTCTTCAGCAGAGATTCAGAGAGCCTTTGCTAAAGAGAGGTCTTAGCTCCCTGAATCAGGGTCTCTTTGTCAAACCAACAAAAAAACTGGCTATGAGACGGGAATGTGCTTTCTCATATCTGGCAGCAAAACTATGTAGTGGTCTGCCCCCAGAGCACAGCAACATAGACTATGATTTTCAGTTTGAAAAAGAACCGAAGCACAAGGCAATTCCTACTGATGATGCCCAAGACTCTTCATTGAAGATGCAAGGGTGTGCTCGTGACATAAGGCAGCCTAAAGTAAGCAGTCCTGCTCTCTCCCTTTCAAGCAGCGCAGTAATTTGGTTGCTGGGTTACTTTGCGTACTTCTTAGTAAATATGCATCTTGAGGTACGTGTTCGTGAAAGCTCAGTTTGATAAAAAGAATTGTCCAAGAATTTATATGAGTGGACACCTCAAGTGTTCCTCTATTAATGGACCTCCTGATATGCATTTCCCTTTCTGAGTACCCCATGACAACTCTGTGTTTTCTGAACATCCTTTGATATTCACTGTGCCTTCTAAAAAACTAATGATCTGTACTTTGCCCCATGCACACTTGCTGATGTGCGCTGTGCCTTCTGAGTAGCCTCTGACTTGCTCTGTGCCCTATTAGAACATTTATAGTTGCATGTCCTCTGACCTCCACTTGAAGAGCCCGGTGGTGCCTGAGCTTCCTTCCAGACAAAACCTGCATGAGTTTAACATAATTAAGTGGGGCTCAACCTCTTGGCTGGATGTGAAAATAGTGGTTAGACACCATCTAACCGCATGTACCCCCTGTGCCCTGAGGATAAACTAAGGAACTCAGCTTTCTGAGAATGAAGGTTTACTTTAATAATTTGTATCCACATTTATATTGCCAACACACATGTGGTTTTGATTGGGAGACTGTTTCCGCAGTCCATTTTCGTGTGATTCAAGTGGAGTTCCTCTAAAGGTTTAATATAAAGGTTAAGAAGGATTGGAGCCAGTATGGTGCCATGTGGCACCGTGAAGTATGAGGTGATGTGATTTAAGTTTGAGCTACCAAATTTAGCTTGATAAAATTGGCTCAAGAGGTGAGATTGAATCAGCCCAGAACAGTCTCATTGAAGCCCTTTAGCTCTGATAGCACAGTGAGAATGATGTCATTGTCAGTTGTATCAAATGCTGAGGATATGTTGAGTATGTCACTTTCCCTTTGTCAAGGAACTGCCGAGTTTTCATTGAAGATCTCGATGACAGTTGCTTCGGTTGTCACGGCCAGCTCTAAAACCTGATTGAAGAGGCCCTGGGAATTAGTTTTTATTGACTTGAATGACCACAAGTTGCTATATCTCACCTACAGACAACTTTTAGCTGTCTGTTGTCAATATATCTCTTGTGGACCACAACATAAACTTACAGTATGCTTACCGTAAGTCTATTACTTAATATTGATTGGCTTTATTGTCACTCTCCTTTGCTTGCTTCTTACTTTATGGTTTTCCTTCTTCTTTGTGTGTTTGTCCCTCCCCAGGAGCATTGCTTCTTTACCCACCTTTTGGATTAGATGACTTGTATTCTTCCACTGCGCACATTCAGGGTACTACCCGTGGTGTAACGAAACTTGTGGGGTCCCCCCTGCAAAGCACATGGAGGGGGCCCCCCCAGGCGGCCCGGTCAACCACCTACCACTTTGCCCCACCACCCAAAAATCTGGTATATTTTGATTTGAAACCTCCAACTTTTAATGAAATGCTTCTATGTTGTCTTGACTCAAAGTTCTTTTTTTTTTTAGAGTTTTATTTTTTATTGCAAGCAAGTCAGATACATAATTCATTCTTGATAGGAAATACACAAAAAAGAAAAAAAAAAAAAGCAGGACATTACAGGTGCTCATAACATAACAAAGAATCTTGTTAGTACACATTTAATATATATCATCATCATCTAACCCCCCAATTCTCCCTGAATCAATTGCTGGATTGGAGCCCATATTTCCCCCCCCACTAGTCTTTTAGCACGTCCTTTCACAGCATAAATAGCGTGTTCTAGATTATACTTAGCTAACAGCCGGGCCCTCCAAGTGTGAAATAACGGCGGGTCTGGGCTTATCCATTCCTGAGTAACACAGGCACGAAAAACAGACATACAAATAAATATCAGCTTTTTTTTTATCCTCAGCGATGTTATCAGAGGTTGTACCTATCAAAACCAGCTCTGCTGTCAAGGTAACGGTGCAGCCGAGCATTAAGTTCAAGAAAGTCTGTATTTCAGTAAGTACTGATGATAACCGCGGGCATAGAAAAAACATGTGGATTGCATCCACAGCTTCCAGCAAACATCTCTTACAAGTAGTGCTTGAGGATGATCCCCATTTAGAAATTTTTTCCGGAGTATGATATAAATCAAAGAGGACCATATAGTGCTGAGTACGAGATCTACCCGTTAATAAATTGGAGTTAGCCATCAAGATGGAATCTTCTATCAACACATTTGTCATCCCCAACTTCGTTGCCCATCGCTCTTGTACTAATGATAGATCATCTGAAAAAGATGAAATCAGTAAATTATAGAAAAATCCAATCCTTCTTTTGGAGTATAAAGATTCAATCAAAGGTACTTTCAAGAGGCCTAAACGTTGATCAAGTGATAAAGAATTAAAATAACTATGTAATTGGAAATATTTAAAATAATCCAAAGTTGAGACATTTAACTGGGTCTGGAGAGACTGAAAAGAGATCATTTCATCATTACTCCATAAATCACCAATACAGTTAATTCCTTGTTTGCTCCATTTTACCATAATATGGTCCCTAAAAATGGCAGGGAGAATATACTTAGATGACAGGGGGGTATATCTCAAGATGTTTGGAATCCTCATATGTCATTTAATAATCTTCCATGCCCGGTATGCTGCTGTTAAAATCTTAAATTTATTTTTCTTGTAATAACTCGGTTCTATATTTTTTAGAAAACAGCCACGAGCCTCTACCCCTAAAGAAAATTCATAAATGGAGGGGGAATGTGCTTCATGAATTGAGCCTTTGATACCGATAATTAAGGAATTAATAAACTGCAATATTGATGGTAGATAATAAAATAAAAAATGTGGTGTGCTTTATCCTCCTCTATCCTTTGGAAGAGTCAACTTGTTAAAAGCTCTACGGTGGCGTTTATATCCCCATAAAAAATGTCCTGCCATTCTTTCAAGTTGTTAAAAAAATTCTATTGGAAAATCAAGAGGTATGGTACAAAAAAGATATAGAAATCGCGGAACTATTAACATTTTTAGTACATTATTTCTGCCGTATAATGACAAATGTAGATGATTAATGCGTTCCAAAGTAGTGTTTGCTTTCTTAAGTCTAGGGATAAAATTAAGTTTGGGAATGTCAGAAATCGGGGTTGTAATCTTGATTCCCAAATATGTTGCCATAGGAACTATATTCAGATGTGTGGGTGGGTTCTGACCGACAAATAAAATTTGAGTTTTTGAGGAATTTAGTTTATAGCCTGAGAAGGCACCAAACTCATCCGCTATCCCTTCAATCTTTGGCAGTGCCTTTGTAATGTCTGTGGTGATCACCACCACATCATCAGCGTACGCCAATGCACTATATGGAGTCCCCGCAACCTCCACCGGGTTTATTTCCTCCTCTCGATTTAGTTGATTAAGATAAATATCAATATATATAGAGAAGAGCAATGGAGATGACGGGCACCCTTGTCGAGTACCCCGAAGGATAGAAAACGGGCTAGAGTTACAGGATCCAAGTTTAACACATGACGTTGGCGATTGATATAAGGCTTTCAGTGCAACAATAATTTTTGGTCCAAAGCCTTTCAGAGCCAAAACATCCCAAAGATAAGGCCATACCACCCTGTCGAATGACTTCTCGGCATCCAACAGGGTGATTCCAATAGATGTATTAGTAGCCTGGGCCCAATCCATTATAGCAATGACTCTTCGGACATGATCCGCAGTATCCCTGTTAGGTATGAACCCGTGTTGCCATCGTGAAACAATGGAAGATATCACTGTTGACATACGGGTAGCGAGTATTTTTGAAAAAACCTTGCTATCAGCATTTATCAAGGATATCGGTCTGAATGACGCCGGATTTAGAGGGGACTTATCCTTTTTGAGAAATGCCATCAATGTAGATTGACTCCATGACACTGGTGGAAACCCTCTCTGAGCTTCCTGGAATGTGATTAGTAAGTCTTCTTTCATAACATTTCTAAAAATCCTGAAGAACTCAAGAGGGATGCCATCAGGGCCCATGGCTTTCCCCGTAGCCAGTGAAAGCAAAGCTGATTCAATCTCGTCCCATGTAATGTCGGCTTCCAGGGAATATGATTGTAAATCATTCAATTTTGTAATATTATTTTCTCCAACAAAGTTTAACAACATATCCGAAGAATAAGCCTCATTATCATTTCTATACAGCTGGGAATAGAATTGCCTGAATACCTCAAGAATTTGATTTGGCTGATTATGAACTGGACCTGCCTCGTCTTGTATCTCATTGATAGAGTTTAGAGTTTCTTTCTCTCTAGTTCTTTTTGCTAATATCTTTCCAGAATTTTCTCCCATTTCATAGAACTGAGATCTATATGTCGCAAGTTGTTCCGCTAGTTTAGCTGCAAATGTTTCATAGACCTTAGCCTTGTATATATCCAATGTAGTCTTAATTTGTTCAGTATCTTGATGGTTAGAGATAGCTGTAGCTAAATATTCCTCCCATTGTCGTACTAAGTTAAAATTCTGATCTGTTTTCTCTTTAATATTTTTTTGTTTCTTAATTGAATAGGAAAGTGTTTCCCCCCGGATCCTAGCTTTGAAAGCATCCCACACATTTTGAATGGATGTACTGCTTCTGTTAAAGAGAAAAAACTCTTTGATCCATTTCGTCATGGTTTCTATATACAGAGGATCTGCTAGTAGTTTCCGATCAAATGACCAGGGTCTCAGAGTTGGAGCAGAGCCGATCTCTATCGCTACCTCTATTACTATTGGATTGTGGTCAGAAATTATTCGGGGGAAGATTTCAAATACGATACTGTTAATTAATCCGAAATTCACAAAAAAATAATCTAGTCGTACGAATTTCTGATGGGGATTGGAGAAAAAAGTAAACCCAGGTGAAGGAGGGTTTTTTGCATACCCCACATCTCTTAAGCCATATTCAGTCACTAACAGCCTGATTCATGAAGCTAAATTGCGATCGCAATAGCTGCGAAAAAGCAATTGCGATCGCAATTCCACAAAAGGTATTCAAGAAAAATATTAGCGAATTCGCTAACACAAAAGAGCGAATCCGCAATAAAATTCGCAGAATCCTGGTAGTAGCCCAATAGCGAGTCGGGAAATGCGAGAAACCACGGATTCTGTGAATAAGTATGCGAATTAGCTATACAATCGCAATCGGTATTCAACCAAATTCGCAATTTGCGAAAAACCCCAAAAACGCTGTTTGCAAGGCGCAATTTAAGGACAACCCAAAGCAGGTGGTAACCATCAAAGTAAAAAAAAAGAAATTTGAAAAACCGTTACCCAATCAGCAACAGGTGCTGGACTGACCAAACACACTTAAGGAGAAGCAGCTGCAGCATTAGGACTCTCATAATGCCAGGACTTAACATGGTGGTCAGGCGGTGAAGGCTACAGCGAGCTGCACGGAACAGACGCAGGATCCAGGAGAGGATATTCCGCCAGCGGGTCACCCTGCTGGGCCAAACCAGAGAGCAAATATACACTAAGTACCACCTGAATGGGCCAATGATCATCAAGCTAATCCAGGACCTGGACCCCCTGATGCAGCACCCAACAAGGCGGACCAATGCCGTGCCCACACATGTCCAGGTATTGTGCAGCCTGCACCTTCTGGCCTCTGGAAGCTTCCAGGGGATAGTTGCCGCTGCTGGGGGGATATCCCAGCCCACCATGTCCCGCTGCCTAAGGAGTTTCCTAGATGCAATGCAGACCCAGCTACACCAGCACATAAAATTCCCCACCAGCCAACAGGACTTGGATGAGACCAAGCATCAATTCTACAATGTTGCGCAATTTCCACATGTGATAGGATGCATTGACTGTACCCACATCCACATCTGCCCACCTGCACAAACGGAATACATGTACCGCAACCGCAAGTCCTACCACTCCCTCAATATCCAGATGGTGTGCAACGCAAAGAATTACATCACGGACATAGTGGCACAGTACCCGGGGAGCACACATGACTCATTCATATTCCGGCACTGCGGCCTCCACACACGACTGGCCAGGGGAGACTTTGGTGAAGGACACCTACTTGGTAAGTACTAAGTACACTTGCCCCACAATGTTACACTGTGATGAACTAGCTGCGCTGCACAGGCACTCACCCTCTGCTCCTCTCATTCAGGTGACAGTGGCTACGCTCTCCGTGAATACCTCCTCACCCCATACCTCAACCCTGCTACACCACAGCAACGGCGTTACAATGTAGCACACATACGCACAAGGAATTGCATTGAGAGGACATTTGGGCTACTGAAAAGCAGATTCCGCATACTTCACAAGACTGGTGGGGCCATGTACTACAGTCCTGATGTCTGCTGCCGCATTGTGGCTGTGTGTGCAATACTACACAACATTGCTACCAAGCGCCGGATTCCTGTAGAGATATCTGGCAGTGAGTCGGAAGGGGACGACCGGCCACCTGCACATGCGCGTCATGCACGCGGGGAACATCCAGCTGAAGGACACAGACGGCGCAACCACATCACTATGAACTGGTTCTAGTGCACCCACTCCCCTCACCCAACACTTCACAAATGCATGACAATGGAAATAATGACAGGAGTCCGATGTTCAATGCTTGAATAAATATTATTGTTGAAAGCACAATAATATGGAACAATTGTTATGATTTACATGTGAGGAGTATTGCGCCATAATGCTCAATGTTATAGACACGACATGCTTATGTCAGCAGCATGTCCCTGCCCATGGATTGAAAAGTCATGTGCGACTCCGACGCGCAGCACCCAGTCGCCTCTCAGGCTCCTCCTCCCGCAGGGCACGTGATCCCACACTGGGCCTGCTGCTGCGGCGTAGGACACCGACCTGTGTTGCAGACAGGCTGCTGACACTCGATGTCCCCTCGCTTGTGTCATCCCCATCAGCATTGGCTGTGCCAGTTGGTTGTAGGGCCAGTACAGCAGTGGTCAAATGTTCAAGTACACGTGCAATGCCTCGCTGCATTGTACCATCTGCAGCTGCATTGCTAGACACCGACGGGACAGCTGGGAGGTGGCATTTCCTATCACGTAGTTGGAACGCGTGTAGGCCGTGAGGCGCGTGAGTAGCTGGCGGTGTCGGCGGCGGGCGATGCTGCGCTGGCTGTGAGGGCCGCAGTGTTTGCCTCCATGGCAGTTGTCATCCGGTCAATTCGATCAGACACATTGTCAACATTTCTGCCTATGTTGTGGAGCTGCAGTTGCATGGCACCTTGGCGTCGTGCCTGCAATTGGTGCACGCGCAGCATGCGGCGCTCAATACTGAGCCCTGGCACACGCACAGCCATCGCCCTCCTGTCGGTGCGTGCTGTACTCTGCTGCGGCTCCCTGACATGCCTGCTGTGCTGGCTGCCCACAGTGGGTGTGCGCTGTGTCGCAGGTCTAGCAGCACCTGATGTTGATGGTGCCACTGGGATGGGTCTTGCAGCTGGCACCGGTGCTGTGCCTGCTGTAGCTGGCGTTGCTGGTGGGGTTCTGCATGGTGGCTCTGGTGCTGTGCCTGATGTAGCTGGCGTTGCTGGTGGGGTTCTGCATGGTGGCACTGGTGCTGTGCCTGATGTAGCTGGTGTTGCTGCTGGTGGTCTGCATGGTGGCACTTGTGCTTGGGCAGATGGAGCTGGTTGTGTGGATGTTTGCTCCTCCTCACCCTCAGGCTCCTCTGGTGCCTCATCTATCTGCAGCCTCTCGCTGTCACTGCTGGTGTTTTCTGCGCCACCTGTGATGGGAAGTGGACGTAGATTAATTGCATATATCTTTGACATGTGCAGTTGGTACACGCATGCTGGCTACTATTCCCTGGCTGGCTGTTGCATTGCGGACATTGGGACATGTCTGGCTGCATTGGAGTGTTTGTAAGTTGTGGGCAGACTACATGTCCCACAATGCAACAGGGCATGTTCTTATGTGCATGGGCTGCATGACTGGGGTTGATCATGGGAGGCTATAGGGTCATGGCCATTGTCAGAGGACAGGGTCGCAGTCGCATGCCACTTACCTTGGCTGTCTTGGGTGGGTCGGGATGAATCCAGAGGGATGACCCCAACACATGCCTCAGGCTGCAGTGTGTCCTCCACACGATCCTCCAAGGGGGTGTTGGGAGGGACTGTTGGATCTCCCCCTCCAGTGACAAGGCTCTCACCCAGCCTCTCAGCCGCCCTCTCCTTGGCACGACCTCGGAGGTCGTACCACCTCTTTTTGAGGTCGTCTATGGACCTCTGTGTTACTCCCACTGCGTTGACTCTGGCGCGGATGCCCAGCCACAGTCACCGTTTCTCGGCCTCAGCCACCCTCCTGGAGTCCTTGCCAAAAAGTTTGTTGTGGTCATGGCAGACTCCATCGATTGGATGCTCCAGCTCCAGCTCCGAAAATTTGATCTTGCGCTTGCGCCCGGTGTCACTGGGCCCTGCTGCTGCATCCTCTGGCATAGCTGCAGTCTGCAATATCCCAAATATCCAAGTCTGGAGGTGTTTTGAGAGGAGCTCTGTGTGGTGC
The DNA here is from genome assembly GCF_964261635.1 of Lissotriton helveticus. Taxonomy (NCBI): domain Eukaryota; kingdom Metazoa; phylum Chordata; class Amphibia; order Caudata; family Salamandridae; genus Lissotriton; species Lissotriton helveticus. The sequence goes on from NC_136061.1 coordinate 1,781,674,337, forward strand.
TGCTTCAATCTCTGCCTCAGTGTTCTCAATGGGGGAGGGAACTGCCTGCTTCCTGGTTGTGATGTCATCACTGTGCTCGATATGCGACTTCCCGCTATTAGCGAGATCGCAATTCCTCGCTAATTGCGAGTTCGCTATTCCTACACGGAAATGGACGGATTTATCGATTTTTCTGCGAATTTGTAAACTCGCTATCGCATTTTGCGGGCGGTTGCGATTCGCTTTATTTACTCGCAGTTTTTGATGAATCCCAATATGCGATTTCTGAATAGCAATTCGGTATTAATCGCTATTTAGAAATCGCAGATTTGGGTTTTCATGAATCAGGCTGTAAGCCTTTAACTGCGTTATATGTCTTCTTTTTTAAGCCTGGGTATACAGCATCACTAGATGTATCTAACCCCCCTTCAAGATGCATGTTCAGATCTCCACAAAAAATAACACTGGAAGGCCAGTCCGCTAATTCTAAATTTAGGTAATTCATGATCTCGGGGTCCTCTGAATTTGGAGCATAGACTGAACATATTGTCCATAACTTAGCATCTATCTGAAGCTCGATTATTACCCAAAAGGAAAAGAATCTTGGAGAGGGCAAGATGGCGTCCGAGTGAGCAGCATCGCTAGCGGTCTCGCTGCCTTAACCTCCGACAATATTTCCCCACAACTCTGAAATTCGGCAATTTCGGCGACTAATGGCGAAGAAGTAGGAAAGAAACTGGTGCTTTCTTTTGAGGCTTTTGAAATTCGTAAAAAACTTTCCCGCTTGTCTTACCTGGGATGCGGCTGGACCTTTGGTGTTGGTTCTGCCGGTCGCTTCAACTTACGTGGCGGCGCTCATCTCTCCCGCGGTCAATCGTGAGGACGGAGCCACGGACCGGATCGGGACTGAGTTCTGTGGAGGAGATTGATTCCTGTCGGTCTGCAGCTCTCGGCGGACGACTCCACACACATCGACGACGCGGGGGAGACACTAGAGGATTAATGGCACCGAAGAACCCAACCGAGGCTCCAAAGCCTCTAAACAAACCAAAGACAAGGGCGACCACGGCTGCACAGGAAGGCGTTCAAAATGCTCAGAACAGTGGAAACAGCGGCAGCGCTACATCGCAGGATAACTCTCAGAATCCTCAGCAGGTAACTCTCAACTTTGACTCTGCCTCTTTGCCTGCCCTGACAGCGGCTCCGGCCAAAACTACGATTACTGTTACCATTTGCTCGACAGTGGGGGATTCTGGGAGATGTAGGCTGGGAGCAGTTCCTAAAATTCCAGACATGTTTGCATCAAAAAAAAATAGTAAAGTGCTAGGATTGGAGAATGTCTGCCAAAACGGCAACCCTGGAACTCTATCAGCTAGTGCAATTGAGAGTACAACTATATTTAGAGACACTGGCTTGAATGTAGATACAGATAATGGCAAAGACAGGCCAACAGTGAGCCAAAATCCAATTCCTCCACGGACAATTACTCCGCCGCCCTTACAAACATCTGGTAAATCAACGCATGAGACATTACCTGAACTATTACAAGAAGCCCCAGAAACATTATTAGTTGTGGAAGATGCTGAATCAGTAGATTCTGCGGGTAACTTTTACTTCATGACCGACCTATCGGTGGCTTTAGATTCTGAAACCCTTGAGGCTGATGGGGGATGGAGAGACGATCTGAGCGGCAAGAGCCTGGGCTCACAACAAGAATCGCTTGGTTCGGTGGGACAGGAGGAGGGTGAGGAGGAGGAGGAGGAGGAGGATGAGGATGTCCCTCAACACAGTCCGGAATGGGGTGCTGAGGATAATACAGTACTTACAATACTTGGAGATGCTCTCCCTAGTCTATCAATCCCAAGTACACTACAGGAATCGCGGACCCAGGATAATATGCAATCAACTGCTACTACTCTAGATGCACTTTGTCAGCTCATGATTCAGCATCGGGAGGAGACTAGGGCAGAAAACCTTCGCACGCACGGAGCAATTCGCCGGCTTCAAACAACCATAGAAAAGTCGCCAAATCTTGCAATGAAACTTCCGCCAGAGTGACAGAGGCTGAGGGGAGAATTTCAGCGATCGAAGATACTGTGACAAACCAACAAACACAAATATCATCACTTGTAGGGCTGAGAGATGAGATAAATTGGAAACTGGTGGACTTGGAGAACAGGTCACGCCGGAATAACCTACGAATCTTGGGTATTCCTGAGGGTAGCGAAGGCGGGAATATAAGACAATTTGTAATTGATCTCTTCTCGGAAGCCTTTCCAGAGCTCGTGCAATTGAAATGGGATATGGAACTTCAACGGGCACACAGATTCCCATTTCAAAAAAACATCAGACAGGATACTAATGCTAAACCTAGGGCAATCCTGATTTGTCTAAACAATTTTTTGGCAAGAGAGGCTCTTTATGACTTGGCCAGGCCACACCAGAAAAGAAGGGGGAAAGGCGTGGAATTCTTCGTTCGGCCTGACTACTGTCATGCCACAGTGGAGCAACGGTGGCAGTTTCGACAGCTAATCCCTGCTTTCCAGCCTAAAGGCGCTCAGGCATTTCTCCTGAACCATTCTACATTTAAAGTAATTTTCAAAGAGAAATCGTACTTTTTGACCACAGAGGGTGCAGCTAAAGAGCTTTTGGCCTCATTTTGATTGTTATTGATGTAAATATTGCAACGAGCACAGGAACTCTTCTCTTCACGCGTTATGGGGGTACAAATGGTCTATTAAGATTTGGTAAGATTGCTGAAATCATGACTTTTTTTCAAGGCCATACATACTTAATGATATCTGGACATATAATCAGATAACTAGCTTACCTGCTGATTAAAACAAACTTACTTTTGGTATTTGAATTGGGTTTAAAAGAGGAGTCATAGTGGTTGCCTGGCAAAAGATCAATTATGGAGGGACGAGGCAGTGAGACACCAGATGCTTCTCATATCATCCATACTAGGGACTACTAGTCCTTATGCCCAACATGGGTTGGGGTCAAGGGCAAGGGGGAGGAGGGAGGGGGGACCACAAGGGTGGGTGGGGGGTGCAAGCAAAATCAGAAAACAATGAAATATCGATTGATTGGTGCTCTATTAAAGCTTTTTGCTTTCTTGACTAAAAGGGATGAGAATGGAATTATGATTTTCTATGTAAATATCAAATGTGCTAACTATCATGGCTGTACGAAGGTGGACAGATGGGGAGACTGTATAATTATTGATGATGGGTAAACTCCGAGTCTGCTCTTGGAACGTCTGTGGAATAAACAACAGAAAGAAAAGGGGGATCTGTAACCAGATTATGCAGAGCATGGAAATATCTATGAAAATAGATATTGTGTGTCTTCAAGAAACACATATCAGGTGGAGTGATAGACATATGTTCAAAGATCTGGGTTTGCAGCTATTAGCCTGTACTCGACAAGGCACTACCACAAAAGGTGTGGCTATTCTTATGAGGCACGGACGGGGATGTTTAAAACGCACTAAGGTTGATCAATATGGAAGGTTGACTCAAAGTTCTAATGAGAAAGTGGGAAACCTTCTTAGCATATATGCTACGCTATTTGTAACAATACTGTCAAGAGCAGATAATTTAACTGAGGCAGTAATCAGAACAATGCCAAGTAGTGGTCCTATTGTCTCAGGAACGGCAGCAATCAGAAGAATGCCAAGGAGCGATCCTATTGTCTCAGGAACTGACTCTGGCTGAAGATCAAAGAACAACTATGAAGGAGCAGAATTAGAATGGACATTGATGGACAATAACTTGAAACTTTGAAAGACAAACCCAAACCTGCAATTCCATAGACTCGACTGACAATACATGACAATTACACAAGATATAACTTGGTATCCTGCGAATTCTAAGAGAAATAGACTACAGAATTATCAAAATGCCACACCCTTGTGACTGTCAAGGTCTGTGCACGATAATAACATGAACTGAGGAAGCAATTTCAATTTCTACCATCATGTCTTTATCAGTAAGCAGGACAAAACAGGCAGGCAAACGAGGCTGAGGAGGAAAACAGTTTGGATGTGTCAGAACAGTGATGCATATGTTTTTCTGTTTGAATTTATAATTTCTGTAGTATAAACAATGCTAAATACAATATTTAAGGCACACATATTACAGACAAGTGCAAGCAACACCATAAATAACACCTGGGGTTATATATGTGAGCCTGTGTGCCTTCCTTTCAGACAAATGGTTGATAAACAAGGGTGAATCCTTATTGTGACATAATATAGTAATCCAGATATATTTGTGTAAAAAAGATGGTTGTTTTACTTTTGTTCATTCACCGCTCAATTAGTCCATTTCACTCTTAGTTTGATTATAAATATTTATTAATAAGAGAAGATACTATGGAGATCAAATGGGTATGGCACTGGGGGTGGCACACCTCTGCCTTTTCACAGATTGGTTTTGCCCCTTGCTTCCCCAGTGGTCATCACCGACCTAAGCCTCAGATAACAAATCACGGAAGTAAGAACTAAAGTCCTGAGTTGGCTGGGGTATTGAAACCAGAGGCACAACTAGACCCGAACTTCTGGGGGGTGCTACCACTCCCAACCAGGGCAGACCCTAGCACTGCTCGCACATGTTGCAAGTCTTTGTTGGTGCCCCCTCCCCATTTCCTCCTTCTCCATGAATTCCCTCACTACCACCAACAATCCACCTCATATCACTATAGCACCTTTCTGACAAACACTTAATTTTTTTATAGCACTACTCACACTCACGTCTGTGATCTGCATGATACACGTTCTTTGTAGGAGGCACATTAACACTCTGCACTTGTGGGTGGCAGGAGTGCCCATATGAGTGCACAGTGAGCGATGCAACAGTGTGAGAGTAGGGTAAGAGGCGTGACTACAGGGTGAGTGAGGTGACCATATGAATTTGGGTGAGGATGTAAGTGTAGAGTGGGACGAATTAATGTATGGTTAGTGATGGTGTTGTTTGAGTGAGATTGCAGTTTGAGCATTGAGGGGGACAGGTGAGTGAAGGGTGAGTGGTGTGCTTGTGTGACTGCAGGGTGAGGTACAGGGTGAACAGTGCAAGTGCATTGTGAGTGCAGAGTGATCACTTTGAGTGCAGGGTGAGTGAGTGAATGGTGTGAGTGCAAGGTGATCAGTGTGAGTGCATTGTGATCGCTGTGAGTGCAGGGTGAGCGTAAAAGTGAAGGGCAAGAATGAGGACTGAGTTATCTGAATGCAGGGTGCATTCCCAGACACTTGAAGTAACTCGGCATGTTATTGACAGCGGCGTAGGGTTTCAGATACAAGTTAAACTATTGCTATTATTATTAATTGGGATCGAGGGTGTAGAATATAAATAATTTGTTGATCCTGCACCAAACTTCCAGTCTTATGATTAGGGTTGCCAGCTCATTATTTTGATGTCCCAGAGTGACTTATCTGTGCATACTTCTAACAGCAAATATAAATAGAAAGCACTTTTAATTGTGTTTTAGGGATGCCTGAATGATCCATGACTGATAATTAAAGGGAACAAAGACAGAAAAGTCACATTACAAATGAATACATACTTTTTTATTTATAACCAGGGCACAAGTCCTAAAAAAAGAAATGGAGGGGCCTAACCTAGTTATTCAGTGTGCAAGTGACATCATGGTGTGTGACATCGGGGCACGTGACATCACGGTGTGTATGTAATGTAATGTAATGTAATTTGTACTTGTAAAGCGCACTAATACCCCAACTGGGGTGTCCTGGCGCTGTAACGCATACCACTGTGGAACCCTTCCTGACTATTCCCTGTCAAATGTCCCCTCCTGGGCACCCCCAAGGTGAAGCCAGGCATCCCAGCGCTGTTGGGGCCGTTGTGGAGATTAAGCAAGCTATTGCCCAGAGTTGCAGAGTGGGACCCATGATTAGAATAGGCACCGAGGCGAGAATTATCAGGTCCGAGGAAATTGAGCCCAAGACCCCCTCGAGGCGGTAATTGAACACTGGTCCCGGGCTAGACCTCTGCATCAGGGTCTGCCGCTCTAACCATTGAGCCACACTTCTCCACCGTGCCGGTGTGTGACATAACGGCGCGTGACAGCATATGAAGTGGCATCATAAGAAGTGACATCAGATCTTAAGTCCTCACATATATGTTGAACATGTCTATCATGAGTACATTAAAGCACATTTCCAGTATACAGAGAATCCCTCCTGATTTAGGCAGAACATTTTCTTTTTTGTAAGCTACACATAAAACAGAGTTGCCTTTTGTCAGCGTAAACTTATTCTACCCATAGTGCTTTACAAGAAAAAAACTGATGATATTTAAATTATTACAAGGCTTCCTCAGCGGTAGTAAGCGCTATATAAATGCTATTTATTTTATGTAAATACTGGGAAAAACCAACACATCTGATATTCTTACAGCACATGCATATCTCCTAAACAGAGCCTGAACAAAGTGAAACGCTGCCTCTTTTAAGTATGTGTGAAGTGCTAAAAAGGTGTGAGCCTTTGTTTCCCCTCTTCTGAATTTGCCTCTATGTGTGAGGCTCCTGACTGCTGCCAGCCAGGAGACTCCAACAAAAGGAGGCCTGATAACCCCTCAGATTGGACCTTTGTTATGGGCCTAGCAGGAGTCTGAACTAAGAAAGCCCCAGCACTGCATAATATGAAACCGAGCTCTGCTGTTGTGCCTTTAAGAGGCCAGCATCTGTCTACAACATGATTAGGAGGCAGAAGCTGCAACACAAATGATGTTTTGCTAAACACAACTTTAGAAATGTGTTTTCACCTTTAAAGACGTGAAATAATGCATCATTCTTTGGGAAGGTCATCAAAAGAGGGCCAGGTGGTGCTTTGCTTTGATGGGCTTCTGCCACAGAAGACAACGGCCCACTTAAAGCCAAGCCCATAGAAATCACTGGCGTGATCCTGACCGAAACAACATTTGGTAAAGAGTTACTACGTCACAACTCCTCACCCTTCTTGCATTTATTGATAAAAACACTTCAGTCTTCGCCAGGTGTGCATCATTGAAAAACATTAAGATTGACTCCCTCTGGAAACAAGTCTGACCACATCACAGCCTTTAGATTCATTCAGAGGCTGCTTGTTCTGGTGCACCCAGCCAGCAGCAGCGCACGTGGACCCGTGGGTGCAAGACCCCAGCCTCTTTCCTTCTGAATCACCTGCCTGATAGATGCCATCTGTGTACTTTTAGACTCTCCATCCACATAGTAGGATTTTTTTACCCCAGCCAAAGGAAGCAAATGTCTTTTTTAATGTGGTAGGGCTTTTGGGAGAAGTAAAGAACCACTTTAATCGGCTGGAAGCAGTGCTTTAAACAGGCAGATACTGTCGGGAACCTCTTTAATTCGAAGTGGAGAGAACCTGCACTTCTCAGGCACTGCTAATACATTTAACGGAAACTACTTGCACTTTTCAGGAGCAAACGGGTACTCTTGGTAGTGAGCAGTAGTACTTCAGCTCCTCGTCAGAGGTAGTAAGCGCTAAATAAATGCTTCTATATTTCCATCTGAGGCACTGGTTGAAAGGTGCCTCAAACGAAGATGCGACAAAATATTATGAACTCTGAAGTGCAGCTGAGTGAGACACATGGCTAGGGTGACCAGAATTTTAAAGCAAATAACCGGGACATTTCACAAAAACAGAAGAAGGACTATAATTATACGTCAAGCGAGCGCACAGAATGACAGCGCTCCTTAGCAGAGAATTACAAAACAGGCAGCAAGACATACATAAGAAGCAACTTTTAAACCCAGTAGCTTGCCTATGAATTAAGTTACTTTCTTGGAACAACTGCTACCTATACCTGCTTTGTAAAACATAAAAAAACACCTCCCCCATTTTCATTCGACCCTCTCCAAAAACCGGGACATGAGCTAAATTTCTCGAATTCTGCCCGGACAGCAGTTGAAAAACGGGGACCGTCCGGGCAAATCCGAGACGCCTGGTCACCCTACACATGGCGCTCCACAGCTGAACTTACTCGCTCACATACATATCTGGACACAAACATAATTTCAATTTGGGGAAATCACAGTTGGACACGTGTTTGGCTAGGCAGTAATCAAGACGTGCTACGAGAGCTACTACGTAGCGCTATAATGCTGCTTTTGGTTCATATAAGAATGCAGTATTTACTACCGTTTATTTTGTGAGGGTAAACTAGAAGATATAATATATGATGTTAGAGGTTGTCTGTGGCGCCCTCGTGTGTGCACTTGCCACCAGCTACAATCCCTTACAGACTGATGGATTTAGGAGCTAATTCCATTCTATTAGTGTTCTCGTCAAATAGATGACGCATGTTTGTGCTTTAGAGAACACATTTCATGCACACCGAAAAACATTGCATAATGTGTTTGTGAGACAAAAATAACCCCCCCCCCACACACACATCGTGCGTTTTTGCTTTGCGAAAAGTGCACTATCACTGTAACATTCATCAGGATCAAATGGGAAAAGTGGTTTGGAGCTCGCAAGGGCAGCAAGGGAGCCTTGAGCCAGTGACAGGCATTCAATAGAAGCCTGGCGCCCCAGGTGAGGATTCAAAATTTGCAAACATTCGTGACAAGAATTTTCAATTCTATTAAGGACTAGGAGGCGAGGATTATGCTAGTCTCATTTCTTTATTAGAAATGCCCAGCAGCCATGTAAAAAAACACATTACCCAGAAACACTTGGGTGATAACCATAGAGTCTGCACTATAAATAGGTATGTAGACAATCCCACTTCCACTTTCTTTGGTGAGGAGTAAATCCAGGAAACAGCAAACAGTTCAATAAAGTCAATGCAAAGTCAAACCCCAGTCCAGGGAAAATGATGGAGAGTTCCAAAACATGCACCGCTGACGGCAGAAACCAGGAAGAATCTTCAAAGAAGAAAACAGGAGCATCCACGTCGCACTGGAGGCACATCATTTGGGATCTGATCCTGAAAAAAGACACAAAGCCGTAATACACGTCCAGTATATATAGGAACATGTAGAGAAAGGGTGGGAAAGAAAAAAAAGGCAATAGAAACTGTCATAACAGAATAATGTATAACCATAGGTCATTAAGAAACAATGCATAAACACCGGGTGGGATAATCCTCGCCTCCTAGTCCTTAATAGAATTGAACATTCTTGTCACGAATGTTTGCAAATTTTGAATTCTATTTCAGGACAGGAGGCTCCGATTATGCTTGTTCAAAGCTCATCCAACACCACAGATGCAACAGTAGCAATAGGCTTAAAGTAAAAAGTCTTAAAAACAGAATCTGATGACCAATCAGCAGCTTTCATAATGTCCCACAAAGTGACTCCCAACGAAAAAGCCTTAGAGGCCATGGCCCCACGAGCAGAATGAGCACCAAACACAGAAACATCAATGCCCGCTTCCCCCATAAGCCACCGTACCCAGCGAGCCAATGTGGCAGGAGTAACGGGGCGGAAGGGCTTTTGCAACGCAATCAACAACTGACCCTGCATGTCAGAGCGAAGAAGCGAAGTACTCACCTCATAATCCTTAAGGCATTGAACAACACAAAGATTGGGACGAGCAGGAAAAGAAGGGTAAGAAATAACCTCAGTATTAGTTTTAGTGCGCCTGGAAAGGCGAAACGTAACCCCTTCAGGTGTGAAACTGCGTCCAGCAAGATCTAACGCACGAACGTCTGAAATCCGTTTGCAGGAAAGCAAACATAGTAACATAGTAAGCTTGGCCGAAAGTTGCTTTCGCGATAACAAAGAATTGTTCGGCCAGGCTTCCAAAAAACGTAAGACAACCGAGACGTCCCATAAAGCAACATATTTGGAACGTGGAGGAGTAGCCATTCGAATACCTTTAAGGACCTTAGACACAAGAGGATGTTCCCCCACAGGTTTTCCATCTACAGGGAGATGGCCCGCTGAAATCGCGGAACGGAAGTTGTTGACTGTACGGTACGCCAAACCAGAAGAAGAAGACAAATGAGCCAAAAAATTGACAATTAAAGAAAAATCAGCTGATGTCGGATCAACTTGCCGTTGAGCACACCAATCACTCCAACGTTTCCATGAACTTCTGTAACGTTTGTGAGTACCCGGGGCCCAGGCGTTGCTGAGGAAACTGGAAGCGTCCGCAGAAAGGCCTGACACCGCCCAACGTTCCCCGAAATCCGCCATGCCAGGAGAAGGAGAGAGCCTGACTGAACCAGGGGATGCGGATTCTGAAGCGGATCTAACAGGAGATTCTGCATCCGAGGAAGAAGAAATGGCAATGCGCATGCCATTTCCAGGAGAACAGGGAACCATGGCTGAGCCCTCCACAGAGGAGCAATCAGAATTAATTCCGCCTGAAAGCGTGTCGCATAGGCCAGGACCCTGGGGATCATCATGAACGGGGGAAATGCATAACATAGGGAGGACGGCCACGGTTGAAGGAAAGCATCCGTTGCCAGAGCCTCCGGATCCGGTCTCCAACTGAAGAACCGGGGAAGCTGGGAGTTGAGACGGGACGCAAAGAGGTCGATCAGACAAGGGCCCCAAGCACGGAGGAGTTGGCGGAACACACGGGGATGGAGTCTCCAGTCGCTGAAATCCTTCAGATACCTGGAGTTCCAATCCACCACAAGATTGCGACAACCAGGAAGGTATTCCGCAATAACTGTGATCTTGTTGTGAAGACAATAATGCCAGAACTCCTTGGCAATCTCCGCCAGCAACCTCGACTGAGTCCCCCCCAGCTTGTTGATGTATCGGACTGCCGATACATTGTCCATCCGAAGAAGTATGCAGCAGCGGGACTGAAGAGGAGACAGACACTTGATCGCGAACGATCCCGCCAGTAACTCCAGACAATTTATGTGGAGTGAAAGTTCCTGCGGAGACCATCGCCCTCCCGTCGAGATCGGGCCGCAGCGGGCCCCCCAGCCCCAACGACTGGCATCTGACTCGATCACAATCTCCGGAGAGGATCCGAAAAGAGCCCTGCCGTTCCAGGCCTCCATGTGATCCAGCCACCACGTCATCTCTGATTTGGCTTCCTCCGAGAGAGGAATGTGGTCGGAATAACGCAGTCCCCGCCGAAGATGCTGAATCTTCAGCCGTTGCAAAGCACGGTAGTGGAGAGGAGCAGGAAATATCGCTTGCAGCGAAGACGCCAAAAGACCGACAACTCGAGCTAACGACCTCAATGACACTGTCGGACTCGAGATAATGGAATTCAATTCCCGTTTGATGTATCGAACCTTCTGACGAGGCAACAGAAGTTGACAAGAGAGGGAGTTGATCTGAAAACCCAAGAAATCTATCACTTGAGTAGGAAGAAGTACAGATTTGGGAACATTCACTAAAAACCCGAGAGACTGAAGAAGGTCGACAGTCCAGTCCAGATGCATCATCAGCTTGAGAGGACAATCCGGCAGAAGGAGGATGTCGTCCAAATAGATGATCAAACGAACCCCGCGACTGCGGAGGGACTCCACCACCGGACGTAACAGCTTCGTGAAGCACCATGGTGCTGACGAGAGGCCGAAGGGAAGAACCTGATATTGATACCAAGTCCCCAGCCACTGAAACTGTAGAAAGCGGCAATGGGGAGGAAAAATGGGAACAGAGAGGTAAGCATCCTTGAGATTCGGACGGACCATCCAATCCCGTTCCCGCAGGAGGTCCCTCAACAGATGGATTCCCTCCATCTTGAAGTGACGGTAAACTATTCCCGCATTGAACTCCTTCAGATTGAGAACTAACCTCAATCCGCCCCCCTTTTTCTCCACCAGGAAGACTGAGCTGGCAAAACCCTTAGGGTGTCGCTCGGTCGGCACAATCGCCCCTTTCAACTGCAGAGACTTGAGTTCCTCTGTGATGAACTCTCGACTTTGCTTTGAGAAATAGAGGGGAAAAGGAGGATGGGACTGACGGATCGGCTGATAAAACTCGAGTTTGAAGCCCTGAACCGTCTCCAGCACCCATGCATCGCTGGAGATTGATCGCCAATTGTCTAGAAAAAGGCGAATCCTGCCCCCCAGAACAACACTGCATGCAGGAAGAATGCTCACCTGAAGTGGCGGAATCGTGATAGCCGCCGGAGGAGCCACCGGAACGTCCTTTTTTATACTGGCCTCGGCCTTTTCTCGATGGATAGAAAGTGGAACGCTGGGTGTAGCCCGAATCTTGCTGGCCTCCTCGGTGAGACTGATACCCTCTTTGTGAGGGTTGCTGATGACCACGGCTGGTAGAACGTCCCCTTCTGCCGGCCCTGTTGAAAACCGGACGAAAGGTCCGGCGAAGAGATGCCTGGGCTTTATCTAGGCCACTGAAAGTATTGACGAAATTGGTCAATTCTTTTAAAAAGGGTTGCCCGAAAAGCAGACCCTGGGCCGCAGGGCCCGACTCAGACATTGCCAGTTCGGCCAACTTAGGGTCTAGTTTGAGCAGGATGGAACGGCGCCTCTCGCTAGAGAGCGCGCAGTTGGCATTGCCCAACTGGCAAATGGCACGTTGGGCCCATTCAATGAGTTCATCAGGGTCAACCATCCTGTTGGTACTTTTTGCCAAAAAACCAAGATCTAACATTTTGGTGAGTGGTCCCAAGAGATCTAACACCTTGTCTTGACAGGCACGCCACGACCTGTCGAGACCCTTCTTTGGATCTTTCGCAAATTTGCGTAAATAGGTAATCATGGTGGGGTCCACCTCAGGAGTCTCAGCCAGATGATCTGCTAGGTCGGGCCGGGGACATTCAGAACGGAGGCGGGCACGTACCTCCTTCTCGAATGGCTGACGGATGTGTTGCTGAACGTATTCCGTCACCGCTGGGGACGGAAGCCATGCAGTGGACTGGGGATGAACAATGTCGGCAGGCTCGAAAGTGAGAACTGGAGGGTGAGAAGGTGCGTCAACGAAATGCTCCTTACATTTCTTCTTCTTTGGAGGGGGAGGAGCGGGATCAGAAGACGAAGAGGACTGGTGATCGTCACTCTCGTCATCCTCTACAATAGTAGGATGATTGGAAGAAGACAAAGACTGTGCCAACTTTTGAAAGTCCGAAGCATGCGGATTAGTCGGAGATGAAGAAGAGGACTTTTTGGCTTTAGGGACCCAACCCTGCAGTTGGGCATATTTGGTCAAGTGCCACTTCAGAGGTGTAATGGCACGCACTAGGGCTTTGTTCATGGAGTGCTGGACTCCTCTATCAAGTGCCTCCACAAGATCCTGCTCCAGGAGTGCAGGAGCCTCTTCTTCAAACTCAGCTTCCTCCTCATAATTATAATAATCACTCATTATACACGTGTAACGTGAATATATGCCCACGAATTGAGGAAGGAGAATATGTAATGCCAAAGGCAAAGGTCACAGGGGAGTGAAAAAACCCTCACAGCAAGCCACACAGCAGAATAAATCACTGGCAAAACAATAGCAATAAAGAGTGGAGGGAGGGCTCGCTGGTACACAAAAAGCGTCACTCTAGGCAAAGCCTATGCATATTATTACAGCCGGAGACTTTTTGTAGGCTTCGGCGTTAAAAGGGTCAAATTTCGGAAGGTTTGTGGGCGTTAACGTCGTGAAAGACGCTCTTCAGTGAAGCTCTGGTGAAAGAAACACACGGTGCGCCGGAAATGCAGCAACGCGCATGCGCGAGTACCGGCTGCCTCCCAAAAGCAGGACAGCTCGCGGCGAGGCAGTCAGGACCCTTGTACTCCACTCCACAACCGATAACGGACACAGGCACAAAGCGCCCAGCCCTCGGGAGGAGAACACTCGCTCCCAGCCGCGTCACGCCCACAGAAAAAACGGACACTCGAGAATGAACAACGCGGCGAAAAGCGCAAGCAGAGCGCAATATAAGGCATGCACAATGCAGCAAGGGAATCTATAACAATAAATAACAGCAATATCAACAATAAGAAGGTAAGAGCACTTAACTGGCTGCGGAGCAGCAAAGAAAGAGGAAGTGGGATTGTCTACATACCTATTTATAGTGCAGACTCTATGGTTATCACCCAAGTGTTTCTGGGTAATGTGGTTTTTTACATGGCTGCTGGGCATTTCTAATAAAGAAATGAGACTAGCATAATCGGAGCCTCCTGTCCTGAAATAGAATTACCTTTAAAAGAGTTGTTGTGATCCACCATGAGCACGAGACCTCGTACATCCAAGCGGCCACTCAGGGCCTAGCAATATTTAGATAATGGCCGACCCGGTGGCCACACAGTTCCTCTATCCTCTCGAGGATGTCTCACCTCCTCACGCGCTCTTTTAATAGCGCGATGTGCATGACAATGTTTAGCAGTCTCCGTGCAGATGCAGAGAGACGTGCACGCCGCGCACCATTTAATTTATTAAAAAGAAGCAGCAGCTAAGTGCGCGGCCGCGGAGGGGCCGCCCTGGAGCGCGGACCCACCCCGCACTGCGTGGGCTGCGCGGGCCTGTGTTACGCCCCTGCCTTTTCTTTTCCTCCTAGTACTGCATGACAGTGAATTTGTTTTCTTGCTCTTTCCCTCTTGCGCTGCTTCACCACTCAGATTTTGCCCCGTGCTCTTTGTGTTGCTCCTTCCTACCCCAAGTCTCAGCTTATCCATTTCTTCACCCATCCCTCCCCACCTCAAACACCCCTGTTGTTCATCCACCCACTCCCCATTACTTACTCTCAAACCAAGAAGAATTTTTCCAGAAGTGCTCATCCACTGCTCTTTAAAAAACTTTTACCATTTTTTTTAGGCTTCGGAAGCTGCTATTTGCTGCAAGCAGCTCCTTTTTTAAAATGCACTTTAAATTATTATTTTATTTACTACTCCTAGTATATAAAAATAAGCATAATCAAAAGGGAGGCCGCTTCATGACATAGTGAGCACAGCGTTATGGCATCAAGGTGGGCATGCAGTAATATCATGATGTGTATGTACGCATGTGTCAAGCATGGTGTATATTCACTTACAAATCATCAAACATTTTTTGCTTTTTTGCCAATTTTGAGGCATTGGCTAAATAAATTTGTATCAGTATTAGCATAACACCTTGACAATACTAAGGTGAAATCTATTGGCTTTACCAATGCTTGTTTAAGTAGGCTAATGTTCTGAAGGAAGTGACATGCACTGGCTCTGCAAATAACACACGAATCTACAGTGACTAGTCAGAGTATGGTATTGAATGAAATATTTAAAGAGAAAATAGAAGGATGCAGCAGCGCCTCTTTGTGACTCATTACAGAATGGCATTCGTTGAGGTCCTGTGGTAACCGACATATCGGTGTGTAGCAGTGCCACCCAGTGGCCAGTTACAGAATGTTTATGCTAAGGTGGAGGCAACGTTTACCAGCGCAGTAGTGATGCCCAGATAGGGCATCACCAGGCGTCCCGGATTTTGTCTGGCCAGTCATGTTTTTCATCAGCTGTCATAGCAGGTTTCAGCACATGTCCCGGTTTTCAGAAAGGGTCGACTATAAATAGGGGAAGGCACATTTATTTGTTCTCCAAGGTGCGATGAGCTAACAGCTCTTAAAAGAAGGCAATTTGATTAACACACACAAGGCAGGGTTTTAAAGTTTTAATGTAGTCCTGCCTCCTCTGTTTTACAGAGTTGTTGAAGGCTGTAAATTAACTCGTTCGGTGCAGATGTAAAATTGTAGTCTTTCTTTCATGTTTGGTAAATGTCCAGGCTTTTGTTTTTCGAAATCTGGTCATTCTATGCAGAGAGACCAGGTATGATATGACATTGACTGCAGAGACATTTTAAGGATTTTGGGGACCCGAGTCGAACGTATTTTGGGGTGCCCTGGTCGTTTTTAATTTAAGACCAATTTCAGCTCTTTCGTGTTCCTTTAGTCAGGTCACATGCACACTGGTCCAAATTCTAAAGTTTTTATATCTTATATTCAGGGATAGTGACATGTGTTTTCAATATTGTAACACAGCAGTAGTTCACCAATATTACTACAAATAATCTCTGTGACCCTCCTACTATTTCTCATATGCGAGGTCCTGTTTTGATCTAAAATAAACTTTTTTATGGATTTAGGATAAAACAAAAACACAGCATTTCTAAGCAAAATGACTGTAATAGACTCTCACACATCACTCAGATTATAAATAAATTAAAAGGAAACAGTATTTAATACACTCTGTTTAAGAATTATTCAAGGTCATCAGATCCAGACTCTCTGCAGAATGGAGTTGGACTTATCAGGGGCCCCCTGAAAGGTTGGTACTCTGGGCCAGAGCCCACTTTGCCCTAGCCTTAAACGTCTCTGTTTGGCTGAGATTCTAGAGGGAGGACTATGTACTGGTGCAGCTGGGACGTGCAAAGTCGCAGTATAGCCATAGTGAGGTTCCGAAGGAAGCAACATACATTAGTGCAGACATTACAACAAATGGTTCGTCGATGATATGGCTGAGGCCCTAAAAATGGAGTGAGCTACACATATGCAACATTGCCACCCAGTGGCCATTTACAGAATCGCACATTCCCTTTTGGGTACTTCAAGGTGCTTACTTACTAATTATCGCTGCCACAGCATATGTCGGCATCTTTTTACCGAGCTTAACGTTACCTAATGAAACTGGCGAATGAAGAACCAATGAAGAAAGCTTGGCAGATAATAATGGCCAGATGTGGCCCACCAATGTGCCAAGAGCAACATGCAGTTGTTGAAGTAAATAAATAGTAAAATGGGCTTTGTGTACTTGCAAAGTCTCCGGGGAACCGAACAGAGATAGGGGCAGATTTATGTTGTTTATGCGCCACGTTTGCGTCACGCAACTGCGGCGTAAACGTTGCGCATCCCTACGACCCATTTACAACGTGACGCATCTAGGCAGATGCGTCACATTGTAAAGCCCTGCGCCACATGTGGGCGTTCCGGCGCAGGGTGGGCGTTCCGGGGCAGGTGCGCCTCGCAAAAGTGGCTGAGTGAAATCAATAAGATTTCACTCAGTCACTTTCAGGCCAATGCTGCGTCAAAACCCTGCGCCTGCTTGAAGCAGGCGTAAGGCTTGACGCAGCATTGGACAGATAGGGCACCCCCGAGCCTTGCTGGAGCTGCGTCGCGCTTGCGACGCAACTCCAGCAATGCGCCACCTTTATGGCACAGATGCGTCTCGCATCTGTGCCGTTTTTGCCCCATGGTGCGCCGCATTGTAAATGCGGCGCACCATGGGTGGCAGAGCTGCGGCGCAAAATAACTGGCGCATCCCTGGGGATGCGCCAATTATCATAAATCTGCCCCATAGTGTTTTGTATTCCTTCTGTTCTGTTCCATGCTGCACATCTCGCACACCAGCCTTGATTAAGCTTCACTTCATTCTAGACCACCTGCCACCTTGCTCCTGGTTGCATTTGTGCTGCCATCTTGCATTAGGGGAGGATTTTGTACCGTGTTGATGCACCTCGCTCGAAGTAGCCCAAGATGTAACTGCTCGGCCGTACTGCAATCTATGTACAGGCAGTGCTTAATTTGATCTAGTGGTTGGAGGTGGTGCTTACCGGCATTCATTTTTCCTCATCAGACTTTGACTCAGAGCTAGAAAGAGAAAACACGAAAGGCAGAGAGAAGCGGGAAGATAAAGACGGAAAAACAGTTACAAAAAGAGAAAGCAGGGATGAAAATCGTGCAGGAGTGAGCTTCAGGTGCAGGGAGAGTCCTCTTTTGGATTATAGGTGCATGAGGGGTTATCAAGATTACCCAGCCATAGTATTCGGCACCAAACCCTTCTGCAGCACCCTCAACAGCCTCTGAGCAAAGGTTTGGAACTCAGCTCTTATTATTGGAATAATTAAGCTCTGTGTACAGGCTAGTTCGGGCGGGATGATATCTACAAGAACGAATGACTACAGGATAGTGTGTAAAAAGCTGCTTTAATGAAACAGGTGCACAGAATGTCAATACCCAAAACGTGGCTCTTCGCCATACATACTAATCATGAACATGGGCATCACTATACATTTTATTAACTATCCAAAACTCCTCCCCCCTCCCCTAAGCAACCATTCCCAAACCATAACAAACAAAATACAATCACACGCTCATTACTCAGAAATCCCTGCATCTATCCGTCATGCATACCCCATTCATAAACCCCCCTCCCCTTCCCTCTCCCAAAACTCAACTGGATCGCAACATGAACAATGTCTCTTTAATAAACCTTTACATTCTTGTTGGAAACTGCCACCAGAAAAACCCCTGAGTTTTTCAGTCCCCCCTCCCACCTAGAAACCACTACGTCCTTACTGACAAATGCATAATTTCTGCTAGCACATTCCTGACCTGCATCAAATACAACTCCAACCCATAAATGGACCACATCGTCTTGAAAATACAAAATTTCCTCATAATTGATGCTCCAGGAACACAAACTCCTCTGATTTTCCAATTTTGTGAAATTTCTCTATTTCCTTTCCGCCATGCCCCATCAATCTCCCCTGGTTCTTTGGTACCTCTCCATACTCTCTGTGGCATACGTTGTTAAACACTACCATTGGGCCTGACCAGGCTGCCCTAATATCTAGCAAGTCCTGCTTGACAGCTTTTATTAGCACTAGTCCCTTCAATTTCACAAAGTCATTTTTCTTAGGTGTACCATCGGTCAATTACATTTTGGCAACAGCTCATGCCATCGCAATTCTCCTTTGTCAAACCATGTTAACTGTACTACCATTTAAGACAATCACAGCTGTCCTTCTCCACATCTGAAATCGGCATGCCGTGCTGCCCATTTGACATTTGACAGATCCATACCTCAATTTGGCCTTTGTGTGAGCCCGCTAAGCAACCTAGGAGAAAACACACTCAAATTATTGGTGCTCTTGCTAAATACATCCTAGATGCAGGTAGCGCGGATACCAATCTGACTGCCAATTCCCCAAATGCTTAATCTCTGCACCCGTCCAACCCCTGCCCTCGGCCTCCGATGCCATCCCAATCAGAAAAGAGTGTGTCCCAAAATCCTGCAGGTTGTAACCTAATGAGCTCAGTGTCCTTCTAAAAACTCCCAGTACCTGTGGTGCCATATAACATACCCCATTTTCAGTGGAAAAACGATGGATTTGGGCCCAGATCTTTGGACTGGGGTGAATGTGTGACATTGATCCACATTCTGTCCATCATTGTTGTGTTTGCAGGTACTGCTCTAAGTGTACTGGGGATGCTCAGACGTGAGTCCCAGGCACTCCACACCACTGGAATCAAGCTAGCCGGGCTGATGAGAGGTGTTACCTCGAAACCGGGCCGGTCCTCGGATGCTTGTTTCCGTTCTGGGAAGGACATGGCTTTTGTAGTTCGGACTGGACTGTTCCCATGGGGCACAGGGTCAGCGCTGATTTGCATATCGCCATTGTCTAACCCAGGGTGGTGTGGAGTGGAAAAACGATGGATTTGGGCCCAGATCTTTGGACTGGGGTGAATGTGTGACATTGATCCACATTCTGTCCATCATTGTTGTGTTTGCAGGTACCGCTCTAAGTGTACTGGGGATGCTCAGACGTGAGTCCCAGGCACTCCACACCACTGGAATCAAGCTAGCCGGGCTGATGAGAGGTGTTACCTCGAAACCGGGCCGGTCCTCGGATGCTTGTTTCCGTTCTGGGAAGGACATGGCTTTTGTAGTTCGGACTGGACTGTTCCCATGGGGCACAGGGTCAGCGCTGATTTGCATATCGCCATTGTCTAACCCAGGGTGGTGTGGAGTGGAAAAACTATGGATTTGGGCCCAGATCTTTGGACTGGGGTGAATGTGTGACATTGATCCACATTCTTTCCATCATTGTTGTGTTTGCAGGTACCGCTCTAAGTGTACTGGGGATGCTCAGACGTGAGTCCCAGGCACTCCACACCACTGGAATCAAGCTAGCCGGGCTGATGAGAGGTGTTACCTCGAAACCGGTCCGGTCCTCGGATGCTTGTTTCCGTTCTGGGAAGGACATGGCTTTTGTAGTTCGGACTGGACTGTTCCCATGGGGCACAGGGTCAGCGCTGATTTGCATATCGCCATTGTCTAACCCAGGGTGGTGTGGAGTGGAAAAACAATGGATTTGGGCCCAGATCTTTGGACTGGGGTGAATGTGTGACATTGATCCACATTCTGTCCATCATTGTTGTGTTTGCAGGTACCGCTCTAAGTGTACTGGGGATGCTCAGACGTGAGTCCCAGGCACTCCACACCACTGGAATCAAGCTAGCCGGGCTGATGAGAGGTGTAACCTCGAAACCGGGCCGGTCCTCGGATGCTTGTTTCCGTTCTGGGAAGGACATGGCTTTTGTAGTTCGGACTGGACTGTTCCCATGGGGCACAGGGTCAGCGCTGATTTGCAAATCGCCATTGTCTAACCCAGGGTGGTGTGGAGTGGAAAAACGATGGATTTGGGCCCAGATCTTTGGACTGGGGTGAATGTGTGACATTGATCCACATTCTGTCCATCATTGTTGTGTTTGCAGGTACCGCT
This sequence comes from Lissotriton helveticus, assembly GCF_964261635.1. Classification (NCBI taxonomy): domain Eukaryota; kingdom Metazoa; phylum Chordata; class Amphibia; order Caudata; family Salamandridae; genus Lissotriton; species Lissotriton helveticus. The sequence goes on from NC_136061.1 coordinate 1,781,694,734, forward strand.
CTAAGTGTACTGGGGATGCTCAGACGTGAGTCCCAGGCACTCCACACCACTGGAATCAAGCTAGCCGGGCTGATAAGAGGTGTTACCTCGAAACCGGGCCGGTCCTCGGATGCTTGTTTCCGTTCTGGGAAGGACATGGCTTTTGTAGTTCGGACTGGACTGTTCCCATGGGGCACAGGGTCAGCGCTGATTTGCATATCGCCATTGTCTAACCCAGGGTGGTGTGGAGTGGAAAAACGATGGATTTGGGCCCAGATCTTTGGACTGGGGTGAATGTGTGACATTGATCCACATTCTGTCCATCATTGTTGTGTTTGCAGGTACCGCTCTAAGTGTACTGGGGATGCTCAGACGTGAGTCCCAGGCACTCCACACCACTGGAATCAAGCTAGCCGGGCTGATGAGAGGTGTTACCTCGAAACCGGTCCGGTCCTCGGATGCTTGTTTCCGTTCTGGGAAGGACATGGCTTTTGTAGTTCGGACTGGACTGTTCCCATGGGGCACAGGGTCAGCGCTGATTTGCATATAGCCATTGTCTAACCCAGGGTGGTGTGGAGTGGAAAAATGATGGATTTGGGCCCAGATCTTTGGACTGGGGTGAATGTGTGACATTGATCCACATTCTGTCCATCATTGTTGTGTTTGCAGGTACCGCTCTAAGTGTACTGGGGATGCTCAGACGTGAGTCCCAGGCACTCCACACCACTGGAATCAAGCTAGCCGGGCTGATGAGAGGTGTTACCTCGAAACCGGGCCGGTCCTCGGATGCTTGTTTCCGTTCTGGGAAGGACATGGCTTTTGTAGTTCGGACTGGACTGTTCCCATGGGGCACAGGGTCAGCGCTGATTTGCATATCGCCATTGTCTAACCCAGGGTGGTGTGGAGTGGAAAAACGATGGATTTGGGCCCAGATCTTTGGACTGGGGTGAATGTGTGACATTGATCCACATTCTGTCCATCATTGTTGTGTTTGCAGGTACCGCTCTAAGTGTACTGGGGATGCTCAGACGTGAGTCCCAGGCACTCCACACCACTGGAATCAAGCTAGCCGGGCTGATGAGAGGTGTTACCTCAAAACCGGGCCGGTCCTCGGATGCTTGTTTCCGTTCTGGGAAGGACATGGCTTTTGTAGTTCGGACTGGACTGTTCCCATGGGGCACAGGGTCAGCGCTGATTTGCAAATCGCCATTGTCTAACCCAGGGTGGTGTGGAGTGGAAAAACGATGGATTTGGGCCCAGATCTTTGGACTGAGGTGAATGTGTGACATTGATCCACATTCTGTCCATCATTGTTGTGTTTGCAGGTACCGCTCTAAGTGTACTGGGGATGCTCAGACGTGAGTCCCAGGCACTCCACACCACTGGAATCAAGCTAGCCGGGCTGATAAGAGGTGTTACCTCGAAACCGGGCCGGTCCTCGGATGCTTGTTTCCGTTCTGGGAAGGACATGGCTTTTGTAGTTTGGACTGGACTGTTCCCATGGGGCACAGGGTCAGCGCTGATTTGCATATAGCCATTGTCTAACCCAGGGTGGTGTGGAGTGGAAAAACGATGGATTTGGGCCCAGATCTTTGGACTGGGGTGAATGTGTGACATTGATCCACATTCTGTCCATCATTGTTGTGTTTGCAGGTACCGCTCTAAGTGTACTGGGGATGCTCAGACGTGAGTCCCAGACACTCCACACCACTGGAATCAAGCTAGCCGGGCTGATGAGAGGTGTTACCTCGAAACCGGGCCGGTCCTCGGATGCTTGTTTCCGTTCTGGGAAGGACATGGCTTTTGTAGTTCGGACTGGACTGTTCCCATGGAGCACAGGGTCAGCGCTGATTTGCATATCGCCATTGTCTAACCCAGGGTGGTGTGGAGTGGAAAAACGATGGATTTGGGCCCAGATCTTTGGACTGGGGTGAATGTGTGACATTGATCCACATTCTGTCCATCATTGTTGTGTTTGCAGGTACCGCTCTAAGTGTACTGAGGATGCTCAGACGTGAGTCCCAGGCACTCCACACCACTGGAATCAAGCTGCCGGGCTGATGAGAGGTGTTACCTCGAAACCGGGCCGGTCCTCGGATGCTTGTTTCCGTTCTGGGAAGGACATGGCTTTTGTAGTTCGGACTGGACTGTTCCCATGGGGCACAGGGTCAGCGCTGATTTGCATATCGCCATTGTCTAACCCAGGGTGGTGTGGAGTGGAAAAACGATGGATTTGGGCCCAGATCTTTGGACTGGGGTGAATGTGTGACATTGATCCACATTCTGTCCATCATTGTTGTGTTTGCAGGTACCGCTCTAAGTGTACTGGGGATGCTCAGACGTGAGTCCCAGGCACTCCACACCACTGGAATCAAGCTAGCCGGGCTGATGAGAGGTGTTACCTCGAAACCGGTCCGGTCCTCGGATGCTTGTTTCCGTTCTGGGAAGGACATGGCTTTTGTAGTTCGGACTGGACTGTTCCCATGGCGCACAGGGTCAGCGCTGATTTGCATATCGCCATTGTCTAACCCAGGGTGGTGTGGAGTGGAAAAACGATGGATTTGGGCCCAGATCTTTGGACTGGGGTGAATGTGTGACATTGATCCACATTCTGTCCATCATTGTTGTGTTTGCAGGTACCGCTCTAAGTGTACTGGGAATGCTCAGACGTGAGTCCCAGGCACTCCACACCACTGGAATCAAGCTAGCCGGGCTGATGAGAGGTGTTACCTCGAAACCGGGCCGGTCCTCGGATGCTTGTTTCCGTTCTGGGAAGGACATGGCTTTTGTAGTTCGGACTGGACTGTTCCCATGGGGCACAGGGTCAGCGCTGATTTGCATATCGCCATTGTCTAACCCAGGGTGGTGTGGAGTGGAAAAACGATGGATTTGGGCCCAGATCTTTGGACTGGGGTGAATGTGTGACATTGATCCACATTCTGTCCATCATTGTTGTGTTTGCAGGTACCGCTCTAAGTGTACTGGGGATGCTCAGACGTGAGTCCCAGGCACTCCACACCACTGGAATCAAGCTAGCCGGGCTGATGAGAGGTGTTACCTCGAAACCGGTCCGGTCCTCGGATGCTTGTTTCCGTTCTGGGAAGGACATGGCTTTTGTAGTTCGGACTGGACTGTTCCCATGGGGCACAGGGTCAGCGCTGATTTGCATATCGCCATTGTCTAACCCAGGGTGGTGTGGAGTGGAAAAACGATGGATTTGGGCCCAGATCTTTGGACTGGGGTGAATGTGTGACATTGATCCACATTCTGTCCATCATTGTTGTGTTTGCAGGTACCGCTCTAAGTGTACTGGGGATGCTCAGACGTGAGTCCCAGGCACTCCACACCACTGGAATCAAGCTAGCCGGGCTGATGAGAGGTGTTACCTCGAAACCGGGCCGGTCCTCGGATGCTTGTTTCCGTTCTGGGAAGGACATGGCTTTTGTAGTTCGGACTGGACTGTTCCCATGGGGCACAGGGTCAGCGCTGATTTGCATATCGCCATTGTCTAACCCAGGGTGGTGTGGAGTGGAAAAACGATGGATTTGGGCCCAGATCTTTGGACTGGGGTGAATGTGTGACATTGATCCACATTCTGTCCATCATTGTTGTGTTTGAGGGTACCGCTCTAAGTGTACTGGGGATGCTCAGATGTGAGTCCCAGGCACTCCACACCACTGGAATCAAGCTAGCCGGGCTGATGAGAGGTGTTACCTCAAAACCGGGCCGGTCCTCGGATGCTTGTTTCCGTTCTGGGAAGGACATGGCTTTTGTCGTTCGGACTGGACTGTTCCCATGGGGCACAGGGTCAGCGCTGATTTGCATATTGCCATTGTCTAACCCAGGGTGGTGTGGAGTGGAAAAACGATGGATTTGGGCCCAGATCTTTGGACTGGGGTGAATGTGTGACATTGATCCACATTCTGTCCATCATTGTTGTGTTTGCAGGTACCGCTCTAAGTGTACTGGGGATGCTCAGACGTGAGTCCCAGGCACTCCACACCACTGGAATCAAGCTAGCCGGGCTGATGAGAGGTGTTACCTCGAAACCGGGCCGGTCCTCGGATGCTTGTTTCCGTTCTGGGAAGGACATGGCTTTTGTAGTTCGGACTGGACTGTTCCCATGGGGCACAGGGTCAGCGCTGATTTGCATATCGCCATTGTCTAACCCAGTGTGGTGTGGAGTGGAAAAACGATGGATTTGGGCCCAGATCTTTGGACTGGGGTGAATGTGTGACATTGATCCACATTCTGTCCATCATTGTTGTGTTTGCAGGTACCGCTCTAAGTGTACTGGGGATGCTCAGACGTGAGTCCCAGGCACTCCACACCACTGGAATCAAGCTAGCCGGGCTGATGAGAGGTGTTACCTCGAAACCGGGCCGGTCCTCGGATGCTTGTTTCCGTTCTGGGAAGGACATGGCTTTTGTAGTTCGGACTGGACTGTTCCCATGGGGCACAGGGTCAGCGCTGATTTGCATATCGCCATTGTCTAACCCAGGGTGGTGTGGAGTGGAAAAACGATGGATTTGGGCCCAGATCTTTGGACTGGGGTGAATGTGTGACATTGATCCACATTCTGTCCATCATTGTTGTGTTTGCAGGTACCGCTCTAAGTGTACTGGGGATGCTCAGACGTGAGTCCCAGGCACTCCACACCACTGGAATCAAGCTAGCCGGGCTGATGAGAGGTGTTACCTCGAAACCGGGCCGGTCCTCGGATGCTTGTTTCCGTTCTGGGAAGGACATGGCTTTTGTAGTTCGGACTGGACTGTTCCCATGGGGCACAGGGTCAGCGCTGATTTGCATATCGCCATTGTCTAACCCAGGGTGGTGTGGAGTGGAAAAATGATGGATTTGGGCCCAGATCTTTGGACTGGGGTGAATGTGTGACATTGATCCACATTCTGTCCATCATTGTTGTGTTTGCAGGTACCATTTTCATGCTGCAACACTTCCCCACTGCGTCTGCTTTGCTGGCTCAAACACACCCACCAAGCACAGGGGCAAACTATCCCATCTAGGTATGCGCTCAATGACACACATTCCCCTCCCTGACTGATCTGTCTTAGACTTTGGGATCCAAAACTGAACCACCCAGTCATGTAATCTGACCTCTCGAAAGAAAATCCTCTTGTGAGCCGCAGACAGGACTATCTCTGTGACCCGGAATGCTCTAAAATAACCACACCGTAGTGACAGAAAAACAGAGCGTCTCCCATTGATCACAGACATACCCCCGAAATCACAGCAACCACCTGTTTCATAATATTGAGTGTGAAGGGACATCACAACCTCTCCACAGTACCTTTCTCCTTGGACTACTCTTCCAATATGTGCCTCCCCATCTCCCCCGCTGATGGCTCATATCCCCACTGCAGTCCCATGAAAAATGCCATGCCTGCCAACTTACCGGATTTTGTCACCGCTGACAAACCCTTTTCAATCAAAGACATGATAAAGTTTACCACATCATGGTATGTTTCGTGTGGTACCCCAATATAGGCTTGAGTAGTCACCTGACCCTTCAACTACATTTACCGTACCATTGTACTACATAACGGTTTTTGGTATTGGCCTTTTACCTGGTTAATCACTGCATAAACGTTGTGTGGTTTTCCCTGAAAACTTGCCTCATTAATTATGTATGAGGATTCTCAGAATCACAGCAGGAGTACCATCATCTGTATAATAACTATGTTTTAGGGTCATCCCTTCCGTCCGGCTGATGACGCAGTAAGAATCCCTGGAACTAGGACCAATCCATGCGCGGCACTCCTATGATGACGCGGGTATCCCTGATGGCTGGGGCCAATCCCAGCGAGGCCCAGCGGTGAGATCAGCGGCTTTCGGGCAAAGTGTTTAAGCACTCGCCATGTCTGTAAGCCCCATCCTTTTCAGACCTGGGGGCGAGTTTTTTGTTGTTTGACTGAAGACGTCACGGAGAGACAGGACAGCAAAAACACGCCCCTCAATCCCAAACGGACGGGCCTTAAAGTGACGGACAAATCTCTTCTCCAATGGCTGGCTGCCATTTAGGAAGCTAGCCAATGGAGAAGAGCTAGCTCGTTTACCTCCCTACTAGAAAACATAAAATCTCACCAGCGAGACTGCACAAGCGCAGCCTACGCTAGCCAAGACCTAAAAAGGCAGTTTCACATAGAAATACCTATATTAACCACCTATTCAATCAATCACTGCAATAAGCTCCAGTTGCCCGTCATTGGAAAAAAGCCTTAATGGCCCTGTGGATCAAAAAAACAAATGCTGATACTTCTATTCTCAGTAATTCTAAACCCATCTCCTTGCTCACTTTTTTAGGCAAAGTTGTTGAATTTTCATTTTAAATATGCAGATCATGCAATTTTTAGAAGCTAACAACATTCTTCATGCTACACTGGCGGTGCAGAGCAGGAATATCGACAGAGAAATATCGTCTGACATAAGTATCCCCGCAGAAATATCGATTTGAAGAAATATCGACAACAAAAATATAGTTTGACCAGAATATCGACTGACAGGCAAGTAATATCGATAACTATAATATAGTTGTAATAAATATCGTTTACAAAAATATAGTTTACAAAAATATCGATTTTTTAATAATGTTATGTATTTTAGTGTTTTTAATGAGAATTGTTTGTCATTTTATTATATGTTGTAGAATCCTATTAGTTATTAATGTATATTATGCTGAATTTTGTGTTATTAGTACTGTAGCGGGTTGTGGGTTTATAGGGGAATAGGGTGGGAAGTAATTTAAATATATAAAATTAATTGATTAATTAATGTGTTAATTTATTAATAATTGTTTAATAATTATGTGTTAATTAATTTCAATTAGTCAATTATTAATTAATTATGTTAATTACTTAATTATGTTAATTAATTATGTTAATTGTTTAATTAATTTTAGGTGTGTGTAGTGGAGTTTATATGTGTAAATGGTGTGAAGTAATTAAAATATTATTGATTAATTAATAAATACTTTATAAATTAATTACCAATAATTAATTTGTAATTATTAATTGTAAATGTGTAATTAATTGTAGGTATGTGTTGTGTTGTTTATAAGTGTATATGGTGTGAAAGCTGTCAATTAATTAATTAATTAATTAATTAAAAAATACTTTAATTTTCATTAATTAATTAGTAAATATTAAATGTAATTGTGTAATTAATGTTAGGTGTATAGTGGATATTATAGTGTTAAATAATGTGTAATTAATTTTTTTTATTATCTTTGTTAATAATAATATATTTAAATGTATTTATTAATTATGTTTATATTGAAATTAAATTTATTAAAAAAATTGATAGTGTTTTTTATTGATTTGGGTTCCAGCGCTTTTCCTACTTTTGCACCCTGTGGAGTGGGAATAGTAATTTTCACCCCTACGCTATCCAACGCTTTCCCTGCTGTTGCACTCTCTGGAGTGGGAATAGTAATTTTTACCCCTACGCTATCCAATGCTTTCCCTACTGTTGCACCCTCTGGAGTGGGAATAGTAATTTTTACTCCTGCGCTATCCAACGCTTTCCCTACTGTTGGTACCTCTGGAGTGGGAATAGTAATTATTACCCCTACGCTATCCAGCGCTTTCCCTACTGTTGCACCCTTTGGAGATTGGAATAGTAATTTTTACCTCTACGCTATCCAACGCTTTCCCTACTGTTGCACTCACTGGAGTTGGAATAGTAATTTCTACCCCTACGCTATCCAACGCTTTCCATACTGTTGCACACTCTGGAGTGGGAATAGTAATTTTTACCCCTACGCTATCCAACGCTTTCCCTACTGTTGCACCCTTTGGAGTGGGATTAGTAATTTTTATCCCTACGCTATCCAATGCTTTCCCTACTGTTGCACCCTCTGGAGTGGGAATAGTAATTTTTACCCCTATGCTATCCAATGCTTTCCCTACTGTTGCACCCTCTGGAGTGGGAATAGTAATTTTTACCCCTACGCTATCCAACGCTTTCCCTACTGTTGCACCCTCTGGAGTGGGAATAGTAATTTTTACCCCTACGCTATCCAATGCTTTCCCTACTGTTGCACCCTCTGGTGTGGGAATAGTAATTTTTACCCCTACGCTATCCAGCGCTTTCCCTACTGTTGCACCCTTTGGAGTCAAAATAGTATTTTTGACCCTAACGCTATCCAACGCTTTCCCTACTGTTGCACCCTCTGGAGTGGGAATAGTAATTTTTACCCCTACGCTATCCAGCGCATTCCCTACTGTTGCACCTTTTGAAGTGGGAATAGTAATTTTTTACCCCTACGCTATCCAACACTTTCCCTACTGTTGCACTCACTGGAGTCGGAATAGTAATTTTTACCCCTACGCTATCCAACGCTTTCCCTACTGTTGCACCGTCTGGAGTGGGAATAGTAATTTTTACCCCTACGCTATCCAATGCTTTCCCTACTGTTTCACCCTCTGGAGTGGGAATAGTAATTTTTACCCCCATGCTATCCAACGCTTTCTCTACTGTTGCACCCTCTGGAGTGGGAATAGTAATTTTTACCCCTACGCTATCCAGCGCTTTCCCTACTGTTGCACCCTTTGGAGTGGGAATAGTAATTTTTACCCCTTCGCTATCAAATGTTTTAACTACTAATGTTTTAATTTTGTTATTAAATGTATGTATTATTATTTTTAAATACTTTTATGTTAATTAAATATAGAAAATTTTATTTTATTCAAAATGTTTTATATATGTATTTATTTTATTTTTATATAATTATTAAAGTTTATAAATTAAATAACGATAATAATAAAATGTATTTAAGAAAATATATGTATATGTACACATTTATTAAGTTTATATTGATTAAATTAGGTTTATTTGTTATAAATAGTTAAAATATAAATGTAATGTAATTTATTTTGTTAATAATATTAATATAAATTTATTATTTAATTTAAGTTATAATATTTTTTAAAGTCGATATTTTTTACATCTATATTTTTTACATCTATATTTTTGAGTCGATATTATTGTACTTACCTGTTTAAATATAGGGAGTCGATATTTTTGCAATCGATATTTTTACATCTATATTTTTGTAAACTATATTTTTGTACTCAATATTTAAACATGGAACCACACTGGCAGGCTTTCGCCCAGGCCAGAGCTCCAAGGATACACTGTTTAAGGTATCTGAATGTGTTAAGTATAGTCTAGATGAATGCAACAAAGCAGTTGTAATCCTCTTAGACTTGTCGGAGGCATTTAACACTGCGTCCCACAGCATTTTACTAGAACCTCTTGAGGCTATCCAGGTGAATGACACAGTTGTCCTGTGGATAATATCTTTGCTCTCAGATAGAGTACAAGCAGTTCTCCTCCCCCTTGTACTTCTAGCTTAAAAAATGTAAGACACAGTGACCCTCAGGGTATAATATTTATGGGATGCCACTGACAGAGGTGGTTGAACCATGGGGCTTTAAAAAATTATCTTAAGCCAATGACACCCAGTTATTGCTGTCTTTCCAACACAGATGCCATACAAGTGGAACAGTTACAGGGATGCCTGAATGTGGTACAAAGCGGATGCGGTCAAGCTGCAGTAAGGTCAACTCCAACGAATCGGAAGTCTTGGTCTTTGGGAAACCTTCTCCAATTGACCTTGGGAGTAGCCATCTGCAAGCCCTTGAAGTGCTCCCAATGCCGGCTTCATCGGCTAGAAATCTAGGAGTAAAAATGTCTACTGGTCTCCGTTAAAATCTCATATCCTGGATATTACAGGATCATGCTTTGGTCTATTGAGGTCTATTGAGGTCTATAGAGGTCTATTGAGACCTTAAGATTTTTACCGGCGCATACTAAAAAGTTGATTGTGTAGGCTCTGGTGATGTCCCAACTTGACTAATCTAATGTCCTGCACAACTACTAAACAAATTCTAGGTAGTTAAAAATGCTGATGCCCATGTTATTGGGAGTTACCCAAGGAGACAATCCATTTGATCTGAGCTTAAACAGCTTTACTGGTTTCTTGCGAATAGTAGGGTCATCTTTAAGGCTCTGCTGATTACTTTCAGAGCTGTCCATAAAAAGGGACCTATTTTTCTTCCGCAGAGATTCAGAGAGCCTTTGCTAAAGAGAGGTCTTAGCTCCCTTAATCAGGGTCTCTTTGTCAAACCAACAAAAAAACTGGCTATGAGACGGGAATGTGCCTTCTCATATCTGGCAGCAAAACTATGTAGTGGTCTGCCCCCAGAGCACAGCAACATAGACTATGATTTTCAGTTTGAAAAAGAATCAAAGACACTCTTTTTTAGGAAGCACAAGGCAATTCCTACTGATGATGCCCAAGACTCTTCATTGAAGATGCAAGGGTGTGCTCGTGACATAAGGCAGCCTAAAGTAAGCAGCCCTGCTCTCTCCCTTTCAAGCAGCGCAGTAATTTGGTTGCTGGGTTACTTTGCGTACTTCTTAGTAAATATGCATCTTGAGGTACATGTTTGTGAAAGCTCAATTTGATTAAAAAAATTGTCCAAGAATTTATATGAGTGGACAACCTCAACTTTTCCTCTATTAATGGACCTCCTGATATGCATTTCCCTTTCTGAGTACCCCATGACAACTCTGTGCTTTCTGAACATCCTTTGATATCCACTGTGCCTTCTAAGAAACTAATGATCTGTACTTTGCCCCATGCACACTTGCTGATGTGCGCTGTGCCTTCTGAGTAGCCTCTGACTTGCTCTGTGCCCTATTAGAACATTTATAGTTGCATGTCCTCTGACCTCCACTTGAAGAGCCTGGTGGTGCCTGAGCTTCTTCCAGACAAAACCTGCATGAGTTTAACAGAATTAAGTGGGGCTCAACCTCTTGGCTGGATGTGAAAATAGTTGTTAGACACCATGTAACCGCATGTACCCCCTGGGCCCTGAGGATAAACTAAGGAACTCAGCTTTCTGAGAATGAAGGTTTACTTTCATAATTTGTATCCACATTTATATTGCCAACATACATGCGGTTTTGATTGGGAGACTGTTTCCCCAGTCCATTTTCATGTGATTCAAGTGGATTTCCTCTAAAGGTTTAATATAAAGGTTAAGAAGGATTGGAGCTAGTATGGAGCCATGTGGCACAGTGAAGTATGAGGTGATGTGATTTAAGTTTGAGCTATCAAGTTTAACTTGATACAATTGGCTCAATAGGTGAGATTGAATCAGCCCAGAACAGTCTCATGGAAGCCCTGTAGCTCTGATAGCACAGTGAGAATGATGTCATGGTCAGTTGTATCAAATGCTGAGGATATGTTGAGTATGTCACTTTCCCTTTGTCAAGGAACTGCCGAGTTTTCATTGATGATCTCGATGACGGTTGCTTCGGTTGTCACGGCCAGCTCTAAAACCTGATTGAAGAGGCCCTGGGAATTAGTTTTTATTGATGTGGTCACTGACTTGAATGACCACAAGTTGCTATATCTCACCTACAGACAACTTCTAGCTGTCTGTTGTCAATATATCTCTTGTGGACCACAACATAAACTTACAGTATGCTTACCGTAAGTCTATTACTTAATATTGATTGGCTTTATTGTCACTCTCCTTTGCTTGCTTGTTACTTGATGGTTTTCCTTCTTCTTTGTGTGTTTGTCCCTCCCCTGGAGCATTGCTTCTTTACCCACCTTTTGGATTAGATGACTTGTATTCTTCCACTGCGCACATTCAGGGAACTACCTTTTCTTTTCCTCCTAGTACTGCATGACAGTGAATTTGTTTTCTTGCTCTTTTCCTCTTGCGCTGCTTCACCACTCATATTTTGCCCCGTGCTCTTTGTGTTGCTCCTTCCTACCCCAAGTCTCAGCTTATCCATTTCTTCACCCATCCCTCCCCACCTCAAACACCCCTGTTGTTCATCCACCCACTCCCCATTACTTACTCCCAAACCGAGAAGAATTTTTCCTGAAGTGCTCATCCACTGCTCTTTAACCACTTCGATGCTCATGACAGTTAAGCCTCTCGTACACTCATGACGAGCTGAGCTCATGTAACGCGGGTTTTTAAAAAACTCAGCGCACAGCGGGAAAACCGCTAGCGCGCATGTAGTTAAAAAAACTTTAACCATTTTTTTTTTGGCTTCGGAAGCTGCTATTTGCTGCAAGCAGCTCCTTTTTTAAAAGGCACTTTTGTGCACTTTAAATTATTATTTTATTTACTACTCCTAGATTGGCATCCGCCATTTTGGAACAGTATATAAAAATAAGCATAATCAAAAGGGAGGCCGCTTCATGACATAGTGAGCACATGCTTGTTGAAGCACAGCGTTATGGCATCAAGGTGGGCATGCAGTAATATCATGATGTGTATGTACGCATGTGTCAAGCATGGTGCATATTCACTTACAAATCATCAAACATTTTTTGCTTTTTTGCCAATTTTGAGGCATTGGCTAAATAAATTTGTATCAGTATTAGCATAACACCTTGACAATACTAAGGTGAAATCTATTGGCTTTACCAATGCTTGTTTAAGTAGGCTAATGTTCTGAAGGAAGTGACATGCGCTGGCTCTGCAAATAACACACGAATCTACAGTGACCAGTCAGAGTATGGTAATGAATGAAATATTTAAAGAGAAAATAGACTGATGCAGCAGCGCCTCTTAGTGGCTCATTACAGAATGGCATTGGTTGAGGTCCTGTGGTAACTGACATATCGGTGTGTAGCAGTTCCACCCAGTGGCCAGTTACAGAATGTTTATGCTAAGGTGGAGGCAACTTTTACCAGCGCAGTAGTGATGCCCAGATAGGGCTTCACCAGGCGTCCCGGATTTTGTCTGGGCAGTCATGTTTTTCATCAGCTGTCATAGCAGGTTTCAGCACATGTCCCGGTTTTCAGAAAGGGTCGACTATAAATAGGGGAAGGCACATTTATTTGTTCTCCAAGGTGCGATGAGCTAACAGCTCTTAAAAGAACGCAATTTAATTAACACACACAAGGCTGGGTTTTAAAGTTTTAATGTAGTCCTGCCTCCTCTGTTTTACTGAGTTGTTGAGGGCTGTAAATTAACTCGTTCGGTGCAGATGTAAAACTGTAGGGGCAGATTTATGTTAACTGGCGCATCCCCAGGGATGCGCCAGTTAACATGCGCCACAGTGCGCCACTGCTCCGCCACCCATGGTGCGCCGCATTTATGATGCGGCGCACCATGGTGCAAGGCAGTGAGGATGCGTGACGCATCTCTCGGCGTACGTGCGGTGCATTGCAGGAGTCATGTCGCAAGTGCGACATGACTCCTGTAATGCACAGGAGCCACCTATTCTATGCATGCTGCGTCACCCTTACGCCTGCTTCAAGCAGGCGTAGGGAATTGACGTAGAAAGTGACTGAGTGAAATCTCATAGATTTCACTCAGCCACTTTTAGGAGGCGTTCCTGCGCAGGAATGCCCCCCCCCCTGCGCAGGAACGCCTCCTTATGGCGCAGGGGTTTCCAACGTGACGCATCTCCTAGATGCGTCACGTTGTAAATAGGGTGCATTGTTTGCGCCACCGTTGCGTCACATTATGTGACGCAATTGCGGCGCAAGGAGGCGCAAGAGCCTCATAAATATGCCCCGTAGTCTTTCTTTCATGTTTGGTAAATGTCCAGGCTTTTGTTTTTCGAAATCTGGTCATTCTATGCAGAGAGACCAGGTATGATATGACATTGACTGCTGAGACATTTTAAGGATTTTGGGGACCCGGGTCGAACGTATTTTGGGGTGCCCTGGTCGTTTTTAATTTAGGACCAATTTCAGCTCTTTCGTGTTCCTTTGGTCAGGTCACATGCACACTGGTCCAAATTCTAAAGTTTTTATATCTTATATTCAGGGATAGTGACATGTGTTTTCAATATTGTAACACAGCAGTAGTTCACCAATATTACTACAAATAATCTCTGTGACCCTCCTACTATTTCTCATATGCGAGGTCCTGTTTTGATCTAAAATAAACTTTTTTATGGATTTAGCATAAAACATAAACACAGCATTTCTAAGCAAAATGACTGTAATAGACTTTCACAGATCATTCAGATTATAAATAAATTAAAAGGAAACAGTATTTAAAACACTCTGTTTAAGAATTATTCAAGGTCATCAGATCCAGACTCTCTGCAGAATGGAGTTGGCCCTATCAGGGGCCCCCTGAAAGGTTGGGCCTCTGGGCCAGAGCCCACTTTGCCCTAGCCTTAAACGTCTCTGTTTGGCTGAGATCTTAGAGGGTGGAATATGTACTGGTGGCCCATAGGAATCAATGCCGTTTTGCATTTTTTTTTTTTTGCACTCGCAATTTGTTGATGCATTGCAAGGGTGCAGAGGGGGGTCCAAAGGACCCCCCCCTGCACCCCTGAAATGTATTTTCAAGTGCATGATTCACACACACATGTCCTAAGGACATGTGTGTCTGTAACATGCAAGTTTAAAAAATGCATTTTTTTGCTTTTTAAAATTTTTTCGCAAATTAACACGAGGGTCAACCTCGTGTTATTTTGCACTGCCAATTTCAAAAGTCGCAATTTTTAAAAAAAAGATGCATTGCATTTAAGGAATCGCACAAATGCAATTCCTTAATTGCATTTGCATTTTTAAGAAATGCAAAAAATAGCGAAATATGGCACTCTGTTTGATGCATCCCAAAAACGTATTTAGGAAGTGCAAACGGCCGAATTTACCGATTCGCATCGTTTGCACTTCCTAAATAGGTTGATGCATGTGGGGGATAGTGTTTTGTATTCCTTCTGTTCTGTCCCATGCTGCACATCTCGCACACCCAGGGCACAAGTCCTAACAAAAGAAGTGGGGGGACGCTGTCACCGGAAGTGACATCACGACAGGAATCTCACGGCTATTCATATGCCTTTAGATGAAAGGTGGTCTATACCCTGCCTCGCGGGGGGCTGCCGGTGCCTGCCTTTAACCCTCCCCCCCCGTGAATACAGATAGACAGACGCTCTGAATGAGATCCGATCTCGCCTCAGAGAGGCCAAAGAGTGAAGTCCAGCTTTTGGGCAGGGGGGACGGCTTCCACCCGGTACAAACCCGGTAAAATAGGTGGGGGGACGCCATCCACCTGCGTGGTACCCCGACTCGAGCCCTGCGCACAACAGCCTTGATTAAGCTTCACTTCATTCTAGGCCACCTGCCACCTTGCTCCTGGTGGTATTTATGCTGCCACCTTGCATTAGGGGAGGGTTTTGTACCGAGTTGATGCACCTAAGATGTAACTGCTCGGCCGTACTGTCATCTACGTACAGGCAGTGCTTAATTTGATCTAGTGGTTGGAGGTGGTGCTTACAGGCATTCATTTTTCCTCATCAGACTTTGACTCAGAGCAAGAAAGAGAAAACACAAAAGGCAGAGAGAAGCGGGAAGATAAAGACGGAAAAACAGTTACAAAAAGAGAAAGCAGGGATGAAAAACGTGCAGGAGTGAGCTTCAGGTGCAGGGAGAGTCCTCTTTTGGATTATAGGTGCATGAGGGGTAATCAAGATTACCCAGCCATAGTATTCGGCACCAAACCCTTCTGCAGCACCCTCAACAGCTTCTGAGCAAAGGTTTGGAACTCAGCTCTTATTATTGTAATAATTAAGCTCTGTGTACAGGCTAGTTCGGGCGGGATTATATCTACAAGAACGAATGACTACAGGATAGTGTGTAAAAAGCTGCTTTAATGAAACAGGTGCACAGAATGTCAATACCCAAAACGTGGCTCTTCGCCATACATACTAATCATGAACATGGGCATCACTATACATTTTATTAACTATCCAAAACTCCTCCCCCCTCCCCTAAGCAACCCTTCCCAAACCATAACAAACAAAATACAATCACACACTCATTACTCAGAAATCCCTGCATCTATCCGTCATGCATACCCCATTCATAAATCCCCTCCCCTCCCCCAAAACTCAACTGGATCGAAACATGAACAATGTCTCTTTAATAAACCTTTACATTCTTGTTGGAAACTGCCACCAGAAAACCCCCTGAGTTTTTCTGTCCTCCCCCCACCTAGAAACCACTACGTCCTTACTGACAAATGCATAATTTCTGCTAGCACATTCCTGACCTGCATCAAATACAACTCCAACCCATAAATGGACCACATCGTCTTGAAAATACAAAATTTCCTCATAATTGATGCTCCAGGAACACAAACTCCTCTGATTTTCCAATTTTTTGAAATTTCTCTATTTCCTTTCCGCCATGCCCCATCAATCTCCCCTGGTTCTTTGGTACCTCTCCATACTCTCTGTGGCATACGTTGTTAAACACTACCATTGGGCCTGACCAGGCTGCCCTAATATCTAGCAAGTCCTGCTTGACAGCTTTTATTAGCACTAGTCCCTTCAATTTCACAGTCATTTCTCTTAGGTGTACCATCGGTCAATTAAATTTTGGCAACAGCTCATGCCATCGCAATTCTCCTTTGTCAAACCATGTTAACTGTACTACCATTTAAGACAATCACAGCTGTCTTCCTCCACATCTGAAATTGGCATGCCGTGCTGCCCATTTGACATTTGACAGATCCATACCTCAATTTGTCCTTTTTGTGGGCCCGCTAAGCAACCTAGGAGAAAACACACTCAAATTATTGGTGCTCTTGCTAAATACATCCTAGATGCAGGTAGCGCGGATACCAATCTGACTGCCAATTCCCCAAATGCTTAATCTCTGCACCCGTCCAACCCCTGCCCTCGGCCTCCGATGCCATCCCAATCAGAAAAGAGTGTGTCCCAAAATCCTGCAGGTTGTAACCTAATGAGCTCAGTGTCCTTCTCAAAACTCCCAGTACCTGTGGGGCCATATGACATGCCCCATTTTCATGCTGAAACACTTCCCCACTGCGTCTGCTTTGCTGGCTTAAACACACCCACCAAGCACAGGGGCAAACTATCCCATCTAGGTATTCACTCAATGACACACATTCCCCTCCCTGACTGATCTGTCTTAGACTTTGAGATCCAAAATTGAACCACCCAGTCATGTAATCTGACCTCTCGAAAGAAAATCCTCTTGTGAGCCGCAGACAGGACTACCTCTGTGACCCGGAAGGCTCCAAAAATAACCACACCGTAATGAAAGAAAAACAGAGCGTCTCCCATTGATCACCGACATACCCCCGAAATCACAGCAACCACCTGTTTCATAATATTGAGTGTGAAGGGACATCACAACCTCTCCACAGTACCTCTCTCCCTGGACTTCTCTTCCAATATGTGCCTCCCCATCTCCCCCGCTGATGGCTCATATCCCCACTGCAGTTCCCGAAAAATGCCATGCCTGCCAACTTACCGGCTTTTGTCACCGCTGACAAACCCTTTTCAATCACAGACATGATAAAGTTTACCACATCATGTTATGTTTTGTATGGTACCCCAATATAGGCTTGAGTGGTCACCTGAACCTTCACCTACATTTACCGTACCATTGTACTACATAACGGTTTTTGGTATTGACCTTTTACCTGGTTAATCACTGCATAAATGTTGTGTGGTTTTCCCTGAAAACTTGCCTCATTAATTATGTATGAGAATTTTCAGAATCACAGCAGGAGTACGATCATCTGCATAATAACTACGTTTTAGGGTCATCCCTTCCGTCCTCCTCGACCGACATGGCACAGCAAGATAGAATCCAATGAGAGTACCTTTTGGGTATATATACACCATATCTTTGTTGGGGCAGGCAGAGGAGAAAGACTTCCATGCTGACACACTGACATGAGACGCTGAGATTCGCAGTGGTCTAACATCCCTCATGGGGTGTCCATCTCGAGACCAAGACAGGGTCCTTAATTCTCTCGCACCAGGTAATGGGGTTGGCCTTATCCTAGGGATATTCTTGGCTCTACACCTACATACATGCTAGGTACACTTAGGTACATCTAGTTAGGGTCGCATCGTAGGAGTACGCATTATTATTGTCATGTATTTATATACCTGCATATATTAATTGTCTTAGCGCTATGGTAGAAATCTACCATCCATTTACTCTGTTGGTGCTTACAATCATTTCTATCTGTTTCTGTCTTATGGTTGTTTCAGCACACCTATTTTACACTAGAATGACGCTGGTTCAATAAATGCTTATTGGAAACATCCCCATTGTTTATTCTGTGTATCTTTCTGAGACCAAAGTGAGCACGAGTGACTGAGTGAAAAGTACTTTACTGTTTCCACGATCCCTGATGGGACAGGGTTGTCATGTTCGATAGTTGCCAGGAACTATTCTCTCCTTGGTAAGAGAAGTTTACAGTGGCACTTTGAGCTAGCTGGTATACAGGCGAACATATCCGGTGGGGGTGTCTGGAATCAGTCTGGACACCAATCCCACAGTTTAAGTTGTCTAAACGCACAGATCCTATATAAATTTATAGGAACTACATGACAATCATACTGACATGCTTGACTGCCATCTCTGCTGCTGTGTTGCACTGCCCCTGATCACAGAAATTCGTCCCAAGCCAGCCCATCTGCTTTGCAAGTCGTTCCCGATAAAGATGCAAGGATTAGCTGGATCACACGCTCTTCCCACTGCCCACTATAGAGCCAGCATTGCTGTCTTCATCTCATCCGCCCATGGGATCAACCCACAGAACCTCATCCACTGCAAGTGAGAAAGAGCAGCAGCGATTTTATTGTGAACACCTGGAATGTGGCATCAACTGCCACTTCTTGGATTCCCTTGCTGACTGGCAGTTTACCATGTCTACCACTGACATGTTGTCAACATTGAAAGAACTGTTTTGTTCACAAAGTGTTGTCCCCAGAAACATACAGCCACCACCAAAGGGAACAATTCGAGAAAAGCAATGCTGTCCTTCCCTGCTTCCAAGCCTCTGGCCATTCCTCTGCTCACCACCAACTCTGCCAAAATAAGCCGAAGCTGTGACCATCTGCAGTGTTGAAAAAACATTTCAATTGACCATTCGAAAAGTCCCCCTTGCCCTGACAGCCTTACAGGCAAAATTAAGGTGACCTAACAAAATCTGAATGTCCTTCGCCTTCATCTTTGCTCTGGTTAAAACTGCATCCGAAAGTTCCAAACAGTGCCTTTGCTTTTTTCATGGAATAGAAGAACAGGAGTAAACTTGTTAACCCAGCTGAGGCCCGGGCAGAGTTTGTAACCAAAAGACAAAATCACAACCGGTAATCATTTAAGGGGGGGCAAGTACTAGGAGAGTAACAATAACTCAGGGAAGAGAAGAAAAGGAGACCACTGCATGTTTTAAGTAGGAAGTGAATTCTTTTTTGTAAGTAGTTATATCGGCACTTCAATACAGATTATGCAAAGGTAACCAGAACACACAATTGTGCACTGAACGTGCTAGTGATAGTGAACGACGCAGTGACACAAGAGAGTGAGGAACAGGGTGAGCGGCGCAAGGAATATATACAGAAATTGAAATAGTGGTCAACGAAACAATGAGGATTATATATAGAGTAAGGACTTCTTCATTAGGGCTGTTTAAGTAGACCACAGTGATGCCAAATGTAGGCTGAATAGTCAACGACATTTTGACCTGTTTAATTCCAGGTCATTATCAGGACAAGGATACTTTATTCAGAGTAGTGCTGTAAATGGGGAGTACAGGGCGGTTCGTGTAAGTAGAGTGCAGCAGAATAAATCTGTGGGGTGCCTTAGTCCTAGAGGATCGGAACGATAATGTGGCTGGGCCAGCAGCTCACCAGGAGGTTGAAGCATGTGCGGCTGAGTCGGCGGTATGGAGCAGAATGGATTCCACGGGCGCCTCGGTCCAACAGACCGTAACTTGATGATGAGAGGCCAAAGGTACTCAGGAGGAACAGATCAGGGATCGTGGCAGCACCATGCATTTAATGATGGGCGAACGAAGTGCCACGTCAGTCAGCCAGGAGTATTCACTTCCTACTCAAAACTGCTGTGGTCTCCTTTTCTGCTTTTTTTCAGGCAAGCAAATCTCCATCCTGAGGTAATCTAACTCAGTGCCCAAAATTGTACCTGAACAGGCCCTACTGTCTTTTCTGGCGCCAACGGGGTACATCAAATCTTGGAACAGTGTCTAATTCTCCCCACATTCTCCTGAACAGGAAGCCCACACAATTAAAAAATCATCCAAGTACTCGGTCACCAATTCTTTCCCGGCCACATGTACAAAAGGGAACTGAATGCTTCAAACAAAGAGCAATAAACTGAACTACCCATGGGCAAGGCCTTGACCACAAAAAAATGTCTCCTAAACTGAATATCCAACAACTCATGGTCCCCAGGATGAACTGGAAGCAATTTAAAAGCTGATTTAACATCACACTTCGCCATCATGGCATCCTTGCCCACTTTATTGACCAGCTGAACTGCTGTATTAACGGAGGCATAATGCACCTTACTGAACCAGTCTTCAGGACCACCCCAATTGGTGAAACCCTCAAGTTCTTTTGTGGCCAGTCTGAAAATGTCCCTTCCAATCTACCCTCCATCACCTCTTCCATAAACTTTCTCCCAACCAGCTCTTCCTGCCCTATAACAGATCGCAAATTTTCATCCCACTGCCTGACCCTGGGGCCCTCATAACATACCCAAAACCCAAACTGGAAATCTGGTAACAGTAACTCCTTGTCCTTGACTGACCCCACAACCTCAATCCAGTACCCCAAATGGTCCAACCTAACTGGCATATGAGCTTTTCCCCATGGGATTGTGACCTCTTTTCCCTTACCCCCGTTCGCTGCAACCCGTCAATTGGCCCCCATTGCCTTCCTGTTGTTCAGGATTCCCGCTGGATACCACATCGGATAAGCATGTGTTTTTCACCACATTTTGAGCACTCATGACGGTATTTGCAATATTCCCACAAAGATTGCCCCCTGTTAAAGGACCAACATGCACCTGCCATCTACGTCTGTCCAAGTTCTGATGTACCCACTCGTGTCTGGGTGGGAGGCCCTGGGAATGACTGGCCAGCCACTCTGTATAAAAGTCGAAGGGGCTGGCCACTCCGGCATCATAGTATGTAAAAACATCTTGTTGTCCAGCTGTCCCCAAACCCCATCTTCTTCCTCTGCAAGGTGAGCCTGGAATTCCTTATCATAACGTACACACTACCAGCCCCCAAATGTCACCTTTGCATTGCACACCACGTCCAGGTATTTAAACAGTGCAACACACCTCTCAGGGTACGTTTTGCAATAAACATACGCATATATAAGAAAGGCCGCTGTCCAGTTCTCTATGTTGACTGCCACCTTGGGCCTATGGGACTACTCATATTCTTCTTCTGTGGACCCCTCCTTCGCTTTGACCTTGCAGTGTAATAACTTAAAGAGCTCCACATACACCGCCTTCCAAATATGCTCCCTAGTGGCAGCCATCAAATGTGCTCTCAGAGGCTTTGCAGTCCCCATGTATGGCATCTTCTTCTTCTTTATCTCTTTACTCTCCTTTTTCTCTTTGTCTCCTACCCCCTGGTCTGGATGGTCTCCATGGCCTGTGATTTCTTAGGCAAACCTTCTCTCCCCACCTCCTTCTCCCCCACTGCATCCATGCCCGTCCTATTGTCCTACACATACTTACCCTTCACCAACCCGGGGCCACCCCCCCCTTGTGCTTGTGCATCCATCCCTGCAAACTGCAACCCCACCTCAATAACTCTGCTCGCACAAGCCTACCTACATGGCTTCAGGATCGAGGCCCATGCCAAAGCCATCCGTCCCGATGCAGAGCTCTTCCCTATTTGACTAGATGTCATCTTTGTTGTTGGCTCCAGCAAAACATTAAAACTGGTCCTCCTATTAGTCACACCCGCCCCCTTTGAACCTCAGGAGGTGCCCTTTCAGACTCGCCCTCCTCCAGTTTCTCCTGATCATAATCCAACTCCCAATCATCTTCTCCAAAATCCCCACCACAATCAGCACTTGTGCCCAGGTCCTCCCTATCCCAAACTACACCATCACCAAATTACTCCTCAAACAAGTTTTGCGAAGGGTCATATTCCTGTAAGGCAGATGCACCATCCTTTCTTCACCAAACTCCTATCCAATGCCGTCCCAGAGCCAGTCGCAAAGACAGGCGCACTGTATTCAGACCGGGGTGGACAGGCCGCACCAGACCCTCTCGGCCGTCCAGAATGCAAAACCATCGCCAGACCTGCTTCTGGCCCCTGGTTGGTGCTAAACTGTTCCAGACAACCTATGGGCACTAGTGTGACCCACATCCACCTGCCTGGATGCCCATTCTGGAAAACCTCTCCTCTTGCCAATCCGTGAAGTCCGACGGCGGAGCAGGAGACAATAACCCATCACCAGTATTGGCAAAGAAAACTGGACTCCATGCCCCAACTTCCCCAGGGCCTCTCTTCCTGCCTGCGAAAGAGAAAACCCCCCAGTGCTCCCAATTCATCCCTCCCCCACACATGGGAAACCCCCTTACCTTCTCCCACTACAATCAACCCTCTGTCTAGTGCATTAATACATTCTGCTCTGCCTAATCAAAGCCACCATCCCACTCCACTCTTCACTTTCTGCCCAAACAACATTGGAAGGGGCGGTCACCAATTCAGTTGGTTGCCTCACTCCCCAGTGTGTCCCTGCATTCTCCTCCTGGCTCTGTACCAAAGCCGGCCTGTGCAGACTCTACAAATCCAGCGGCAGGCCCTGAGCTAAGCTAGTCCTGCCCCCTGCCATGTCAACACTATCCGCCCTTGGCCCATAGGTGTAACCATACCTTATGGCGGCTCTCCCGACGGAAAGCTTTGCCCCCGCGGGGGCGCATCTTCTGACCCCAGTGCCCCCACTGCCACCATGCTGGAATGAGGAGTCACCACAAAAGGTAAGGGCTGGAATCCGAGGTGCGCAGTCCCACCCCGTGCGTAGCCTCTGCTGCTTCTATGGAATGTCCCTGTGGCTCTGGAATGGGCCCTTGAACCATGGGCTGGTCTAGGCCCCACTCCTCCCCCTCCTGCCACCCGCAGCGTGGCGTGGCATGAAGGCCTGAGACAGCCAGCTTACCACGCTGTTGGACCCTCTCTTCTTAACTGCCACATTTCCCTTCCTCACCTTCTTCACTGGGGACACACCAGCCATCACTGCAGCTGCAACCCCCCTAGCGGAGCGCCAGTGGGGCAGCGAAACGCCCTCCAGAACTTCCAGGGCCCCCTATGCCAGGAGATCTGCCTTGCCGGCTCATTGTAATATTAGCAAGGCCTGACGAACCATGGGGTTCCAAAGCTAGACATTGATGTGTCACAACCAAAAACGTCCACAATTCACTACAATGGAAATGCACCAACTGATCCTACACCAACCGGGGTGTACCCACATAAAATGGCACCCTTTAATGACATGCCACTTACAAAAACCTATGAAGCCCCAGGACCAATCGCTATGCGATTCGCCCTCGGACCCTACCACCCGCCAGAAAATTCCGGGAGGGTAGGGCATTCTGCCCACCCCACCAAACCCATCAATGCCTCTTGTAGTGAGCCACCCGGGCTCTGTGTGGGGACCGTGATGTAGGCACGCATCACCAGGTAATACATAAAAGGGGACTGGCAGCTCATGGCTAAGTCCCAACCGGCGGTCCAAGTGTGTCCGGTGCCCCTTTATTGTGTGTCGGGCAGTCAGGCCTAATTGCCTGAGGCACGGGCGCAGCCTGGCCCACCCTCATCACACTGGTGACAACGATGAAGACTTTCCATGGCAGCCGATGAGTGCCATGTGTGGCACATGTCACTGGAGCGGTGGGCGGCCTGCCCCTCCTCCTTTCAGCTTTGCGAGGTGCAGTTGGATCGCTTCTGAGAGCTACGTTGATGCCCGTGCAAGTGGGCGGCTGCATCATAGTGGTTGCCAGCTGATTGGAATGTGCGGCTGAGAGTGATGAGACCCCCCTATGTTCGTGTTCTCCAGGGGACTTCAACTCATGTGGTGGAGCTGTGCCATCTAGTGGAGGCCACTCCTCACCACACACTGAGACCATGTGGAGGTTGCAGACAGTGCTGACTTCGGAGAGCAGCACAGGAGTATGTCTGCTGTACCGGTGCCTGGTGATTGTGTGCAGAAGACTGTGCTCTGACTGAATTTCAGTGGTGTGGACCTAGTGCTCATGGTGCTACATCTAAACTGGCATAGTGCTGCTGACAGAAGGACCACGAGAGAAGACGGGTAGCCAGCTGCCAAGTGACTCGGGTACAGTTGAGGTCCCAGAGTATCCCCTGCTCATGGAAAGAGCATGGCAGACGCAGGCAGGTGGGGTTCATGTAGTGGGACCAGGTCCCAATGAGGAAGTGGCAAGGGCACTTGCAAATGCCCATTCAGCCGTCGGTGCCTTGACACCTTTCAGTGAACTGGTGGACTGGCCACTGATGCCCCCAGATGGAAGGTCTGGTTGGGGAAGCTGGAGAACTACTTCAGGGCCAAGAGAGAGACATGGAGGTCAAAAGGTTGCTGTTACATTTTGGGAGAGAGATTTACAAGCTATTCCAGCTCCCCCCAGACACGGGGGAGGTAGCCGACTAAAATGTGGCCATAATGGCCCTAAACAACACATTTCGACCCACAACTTAACCCTGATTTCGAACACTTTAAACTGTGCCTGACACAGCAGAGAGAGAGGGAGTCGATGGACAGTTTTTACACTTGCTTACAAGCCATTTCCAGCAACTGCACAGATGACGCCCAACAGAAGAAGGTCAGGGCACAGTTAATACTGGGATGTAGGTCGGCCTGTCTAAGGAGGCTCATACTCAGGCAGTCCGGGATCAAGCTTGAGAACATGCTCATTCTGGCTGGCCTGCACATATGATCTGTCTAGTGTCAGAGTGGATGAGATTGAGATCACACCCAACAAAGCGGCTGGCAAGCCATCACTCTGAAACTGCACATCATCAAGTCAGAGACAGTCATTGCCATTTGCAGTAGGTCACCGCTGCAAAAAGGGAGTCTGGGACAGGAGATGGACACCTCTAGTAGGAAATGTGGGTTGGAATACCACCCGGTGAAGAGAACTGTCCGATGTCGGGATGCACTTGCTCTGCGTGCAACAATCCCAACCACTTTGCAAGGGTCTGCAGGAGTGGTGAACACGGGTGCCGGGCCCGTGGCAAGAGACTGCTGATGAGGGCTATATGCCAACTTACCATCAATGAAAAATCCCCCACCCACTGGCAGAAGTGGAGACTGGTGGAGAGAAAGTGAGGCTGACAAAGATGACCCTAGGGAGGAAGAGGTATTCATAATATCATACACAACCCCAGGCATCAGAGGCCGATGCCCTCAACTGCTCTGCAAGGTGACCATCACTGGCACCACTGTACCACCTTTGATTAAAACAGGGGACTTGGTCAACGTGATGACTCACCAGCAGTTCCAACTGCTACAATCACAACCATCCCTCAGTCTGTGACGAACCAAAATATACGCATATGGTAGCAAGGAACTGCTCCCACTGATGGGAACTATGGATGTGACAGTTCAACTATAGAAACAGATCCAAATGAGATTGTATGTGACGGCGGATGGAGAAGGAACACTGATTGGGTGCTATATGGCTGAAGACTTGGGTCTAGTCTTCTTTGTCAGGGAAGTCCATGACTTACAGGTGGACAATCTACTTGATCAATTCCCTGAGCTGTTTTGAAGACTCATGTGCAGAATAGGGAGCCCGGTCAAACTGCCTATCGGCAAGACCGTACAAGCCACGGCCCTTCTACATCGTTGGATCTATTACACCCGCTCACTCAGGTTGAAGCAAAGTTGGAGAAAATAGTACAGATGGACATGATAGAAAAGGTTTTGGGACCCACACCATGAGTGTTACCACTAATGATAACAGAGAAACCCAAACAGCCAGGAGCGATTTGTCTCTGTATCAATATGAGGCTTCCCAATCGAGCAATCTGTAGAGAGCATCACATTACCCCCATGACTGATAACATCATCGCTGACCTCAATGGAGCGAAATGGTTTTCAAAGCTTGATTCAAATGTTGGCCACCATCAATTGGTCCTTCATCCAGATCGTTGCTACATCACAACATTTTCAATGCATTTGGGGTATAGAAGGTACAAGAGGCTAAATTCTAGGATCTCTTTGGCCACTGAAATGTTTCAAAATGTAATCAAAGCTACACTATTGGGAGCCGAAGGGGTCCTCAACATTAGTGATGATCTATTAATTTACTCCACCAGAATGGCAGATCATCACAAATGCCTCAAGGCCACACTTCAGAGGCTGACAGAAAGTGGTATAACCTTACACAAAGACAAGTGCTTATTCTTCAAGTCCGGATCAAGCTTTTTGAAAGTGTGTTCTCAAGGGAGGGGTTACAGGTCGACCCCCAAAATTCCATCGCAATAAAGAAAACCTCCTTGCAGAGGAATGCAATGGAGGTCTGCAGACTCTTGGACATGGTGATCTACTTTGCCAGGTTCCTACTGACTCTAGCCACTCTCTAAGAACAGCTCAGGGCCATCACGAAAGCTGGGTAGAGATGGGCGTGGGGCCCACCAGAGCAGGAAGCTTTAGATAAAAGAAAATATGCTCTCCTGGTGGATGCTATGAAGGCATACTTCAACCTAGACAAGGACATGTAATTGGTGACTTGCTGCATACCCAGTTGGCTTGGGAGCTGTCCTGTCACAGGAACAGGAGACAGGGGTGTGGGCCCCTGTAGCATTTGCTAGCCGATCGTTGATGGCTACGGACGTGCACTACGTGCAAATTGAAGAAGAGGCTTTAGCCATAAAATGGGCCTGTCACCATTTTCACCTATACATAAATATAGGTGAAAATTCAAAGTGGTAACCAATCACAAGCCATTAGTGAGCTTGTTTGTGGGTACAGTCCCACACTCACCCCCCAAGACAAACGCTAGGCTGTGCAGTTGCTGCCCTACAGATTCAGTGTGCTATTTCGACCGGGGTCAGGCAACCTGGTAGATTTCCTTTCTCTGCACTCCCCCGAATGGGCAGATGGACAGAGTGGATACAAAATTCCCACCAAACAAGCTGAGGCTTTACCAGTGCCATTACTATTCAATAAGGACAAAAGAGGTTTGTGGTCACTTATATTGATAAAATGTTTACCCCACAGATACGTTTTGTAATGTTCAATACCCCAGGCACATGCTAAAGCCTCACGCTCAATTGTAGAATATCTTCTTTCAACTACAGAAAGAGGTCTGGAGGCAAACACCACAGTTTTGACCATATTGTTAGATTTGTGGGTTAACATGGCTCCCAAACCCTCTAGACTAGCATCCACACTCACAATGTAGAAAATTGGCAGCGATCAGTGTTAGCATATAGCTGAAGCCATCTTGTTTTCAGCAGCCATTTTATCTGCCATGTGTTCACCATGTGATTTTTCCTTCTTCTCTGTCATTTACCCTTGTGCTCTGCTTAGAGAACTAGCTATACTTAGACTCTGCCACTCGGCACCTGCGCTCAGGAATCTGTAACTTTTCATACAAGCTTTAGTCTGTACCTGTCAGGTTGATTTTACCGGAGTCAGCAACTGCTAGCTCCTCCCTTACTGTTGACTGTGCATTTTTGTATGACCATTTATGTATGTAACTATCCTATATGTGCTTGTACCACCTTCTTTTGAGCTCCTGTGTGGGTATAAAAGACCCATGGTTTTTCTACTCCTTGTGCTATTTCATACGCTACCGAAGGGTGTTGTGTGAAAGTAGTTCCACCTCATGAGGTTTAATAAATCTTTCCTTTAACCTTTCAGTTTCCATGCCAACTTCTATTTACTTGTCTGAGGACTTGGGTTCAGAGAAGGGCAAACCCCTAGCACTGGTAGGCCTGTGTGGGGCTCATCGGCGACACTGATGCCTGAAGGAGTGGTCGAAATGAGGGATTGGAATCTCACTGCGGACGATCAATACCCGAGGTGAGCCGCTTCTTGGCACCCACAGTGTTTTTCCTCTCTTTCTGATCTGACCCTCCAGGTGGTGCCGGTCTTCGACTGAGATCTCTTCTGGTGTTTGCCGTGCAGAGACCATTTGGTCAATTCAGAACTTGGTAGTTGTAATCTGGAGAACAATGGATGGTAAGGTCGTTTGATGCGACAATATGTATATGGAATAAGTAGTTGGCCAACACCTGAAATGTATGTAGATATATAAATTGCAATTTATATAGGCAGGTAATGAGGAGATTTTTCTCTTATCCATTAAGTATATGTAACAGCACACTTTGTGTTAAGTGCCACTGCTGTATAATATTGTATATTTTACAATATTCTTGGGCATGCCTGTTTTAAGCACACTTCGTAGAATGTGTTGCTTCTGTAGCGGTACCAATGTAAGTATTGAGAGGACACAGTTGGCTCCCCCCGAGGTGATGCCTAATAGGGATATGTATATTAAAAATGGTAATTCTTCTATAATGTACAGCAGGTTATGGAATAAATATACTAGCAAGGATCCTGAGTTTCGCTGGCCTATGCATGGGTCATTTGATTTTAAGAAGATTCAGTATGTGGAACAATGTATGTTCAAGCGTAAGAGTTGACAAGACATGTTTGACTGTGTACGAATGTGGGAGAAAGTAGCGCATGAACAAAAAAAGAAGATAGCAAGCTTTACTAGATAAGAAACAAAGCACAGTATCCATGCAAAAGCACAGGAATTAAAAGAGAATGAAATGAAGGAGATAAAAGAAAGAGAGGATAGGGAGCGTTGTTTACAGGTAAATGGCTAATACCCTATCTGGCGCCCCCTCTATCCTCACCTTAATAAACCATAGGATGATTCCATTTTGCTAGACCGTTCTCCACCTCCATATACCTTTCCCTCTGCTCCTACTCGTGATTTTGACGATGATGATTCTCCTTCAGATCCAGATAAGTTGCGAGAGACTCGCTCTATGCTGACCACTGAACGTGCGGCTGACCTTAGATCTGCTGCCCGTAGAGCTGTTCATAATGATATTTCTGCTTCTGATCTTATGGCTGACATACAACAATGGCAGGAAAGGGAGCAGTTATATTTTGCAGAAATGTTTGCCACAGAAGTAATTGAACTGTTTAGGAAACATTCCACGGAGTTAGAGCCTGATGATACAGCAAGGGATTATAAGCAGTTGCGTGACAGTCTTTTTCTCCTCCCTCAGGTGGTTGACTTAATTAGACGAGTAGTTAAACTGTAAACTGATATCTTCCGTTTGCGAGAGGAGAAAAAGGCATCTGTGGCAGCTGCACAAACATTTCTGACCGCCGGGATGCAGGCGGATCCTTCAGAGACAGATAAGAATGTTGTAGTTCATGGGAAACCTATGCGTGAAGCCGCACCTTTGTATGTTCCTCCTAAGGGTACGTGCACAGATGATGATAAAAGTTCTGTGGATGCGAAGGGTTATTTCATTTATAATTGGGTTTATACTCCATGGAGTCAAGCAGATGTTATGGCTCTTAAAGCTGCTTTGCCTGACCCGCACAAAAATCAGGCTGCTTTTTATGAGGAAGTTGAAGGAGCTATTAGTTCTTGTACCATGACCTTATCTGATATCGACATGTTTTTTGGGCTTATTTTACTCCCTGATATGTGGAGAACTATTCGTAGAGTCGATTACCATACAACTTTTGGGGCTGTTTGGAAGGAGCTGGAAAGGATTGATGCAGAAAGGACCCCAGCACAGAAGCTGCAACAGGAAATTTTAGACCTTCCAAAAGCTATAATAGTTCAATTGAAAACTTTTATTCCTCCCAAAAAGATAGATTGGACGGTGTTAGCATCCTGTAAGCAAAAAGTAGATAAATCAGTTTCAGATTTCTTTTTGAGGAAGCATTCCGCGACTTTAGTGGCCAGTCATTGACAGATGACACAGGCAGGCATCTGTTTGTTGATAAATTTCTCACGAACATGTTGCCAGGAATAGCTAGTCGCCTCTAAAGGCCAGCGAGAGGTCATGGACTACGTCTTCCCCAGTCTCTCGTTTGACTGTGGCTCAGTATTATGAACGACAGGAATTAGAAGGTAAGGGAAATGAGGATAAGAAGAATAAGGAGTTGAAAACAAAGGTTATGATTGCGCAGGTTTACAGTCCCTCTTATGGAAATAATAGTCGAGGCGGACGTGCAATGTATCGTTCTGGTGCGCCCTCTTTTTCCCGAGCTACTTTGTCTATTGATCAGTGCGCTTACTGCAGGGAGATCGGACATTTGGCTTTCGAATGTCCTCGTTCGCGCCCTCCGCAGTACCAACGTGGTCAGGGACAAATGAGAGGTCACCCAGGGCCCCTAGGGCATAGGGGAGGTATGGATGATCATGCTAGATTTTAGACTTTGGGACATCCTCCACATTCTTCGAATACGTTTGATAGACATAATCAATATCAAATATCTGACTATTTGACTTCGGTTTTGACTGACTCTGCTTATGCATAGGAATGCCTAGGATGGGGTAAGGAATCAGTTGAAGTTCCAGTCGATCAGAAGGGTCCCTATGTCATGTGTTTTGGATTCTACTGATCGGTTTCTGGTTGATACAGTAGCTACGTGTAGCGCCTTGTCTAAACAATTGGTTCTAAGGGCTCCCACGTCTGGCTTAACCATTACATTGATAGGTTTCGATGGGATACCTTCCCTTAGCCCACTGTCACAACCACTTGCATTCAATGTTGATAAATGCACTGCTCCATGTCCATTTCTGCTTTCCCCAAACACACCAGACAATATTGTGGGTCTTGATATGCTCAAGTATTTCAGGGCTACGATACGTTGTTCCCCAGAAGGTGTACGTGTTATTTTGAATGATAACTATCCAGTGGTTGAGAATCCTGTCTCCTTAGGGAAGATATTGCATTGGCTTCTCTCCCTAGTACTTTGTGGGCCACTTCGGACACTGATGTAGGGCAAATGGTTATTCCACCAGTACATATTAGTGTCAAGGAGGGAGCTTCATTGCCACGATTGCCTCAATACAAAATTTCTCAAGAAGGTGAAGAGGCACTCACACGCATTGTTCATGATCTGATTGAAGTGGGGGTTGTGGAAGAAGTCCCTTAAAATGTTTGCAATAGCCCTATTCTGCCTATTTTGAGGAAAGACACTGATACTAAAATCTACAGGTTTATCATTGATTTACTTGAGGCTAACAAGATTGTAGTGCCATAATACCCGGTAGTTTCTGACATCACCACACTTCTTACTTTGGTTCCTCCAACGGCTACTACCTTCACCTTAATTGATTTGAAGAATGCCTTCTTTTCAATTCCTATTCATCCTGACAGACAGTATTTATTCGACTTCACTTTGAATAATCGATCCTATAGATTCAGCGCCAAGATGCTCCGTGGAGTGTAAGTTGCGCTTTACAAAAATAAAATTACATTACATTACATTACATTACATTACATTCTGAAGAGTTCCTCAGGGGTATACAGATAGTCCTAGTATTTACAGCCAAGCATTGAAAAGACAGCTTGATTCTTTTCCTTTATCTACGGGAGTGGCTCTCATACAATATGTCAATGCCATCTTGTTGGTAGCTGATACGCCTGGACAGTGTGAAGAATGCACACCGTCTTTGCTTTCATTCCTTGCATATCACCAGCACAAAGTTTCACGGAAGAAATCTCAGTATTGTAGATCGAAGGTGACTTATTTGGGTCACCTTCTGTCTAAGGAGGGACGTGCACTTACACCAGATCGCATTAAAGCTATTTTAGACACATCAGTGCCCCGTACTCAGAAAGATGTCCGTGCATTCATTGGTCTTACCTCTTTTTGTAGGCAATGGATTTTAGGCTTTTCACACATTGTTAAACCCCTTTTGGCTCTTCTGACTAAAGACACTCCAATGCCCCTTCCATTGACGACTGAATGCCAGAATGCTTTCCATCAATTGCGTCAATCTCTTTGTTCTGCACCAGTATTAGGCACTCCAGATTACACTAAGACTTTTACACTCTATGTACACGAGAGAGATGGGTGTGCATTGTCAGTTTTAGTACAGACACACGGTGACAAGCAACGTCCTTGTGCATATTGTTCAGCTGTTCTTGACCCAGTTGCCCGTGCATTGCCTGGATACTTCCGCTCTGTTGCAGCGGCAGCTGTGTCTATACGTCAGAGTGAAGGGATAGTTTTGTCACACAGATTATTGGTGTTAGTACCCCATGCAGTTGATGCTCTTCTGACCCAAACCAAAACGCAGCACTTAATTAGTGCTCGTTTGACAGGATATGAATTGACACTTTTGGCTCCCCATATCACATTGGAAAGATGTTCAACCCTGAATCCAGCTACTTTGTTGCCATACTCAGCGACGCAGTCTCACTCACAGGAGTCTAATGATTGTATATACCTTACTGAGGAACAGACAAAGGGTCGTGTCGATTTGCAAGACACGCCCCTCTCAAATGTTGATTGTGAATTGTGGGTTGATGGGTCTTGTTTAAAGTTACCAGATGACACAAAATCAGCTGCATATGCGATTACAACACTTCAGATGGTAGTTGAGACAGCTCGTATCCCACAGAAGTCAGCTCAGGTAGCTGAGTTAATAGGTTTGACACGAGCGTGTGAACTCAGTACTGACTTGTCTGTGAACATTTATAGATAGCCGCTATGCTTTTGGAGTGGCTCATGATTTTGGGTTACTCTGGAAGGAGAGAGGCTTTCTTACATCCTACGGGATGAAAATACTGCATGGAGAGTTGCTGCATAATCTTTTGACTGCCTTGACATACCCAAAGAGAATAGCGATTGTTATTTGTAGTGCACACAAGAAAGTGACTGATAAAATATGACAAGGCAATTCCTTTGCGGATCACACTGCTCGTGAGACTGCAATGCAGCAAAGTATTACATCTATGAATGCAGTAAAGTCATGGGCCGAACGATGGCATTATGTTAGGCAGGAAGTGCTAGACATGCAGAGATCTGCTTCCGCTGAAGAACTAGAGCAATGGTCTAAGGAAGGATCATTGGATGATGAGGGCTGCTGGAGGAATAAAGAGATGACTAAGTGGAAACTGCCCACAGCCTATTTACAACCTATGATTCACATGGCACATGGGCTGGCACATGTTGGAGCTTCCTCAATAACAAAATTGCTTTTGCAAGTTTGGGAGCATCCAGAGGTTGCCGGTACAGCTAAAAAGACAGTACAGCACCCTAAGAAAGATAATACAGCTCTGACCACAGCAAAGGTGCTTCTGAAAGAATTCTTCTCCAGAGTCGGTGTTTACAAACTTTTATGGAGTGATAACGGACCCCATTTTGTTGGGCAAGTTGTTGAATATGAAAGGATTAGGGATCAAGCAGAAGTTTTATGCAGTTTTTCATCCACAATCAGCAGGGCTAGTGGAGAGATATAATGCTACTTTAAAATTGAAGCTAGCAAAAATACAGCCTTCTACATCCTTGAAATGGCCAGAAGCACTACCTTTGGCATTGTTGTCCAACAGATCAGTGCCACACTAACGATCTGGTCTTACACCATATAAGGTGGTATTTGGAAGACCTATAAATATTTGGGGAATTCCTAAGCCACGCCCCATACACGATGTACCATGTGTATTGATGAGTGACTACCTATCATGGTTGACTGACAGTTTGATTTCTATTCATCAACAGGTTTGAGAAGCTCTTCCTGACAGGTCCACAGGTGAGGCCCATGGACTCCGGCCCGGTGATTATGTGATGGTCAGAGTATTTCAGAGGTCGAGCAGCTTGGAGCGCAGGTGGCGAGGACTGGAGCAGGTGCTCCTTGCGACGAGAACTGCTGTTCGAGTGACGAACAGAAGGAACTGGGTGCACTCCACCCATTGCAAAAGAGTGCCATCTACCCTGGTGGAACCTGCTGCCCTGATTGACCATCGAGAGATTTTGGATATGGAGAAAGGCCAAGTTTTATCACCTGGTGAACCTGCGGAAGTCTTCCCGGACCACACACTCTATGGTGTATCTCGATATCAATTGAGACCCCGAAAGAACCTTCATTGTTGAAAAAGACTGGTTGAGCTACCATCCTGGGTTAGTGAAAAGGAGCTGATGTGGTAAGAGGGGGGGATAGGTTTTGGATAGTGACACCCGTCTTGACCCTCAGAGAGGAAACCAACGGCTGCCCAGGACTTTAGAGCTCCAACAATTTTTGATATTTCAACCAGTGGGATGGATATGCCGAAGGAGAGAATGTCAACTGCTGCCAGAATGTGTAATAGAAAAACTATGTGCATTACTGGATCTGTTGTCACAGTGGTTGCTATGGCAGTAATAACTTGGGTTGTAGAGGAAGTGGCTCCTGCTCGACAATTGCAGACTGCCACTACTCCAGTACCAAATGAGCACCACTATTTTACTCTCCCATACCATGAGCAAAAGCATAGACAATCTTATTTGAACAACACGTTCATCCAGATGTTACATCATACTCACAATGCTATGAACACTACTGACTGTTGGGTATGTGGGATGATACCTGCTCACCAGAAGAAAGGAGGAACACCTTTCATTCCTCTTCCCTTCTCCAATAATGGTTCTTGTCAAGCCTGGTTTGCACTTCTAATCGCTTCTGAAAGAGCTAACATTACTAGTAAGGCTATAGGTGGAATAAACTATCATCTCAATAAAGTGTGTTATCCAGATGAAGATGGCAATCCACAGGCTGAAGGAACTAAATGGGAGTGGGAGGAGTACTGACCTGGAAATATTTCTACGCCTTATGTTTTTCCAAATATGCGAACTACCAAGGGTAATGGACCATGTGTAATATCTGTTACTAGAGCCCGAACAGACTTGTGTATAAGCAGTGTGGGGAGAATCCCAGTAGGAAGAAGCGAATGTACTCTAGTTTTGACCATTGAAAGTGTCAATAATAGTAGTTTCATGTCTTCGTATAACACCTACTTTGTCTGCGGTAAAAAGGGATACTATCATCTACCTGTTGGATGGTCCGGAATCTTGCTACGTGCCCTTTTTGTTACCTCCTGTGTTTCTGGCACCTTCATCATATCATAAGGACTATAGACCGTTTAATGATATCACCAAGAACAGATACAGGAGGACAATAAGTAATGATGAGGTGGACTAGACTGACACTGCACTAGAGCAATATGTTAATTTCAATCTGGCCTATTCTTCTTTGTTGGTGCTGCCTTAACCAGTAGAAAGATCAGACGTTTGACTTGTGTAGTGGAAGCTGTGACCAACCAGACAGCTATGACACTTTGGAATATTACAGAGGAACTGCAAATTGCAAGGATTGGGGTGCTCCAAAACAGTATGGTCCTAGATGTAGTCTTAGCTGACCGAGGTGGTGCATGCCGTATCATTGGAAGTAGCTGCTGCGTCTATATACCTGACATTGCCCCCTCAGTTTTTGATGCAATCTCTAAATTACATAAGATTGCTTATGAAATCCACCCCGATACTGGCAGATGGACTTTTGCCAGCTGGTTTTGGGGGTTAATTGTAACTTGGGGTTGGAAAGTAGTTACTATCTTATCTATATTATTCTCTGTTCTACTGACATGTTGCTTATGTATACAATGTGGTCCAATGCTTTGCTCTACTTGTATTACTGCCTGTACTCCTGCTAAACTAAATGTTGAACAAATGAACACCCAGAAAATATTAGATAAAGAAATTAATAATTTATTGCAAATTGATATACAAGATTTATACAAGGACAATCCTAGATCATAAATGTCTTCAGCTAATGCTAAAAGGGTCGTCTGTAGAAAATTGGCAGCGATCAGTGTTAGCATTTAGCTGAAGCCATCTTGTTTTCAGCAGCCATTTTGTCTGCCATGTGCTCACCATGTGCTTTTTCCTTCTTCTCTATCGTTTTTCCTTGTGCTCTGCTTAGAGGACTAGCTATACTTAGACTCTGCCACTCTGCACATGCGCACAGGATTCTGTAACTGTTCATACACATGCTTTAGTCGGTAACTGTCAGGTTGATTTTACCGGAGTCAGCAACTGCTAGTTCCTCCCTTACTGTTGACTGTGCATTTCTGTATGATCATTTATGTATGTAACTCACCTATGTGGGCTTGTACCGCCTTCTTTTGAACTCCTGTGTGGGTATAAAAGACCCATGGTTCTTCTACTCATTGTGTTACTTCATACACTACGGAAGGGTGTTGTGTGAATGTAGTTCCACCTTATGAGGTTTAATAAATATTTCCTTTAACCTTTCAGTTTCCGTGCCAACTTCTATTTACTTGTCTGAGAACTTGCGTGCAGAGAAGGGCAAACCCCTAGCACTTGGGTAGGTAGGGGTAGGTAGCCTGGCTGATGCCCACCTCTACAACAATACACTGTTTCCTAAAATTAAAGGGAGCTAAGGGAGAATCATTCACATTGGAGGCCTTGATCCTTTTAAAAGATAACTGCTGAGAGTCTTTCCAGACAAAGCGCTCACGCTTCTTAAGCAACAACCTGAGGGGTGAAGCAATCTGAGAAAACTGATCAACAAATCTTGAATAGAACTCACAAAGACCTAAAAATGATCTTACTTGGTCTTTTTTCCTTTGGAGCAGGCATAGACTCAATTGTTTCCATCAATTTGCGTTTAGGAGAAATACCCTTGGCAGAAATAGAATAGCCCAAATGCTCAACTTCTTGGGTGAGAAACTTACACTTTTCCAGCTGGAGAGTCATCCCTTTGTCCTGTAACACTTGCAAGACCTTAGACAATCTGGCATTGTGAGACTCCTCATTTTCAGCAAAAATCAGGATGTCATCCTGAAATGCAACCACACCTTCCATTTCACCAAAACGAGAAAACATGAGTTTTTGGAAAGTGGAAGCTGCCGATGCAAGTCTAAAAGGCATGCACATGTAGCTTAAGGCCCCATCAGGAGTGATAAACGTAGTCAGATGTCTCCAGACCTCCTCCAACTCTATCTGATGATAGGCGGATTTAACACCTTAGGAGCTAGTAAACAAACCTCCCCAGTGCTGCGCTGTCCATTATCCAGTGCTGAACTGGACGTCCAGCGGTCGCACGCAGCACTGGGGAGGTAGTGCCCGTGACGACCGTTGGCCGACGGCAGCACCTAAAGGGTTAAGATCTAAAGAAGTGGAACATTTGGCTCCACCAATCTGGGCAAGTAACTCCTGAATCTTGGGAAGAGGGTGACAATCCACCACAATCTGTATGTTGAAGGATCTCATGTCCACACACAGCCTCAAGAGGCCTGAGTTTTTTCTAACAACGACAATGGGAGACACCCACTCAGATGCAGTAACTTCCTCAATCACACCCTCGAGGAGCAATTGCTTGAGTAAGGAAGAAAGTTCCCCCCTTGCACTCAATGGAACATCTCTATGTTTGTGGTGAACAGGAACTGAATTAGGTTTGAGAATAATTTTGTGAGAGAAACCCATAACTTTTCCCAACTCTGTACGAAAAACATCTTGAAATTGGTCAATAACTTTTTCTATACCTTGATATACAGCCATACAATACACAGGTAACTCTGCCAAAGGATTCAAAATAAGTCCCAAATTCCCTTAGTGTCTCCAGCTCAGAACATGTTGTCCATCCTCTGCAACATAGATTTTCCTCACAATGGTGCAATCTTGAAACAAGATGGCTGCAATAAAATATCCAATAAGATCAATGTTAGACTTCGGGTATCCAAATGCCTTAAGGTCACAGTCTTGCAATTTTCTGTCAGACCAGATCTTGATAAAGAATTTATGAGAAATCAAGGAAAAAGGAGAGCCTGAATCAACCAACATGTTGGTCTTGACAGCCTCGATAACAAAATTCAGAGGAAGGTGACTTGTACGGCTCCTTATTAATGCTAGACGTGGCCACAGGTACCTTGATTATATAATTTTATTGCTGGTCTCAGGTTCACCAGATTGTATCTCAGAACCACAATCCTGGATGGCATTTTAGCAACCTCCATAACTACTCGGAGTGATGGATTTTTAAGTCGAAGAAGTTGTTCTTGAATTTTTTTAAGAAATCAATGCATAATAATTTGATCACTCAAATATTGCTCATTGAGAGCACCAACATCACAACTAGCAGCTAAAACTCTTAATGCTGCAACTTAGTTTTCAATGGGCTAAGTAGACATCTGATGCCTGGAATAAAAATTGAAACCTTCCATCACAATGTGGGCTTCCACTGTAAAATGAAATTTTAATCTGTCCATAGCCTCTGTAAATTCATCATAGACTTTCACACCTTGAAGTGCAACCAGGTGAGGCAAATGATCAAAAATTTCTTGAGCTTCAGCGCCAATAGAATTAAGCAACAAGCCTTTTTTCCTAGTGACACTCAAAGAGTCACCATCAATCGCTACCATAAAATTGTTAAAAAGCCCAATCCATTTACTCCATTTCATTGGAATGTCCCCTGGATTTTGTAATAAAGAAGGTGGTGGAGTGCAACACTTGCATGATAAAAAGAATTGCAGAAAAACAAAGTACAGCACTTGAAGCATGAAATTAAACAGCAAACGCCAAATGTCTCGCGAAATCTGCAGGCCCTTGTGTCATAAAAAAGATTGCTATAAGTAACAGTGCTGGCACAAACACTCATGTGAAGAACGGTTTGAAAAGCAGTAGGCTTCCACACTGTTAATACCAATACACTTTTAGGCAGTAGATGACAGCAGGAGCTCACAAAAATAGTAGAATTAGCTGGAAATCTTGCCTTGCAGGAAATATAGACGTTAACCCGGGAAAGAAAAGATGCTTACTGACCACAGGAACAGGGCAACAATAGTTCTTGCCTCTCACTCCCCTTTTCCTCCTTGCGACAATGAAATGAGGCGGAGAAGTGTCCAGCACGTTTTGTCTTGATGAATAAAGTCTTTGTGTGTGGTGATGGCAGGACCGATGAAAGGAGAGCAAGAGACGATCTGCCACAGCCGGGGACCGCTGGAGGATCGTCACAAAATGAAACGATCAAACCATGCAGGTAAGGTGAACAGGAACTGGTTTAATCGTAATTGCAGGTCCCCAGCAACCACACGTCCCAACAAAGGCAGGCAGGAACAGCAACTGCCTTTACAAATACAAAACGGAACAAAAGTTTGTTCCCGAGAGCGTGCCTTCTTAGTGCAAGGCGGAAAAGAATCAATCTCGCACAAGTGACGGAAGGAACACTACACCAGCTCATCTGCTTTGCAAGTCATTCCCAATAAAGATGCATGAATTAGCTGGATCACATGCTCTCGCCTGCCTCCCACAATTGAGCCCGGCATTGCTGTCTTCATCTCGTCTGCCCATGAGATCAACCCACAGAACCTCGTCCACTGAAAGCGAGAAAGAGCATCAGCAATTTCATTGTGTACACCTGGAATGTGGCATGCCCTGTATGTGTCCTGGACACGGAGGAGGAGGATCATGACAGCTGGAGACTCATGATGTGATAATACCAGAGGGTGGGAACAGAACGACGAAGGCCTTGTGCTCGGAGATCACACCACCACTGGATCCCAGAGAGCAGTCAGCCTACAGGCCCAGCCCAGCCCAGCACCCAGCTGGAGGCTTCATGATTCTGTGTGAGCCAAGGTGAGGGTGGTCCCGGCCATCTAACGTTGGATATGATATAATGAGCCACCCAGGCTCTGTGCGGGGACAGTGATGTAGGCACACTCCACCTTGGCGGGGCATGGCGAGGTGATTAATAAAGGGGGACTTGCCGGTCATGGCTCCGTCCGATCCAGTGTTGCAAGTGTGTTCTGTGGCTCTTTATTGTGGGCCATTGGGCCTAATTGCATGAGCTGCGGGCGCAACCTGGCCCACCATCAAATCAATTCTGCTCCTCCCTCAACCACATCTCACCTCATGTAACATGGCAGATAACATAATTTAGATGCTGCTGGGGGGGTTGGGGTCACTTGTGCTACACAAGCTGAAGGCCTTTGGATGGGCTACTCCGAGAGCGTCTGGGCGTCATTGGAGGGGAGATGTGAAGTTTTTGGTTCATCAGCATCATGCGGGGACTAGAAAGAAATTGATAGTCAATCCAATAATAACTTTTTTTTTATTTCACAGCACCATAGATGCCACGTTTTGGTGGGCCACCCTGCCTGGGCACTTCTAGAGTTGCATTGGGCAAGGTTCCAAGACGAGGCTTCTCTGTGAGAGTCCTGAGACTCCCCCCTCCCAATTTTCACCCCTAAAGTAGAAAAATCAGATTGCAATCTGTTGTGCAGAATACATTTGCAGTTTTTAAACATATAGGGCACATTTACTATCATTTCACGCAACGTAGCGCAGGAAGCAAAGTTGCCATGTTGAGTTGCATGAAACTGAGAGAGCAGAAACGCACCATACCTAGTAAGATATGGCACACTTCTGCTCTTGAGGCTGCTTAGAACCAATGCAGACACCCTTGCACCTTGTTTGCTGATTGTGGTTTCTTCCTGCAAAAACACTATCCTCAAAGGTATTTTCCTTTTCTTATGTGTGATAGCAAATGCATCAAACGTAGATGAAATACGTATTGAGGTGAAATAGAGATATTTCTCTTCATTACACCTGGGTCTGGAAGGGGCTGCATTTTGGCACAATCCCAGGTGTACTGACCTTAGTAAATCTGGGATTGCAACAAAATTCATGGGTGGATGTATAGGAACGTCCATGCTCTATGCATAAAGCGCCTCCCTGACACATAGTAACAGAAGGCAGCCTATGTGCTACGTTGCATTACTTTGTATTTATTAACTCAGCAAAGATTTTCAAAATGGCTTTGCGTGTGTTAGTAAATCTCAGATAAGGACTTGCATTGTGTGACATTCAGAAGAAGGAGGCCCACACAGAATGAGATATAAACTGTGAAGTTTATTGGCCAAGATAACATAGCAGATATGACAGACCCCAGCCACAGCTGCCTCCTCAGCTCGCCAGCCGTTGTCAATCCCCAGGGCGCTTGCCTTGGAACCTTGTCCGCCGTGACATTCTAAATGATGTCACAGCGGCGCATTCCACGGCGATCGGGGAGGGCTGTGAAGCAGTGGCAAAGTATGCATTAATCCCTGCAGTGGAAGATACCACACATCACCCTTCCCTGCGCAAAACAAGAAAAGACAATGCATGAAAGAAACATTTGACATGTTATATCTTTTACTTGGTAACATATTGCTCCAGGTGTTTGGGCCGACTAACCACCCTGTGGCTAGTTCTGCAGGTAGGATAGGATTCCCTAGGGCCCCTCCTCAGGGGCGGGCCGCCCCTTGTCTGAGGATTGACTACACTTCTATCCTCAATGTCTTTGTCCACTTCAGGGAAGTGACATCTTACAACTCTCCCTAGATTCCAGATCTTCCCCTCTTGAGTTTTTACAGCATTTTTAAACAGTTTGACTATTCTTGCGGGTTTAGTAAACTCAGACCAGCTCGCCCTACCAGTTGGTGCTCTGATTTTTACTGCGTCTCCTACTTGGAACCCTACATCTTTTACACAGTGTAGCTTGTCCAACCTGTCTTTCCTGACCAACATGGCTTTGTGCTCCTTGTCTAACCTTTGTGGTTCTTTAGAGTGTCCCGTCCACCCTTTGTGCCATCCCATCCA
Source organism: Lissotriton helveticus (assembly GCF_964261635.1). Classification (NCBI taxonomy): domain Eukaryota; kingdom Metazoa; phylum Chordata; class Amphibia; order Caudata; family Salamandridae; genus Lissotriton; species Lissotriton helveticus. The sequence goes on from NC_136061.1 coordinate 1,781,736,188, forward strand.
CCCTGGTGAAAGTTTCGTGTTGGGTTTTCTTGCTCGGAGTAGTTCAAATGGAGTGACCCCCCGTAGTCTGGTGAGGAGTCAGTCGGTAAGCTTCTAGGCGCTTCTCTATTTCTTCCTTCCAATTCAGACCGTTAGTTCTTGCCAGCTGTATGCTCTCCTTAAGGGTCTTGTTGAACCGCTCGACCATCCCGTTGGTCTCCGGATGGTACAGAGCGCAGCGTTTGTGTTCAATCCCATTAGATTCAAGGAAGTCCTTCATTTCTTTTGAACAGAGTTGTACCCCATTGTCTGTCAGCAGGCTACTGGGTAGACCTTCCCTGATGAATAGTTCCTGTAGGAACTCGATGACCACTTTTGTGGTGATTTCGGATACAATCTTCACCTCTGGCCATCTAGAATATAGGTCCACGAGCACCAAGATATATGGGGTGTGGATTTCACCCGTCAGCGGGCCCACTATATCCAGTGCCACTTCTTCCCAGGGCCCCAACGGAAGTGGTCTGCATTGCTGCTTCAACACTTTGTCGCTGATGGTGCATGGTATGCAGTCTCTTACTTTCCTCTCTATCTCATTGTCCATGCTGGGCCACCAATAGTCTCCACGCATCCTCTGTTTTGTTTTGGTGATACCCAGGTGTCCTTCATGGGCCAGATCTATTAGGTACTCCCTCAAGGTTTTGGGTGGTATCAGTCTTGTGCCAGGGAACAGGCATTCGTCAAAGACAGACAATTAATTCCTGATCATCCAGAATGGGCGTTGAGTTATGTCCTGTTTGTCTTCGTGCTTCCAATCCTTTTTTACCCTAGCATAGACTTCCATTATCTGGTCATCAGCTCTAAGGGCTTCTTTCCACCTCTCTTCTCCAACAGCCCCTTGAGTAATTACGCACACCCTTTCTTCTTGTGTCTCGTCCTCATCTCTTTCATTCTCTTCGCCTGCTTCCTCTTCCTTCGTTTCCCCTACAAGGTGTGGGAGGCAGTCTGCTGCGAGATTCCTTGTCCCGGGTACGTATTCAACATTGAACGTATACTCCTGTAGATTTACGACCCAACGTCTAATTCTACTGGAGATCGCGTTGAGCCCTTTTTTGTTGAATATCTCAACCAGGGGCTTGTGGTCGGTTCTCAGGTTAAACCTTGTTCCCCAGACAAAATCTCTGAACTTGTTCATGACCCAGTGTACCGCCAAGGCCTCTTTCTCTATTACCGAGTAATTGACCTCGGACTTCCTAAGGGATCTCGATGCGAAGGCTATGGTTTCTTCGCCACTCTCTCCCACTTGTGTGAGGACTTTGGAACTCGCGTCAGTCGTCACCACCGTCTTTCTGTCCTGTACGAACGCTTTGAGGCTTGGGGCTTCTGCTAGTGCTTTCCTCACGTCTTCGAATTCCTTTTAGCACACCTCATCCCAGTTGAATACCACGTACTTCTTGAGCAATTGACGTATGGCATAGGTCCTCCCTGCGAAGTTCTGCACGAACTTGCTGTAGAACTACAGCATTCACATAAAAGATTTTATTTCCTCCTTGTTCTTTGGCGGAACCAAACTGATTATGGTGTTCTGGAGTTCTGCTTTGGGCCGAATACCGCCCGGCGTTACCTTGTGGTCCAAGAAGTCTAGCTCTTAACATCCAATCCTACATTTTTCTCTCTTCACTGTGAGGCCCTGCTCCCTGAATCTCGCCAGCACTTGTCTCAATCTTGTATCGTGTTGCCCGTCATCCACACCAAAGACCAACACATCATCTTGATAGCACAATACACCTGGAATGTCTCTAAGAATGCTGCCCATAAGTCTTTGGAACACTGCTGCGGCCGAGACCGAACGGCATTCTCTTAAATTTGAAGGCTCCCATTGGTGTAACAAACGCCGTGATTTCCTGAGAATCTTCATGAAGCCTGATTTGGAAATAGGCCGACATTAAGTCTAGAGTCAAGAATACTTTCGCTCCTTCCAACAAGCTCATCATCTGCGTGATGTTGGGCAGCGGGAACTTGTCGACCACCACCTCCTTGTTTAGAGCCCTGAGGTCAATGCATAACCGGACTGACCCATCTTTCTTCTTTGCTGTGACGATCGGCGGCAACCACTCCATTGCCTCCACAGGTTCTATTACTCCTAGGTTGCACAGTTTCTCTAGTTCTGCTCTGACTGCCTCTTGTATAGCTATTGTAAGGTTTCTTACTTTTGCTACAACTGGTACTGCGTGCTCCTTCAATTTTATTTTGTGTGAGTAGTTTTTTAGGCACCCTAGTTCCCCGCTGAACACTTCTTTGAACTCTTCTTCAATTCTTCCCCGAGTCTCACCCACCTCTTGCACCAAAATCTGTGGGGTTTTGTTGGGGTTGAGGTATACACCTAGTTCTTTTTGTGCTTGCCATCCCAATATGTTGTTCCCCTTTGAGGACACAAATCTTTGAGACTGTCAATCTGTCCTTGTAGCCTACTGTGCCCCAGAAGTATCCTTTCATGTCGATGGGTTTCCCACCATAGCCCCCTGGCCTGACATCCATCTTGCTCAACCTGAGTTTCCTTTTGGCCACCTTTTCAAATTCCTTGGCATTAATGATTGTTATCTTTGAGCAAGAGTCAAACATAGCCTCCAACCCTGTCTCTTCAACTTTTATTATGTCTTTAGGATTGCTAACCTGTCCGCTCTGCACATGCAAGACGATTTCATCACACACCTGTGCTGTGTTATCCTTCCCTTACTTCTTGTATCCCTGACCACTCCTGCAGTATTGCCTGAAATGACCCTTCCTGCCAAATTTACTGCAAGTGTATTTCAATGCAGGACAATCCTTGTCATTAGCCATATATCCTTGCTTGCCACACCTATAGCAGTTGCCCCTGAAACTCCATCCACCTTTGCTATCCTTCTGTTCTTTCTGCACACTTTTCTGCTCTTTAACTGCCAACACACCTTTGTCAGGAACCTAATCTTAAGGTTCGCAGTTTTTTTGTTCCTCAGGAGCAGTACCCAAAAGCCCACCTTCCAGCAGCTCCGACCCTGCACTATGAGTTCCGCAGGGAATCGAAGTGGCTAGGCGAGGGGAGGTAAGGGAGGGTACTGCGGGGAGGGAGATCTGGAACGAGATAAACACAAAAAACTGGAACTCAGGAGCGACGATCCACTGTTATGACTATGTTGGGATTCTTGACACTAAAACTCTGAATACCTGAAATAAAAGTTTTGGTTAAACATAAGGATATATGTTCTTTTCCTTAGTGATATTCTTCTATTCAGAATTAAGAGGAAAAGTATTCAAAGTGGACTCTCGCAATTCAGATCTACTATATAGATTATCAGATCTACTACACATAATTAAATATATCACATAACAATTGTAGTTAGTATTCTAATTACTCTAATTACTGAAAGAACCTAAAAGATAATTTGTTCTGTATTTGGATCATTTGTCACAAAAGGTACTTCTCGTAAAATTAACCTTTGCCCAACTCTGAGTGCCAAGATTATTCGAAGGGAATGAATATCAGAAAAACAAGAACTTAGCTATTGCCAGATGAAAGCTCGATAAATGATTGTTCACAAATGCATTGCTTCAGTAATCTCTCTCAAAAGAAAAATCTCTAGTGCTTTGGGATTAAAATTTGCCTCGTAATTCTTTGACAGTTTAACACATGAATTATGACCAAACTCTGAGCTGAAATGAGCCTCGTAATTCTTTGACAGTTTAACAAATGAAATATGACCAAACTCGGAGCTTTCAGCTGAAAGACATCCGCTCTTAACTAAGCGCCAGCAAGGACTGAATCCTTGCACCAAAACACGCCAAATGAAAGTCTTCGGAAATCAAGCCTGCACCAAAACACCCAGGTTAAAGACCTCTTCCTCCTTCCTCGATGCGGGCCAAAGAAAAAAGGATGGATCCTACCTGTGACTTCTTTTTACGAAACTGTGTGGTAGGAAACCACCAAATTGCAGGAAACAGGAAACGAAGTCCACAGCAGATGACCGGAGCCTCGAGGAGCAGCGCAGGGAGAAGTCAAGTCTTCAGAACACTCCAGAATAATCCGCAAGGTTCCTTTGGTGTGGCCCTTTTAATAGGCCCAAAAGCAACTACGGTGGCTGCGAAGGAACAAAAGGTTCTTAGCAGCATTTAACTCAAAACAAGCATTGTCCCAAATGAATGAACGAGCAAACCAGATACAAAACAAGCATTGGTCAATACATGAATAGCGTACCAGGGTCAATAGGATTGCATGCATTGTTCTCAGAAAACAAAGGTGCATACATTAATGCAATATGGCATGAACTTGCAATAGTAAGGCCCAATATGAATCAGCAAAGTACACCAAGGGCAGTGGAGGTACTAGGAAAAGGTCATGGAACTTGACAGATCCTGACAGTACCCCCCAACAAAAATGTAGACACCCCTCTCAAGGAGCATTTAAGTCACAGCATCTGGGTGACGTGCATGAAATTGTCGTATTAAACGGGGAGCATGAACGTTTTCCTGAGAAACCCAAGAGTCTTCCTCAGGTCCATAGCCTTTCCATGACAAAAGGTACCATAACTTCCCTCTGATTCGTTTGCTATCCTTAATGCAGCGAACCTCGAACTCTTCTTGATTGTTCACGAGTATTGCAGGTGGACGAGGTCTCTTTTTGGAGGACGCAGGTTTCAAGAGAGAGGTATGAAACACTGGATAGATTCTCATAGTCTTTGGAAGAAGCAATTTATAAGTTACTGGATGTACAAGTAGTTCTATTTTATAAGGTCCGATGAACTTTGGGTGGAATTTATAGCGTCTCCTAAACTGAAAGTTTTTGGTAGAAAGCCAAACCATGTCTCCTGGTTGATACTCTGGGGCTTTCTTTCTTTTTCTATCCGCAAATTTCTTATACGAAGCTTTGGCTTTCATTAAGTTTTTCTGTAAAGTTTTTGTGACCCTTCTCATTTCCTGGAAATGTGTATCCAAGGAAGGTGTGTTTGTTTTTGATTGAGTCAGTAATAGAGGTGAGAAATGTGGGTGTCGACCATAGACAGCAAAAAACGGGGACATTCCTGTTGATGAGTTTTGCAAGTTGTTGTATGCAAATTCTGCTTCCCATAAGAAACTCGTCCAGGAACCTTGTTTCTTGAAAAGGTAACACCTTAAATACTGTTTCAGAATTTGGTTAACCCGTTCCGTTTGCCCATCTGTTTTGGGATGGAAACTTGTGGATGTATTGCTTTTGATATTCAAGGAAACACACCAGTTCTTCCACACTTGTGCGATAAACTGTGGTCCACGATCTGTAGTAATAGATCGTGGTAAACTGTGTAATCGTACTACATGATGTAAAAGGATTTGTACGAGTTGAGAAGCAGTAGGAAGTTTTTTACAAGCTATAAAGTGTGCCATCATAGATAGACGATCCACTACAACTAAAACAGTTGTCATTCCCTGATCTTCTGGTAAATCGGTGATAAAATCCATAGCTATGTCTTCCCAAACCACGGCTGGAGTAGGAAGGGGCAGTAACAAACCCTTTCTACCTCCATGTTCTGTTTTAGCTTGGGCACAAATGTCACACAGTTGAATAAAAGAGGTTACATCTTTACTCCAGGTTGCCCACCAGAAATTCCTTCATACTAATTCTTTGGTTTTTGCAATTCCTGGATGGCCAGCTAATTGCCTTGTATGACACCACTGCAAAACCTGCGTTTGTAGATGTTTCGTTGGTACCTATAGTGAATTTGAGTGAAAGGGCAAATGTTGATGGATGGCTCTATTAGGCTCTTCCTGTACCCATGACAACAATTTTGGTATTGGCATAGCTTTTCTTATTTGTTCAAAGAAAATATCAGACATAGTGGCCCCAACAACCTGGTTACTAGATAGCATGTTCGTAGGTCTGAGGGTAAGAGGTGTTTCATCAGGTTTTATGTCGCACCGTGATAATGAGTCAGCTTTATTGTTCTTGATCCCTGGTCTAAAGGTAATCACAAAATCGAATTCTGCGAAAAACATTGTCCAGCGAAGTTGTCTGGGAGTCATAGCTTTTGTGCAGCGTAAAAATTGTAAATTCCGATGGTCCGTATAAACAGTTATAGTATGCTTAGCCCCAAGTAAATAATGACGCCATTCTTTGAAAGCGTGCCGAATAGCTAGGAGTTCTTTTTCAGATACTGTATAATTGACTTCTGCAGGTAGAAATTTCTTTGAAAGAAAAGCAATTGCTCCAATGGCATAGTCAGAAGCATCGGCTTCTACTATGAAGGGTTTTTCAGTGTCAGGGTGTCGTAGGACGGGAGCTTGTGTAAAAGTTCTTTTGAGATTTTGGAACGATTGTTCTGCTTCCGGAGTCCAAGTGAACTTCACATTCTTCCTCAAAAGATGGGCTAAGGGAGTAGCCAAGGTAGAAAAGTCTTTAATGAATCGACAGTAAAAATTAGCAAATCCTAGAAATCGTTGGATGTCTTTCACGGAAGATGGAGTGGGCCACTCCATTACTGCTTGGATCTTTCTGGGAGCCATAGTCATACCAGATGGTGAAAGAATGAAACCCAAAAATTCCACCTTTTTAGTATGAAACTCACATTTTGACAGTTTGCAAAATAAACCATGTGTTCTTAGAGTAGATAAAATGGTTTTAACATGTTGTACATGCTCTTCCGTAGAAGATGAAAAAATTAGAAGATTATCAATATAAGCAATGACAAATATATCTAGATAATCTCTGAGGACGTCCTTTATGAAAAATTGAAAAGCGGCTGGGGCATTGCATAAGCCAAAGGGCATTACACAATATTCGAACAAGCCAAAACGAGTTCGAAAGGCCGTCTTCCACTCATCACCAGATCTTATGCGGACTAAGTGGTAGGCTCCTCGCAAGTCAAGTTTGGTATAGATAGTGGCTGATCTTACTTGGTCCAAAAGAACTGGTATTAACGGTAGTGGATACCGATTCTTAATGGTAATATTATTGAGCGCTCGGTAGTCTATGCAAGTGCGTAATTCTCCACTACTTTTTGGCACAAAAAAAAGAGGCGAGGCAGCTGGAGACTTGGAGGGTCTAATAAAACCATTTTTTAAAAACGTATCCAAATATTCTCGGAGATGTTGGTTTTCTTGTTCGGTAAGAGCATAAATCCTGCTGCAAGGAATCTTAGCCCCAGGTACTAGATCAATAGCACAGTCATAATCCCTATGAGGAGGTAGACTTTCAGCGCTCTGCTCGCTGAAGACATCAGCAAAGGATTCATAAATAGATGGTAACTCGATATCTTTTTCAGCAGCAGTGGATACGAAAAGAGTTGAAGCACTATGCAATAAGGCACTTGGAGTATCTCTAGATATTTTGTTTGAACAAAAACACTCCTGTTGGCACCACAGAGAAGAGAAATCGACAGCTCGGTTTACCCAGTCTATTGTCGGGTTGTGTAAGGTTAACCAGGGTTAACCAGGGTATACCCAGAATTATTCCAAATTGTGGTGCGTCAATCACTTCAAAAGAAATACTTTCTTGATGGTTTTTTTTGCCATTCGTGTCACAAGTCATAAGAAGAGTACTAGTGCAGTGTGTTATCATTCCTGATGTTAATTGAGCCCCATCAACAGCATACACTAGTTCAGGTTTAGTTTTTTCTAGAACCGATATTTCTCTTTCTGTAGCAAACTGGGTATCAATAAAATTCCCGGTAGCCCCTGAGTCTATCATGGCCGCTACTAACAGACTTTTCTGTTCAGTTAACTTAATCTGGACGTTAAGAGTTAAGTGTGGTACAGTTAACTGTAAAGTATTAGCAATTGACTGTGCAGGAGAGGAAAAAGAACTCGAAAAAGCCTCCTGATCCAATCTCGAGTTTCCTAGTTTTCCGATTTATTAACAGCTTTATCGCGGGGCCAGGAACCTTTTGGCTTAAGAAGACAGTCTCTGACAAAGTGACCTTTTTCCCACAATAAAGGCATAGACCGCTTTTTCTTCTATTGTCCTTTTCCTCTGTGGTTAACGGTTTCCTTAAACTACCAACTTCCATGGGTTCTCCACCATCTTGGTGTGATTTTTCTTTTGCTCTTGTAAAAATCCTAAAATCAGTTTTTCTTTTATCACCCTTGCGATCCGCAACCCGGTGATCCAATCGTAAACTAAGGGCTATTAAATCTGCGCACGACCGGGCTTGAGGATCTATAGGAGCAATGAGATCCTTAAGTTCATCCCTAAGACCTTGATAGTATAATGCCCCCCTTTTTTCCTCGGGCCACTCAGTTTCTGCTACCAGGCGGTTAAATTGAGTGAGATAATGAACAAGATCTTTATTCCCCTGTTTCAGCTCAAGTAATTCTTGATCAGCAGATCCAGTAATAGTTCTTCTATCAAAAATCTTCTCAAATTCACGTTTAAAGTTGGTCCAATTATAAAGCAAAGGATCATCAGCTTGAACCAAAGGAACTGCCGACATTGCTGCATCCCCACTAAGATAGGAAATTAGGAAAGCTATACGAGATTGAGCATCAGGAAAAGAAGCTGGTTTAACCATAAAATGCAATTGTACTTGAGTCAAAAAGGTCTGGAATTTATTTGGTTCCCCAGCAAATCTCTCAGGTGGGGCTAGAGGAACAGGTGTAGGTACAGATACAGAAATTGACGAAGAGGAACCTGTTACGTTAGTTTGGAGAAGGATTTGTGGTATGACCAGAATCCAATCGTGTTTGTAATTGGATAACTTTACTAGCTAAGGCTGCAGTTTCTTGACGGCTAGCCATAAGCTCCTTCTGGAGATTTGTCATCATAGCACAAAGATCGTTCATGGTGGCCATTGTTTGAGTACTGCTCGGGAGGAACTGAATTCTTGGGCGGATTATTCTGTCAGGAACCTAATCTTAAGTTTCGCAGTTATTTTGTTCCTCAGGAGCAGTACCCAAAAGCCCACCTTCCAGCAGCTCCGACCCTGCACTATGAGTTCCGCGGGGGATCGAAGTGGCTAGACGAGGGGAGGTAAGGGAGGGTACTGCGGGGAGGGAGATCTGGAACAAGATAAACACAAAAAACTGGAACTCAGGAGCGACGATCCACTATTATGACTATGTTGGGATTCTTGACACTAAAACTCTGAATACCTGAAATAAAAGTTTTGGTTAAACATAAGAATATATGTTCTTTTCCTTAGTGATATTCTTCTATTCAAAATTAAGAGGAAAAGTATTCAAAGTAGACTCTTGCAATTCAGATCTACTATATAGATTATCAGATCTACTACACATAATTAAATATATCACATAACAATTGTAGTTAGTATTCTAATTAATCTAATTACTGAAAGAACCTAAAAGATAATTTGTTCTGTATTTGGATCATTTGTCACAAAAAGTACTTCTCGTAAAATTAACCTTTGCCCAACTCTGAGTGCCAAGATTATTCGAAGGGAATGAATATCGGTAAAACAAGAACTTAGCTATTGCCAGATGAAAGCTCGATAAATGATTGTTCACAAATGCATTGCTTCAGTAATCTCTCTCAAAAGGAAAATCTCTAGTCATTTGCGATTAAAATGTGCCTCGTAATTCTTTGACAGTTTAACACATGAATTATGACCAAACTCTGAGCTGAAATGAGCCTCGTAATTCTTTGACAGTTTAACAAATAAAATATGACCAAACTCGGAGCTTTCAGCTGAAAGACATCCGCTCTTAACCAAGCGCCAGCAAGTACTGAATCCTTGCACCAAAACACGCCAAATGAAAGTCTTCGGAAATCGAGCCTGCACCTAAACACGCAGGTTAAAGGCCTCTTCCTCCTTCCTCGATGCGGGCCAAAGAAAAAAGGATGGATCCTATCTGTGACTTCTTTTTACAAAACTCTGTGGTAGGAAACCACCAAATTGCAGGAAACAGGAAACGAAGTCCACAGCAGATGACCGGAGCCTCGAGGAGCAGCGCAAGGAGAAGTCAAATCTTCAGAACACTCCAGAATAATCCGCAAGGTTCCTAGGGTGTGGCCCTTTTTATAGGCCCAAAAGCAACTACGGTGGCTGCGAAGGAACAAAAGGTTCTTCGCAGCATTTAACTCAAAACAAGCATTGGCCCAAATGAATGAACGAGCAAACCAGATACAAAACAAGCATTGGTCAATACATGAATAGCGTACCAGGGTCAATAGGATTGCATGCATTGTTCTCAGAAAACAAAGGTGCATACATTAATGCAATATGGCATGAACTAGCAATAGTAAGGCCCAATATGAATCAGCAAAGTACACCAAGGCCAGTGGAGGTACTAGGAAAAGGTCATGGAACTTGACAGATCCTGACAACCTTCACCTTCTGCCACCACTTCACTCACTTTAACTTTGCTTTCGTTGTCTTGTTTGATTTCACTGACACACTGCATCATATGCTCTACTTGCTTGGCTACTATGAGCACCTCTCTTAGTGGTGGATCATCTTTCAACAATAACTCCTCTCGCACACGCTCGGTCCTGCACGTCAACACAAACTGATCTCTGATTCTTTCTTCGCATGCACCTCCAAACTTGCACGTGGCAGCCAATTTCCTTAATTCTGATACAAAATCTTCAATCGATTCTCCATCCTTCTGCCCTCTTTTCCCAAAATGATACCGTTCCATAATAGTGCTTGTTTTGGGAAGATAGTGTAGATCTAACTTTTTTATACTAATTTCGAATTCATTCAATCCCCTCGCCTCATGTGCGCTCAACTCTGGGAGATGTTCTAGCACTTCTTCTTCTTCCGCCCCCATGTAGTATGATAACAGCGCTACTTTCCTTTCCAGGCCTAGGTTGGGTCCACACACAACTGCATAATTAAGGAAGACCTTCTTCCATTTGTTCCACTTAATAGTGGGTTCCCCTGGACTAGATAAGAAAAAAGGTGAGGGCGTTACATTCTGCATGTTTTCTAACTAGGTTTGTGTTTCTGTCACAATCACAGTTCACAATATGACGCTGCACTTTGAAATATTCCAATTCTATTTTTTTTTAAAAACACGCTATTATGAATTTTCTAGTAGATCAGGACCCTATGGAGTCTGGTTCTCTTTTCCTCATGAAAATAGCTAATAATCATGTGGAATGCAAAGCGATGGGGCGTTACACTCAGATCAACAATAAGATGGAAAATGCGGTATGGCACAGTATACTGTGTGTAACCTAACACACTCTATATATTACAGTAAGAGTTAGATAGAAAGATAATGCAAAAAAAAATCCTTTCTTTCTTCCACAAAGGGAGCAGAGCACCAAATGAAGTTCAGTTTCCTGAGTCTTTTCCGTATTTGCCAAACGACAGCAATGACACCACACAGGTCAGTATTCGTGTAGCCCAGTAGATGGCGCTGTTACACTAAGAATGTACTTTATTTAGATTCTTTCGCATGTGAATCCCTTCTGTCATTCCTTTTACTATTTCCGAAATTAAATGCCAGGCGTGTGTTCATGTATGTTTGTCCTTCGCACAATGGCCAGTGTCAAACAGAGTTCCAGTAGGCCCTTTTTGCCACTCGCTACTCCTGCTTTATCCTGGTATAATTCAATGTTAACTCCTTCGCTGGCTAACACATTTCATCTTCTCAAACCCGTTGCGACACTCTCAGTCCCTCACAAGCAGGCTGACTACAAGTTTAATTTCTCCGTCAGATTACGATTTTTTCTTCCTCCTCAGCGCATTCCATATGGTGACTGTCTCACTTATTACTCGCAAACACCCAGCTAGCCGTGACAGTGCTCCTTCCTCTCGGCGATCATACGCTCCTTGCTACGCAATTTAGATGTAGGCTGACACTTGCCTGGAGGGCGCCCTACGTCCGTCTCAGCCTCCGTTCAGCCACACATGATCACACACTCTTTTTTCCGCAAAAGATTTGTGCGCTGGCACTTGCCTTGAGTTCACCCGACGTCCGTCTCAACCTCCGTTCAACCACATGCAGACTTCTCACTTAGTTGCTGATGCTTCTCACCTTCCCAAAAGACACGTAGATAGCATCGATTTCCTTTCCGTTCTTCTCTTGCTGGTTATTGTTAAATTTCGATGTCTCAGCTCTTTCCTGCATGTCCGGAGTTGTAAATGCTTTGCGTGTTGGGGGTCAGTTCTGCTTCCACATGCCGTTTGTCCTCGTCGCCAGTGTGACATTCAGAAGAAGGAGGCCCACGCAGAATGAGATATAAACTGTGAAGTTTATTGGCAAAGATAACATAGCAGATATGACAGACCCCAGCCACAGCTGCCTCCTCAGCTCGCCAGCCGTCGTCAATCCCCCGGGCGCTCGCCTTGGAACCTTGTCCGCCGTGACATTCTAAATGATGTCACAGCGGCGCATTCCACGGCGATCGGGGAGGGCTGTGAAGCAGTGGCAAAGTATGCATTCCCCCCTGCAGTGGAAGATACCACACATTGCCTTTCGATGCAAGGACGATGCAAGTCCTTAGTAAATCTGGGCCTAATTGCCAGTGCCTGCACTCTCCCTCACTCATGAAGAAGGTCAGGCAGGCAAGCACTGTGGGGCAACACAAATGCATGTGTGTGCCTACGGCACTTATTGAAGGACGACATGATGCAGGACTTTCCTTTGAACAGCCCATGGTACAAAGTAGTACAAAAGGGGGTGGTGATGGACGGAGCATCTGCACCAATCAAACACTCACACCCAGTCCACAGATCTGGGTTTAATCCATCACCGTTGTTTAGCCCACTCTGCCACCCCAGTTTAGACATGGCCATATGCAAATCAGTCTGACCCTGTGCCTCATGGGAACAGTCCAGCCTGAACTGCGAAGCCATGCCTTCCCTGGCCCGGAAACAAGCTTCCGAGGACCGGTTTGACTGGGTGTGAGTGTTTGATTGGTTCAGATGCTCCGTCCATCACCACCCCCTTTTGTACCGCTTTGTTCACCATAAGTTGGCAGGTTATGCTCAGACATAAGTCCCTTGCTCACTTTGCCACTGGATTCAAGCAAGCCTGACTGAAGACGGCTGAAATGCCAGAAACCGGTCCTAGGAAGCTTGTTTCCGGTCCAGGGAAGGCATGGCTTGGCAGTTCCCATGAGGCACTGGGTCAGACTGATTTGCATATGGTCATGTCTGAACAGGGGTGGCAGAGTGGGCTAAAGAACGGTGATGGATTAAACCCAGATCTTTTGACTGGGTGTAAGTGTTTGATTGGTTCAGATGCTCCGTCCATCACCACCACCCTATGGTACAAAGTAAGCAGAGCTGCGGGGAGCCATCAGCACTACAGGAAGATGTTATGTTTTCTGGATTTGTCTATCACTGCTAATCACCCGTGAGGGCATCCAGGTGCTGGGGCAGGCATGTAGGCATGATGCTGAAAGTGTTTGGAATCTACCTCAGTGAGATAGTTGAAAAGCCAGGGCTTTAGCTTCTTATGGAAATCAAAAAGTGAGGAGGAGTCTCTGATGAGTTGCAGGAGGTTGTTTGTGATGTTGGGTGAAATGTACGAGACTCTTAGACCTCCAGTTCTGCTTTTTCAGATGTGGGGTGTGTGTGCGAGTGAGAGTGAGGTTGAGCGCAGGTGTCTTGTGTGTTGGTGGAAGTTGAGTCGGTTGTTCGGGTATGTTGGTCCGATGTTATGCAGTGCCTTTTATGCATGCGTGAGGAGTTAGAATTGGCTGTGTTTATGGGGAGCCAGGGCAGCTCTATCAGGTGTGGTGCAATGTGGGTGCATTGCGAGAGATCAAGGATAAGTCTTATTGCGGGGCTCTGGGTGGTCTGGAGTCACGGAGGAGATGGTTGGAGATCCTGGCGTAGAGTGCATTGTGATAGTCTAATGTACTTATAAAAAAGGTCCCGCGGGGGTTTCCATGCATAGTCCAGTAATCACATGACTTTGTATGCAGGGCACAAGTCCTAAAAAAAGAAGTGGGGGGACGCGATGTCACGACAGGAAGTGACATCACGAAAGGTGGCGTGCACCATCAGACTCATTGCCTCCCCTCGCTCACCCCTTAGATGTGATTGCATCGGAGAAGCCAGCGAGTGAGCAGTGTTCTGAATGAATTCCGATCTCGCCCCAGAGAGGCCAAAGAGTGAATGTGTGGCTCCATTTGCTCCGATTATCGAGCTCCCGGTAAAATAAATGGGGGAACGCCGTCCACCCGCGTGGCAGTCTGACTTGAGCCCTGTCCTTAGGGCCCGGCTCTTTAAGTTCTCAAGGCCTGACTTGATCCTGAGGCCCAGCTCTGGCTCTGCAGATGCAGTGGCCAAGTACAAAAGCTGCGTTGTCACAACAGAAAGGCAGCAGCAGCTGCAAGATCGGTATTTATTTTCACGCTTTGTAGAAAACGAAAGCTCGCTACACAGAAATAAAATAAAATTTTAAATCATTTCCATTCAGCCAATGCTAGGGGACTGCTAAGTGGCAGAAACGGACTTAATGTTAAAATGTCTACTTTCTTCCCCGTTTCCCTTATATCCAGGGCACGCCACAGATTAATTTTGAAGGGTAGGAGGGTGCATAGAAAAGAGCTGACATTTCTCCTATCAGTCGAAAAATTCCATTCAACATTAGAGTCTGCTTATATTTAATTACTGGACGAAGCGGTGAAGTTTGGGATGCTGCTCCCACCAAGTTTTTCACAACTGGTTTGGGGAAATACAAATATAAGGCATTGCTTTACAAAGATGCTCATTGGAACGTCTATCAGAGCAAGAAAATTCAAACAAATAGGGTCCAGGAGAGAAGCATCATTGGGTCTGGCAGATTTTGTATTGTAATGTGGTGTAATTTGATTATTTGAAGGGATGTTTGCTCTTTTCCTTGTCTCTCTCCTGCTCATTACGATTTCTCCCCTTGACTTTTGTTTTTCTAATCTCTCTCACGCTTCTCCCGTCTTTCTCCTCTCAGTTTCTTTCCCTCTTTGCCCCTTTTCTCTGTATACACTTTCTATTTCATGGGATACGTTTTATAATCTGTTTGGTGACTTGTCTTGCCTCATCATCACCCATGCCTTCCCTCCTTTCATCCTCCTCTTAAGCTCTGTCACTTTCCATCTTCTTTTACCTAGTCGCCCGTTTTATAAGTAGGCCACCCTGCCCCCTCTCCTTTAATCATTTACCATTATTTCCAATGTATCTCCTCTCTCCATATTCTCTCTTCCTCGCCGCACTTGTCTCTTCCTAGTCTCCAATTTTCCACCCTCAGTTTTCTGCCACTTCTCTGCGCTATCAGTTTGCTTACCGGTCTAATCCCTCTCTATTATCAACGTGTCACATTCTGTACTCATTTCTGTATTTTACTTTCTACTTTCTGTTTTCTTTGTCTCACCTATGTTTCCTTCCTTTGACAGTCGCCAGTTCCCCTTCTTTGTTTTAAAATGGTTCCACTGATCCCTCCAGTAGGCAGTAGGCGATAGGGTAAGGTGGGCATGCACATTCACTATACTCACGTTCACCTGGTAGTTTGAGGTACATTTTGTGCCTCACCACTAAGTTCATCAACCGCCACTGCAAGGCTCACTGTGACATACATTGATGCTTCAGCACGACCTAGTGGCCAGTGATAGAGCGACATAAACCAGTGCAGCTTTTGTGCCTCCGGAGATTCACAGAAAAGGTCTGCTGAGTGAATAGAGGAAGCAGTGAGGTAGGTGGAAGCCGCATACACTGATGTAGTACTGCCACCCACTGGACTTTAACAGAATGGCATTGGCTAAGGTTGCGATGAGAGCAACATACACTGGCACTCTAAGGATTTTTTAATTTTTTTTTATATTTCAACATGTTTTATTACATTTTTTTAAAAAAAGAACACATTGGTAATACTGTAACAGGGTTTGCAACTTTACATCCACTCGCTTTTGCCTAATTAATTCTGTGCTTTCCCTACCTGTCTTAACAGACAAGAAGGAAAGGAAAAAAGAAAAGGAGCATTGAAGCAAGGGGTAAAAGAACATGATAGAGGACAGGCACTCAAGGTTTACATTGCTTATACATTACGTCTGACATTGGGTGGGACCATTAAGGCACAATTACATTCTTGCTAGGGTGGGACTTCACCTGGGGTGCTAGAAAGTTCGTCCCCGGCCTACCACGCTTTCATGGGGGCTCAAAAGAGTCTAGGAATGTGTCCAGGGAACCCCACATCCTTCTGGAGGCTGGTTTCCAGGGTAAGTTCTGTAGTGTCACGTTGTCTGCTCCTCTAAGATGTGTGATCCAGTTGAACCATCCTTTGTACGATGTCTTAGTAGTGTCTTTCCAGTTTGTGAGGACCATTTTCACTGCTGCTGTCAGTAGTAAGTATAGGAGGTCCCTGTCGTCTGCTGACTTCAGTTCAGTGCTCATAAATCCCGTGGTGATAGTTGAAAATTCTTTTGTTAGGGTGCAGCCAAACATTTTGTTTAAAAAAACCTAAAGATTTCACCCCAGAATGTTGTAAGAACTGGGCAGTACAGGATAAGGTGTGCAAGATCCGCTTTTTCTTTGTTACAGTTCCAGCATACTGCTTCCTCTCTGAGGCCTAGTAAGGGTAATCGTGCAGGGGTCCAGAAAGCCTCGTGAAGCAACCAAAACTTCATTTGTGAGAGCACTTGGGAGATCTTATTACGTGAAGCTGACGCCCATCTTGTTATGTTACGACTATTTACGACTATTTATTGTGCGCACAGATACTCCAGCCAAGGAGCGTCCTGGCGCAGAGACAAGGTAGCCCGTAACACAACGAGAGGCTAAGAACAGAAACTAAGAAACAGCTAAAACAAGAAGGTTTTTATAGCCCTCCGAAAGGTCAGAAGGTCCTCCAGCAAGCGGATTTCAACAGGCAAGGAGTTCCATGCTGACGCAGCCATTACCCTAAACGAGCGGCCTCCCATGCGGCTGAGCCTGAATCTGGGAACCACCGCAAGGGCCAGACCTTGAGAGCGGAGGCTACGGGCAGGGACATAAAAAGACAGACAACTCGACAGGATTTCTGGGCCTGTGCCTCTCAAGATTTTAAAAGCAAGGCACAAGACCTTGAAGAGGATGCGCTTCCTAACCGGAAGCCAGTGTAGGGAGCGAAGGACACCAGTCACTGAGCAGAATCTGGGCAAACCAACAATCGCCCTCGCCGCAGCATTCTGAACCCGTTGTAGACGGGTTAGTTCAGCCTGGTTAGCCCCAGCCAGGAGAGAGCTGGCGTAATCCAGGCGGGAGATGATAGTAGCCTGGATCACCAGCTGCCTGGTCGGGGCATCAAAGAACTTGAGAACAGGTCTCAAGCCCCTCAGGAGACCAAAACAACAGGCCGCGGTTCTTTTAGTATGGCCTATAAAGGAGAGGCCCGCATCCAGCCATACCCCCAGATTTTTCACTTCCGATACCGAGATCGGAGTAGGTCCCAACTCTGAGGGCCACCAGTGGTCACCCCACAACTCCACTCCCTTCCCGACGACCATCACCTCGGTTTTAGTGGCGTTTAGCTGAAGGCAATTGCCTGTCAGCCAGCTAGCCACCGCCTTCAGTCCGGACTGAAACCTGGGGGCCTCAATTTCCGCATCCCCGCTGAGAGTAACCGCCAGCTGAGTGTCGTCGGCATATGAGACCAAAGTAAGGCCCCACTGCCTAGCGACATCAGCTAGCGGTCTCACGTAAAGATTGAACAACGTGGGACTCAGCGAGGACCCTTGCGGAACCCCCATGGCCAGTGGTTGGTAGTTGGACTTGAAGGGAGGGATGGCAACACAGAAGGAGCGGTCATCTAAAAAGGAGCGGAACCATTGCAACACCTGACCGCCAATGCCAGTGTCCTCGAGTCGACGCAGGAGGATGCTGTGATCTACCGTATCAAAGGCGGCGCTAAGATCTAACAAAATAAGCGCCGCCGTTTGACCAGCATCCAACCTTGCCCGGAGATGTTCCACCATCACAAGTAACGCAGTTTCCGTACTGTGCCCAGCACGGAATCCGTTTTGTGTGGGGTCGAGGGCATTGGTCCGAGTCAGATGTTCAGACAGGGCCAAGTTGACGTGGGCCTCAGTGATCTTGGCTGGCCAGGGTAACAACGAAATGGGGCGATAGCTTTCAGGCTTGGAAGGGTCCAGAGTGGGCTTTTTAATAATCGGGGACACCACAGCTTGTTTCCACTTAGATGGAACAGTTCCCGTTTCCAAGGAGAGGTTGACAAGGGAGCATACAGCTGTACGCCCCATAAAAGCTTGGTCTCGGAAGAGAGCAGGCCTTACTGGATCGGATGGAGACCCAGATTTGACTTGTAACGCAAGTTTGTCAAAACCATCCAAGGTGAGGGGGGGGAAAACAAGCAGTGTAGTCTGATGGCGAACCCCATTAATACTTTCCGCAGTGGACCCTATGCTAGGGAATGTCCTATATATAGCTTGGACCTTCCCCAAAAAGTAAGATGCAAGGGATTCACAATGGGAAAGGGAGCTTACGGTCGTAGTGGTAGTCCGCTTCTCCGTGAGATCTTTTACGGCCTTGAAGATAGCTTTTGACGGGTTCGGACTGTTCCGGAATTCGGTGGCATAAAAAGCCGCACGAGCTCGGCAGATAGCTCGATGGTAGAGCTTAACGGACTTGGCGTATGCAGCTTTTAGATCAGCCCCATAGGTTTTCCGCCAAGCCCTCTCTGCTCGTCTACAGGCACCCTTTAGGGCCCGGAGAGTGCCATCGTACCAGGGACTCGACTCTCTGGGATTGATTTTAGTAGAAACGATAGGTATCAGAGAGTCCAAGGCCCTAGTTATCCATGAACAGAAGAGGTCATACCCCCTTTCCACATCCGTCAAAGGGCCCAGCGGCTCCTCTAATAGAAGACGATGAAGGTCCTCTAACCTAAGCTTTTTCCAAGCCCTCTTCTGAACCCGTCTAGCCGTAGAGATGGAAGGAGTGGTCGAAACAGGGCAGAGGATGGACACCAAGAAGTGGTCTGTCCATTCCACCGGAGAGACAGAGGTAATTTGAATCCCCAACAGATTAGTAAACAGGGGATCCAAAATATGCCCACCCAGATGGGTAGGCTGGGAAACCATCTGGGGAAGTTGAAAGGCCTCCAGGTCAGAAGAGATGGAACGCACTGTCAGGCCAGAGAGGGTGTCGAAATGTAGATTTAAGTCACCCATGATAGAAAAGTTGGCACAGTCAGCGACCAAAGGGCCAACAATATCAGGGAAAACATTTCTGAACGCCACATCACTGCCGGGTGGGCGATAGACGACCATCCCGGACAGGGTGAACTCAGGGCTGACAGAGACCTTGAACATGGCACTTTCACATCCGGATATGTTTAGGGCACTCCAGACGCAAGGGTAGATAGATTTTACCACTAGCGCGATACCCCCACCCCTAGACAACCTATTCAAGGTGTACATAGAATAGCCGGGTGGGCAGGCTAGATTGGTAATAGCGGTATCAGCGTCCTGTAGCCATGTTTCCGTCATGGCAAATACGTCTGGAGCTTCCTCCTCAATGAGGTCATAGATGTGCTGATAGTGTTTCAGCGCAGACCTGACGTTTAAATTCAGGATCTTCAGAGTAGTAGGAATGTCTGTAGTACGGCGGGTCTCCGAGGAAATAGTCCTTGGGAGAGGACGCGGAGAGTCAAGAGCCCACCCATTACAAGGGCAATGATATGGGCCACGCAATGGGTGTACCGGTGGAAGGGTACAACAGCGGCTTACCTGACCGATGGCAAACAGGCAATCCCGCGAGTACTTCAGCATTGTGGACCCAGGATGGAATAATAGTCCTTAACCAGAGTACCGCGACGTCCAGCGCGTCCCTAGCGCGGACGGGCGCAGACGGGCAGGACTCTGGCACGACTCCGGCCACGCGAGGACGCGCCCGCTGCGCGATCCCGCTGCGCTAGGGAGGAGCTTTAAGTAGGTGTTCCCAGGCTGCTCCTGCGCACTGAAGCGCTGGAGGGTAGAGACACCACTATCCACACACCCCACTCCAAAATGGCGGCCAAAACGGACAGGTCACCCACCCCAGAGCCAAATCCGCCAAAACGGCAGTGCGGGGGCCAACTATGGTGCAAGTAAGGGGCGCTGTCTAAAAGCAGGTACACAGACAAATTACACACAAAAGTAGTTAAAAATCACGAAGGTGAGAGCAAATGCGCGCTAAGCGCTCACGCAGCTACCTTGTCAGGGGCGGTTTCAGGAGGGACTCGCCTTAAGTAGGTGTTCCCAGGCTGCTCCTGCGCACTGAAGCGCTGGAGGGTAGAGACACCACTATCCACACACCCCACTCCAAAATGGCGGCCAAAACGGACAGGTCACCCACCCCAGAGCCAAATCCGCCAAAACGGCAGTGCGGGGGCCAACTATGGTGCAAGTAAGGGGCGCTGTCTAAAAGCAGGTACACAGACAAATTACACACAAAAGTAGTTAAAAATCACGAAGGTGAGAGCAAATGCGCGCTAAGCGCTCACGCAGCTACCTTGTCAGGGGCGGTTTCAGGAGGGACTTGCCTTAAGTAGGTGTTCCCAGGCTGCTCCTGCGCACTGAAGCGCTGGAGGGTAGAGACACCACTATCCACACACCCCACTCCAAAATGGCGGCCAAAACGGACAGGTCACCCACCCCAGACCCAAATCCGCCAAAACGGCAGTGCGGGGGCCAACTATGGTGCAAGTAAGGGGCGCTGTCTAAAAGCAGGTACACAGACAAATTACACACAAAAGTAGTTAAAAATCACGAAGGTGAGAGCAAATGCGCGCTAAGCGCTCACGCAGCTACCTTGTCAGGGGCGGTTTCAGGAGGGACTCGCCTTAAGTAGGTGTTCCCAGGCTGCTCCTGCGCACTGAAGCGCTGGAGGGTAGAGACACCACTATCCACACACCCCACTCCAAAATGGCGGCCAAAACGGACAGGTCACCCACCCCAGAGCCAAATCCGCCAAAACGGCAGTGCGGGGGCCAACTATGGTGCAAGTAAGGGGCGCTGTCTAAAAGCAGGTACACAGACAAATTACACACAAAAGTAGTTAAAAATCACGAAGGTGAGAGCAAATGCGCGCTAAGCGCTCACGCAGCTACCTTGTCAGGGGCGGTTTCAGGAGGGACTCGCCTTAAGTAGGTGTTCCCAGGCTGCTCCTGCGCACTGAAGCGCTGGAGGGTAGAGACACCACTATCCACACACCCCACTCCAAAATGGCGGCCAAAACGGACAGGTCACCCACCCCAGAGCCAAATCCGCCAAAACGGCAGTGCGGGGGCCAACTATGGTGCAAGTAAGGAGCGCTGTCTAAAAGCAGGTACACAGACAAATTACACACAAAAGTAGTTAAAAATCACGAAGGTGAGAGCAAATGCGCGCTAAGCGCTCACGCAGCTACCTTGTCAGGGGCGGTTTCAGGAGGGACTCGCCTTAAGTAGGTGTTCCCAGGCTGCTCCTGCGCACTGAAGCGCTGGAGGGTAGAGACACCACTATCCACACACCCCACTCCAAAATGGCGGCCAAAACGGACAGGTCACCCACCCCAGAGCCAAATCCGCCAAAACGGCAGTGCGGGGGCCAACTATGGTGCAAGTAAGGGGCGCTGTCTAAAAGCAGGTACACAGACAAATTACACACAAAAGTAGTTAAAAATCACGAAGGTGAGAGCAAATGCGCGCTAAGCGCTCACGCAGCTACCTTGTCAGGGGCGGTTTCAGGAGGGACTCGCCTTAAGTAGGTGTTCCCAGGCTGCTCCTGCGCACTGAAGCGCTGGAGGGTAGAGACACCACTATCCACACACCCCACTCCAAAATGGCGGCCAAAACGGACAGGTCACCCACCCCAGAGCCAAATCCGCCAAAACGGCAGTGCGGGGGCCAACTATGGTGCAAGTAAGGGGCGCTGTCTAAAAGCAGGTACACAGACAAATTACACACAAAAGTAGTTAAAAATCACGAAGGTGAGAGCAAATGCGCGCTAAGCGCTCACGCAGCTACCTTGTCAGGGGCGGTTTCAGGAGGGACTCGCCTTAAGTAGGTGTTCCCAGGCTGCTCCTGCGCACTGAAGCGCTGGAGGGTAGAGACACCACTATCCACACACCCCACTCCAAAATGGCAGCCAAAACGGACAGGTCACCCACCCCAGAGCCAAATCCGCCAAAACGGCAGTGCGGGGGCCAACTATGGTGCAAGTAAGGGGCGCTGTCTAAAAGCAGGTACACAGACAAATTACACACAAAAGTAGTTAAAAATCACGAAGGTGAGAGCAAATGCGCGCTAAGCGCTCACGCAGCTACCTTGTCAGGCCCACTCATGGTCATTTAAAATGGCTTTACTTTGATTATTCCAGTAGGTAACTGTCTTATCGTTAAGCTTGGTGTATTTAGGGCGGAGGAGTTTGTAGAAGTGTGAGACCTGGTGTTCTAATTTAATTATTTTAGATAGGAACTGGAAGATTGATGGCTGCGAGACTAAAACTTTGGTTTTGGACAAAGCCGATCTGATTTTTAGGAAGTTATAAAATTCGATGTAATTTGGGTTTTTTTTTTCCTTGAGGGCGGTGAAGATGATGGGGTAGGTTTTGTTTTCTAATTGGAGGGGATAGTAGATTCCTTTCTCAATCCATGATTCAAGAGTTAAGCTTTTCCCCTTGTATAGACTCCTGCTATTGGCCCAGAGTGACTCGTTTTTTGACCTTATAGTGCTGTTTTCTAGCTATTTATCTACCTTTAGTAGGGTGACTTTAGTGTTTTTAAAGATTGGCTTTGAGGTATAGGGGTGTCTGTTTGCTTTTAGCAGAGCGAGATGGGCTTAGGTTGCTTATTATGGCTTTCTCTACCTGTAACCATACCGGTGTGTAGCCATTCGGGGGCGCTATCCAGTAAGACCCTAGTTTTGCTAGAAACGCTATTTGGAAAGTTTTGAAGTCTGCTAGGTTTACACCTCCTAGCTTTTTCTCTAAAGTCTTAGTTTTTTAATGCCTATCCATGCTTTTTTCCACGCCAGAGGAAATTTGAGAACATAATATCTATTTTGCGGTGGAAATCGTCTGTGAGGAGGAGTG
This sequence comes from Lissotriton helveticus, assembly GCF_964261635.1. Classification (NCBI taxonomy): domain Eukaryota; kingdom Metazoa; phylum Chordata; class Amphibia; order Caudata; family Salamandridae; genus Lissotriton; species Lissotriton helveticus. The sequence continues at coordinate 1,781,759,106 of NC_136061.1, forward strand.
GGAGCATGCTGATCAGGTAGTTAGTCATTGGCGTGATCATCATTTTGATTGTTTCTATTCTGCCCCACCACGTTATGAATTTTGGTGACCATGATTCTAGGAGTTTCTTAATCATCTCTGCATTATTTTCTCGTTATGGTGTAATGTGTCGATAAGATCATTGCCAAATTTTATGCCCAGGTATTTGATGTAACCTGCTTGCCAGGATAAGTCCAACCCCCCTAGACTGTCACTCATGCAGTGAATATTTAATGGTTTGCATTCAGATTTGTCTTTATTTAATTTATACCCAGGGAGCCCGGAGTATTCGGCTATACAGTACATTAGACTAACAATTGAGGTCTTCGGCTGTTCCGTTACTATTAAAATATCATCAGCGTAAGCAGCTACTTTTATGTCAATGCTGTTGATATTTACGCCCTTTATGTTCTTGTTTAGTTTGATATCTTGGATGAGAGGTTCTAGTGCTAGTAGGAAAAGTGAGGGGGACAGTGGGCATCCTTGTCTGGTGCCCTGTTGTAAGGTGATGGGGGTCAGAAAATGACCCATTAACCACTATGCAGGCTGATGGTTCCCGATACAGGGCCATCACCATCCGTATGTATCCTTTACCTAGGTTGAAGGCCTGCATACAGTGCTCCAGGAATTCCCAGGAGACTCTGTCGAAGGCCTTATCTGCGTCCAATGTAATGGCTACAGCTGGATCCAATTTGGTAGATGCCTGCTCTATGATATGGCAGAGAAGTCGTCTGTTGTAATTGGACATGCGTGTGCGTAAGAAGCCCACTTGTGAGTTGCTTATTAGCTTGGGAAGAGCGGAATTTAGTCTGACTGCCAGTATTTTCGCGTATGGATATGACATGTTATTTTGCATGCCATTACTTCGCATGACGTTACCACGCGGTTATTACTTAGCAATAACCGTCACTACGCAAGTTTTTACTTAGCATACCATTACTTTGAAAGTGTTAATGTAGGCTTAGTAAAATGTTGCCTAGTAATAAAAATAGTATGCGGAATAACATGTCATAGAAAATACACTACCCTACACATCTAAAACACTACACTACCCTACACTACACAACTGAAACACCACTACACTACCATAAACCCTAAATCACTACCACCTACACTAACATACACATTCCCCTACTCCGCTCCCTACACTCATACACTACCCATCAAAAAAACCCCGACACTACACTAAACACTAAAACAGTAAACTACACTACACTAACACTACAACACTACCCTAAACCATAAACCACTACCCCCAGCACCACCCTGCCCCTAGCCCCAGTCCTGTCCCTAACCCCAAACACTACCCTCCACAAACCCCAACACTACCCTAAACCCTAGAGTACACTAACCCTACAACACTACCCTAAACCCTAAAACCCTACACTACACTAACCCCACAACACTACCCTAAACCCTAAAACCCTACACTGCACTAACCCCACAACACTACCCTAAACCCTAAAAGACTACACTACACTAACCCCACAACACTACCCTAAACCGTAAAACACTACCCCATCACCACGCTGCCCCTAGCCCCAGTCCTTTCCCTACTCCCAAACACTACCCTGCACAACCCCCAACACTACTCTACACTACACTAATACAAGTACACAACCCACAACTCTACACTACACTAACACAATACACAACCCTGCACAAAACTACACAGCCCCTGCACGACCCTACACAGCCCCTACACAGCCCCACTTACCTCTTACCACGCGTTGTTCAAATCTTCTCCCCCTTCCGGCTTCCTCCGTTGTGGGCAGGCAGGAGGGCAGTCGCAGAGAGTGGCACCCGGAAAAGCAGCAGCAGACCCCTCACAGGAGCAAATGTTCGCCGTGACGAGGTTCTCCAAGTGCGGCACCCGCCTCCTACGCATGCAGCGTTACTGCGCATGCGATGTAACAGCAGCGTACTAAAAGCAATGCGTTGTTACATCTCATGCATAGAAACGCTTGCGAAGTAACGGCATGCGTAGAAATAGCCGTGCACTAATGGCTGTTCACCTCGCGTATATCTTGGAGTCCACGTTAATAAGGGATATGGGTCTGTAGTTTTTGGGTGATAAGTGGTCTTTGCCTTCCTTGGGGATGACTATAATGTTAGCCTCTGACATGGATTGTGACACCCCCGCATTAGTTGCAGCGTGGTTAAAGACATGTTTCAAAGTTGGTTTCACTTGGCTGAGGGGGGCCTTGTAGAAGGCAGCAGTGAACCCATCTGGTCCGGGGCTTTATTGTCTTTCAGTGATTTGACTGCCAACTCAATTTCGGTGGCATTAATTTCTTGCCCTGGCCTGAGCATCTCCTCTGTGTTTAGCTGCGGTAGGCCCAGTCTATTGAGGTATCCAGAGCATTCCTCTGTATTGAGGTTCTAGTCTTTCTTGTATAGTTCCCGGTAGAACTCTTGGAAGGTTTTAAGGATGTCTTAGGGGCAGATTTATGAAGGCCTTGCGCCGCCGGTGCGTCACTTTTTCCCATGTTAAAAATGACGCACCGGCGGCGCAAGGCCTTCATAAATCTGCCCCTTAGTGTTTTGTGTGGGTTCTGTTATGTGAGTCAGTGATGGAAGAGACGGCGACTTGGCTACATTTGTGTTTCAAGTAGGAGGCCAGTAATTTTCCTGATTTATTGGCCTCACACAGATTAAGGGCTTTGTATTTATTGATCCACAGTCCCGTCCTCTGACTTTACCTCGCAATTGTGAACAAGTTAGAAGACATTAGAGAACCCATCTCTCACACTATCAAGCATACTTACATTGGCAATGGCTGGGACACTCCACGAATGAAGATCGCAAGGGAAAAGGGTGCATTCAAAAGGATGTCACTTCCAAGTCACTGTAAATAAGGGCCAGGTGAGAGGATGTGGTACGCCGGCTAGGTTGCCGACTTTAGTGCTGGAAACCAAGGTTCAGGCCTCGGGGTCGCATCTACATCCTGTGATTCTGGGCAAATCACGTAATCTTCCCGTACCTGAATGTGTCCTTGTGTAACGTAACCGGTGTTCGTGTAAAGTGCTCCAATACCTTCGGGTCGCGTTTGCGCTATATAAATATGCAATAAACAAACAAAATGAGAGCTAGTACAGACTGGCCTAGCCTCCCTCATCAGTATTTGTATTGCTTCTCCTACCTTGTGAGGTTCAATCCTGATAGCTCTATGATTTTTTTAAGGCTTACATCCTTGGACGAGCTAGTAAGCTATTCCCTTTTATTTTTGTTCCATGGGACTATGCATGAGTAGAGGATACACTACAGCTTCCTAAAGTAAAATTCTTTTGTCCTGATTTACAATTTGGCAGAATGGTACTCCATCACAAATGTGATCATTATCCAGTGCGCCTTACGACAAGTACGGTATATCCTACTACCTTCATAATAAGAAGGATGGGATACTAGTCACGTTTTTAAAGGAGCTGAGCTGGCCTTTTCTCAGAGAGCATCAGGGCGAAACTACATTTGGCGACCCCTCCCACACATCCCCTTTAATAGTCTATGTATTGAAAATTTGGGAGGAGAAGGAGGAAGGTGAGGGTCAATTATGAGCACCCAAAAACAAAATGCAAGCAAGTGTGCTAGCAGCCATCAAAAAAGGGCTTAAACACAATTCTTTGTACCCAATTCATAAGAAGACTGCTGCAGGTCAGTGCCCTGGATGTGGGTCATGTATATATATATATATATATTTATATATATATATATATATATATCAAACACAACTTCTTCAAAGAGACAATTAAGCCGCAACTCCAGCCGATTTTTCTTGAAGGTTAATTTATTCTTAAATCCATTTGACACTCGCACAGGCGTTTCGGTAGCTCTGTCTACCTTGTTCACGGTCCGTGAACAAGTTAGACAGAGCTACCAAAACGCGTGGGTCAAGCCTGTACGAGTGTCAAATGGATTTCAGAATAAATTAACCTTCAAGAAAAATCGGCTGGAGTTGCGGCTTAATTGTCTCTTTGAAGACGTTGTGTTTGATTGCCAGCGGTGTGGTTCGACCGCGAAAGCGACGCACCTTCCAGGCAGCGCCGTGAAAATCGGGGACCATCCAGTGTGAATATATATATATATATATATATATATATATATATATATATATATATATATATTCACTGAAAAAAACATAGGTTTGACACCAGTTATAGTTAGCTGGAAATTTTACTGACATAAAACTATTGAAATTCCCACGTTATAGTTAGTTGGACTCACTATAACTTGCGTGCCTGCAAAGCACTGCTGATGACGTCACATTTTACATCACTCATGACATGGTCAGTGACATCACTCATGACATCACTGATGACACCATCCAGTGAATGTGTGTCTTTCTGAAAAATAAATATGTTTTATATATGTATATGTAACGGTCGATGGAAGGATAAATGTTTAAACAAGTTTTTTAATGGATGTTTTTAAAAAAAAAAATTGATTGGTTAACTGGCTTATTAAGTGTATCTTAGTGAATACATATATTAGCGAGTATTGTTTAAATATTTAAATGTTTGTATCAGTGTTTCACTTTGTGTATAAGTGGCTGCATGGGTTGGTGAGTAGCTACATGTGTGTGTATATGGGTTATTAGATTTTTTTAAGTATCAGTATGAGTGTCTGTATGGTTTGGTGGGGGTGTTACTTAGCACATAGATGCATCAATGACTGACTCACTGTTTGTATGTGTTTTGAAGACAGCATATGTGCAGGACTGTATGGGTGGATGAGTGTGCATATGTGTGTGTTAGTGAGTGAATGACTGTCTCACTAGTGTCTTTATCAGTAACTACATATGTTTTAATCTAGTATATGTGAGTATATGTGAGTATTGATGTATATAAGTGAGTATATGTGAGAGTGAGAGATTGAAAGAGTTCTTGTTTAAATAAGTATGTGTTTCTATAAGTGATTGTTTAAGAGAGTAAGTATGTGTAAGTTTCCTTAGAAGTAAGGTGGTAGTGTGTGTATAGCTGTATATGCAAATAAATGGATGTTCAATAGTTGATTTGCATGTGTGATTGTGTGTGTGAGTAACTTTTGGATGACTGTCGGTGTGTAACAGGATGTATAGGTGTTTCACTACATATGATGAGTGAATATATGTATGAGTGACTATATAGAACTGTTGGTGAATGAGTGGATGTGTATATAGATGGTGGTATTACTGAATTGGTTGTTGTAACTGGTATGGGTATCTCTATTTTTTTGAAAATTTTAGTTTCTATTTTTGAATATGTGTTTCAAGGGTTACATTACACTGAAAGGAGGTCTGTCACTCTGTCACAAGGATGGTGTCATCAGTGATGTCATGAGTGATATTATAAAGACAGGAGAAAAGGGTCTTAGGGGAGTTTAACGACCACACCTAGGTTGAACCCCCAATACAATGATTAGAACACAAGAAAACCTAGGGGTCTAGAAAAAGGTACCTTTTGTACACTTAAATCGCAGCGCTGCGATTTAAGTGTACAAAAGGTACCTTTTTCTAGACCCCTAGGTTTTCTTGTGTTCTATGTCATGAGTGATGTCACTGACCATGTCATGAGTGATGTAATATGTGACCTCATCAGCAGTGCATTGCAGGCGCGCAAGTTATAGTGAGTCCAACTAACTATAACGTGGGAATTTCAATGGTTTTATGTCAGTAAAATTTCCAGCTAACTATAACTGGTGTCAAACCTATGGTTTTTTCAGTGAATTTAATAGGTTTTTTAAATGCTATTTCCTAACTATAACTGGTGTGAAACCTATGTTTTTTTTCAGTGAATTTCATAGGTTTTTTAAATGCTAATTCCTAACTATATAAGGCCTGAAACCTATGTTTTTTTCAGTGAATTTCAAAGTTTTTTTTTAATGCTAATTCCTAACTATATAAGACCTGAAAGCCCACCAGGAATCTCCAGTATGCGCCAGGGGACTGCATTGCAGAGAGGTGTAATGAAGCCACGTCCCTTTTTACACCTCCCTGCAACGCAGCCCCCGTGCATGTTTGAAGAGGGGGAACTAATTCCCCTTGCATATTGGGGCCCCTGGGGGCCAACTAGCCCACCTGGAACCTCCAGTATGCGCCAGGGGGCTGCATTGCAGAGGTGTAATGAGGCTATGCCCCTTGTTACACCTCTCTGCAACGCAGCCCCCTGCCGCGTTTGCAGAGGGGGAACTAATTCCCCTTGCATACTGGGGATCCCTGGGGGCCAACTAGCCCACCAGGAGCCTCCAGTATGCGCCAGGGGGCTGCATTGCAGAAAGGTGTAATGAGGCCACACCCTTTTATTACACCTCTCTGCAACGCAGCCCCCGTGCATGTTTGAAGAGGGGGAACTAATTCCCCTTGCATACTAGGGGTCCCTGGGGGCCAACTAGCCCACCTGGAACCTCCAGTATGCACCAGGGGGCTGCATTGCACAGAGGTGTAATGAGGCTATGCCCCTTTTTACACCTCTCTGCAACGCAGGCCACTGGCGCATTTGCAGAGGGGGGACTAATTCCCCTTGCATACTGGGGGTCCCTGGGTCATATCTGCCCAAACACCGATATTCCGAACGATTGAAAATGACTTTTCTTGAGAAACATTTGGATTTGGATTATCATGTCCTATACTTTGGAATTTTTGAAAGACTGACTTTGAGGATGCTATAAATTACTCAAGTCTGCCCGAATTGTGTGGGTAAAATTTGGAAGAAATATCTAGTTATATGACAACAGGATACCGACATAACTTGAAGGAAATAAGAACGCCCTGAAGAAGTTCTGTTGTACAGAACGAAACGTTTCGGCTGGCTGTGGTACATAAACTTAAGGAAAATAAAAGCATTTGAATATACACCAAGATTCAGCGCTTCAATAAGGACTCTAAGTGATATGATTTGATTGGACTTATTGTGCAAGTGGTGCTGTGCCAAACTTTGCAATATTCTCCACTACTCTCTACTACTTACTCTCTCCTACTCCACTACTCTCAAATACTCACTCTCTACTACTCATTCTCTACTACTCTACTACTCTCTCTCTACTACTCACTCCCTACTACTCACTATCTACTACTCTCTACTACTCACTCTCTACTACTCTCTCTCTACTACTCACTCTTTACTACTCACTCTCTACTACTCTCTACTACTCACTCTCTACTTCTCACTCTCTACTACTCTCTACTACTCACTCTCTACTACTCTCTCTCTACTACTAACTCTCTACTACTCACTCTACTACTCAGTCTCTACTACTCTCTACTACTCACTCTCTACTACACTCTCTCTCTACTAGTCTCTACTACTCACTCTACTACTCACTCTCTACTACTCTCTACTATTCTCTCTCTCACTCTCTACTACTCTCTACTACTCACTCTCTACTACTCACTCTCTACTACTCTCTACTACTCACTCTTTACTACTCTCTACTACTCACTCTCTACTGCTCTCTACTACTCACTCTACTACTTACTCTCTACTACTCTCTACTACTCACTCTCTACTACTCACTCTCTACTACTCACTCTACTATTCACTCTACTACTCTCTACTACTCACTCTCTGCTACTCTCTCTACTGCTCTCTACTACTCTCTACTACTCACTCTCTACTCTCTATTACTCACTCTCTACTCTCTACCTCTCTCTACTTCTCTCTCTACTAGTCTCTACCTCTCTACCGCTACCTCTCTACTTCTACCTCTCTACCTCTACACCTCTACCTCTCTACCTCTCTCTACACGCATACATATACACATATATATATGCATATATATGCATATGCATTTATATGTATGTGCATGTATATATATATATATATATATACATACATATATAAACATATATAATCTGTATATCTATATAAATACAAATATAAATGCATGCATACATATACATATATGCATACAGATGCATGTTATTTACATGAAAGTTTAAAAAACACTAATAAAAGCAAAGCTAAAAAGTCACCTCATTACAAACAGAATGGCTTCAACTTAAACGAGGGCGAGATCGATTGCATTTTCAATGCTTGTTTACTTTGGTTCCATCAAGAAGGCATTCAGATGTGTCACACATTTGCCATAAATTCTGAATGTTAGCACTCTAGTTGCTCATTAGATCACTGTAGTAAAGCTACTGCTCACCAGGGAAGTCTGCTGCTGGTATTCAAAGTGCATGTTTCAGTCTGCATGTCAGAATTTCTTTAATGAAATAGAAGAGGATTTGAGAAGTCACTCAATATGATCCCTAATTTTTCTTTCTGAAGCACTAATCATACTTTCTATGGCAAAATGAACCCCCTCATTTTGTTCCTTTTTAAATTAAATGTTTTCAGACTTACCACTTCCTTCCAATCAAGATGGCTTCTGGTGTGCCATACTTTTGTCATAAGTAAGACTGTTAGCGTTCTAGTTGTTCTTTAGAACACTCTGGGACATTCTGTCATTGGGCTATACTTGGGCTATATATGGGTGATATTTGGGCTACATTTAGGCTCTTTTGTCTCTGGTGGCCATCTTGGGAGACTGTATGTCAGAATTTTTTCATGAAATTGAAGAGGATTTGAGAAGTCACTCAAAATGTGCCCTCATTTTTTTTCTGAAGCACTAATCATACTTAGATAGATTTAGAATATACTGTCTTGTGCTCTGTACCAGTCCCCGGCCGGGGAGGTGATCGGGAGAGAATATTAAGACAAAAAGAATCCCATTTCATTTTATCACTCGATACTAGAGCCCGTAATGGTTTAAATCTTACGGAAGATTTGCATGTTTTTTTTGTAATCCACCTAATGTTGGTTTATTCCATTAATTTCCTTATGGAGATTCCCTTCAGTTGTATCTTTAAAGCTGCAATAAGTCACTTTTTATGAATTAAGAGCTTATTTTTGACAAACATATTTGTGACTCTACTTGCGGCTTTTCATTAAGCTTTTAATCATATCAGTATTTGAAAATTGCACTGTGCTTACTCTATCTCCAAGCTGCATTAGGCATCCTTATACCTGTTGCCATTTGTAATGCTATTTTGGTTTTCATTAACTGCTTCCGCTGTTGCTTTGGTAATGTTTTTAATACACGTTTTTGTATAACTCAACACGCTAAACTATGCACTTTATATACACAATTTTTTTTTATTTTCAGGCCATATTTTCATCACATGTTTCAACTCTGCCAATCAACAACTGAATTATTAATTGAATTCTGTCGACCTTGTCAAATTCTGATTCATTTGAAATTTATGATGAAGGACAGCTCCAACTATGGACTAGATAGGGACACTTGTCATTTTCTGCTCTTCATTTACTAACAATGTATTTATTAGACACTTGTCGATTATTTTCTATATTTCTATATATTTACATTGTATATATTATGAATCATATATATATATATATTAAAAAAAATGTTTTTTGTTGTAATGTCTTGGCATTAGGCGATCATTACATAACAAGGTCTATTCAACTACTGGCATTGATTTTTAGCACTGAATATTTGATACTTACTCAATATGGCGATTGTTGTAGTCTGTTTTTTATTTTTATTCAGGCATGTGTCAATTGAAATCACCTGTGTACGACCTATAAATTGGTGTTACAATTCGGGGCGCGTCATGTGAACAAGCTCCTTTGCGGAGCGAAACGCGCCATGGATGACATTATGTCCTTCACTTTCTGTTGTGTGGAATAAATATCCTGCCTTTTCACTCGAAAAAGACTTGCTGCCTTTCTTTGCTTTTTGATGCTGTGATTTTTTAAAGTTATCCGGAAGAGGTCCTTACCTGGCTGTTCTCACCGTGGAACATTGTTATATATACATACATATATATATATTACCTACTGGCGGTCGCCAGTAGGTATATATAGTTAGGATTTTTTCTCTATGGGATTTTTGAAAATTCTCTGTCTAATAACTTTGGCGTTTGTGGACGGAATTGGCTGAAATTTTCAGGAAAATGGAACATTTTGTTTCTGAGCAGCCCCTGAAAATTTGGGGGGGGGTTCGTCAAGAGGGGGCCAAGAAAAAAGGGGGGTCCCAAAACGCGTTTTTCCCATGTTAATTTCCATAGGGCGGTTGGCCTCACTTTTAGCCCGAACGGCTGAATGGATTTGCACAAAACTTGGCAAAATTGTAGGGACTGGTAGCCCGATGTGCCTTTGCTAGGTCTCAATATATGTGCTCCAGTGGATTTTGAGAAATTAACGTTCAAAAAAAGATATATATCTGTAAGCGCGCTCCGGGCAGCGCTCCGGTTCGCGTACTTGACGCGTAACGGAACTTCGCGTAGCGAAGCTGATTGGCTCTCCGGTGTCTGTAAACATTCCAAACAGTCCGTAGCGGCCGCCATCTTGTCTCTCGGTAGGATCGAGAGACAAGAGGAGGCCAAAGCGATGGGGCAAATGACCATAAGGGGGCATAGTAGATCCTCCCTGACCCCCTAGGTTTGATGTAGAGGCTTTAAAAGGGCCCCGTAGGGCAAAAAAAAAAAAAAAAAAAAAATTGTTTTTTTGCGTGGGGAGCGCCCGGTCCGCGAACCGGGAAGCGTTCTGGGAAGCGTACTAAAAGGAAAAAAGAATGATAGACTTTTCTAATATTGTATGTTAATTGATTGTTTGTTTTGTTGATTATTTTTTAATTTCTTTATTTTTAAGCAAATATTTATTATTGTGATTGTGTTTCAAAATTTAATAAAATGTCTAACATTTCACTGTCTGAAATGTCGTTATTTTCATTGAACATAGCTTGTAATGTTTGAGTGTGTAAAATGTCCTCATTTTGAAGGAGGACATCTACTGCTTGCACACATTGCAGTAGTTCTTGGTCCCAAGTTTCATCCATAAATTCTATATAATTTGGATCAATTATTTCTTGGTTGCTCTCTTGCAGGACAATTTGAAATGAAACTTTCTGTTCGCCTTCCATTTTGCCTGAAATTTGGATAAAAAAAAAATATTAGTACAGATAGGGCACTGTTGGGATTAATTTTAGATAGGCAGTTTTTATCAGTGAATTTATCTTTGGGCAGTGTATAGTATCAGAGTGGAAGTAGGAATATAAAAAAGTGTATGTGATTTAACGTAAGTAAATTCATAATTATACAAGAGAAACCTAACTCCATCCATAACTATAACAGAGAAGTCTATCTAAATCTATAACTACTACAGAGGGATAGTATATAACTATCAGAAAAAGATTACCATATTAACTTATAGTGCACAATATACTTCAGTTTTTAAAATAACAACTTACCTTTACAAAGAAGTTGAAGTGATTAGTGAAAATCCAATTGAAATGTACACCAGGAAGTAGTAGTCAAAATGGCTGTGTTCCCTTCTCTTCCTTTAAATATATTCAGGTATATAACGAATCAAATGTCAGGTAAAAAAAGTAGAAAATGAAAGTAACATTTTCATTGGTTGTCAATTCCAACACTTCAGATGTGTTCTGTGAAGTAATTTACCTCACGGTATTTAGAAAGGTCTACAGGCTAAATGGCTAAATGGAATTTCAATCAAATTTGTGAAAATGGTAGGGATTGGTATGTAGTATGAGCTAATCTATATTTGGTGAACGTGTCTCCAGTCGTTTTTCTGTAAATTACTTTCCCACCTTTTTTGATGGAGCGCTTCCCGGGGAGCGCCCCAGTACGCGAACTGGCGAGCGCCCCGGTACGCGAACCTGAAGCGTTACGGGAGTCCACCATTTTGTGTTTCGGTCGAATTAAGATACAAGATGGAGGGCACATAATGTTCAGAATGGGTAGAAGGGGACACGGTAGACGTATTTTGACGCCCTAGGTTTTCTGAGGATGGCTGAGGAGGCCCATATGTGCGAAAAAAAAAACATTTTTTTTTCAAATTTCGCGCGGTTAGCTTCCGGTTCGCGTACCGGGTAGCGCTCCGGGGAGCGTACTTTGTTGAAAACTAGTGAAAAAAGTTAGAGTAAAATAATAATTGTGAGTGATCAGATGTAGGGTAGCTCTGAGAAGAGCTTTTGGGTTTATGGTACATTTAGGTACTTATAAGTAGGTACCAATGCACAGTCTTAAATTCAGAATGAAAACTCTGTTCCCTTCATCTGAGAAGTGAACTCCATCTCCTCTGTAGATATCTTGCATGTAGTAACGCAAGTTATTGTTGTACATGGAGCCCATTCCATGGTCTCTCATGTAAGCTGAAACAGATTTGTTTACATGCTTCCTCGACTTCTCAATTTGTGGACAAAATTGGTTCGACCACCTCCAATTCTGTCTTTGGCATATATTTGAATATACCAAGGCAGTTTGAGGAAAAAGTGCCATTAATTGTTCAAAGGTGTCCTTTAAAAGCATTTCCAAACCTACCCCAGTCAAAGTGCCCAAATCATTACCTCCACAGTGCACAATTAACAGGTCAGGTTTTGGCAAATGCATAAAGGTTTTCACCAATGGTATCAATTGGTGACATTTTAATCCTCTGTGGCCAAACCACTTAATTTCCACATCTTGTAAATTGAGGTTAGGTAAATTTCTGTTCTCAGCATACCTCTGAGCCCAATAGATGTAACTATGTCCAACAATCCAGACAGAAAACATGGTGAGAGAAGGTTCTGCTGCAGTCAGATGAAGTGTGGCAATGAAATGGCAGTTGAAAAAATAAGAGTTTAAAATGAAAAAAACTGTGGAGTTTCTGTGTTAATGAAGCAGTAACAGTGATTGGTGGATTTTGATTGCTGAAAACAGAAAGTTAGGGTGCATGGATGAGTTCTTTGAAAGATGTATTTTGAATGGTCAATAAAAAATCATTAAATGAAAGATTGCACTGGATATGCAGGTGCACTGAGAGTTCAGAGTTCAATTGAAACATTGTTGTGTGAACTTGCAAACAACAGAGGTCTTCCAGGAGGTGGTTGCTATGCAAAAAAGGCAGAGAGGGCAGAGGGGGGAAGGGTTTTGATTTGAAAAAAGTGAGGGAAGAGTTTTGATTGGGTGACATGCGAGATATGTGTGATGAATTACAGCATTTCTGTGCTTTCTATAGCTGCAGCCTCTGGAGTGCATACCCTTTGTTCTGCTGAAGACAAATTGGTGTATTTCTGAGACTGTTTTGAAACTCATAAAGTATTTGCTAAGGTGAGAAAAGATTTATTTAATTTAGATAGAGAATAGTGTGTTTTAAGGAGAAAATTATGAAGAAAGTTGAGTTTTTAAAATGTTGCTTTGTCTCAAGTGTTTTACAAATAGATTATGTTTCTTTGAGAAATTGTAATTGGAGAAAATGTGAAGTATTAGTACTGACAGGGTGTTTTTGTGCATAGGAGCTGTGCAGTGTTTTCAAATTATGACTTGAAAATCGTTTTTGAGGAAAAGGAATGCTTTTAAAATTTATGACAAGGAAATAATGGTGTCTGCTTCTTTATAAGGCATTTGAGTGTCTCTGATGTTATTTTTCCCATTTTAATTTAAGACCTTTCCCCGTGGTGCAAATTCCTTGTAAATATGCTCGCACCTGTGCTTGGCAAATTTAGATTTTGAGTCTTTGAGTTACATAGCCATGTTAAAAGTGACCCAAAAATGCTGCAAAGGCAATCAAAAAACGCTTTCATGTGTCTTAAGGACATTTTCAGTCATTTCCCCATGTGCAGTGTTTTCAAATTATGATTTGAAAATCGTTTTTGAGGAAAAGGAATGCTTTTAAAATTTATGACAAGGAAATAATGGTGTCTGCTTCTTTATAAGGCATTTGAGTGTCTCTGATGTTATTTTTCCCATTTTAATTTAAGACCTTTCCCCGTGGTGCAAATTCCTTGTAAATATGCTCGCACCTGTGCTTGGCAAATTTAGATTTTGAGTCTTTGAGTTACATAGCCATGTTAAAAGTGACCCAAAAATGCTGCAAAGGCAATCAAAAAACGCTTTCATGTGTCTTAAGGACATTTTAAGTCATTTCCCCATGTGCAGTGTTTTCAAATTATGACTTGAAAATCGTTTTTGAGGAAAAGGAATGCTTTTAAAATTTATGACAAGGAAATAATGGTGTCTGCTTCTTTATAAGGCATTTGAGTGTCTCTGATGTTATTTTTCCCATTTTAATTTAAGACCTTTCTCTGTGGGGCAAATTCCTTGTAAATATGCTCGCACCTGTGCTTGGCAAATTTAGATTTTGAGTCTTTGAGTTACATAGCCATGTTAAAAGTGACCCAAAAATGCTGCAAAGGCAATCAAAAAACGCTTTCATGTGTCTTAAGGACATTTTCAGTCATTTCCCCATGTGCAGTGTTTTCAAATTATGACTTGAAAATCGTTTTTGAGGAAAAGGAATGCTTTTAAAATTTATGACGAGGAAATAATGGTGTCTGCTTCTTTATAAGGCATTTGAGTGTCTCTGATGTTATTTTTCCCATTTTAATTTAAGACCCTTCCCCGTGGTGCAAATTCCTTGTAAATATGCTCGCACCTGTGCTTGGCAAATTTAGATTTTGAGTCTTTGAGTTACATAGCCATGTTAAAAGTGACCCAAAAATGCTGAAGAGAAATTAAATGAAGAAGCAGACACCATTATTTCCTAGTCATAAATTTTAAAAGCATTCCTTTTCCTCACAAACGATTTTAATTTCATTTTAAGTCATTTCCCCATGAATGTAGGTATACAATTGATTTATATGTTGTGTTTAAAAACGTTTTTTGAAATCAATTACATTTCTGGATATGTACTGCTAGAGCTTCATGCACCTTAAACAAACCTCTGGATAGGCTACACCTTATCGTCATCCTGAATTAATCATTTAAAATGCTAGGGACAGATTTATGATAGGTGTATGCCTCTTTTGCGCCACTGTGCGTCACTTTTGTGATGCAGTGGCGGTGCAAAAGATTTGCTATGTGGCGACAAAATTACAAATTGATGCATCTAGGCAGATGTGTCATGCTGTAAAAAACCTGTGCCACATGAAACCGATGCAGCAGTGATGCAAAAGATGCACCATGTTGCAAGACAGGCCTCACTTCATCTCCAAGAAGATAAGAAGCTGAGTCTTCTGTAAATGTGAAAATTGTTGTATACACTGCTCAACTTCTGTGTACTCTTTGATATGCTAGACTCCATCTGCACTATGAGGTACCTAAGCAAAGGAAACACAGGTGATGTAATTGTAAAATGAGGAAAAGAAACTCCACATTTTTCAATTACATCACCTGTGTTTCTTAAGTTTACGAATGACATTGTGCAGATGAAGTTAAGGTCTGTCCACGGACACAAAAGAGGTCTGGCCTTTGTTCAAGAGTGAAGTGCACATGACTTACTTCATTGGTAGGCCTTCACATGTATTATCTCCTCTGTATTCTTCAACAAGCGTAAATTTGATCTGCAACCCTGAGTAGGACTCACCTTAAACAAACCTCTGGATAGGCCACACCTTATCGTCATCCTGAATCAATCATTTAACATGTTAGGGACAGATTTATGATAGCCGTGTGCCTCTTTTGCGCTGCTGTGCGTCACTTTTGTGACGCAGCGGTGGTGCAAAAGATTTGCTATGTGGCTACATATTTAAAAATTGATGCATCTAGGCAGATGTGTCATGCTGTAAAGTCCTGTGCCACATGAAACCTGCGTCAGTTTTCATATAGGTGTTTTGTTGCAAGGTATGCATTAATTTGCAAGAAAGCCCTGTAAAACTAACACAGTGAAATTTAGAAGATTTCACTGAGTCAGTTTATAGCATTGCTGAATCAAATGCTTATGCCTGTTTGAAACAGGCATAAGAAGTGATGCACCATGCAATGTGAGGGTTTCTCCTGTGCATTGCAGTAGACATGTCGCGCTTATGACGTGATTCCTGCAATGTGCTGCTTTTGTGGCACAGATGTGTGACGCATCTGTGCTGTTTTTGCTCAATGGTGCTCCACATTGTAAATTCGGCACACTATGGCTGGCAGAGCAGCGGTGCACATTAACTGGTGCATCCGTGGGGATGCGCCATTTAGCATAAATCTGCCCCTGTACATTTAAGTATGAGCAGGGGACACAGAGTCGGTGAGGCTTATCCAAGGTTAAGAAGAGATGAGTCATGTTCACTGAAAACTTGGACATAGGCTTCACTTCCTCAGCATCGCTGGACATGGCTAAATAATAGCTGCAAAATGTTACTCTTGTTGAACAATTTTACTATTATAATCTCTGAGATTTGTCTCTTACTCTGCAACATCTCATTGTTGTTCTCTTTCTTTAAAGATAACGACAACATCAACCATGAGTGACAATCAGCAATCAGTTGATTATGACATTATCATTGAACTTGTAATTGAAACGTCAGTGGAAGTAGATCCCTTGGATGATTTAAATTCTGAGGATGATGAAGAAAATGATGAGGATGCCGATTTGTCAGAATTGTATGATATAGGGTGGGAAGCTGACGTGCTTGAGCCTATGGAACTATAAACATATAAAAATTTATAATAAATGAAAAGTAAAAATGTAAACCGTTTCATTTAAAAATAAAGACACCTTCAAAAACAGGTTATGTGTAGTGTCTTCAATAAAATATTAAAATATGCTCATAAAATTAGATCAGATTCACATATAAAACAGCACAGGTAAAATGAATATGAATTCCATTTCTTTTCTGCTATTTCTGTAATCTAAATTTGCCAAGCACTAAAAAATATTCTATGTAAAAATGTGAAGTAGTGTGTTAAGTTTTTGATGACTGTTATTGATTTACTGTTTGGTAATAGTGGTTAATAACATTTTTTATTATATTTTACCACAGATTCAACTGCAGATCATTTCAAGATTTCAGCATGCCAACCAAGGATAGACTTAGAAAGGCTGCAAAACGTCAAAGACAGCAGGTCCATGAAATAATGCAGCAGTCCTCTACCAAAAAAACTTGTCAAGTCACCAAGAAAGCACCGGGTAAGACCACAAAAACATTCATAAGAAATATTTGTAGTAAAAAAAGTATTACTACAGAAAATGTTTCAGTCCAGAAAAAGAGAAGCAATTTAAACGGAAAGGAAAGGCCAATCAAAAATGTTACTGCTAGAGCAAGAGATAACTCTGTGCATGATAGTAGAAGGAAACAACAGTTTAGGGACATTCGTAAACGAATGTTCCGCAACAGGATAATTGGCAATTTGTTAAAAAATATTAAGAAAGGTCAACAGAAAGTGGTTTTTTATAAGAGAAAAAAAAAAGTTGAGAAAGTTATTGATCAGGCATTTGAAATTAAACGTAAGTTATTTATTTTGATAATCAATAGAATTAGGAAGCTAAACAAGGCAATTTATGATTTCAAAAGAAATAGTAGATGGAAGAGAATAGTTAATCGTAGTAATTTTTGTGAAGTTTTTTCCGGAGAATGGATGCATAGTTCAAGTTGTGAGGCATTTTTTAATGAGGAGAGTTATTTCCAGGATAATGATTTGGTGCATGCAGTTGACACCAGTGGTCGAGCTTATGAAGTGAAAGATGGTTGTCCAGTTGAAAAAGAAAAACTTGTGACAACAGAGACAGAAGAGGTGTTAGGTAATGAGGTTTTAGGAAGACGTCCTAAGGGTCCTGTGTACACCTGGAAGTGTAGTAGTATTTGCAGTGTGCGACAGGATTCCATCAATTTGCTTTGTGATTTTGTACGGACATTTAATAAGAAAAGTTTGAAGCAGAAAATGAAGTTGTTGCAAGAATTAGATCCTTGCAGAGTGAGAGAAGTGACAGGTTTGCATGGTCATTCACTGGCTTGTCTTTCCAGGAGAGTATGCCAGAGTGTTTTTCATCATTTCAGGATGCTAGCAGTGCATCATAATAAAGTGAGGAAATTAGTTAGAATGTTGTATTATGCTAAGAGTCCAGCAATTATGCTTAAACAATTATGCGCTGCTCTTTTGCATGGTTCTGAAATAGATGTGAAGAATATTTGTGAAGAAATTGAGTTTTGTTACTTTGGAAGTAAAGAGGAGAATGTTGAAATTGACCAAGAAGAAGAGGGTAATGTGGAAGATAGTGTACAGGTTTCCAGTACAGATAATTTTCAGAGGGAAATTGCGACGTTTCAGGTGAAATCAAGTGAGAGGCCTAATTTCACTTGTGTGTGTTGTCGACGCACTTATTATAAGAATCAGACTAAGTTAGTGGATTTATATGCAAAAAGTGAAAGGGAAAATAATAGTGAATGGAAGGATTTCACAACATACTTGATGGTAGAAAATTGTTTTGATTTGGGATCGGATCAACGTGTGTGTACTTATTGTTGTAGCAAATTAAATCAAAACCAGATGCCTGCTAGAGCGGTTCATAATAATCTGGAATTGGTTGAGATTCCTTCTGAATTGAAGGATTTAAATACTTATGAATCTATTTTGATTCAAAGTATCCATCCCTTTCAGGCTATTGTAAGAATGGAGCCAAAGACAGGGAAATTGCCTCCATCAGATTTACAGAGAGGATTAAAGGGAAGAGTTGTTTATTTGCCTCTAGATTTGAAGAAAAACATTAACACAATTGGAGTAGAAAAAGTGGAAGAGGACCCCCTGGTTATCTTAGTTAATGGGGTTCCGACAAAGAATAAGAAAATATGGCAAGATTTAGTGGATGTTAGGAAAGTCAAAAAGGCAACATTGTATTTGAAAAAAAAAAATAAGTACTATAAGAATATATATGTTGCAGAAGAGGAAGTAAGTGAGGAAGAGGATAGCGATTTGTGTGCTGGTCAAATTGAGAAAGTAGAACCCTCTACTAGTGAAGAAATATATGAACATTATAGTGTTCATCCTTTGCATTCCAAGGAAGTCATGGGGAATGCTATTGAGTTGTTTCAAATGAAACAAACCAAAGGGAGTCCCATTAGTGTTTGGGAGGAAAGTTTGGAAGCTCGGTGTTTCCCACAGCTTTTTCCAACAGGTCAGGGAGGAAGATATGATGAGCGACCTCATCAAATTCCTGCTTCTGAATACCGGACTTTGCGATTGTATGCAGGAGATGCTAGGTTTCGACAATGTATTCCCTATTTGTTTCATCTCCTGTTTGAAAGCGATCTGTCTGGACTGTCATATGCAGTGAACCACATCTTGAAAAGTGGTATACACATGCAAAACATCTCGGCAAGTGACTTTATGGATAAAGTCAATGTCCAAGACAGTATTTTGGATTCTCACCTGATTAATCTCATGGCGTGTCAGCGTGGTACTAATGAGTACTGGTACCGTCGTCATGGTGATTTAAAATGTATGCTGAGGAACTTAGGAACTCCCACATGGTTCCTCACTCTGAGCTGTGCCGAGTATGGCTGGGAAGACTTACTTGAATTTCTACAAGAGGCAAATGGAAACATCGAAAACATCGAATTCAAGACACCCGGAGAACTGTGTTCTTTGGATCCAGTCAATGTATGCCGGTACTTCAATCATAGATTTGAAGCTATGATGTCTTTCATCATGAATAAGAAGAATCCACCTCTTGGAGAGGTGTTGGATTTCTTCTGGAGAAAGGAGTACCAAGCAAGAGGTGCTCCTCACATACATATGCTGTTGTGGATCAAGGATGCACCTAAATTTGGAACAGATCCAGAAGACTCAGTGATGAGTTTCATACAACAGTATTCTACGTGTGCTGTTCCAAACGCAAAGGAGAAGAAAAGCCTAAGAGAAAAAGTTCTACGTTTCCAAAGCCATCGTTGTGGAAAGTACTGTTGTCGTAAATTCCGAAACAAGGACAAGTTCTACACCAAATGTCGTTTCGGCTTTCCACATTTGAAAGGCAACAACCTAAGCAACTAATGTCTAGAACACATTAATGGTGAATTAAATAAACAGTTGGCTAAAGCTGACTGTGAGACTTGAATATTTTTATTTAACAGTTACACAGTTAATAAATCATTAATATAACACAATCGTAAAGGTTAAAATTTCATACAACAACAAAATTTTCTTTTGTTAAAAATTTTTTATAAAACAAAAACAAATAAAGACACAAGTTAAAAATCTGTTTGTCAATGGTAAATAAGTGGCGAAAAATGGGTCTCTACGCGCGTTTCGGCGGCCAGCGCCTTCTTCCTGGAGTAGCCACACAATTTCTATAAAGTGAAAATACACATAGATTATATATATATAAAATTACATAATAACACAATTTATACAATTAAAAAGGTTTTCAACATTTGGAATTTTAATTTTTACAGCCAGTTAGCCCAGTTTCTGGTTTACAGATTTATAAAACAAAGGTAATTTCCATTGTTCATTTTTATCTCTGTCATTTCCTTACATGATCTGTCTTGGTCCAAAAAGACACATGTCTTAAATCGGAGATTTAAAAGTAGGGTATAGGGCAACATGATAGAGAATGGCATGTTGCGTGTATATAGGATATATTAAAAAATATTTTTGAGGATATCATATTTTAGTAATTTGAGGAGCACTCATTGATGATTTAGACAGTTCATAGCCGCCCAAAAACATGAGAGAGGAGAGAGGAAAAAGGTCTTTTAAGGGCTTGCTATGATGATGTATTGAGAAGTAAACAAATACATGACAGCGCAAGTCTCTTCACTTGCTTTTATATAGACTAAGAAAATAATGCTTTTTAGTTCCCCTGCTATGGTAATGGTTTCTATTATCTTAGTATTTATGTTTGTAGTACTTACTATGAAGATCAATTATGAACACTGGTCAAGACGATTTTCTATTTCTTATGCAATTCTTTTTAGATCAAGTGTTGCAGGAGCTTGGGTAAAAGATCATACTTATTATTAGTTTTTTATTCCAGATGAGAAGGTCAAACGCATGTATTATTTAGAAGTTTTTTACCTGATTCCCAAGAACACAAGTAGGTAATTCCCGCTGGCCGGAGCCCTTTGAGTGAAGCAAAGCTGGATAAGATATGCTAGGTCGGATTCCTCCTCAGATGATTTCTAGATATCTATTTTTGGGGATGGTATAAAGCCGGAATTATATCTATTAGTCTTGTTCTTAATAATGATTCAGTTAAATGTAATTTCTTATACGTGGATAGACTTCGTTTCTAATAATCTTGTTGACTAAACTTTATCTGGTCTTACCTATTGGTTCAAGTACTGTTGTTTTCATTTTCTTAAGCCCAGTCAGTGGTCTATGATGTGATCTGGTGCCAAATGCGATATATTGAGTGGTGTTCTGATGGTCCAAAAAGAAAGGAAGAGGAGGCAAGAATTACATCTATATCTTTATATAGATCAGGTTAAAAAATACCTATGGCTCTTTTAATCTTACCAGTTTCGGCTTTCCACGACCGGTGATTTCTAAAGGAAGAGTAAACAGTTTGATGTCTTCGCTGCGACATAATGTGATGAAGAAATCACCTAAAAACACATACAATTTGAAGAGGAACGAAGAGTCCAAGTACATCAACGACTACAACCTAGTGATTTTGTCCATGTGGAATGCTAACATGGATATACAGTTTGTGGCTGATAACTGTATGGCTGTGGCTCGGTATGTGACATCTTACATCACCAAAAAAGAAAAGACAGAATTGAAGGATATGTGGGAGGACATTTCCCATGAAAAGATCCTCAGTAAGAAGTTGTACAGTTTCAGTCTGAAGATGTTGTCGCATCGAGAAATCGGTGCTTACGAATGTTCTGACCGGTTGTCTTCAGCAAGTCTCTATGCCAAATCTAGGAGTATTGTTTGGGCGAGTCTTGGTCTTGCTGCAACACGTAATCGAGTTCTGAAACCTGTGCGGGAAATTGAGTATTTGGCGGAAAAGGAGCCAAACAGTACCGACATTTTGAAGACCAACATGTTGGATACATATTATCCAAATCGAAGCAGTCACCTTGAGAATGTTTGTCTGTATGAGGTTCTACAAAATTACATATTCAAGAGGAACATCAAAGAAGATACTGAGAAAGGAGTGTATGCTGTAATTGGAAGTGAGGGATGTCTGGTCAAGCAAAGAAAATGCCACTTGGTAAACCATCGAAAATTAAGTGGCGAATCTCCTGAAAAAAAGGAGTTTTTCTATTTAGCACTTTTGCAACTTTTCAAGCCTTGGCGTGTAGAAGAGGAACTGCTTGGAGATTTCCTCTGTTACGAAGACTCTTTCACTGCCGCCAAGGAGACCATAGAATGTCCTGCTTTTCCTAAATATGTAGAAATGTTGAATGCGGAAATCGAGCAGGAAGCAACGATTGCAGCCGAGATTGCCAGAGACAGTTCTCAGGACAGTCAGAGTTCTGCTTCATTGAGTCAGGATCCACTAGGAGGACCTGTTATCGAAAATGAAGCTGCCACTGCCATGAATGAAGTGGAAAGAGCCATGGCACATGCTCAGGAGGATGCAGTTAACTTAGAAGACTTGGAAAGACAACTCAACGTTGAGCAGAGGAAAATATATGACGAAGTTACCAAGCAAATTGATCATGGATTAAGTCATGAGAAGAAAGAGTGCTCATGTACGTCGTTGAAGCCTGTCCGACTGTACGTGAGTGGAGAAGCGGGAACTGGAAAAAGTTTCCTCATTAAAGCAATTTCATGTTATTTGCAGGAAAGGACTGAGTCATCGCTGTCTTGTGTTGTCACCGCTCCAACTGGACTGGCAGCACATAACATTAAAGGGATTACTTTACATCGTTTACTGATGCTGCCAGTGGAGCATGACAACAAATTACAATATCACAAGCTATCTGGAGGTGCTTGTTGTGAAGTTTCAAGAATCTTGAGGAAAATGAAACTTCTTATCATTGACGAAGTAAGCATGGTTTCCAATGTCATGCTTGCCTTTGTACATTTGAGAATGCAAGAAGTTCTCAAAACAGAGTATGATGTGTTATTTGGTGGCAAACACATCATTGTTTTCGGAGATCTTCTGCAGCTGACACCAGTGAAAGGACAACCTGTGTTCAAAATGCTCACGCATGAAGATACCAGGAAGTGCCTAGGGAGCATTGGCAACGTCAATATATGGTTAAACTTCAATTATGCTGAACTGCATGAAAATATGCGTCAGGCGAAGGATGAAGTTTACAAGAATATTCTACAAGATGTTAGAATTGGAAAAGTGACCGAGCATGGGAAAGAAGCTTTACATGCACGATTACTGTCAAATTTATATCCAGAACAAGATGTTGTGCCTGAGAATATTTTTCAGAAAATTACTGAGAAGAAATCTGGAATATGTTTGATGTCAACTCTTGCAGAATGTGCCATCTTCTTTTTTTTTTTTGTTCAAAAACTTTTATTGGAGTAAGCATAGAAAAGTACAAGAATGGGCCTACAACCTCACGGGCCGGCCGCTAATAACAAGACACACTGCATGAAAGAAAAATGCACACCCGCGGGTAGGTACAGCACGAGTACAAAGCATTACTCTACAGATATCACAAAACAAGTCGTATTTTTATTTTATATAAAAAGAAACACAAACACTAAAAGGCGAATGCACGATGATTAAGGTCAGCCCAAAGAACGGAGGGGACGGTTCCACGATCAGGAGAACACACCCAGAGCCCGGAGGCTCCAATCAATTCGGAAGGAGGGGGGGAGGGGAGCAGCGGGGGGAACCGGAGGTATAAAAACCTTATGGAAAGGTTCCGGGAACGCTAGTCTAGGGAGAAAGGACAATCTCAGCAGTGTCTACAAGGGGAGGGGTGCAAATACCCCCACGATAATCATTCCACTGGCCCCAAACCTTCGTCCACGCCCTGGGTCTGCCCCTGGCCACATAAACCGTCTTCTCACGAAACATGGACCAGTCCATGTTGTCCTCCCACTTCGAGACCTCAGGGGGCCTGGAAGCGCCCCATAGTTGCGTGACATCCCGCTTCGCAATCATGTAACCAAGGGTGGCCCATCTGATCTGGGCCACAGAGTAGTCAGAGGGCTGCCACACATTCAACAGACATCGTCGAGGCTCCGGCCGCAGAGCCACATCCGTAACAGCAGTCATCACCTCAAGCACAGCAGTCCAATAAGCAGCTACAACCGGGCACTCCCAGAGGATATGTAAAAAG
This sequence comes from Lissotriton helveticus, assembly GCF_964261635.1. Taxonomy (NCBI): domain Eukaryota; kingdom Metazoa; phylum Chordata; class Amphibia; order Caudata; family Salamandridae; genus Lissotriton; species Lissotriton helveticus. The sequence goes on from NC_136061.1 coordinate 1,781,783,064, forward strand.
GTCGCAGTCAAACCACATCCACGCTTACATAGCCCATCCGAAGAAAAGCCCATCGTAACCAGACGCGGACCAGTGACATAGACTCGATGAAGAATCTTAAGCTGAACCAAGTGGAGACGGGCAGGAATGGCCACCTCCTTGGGAGAAGAGAGTGCTGATTGCCAATCCTCGTCGTCCAGTTCCAACCCATCGCCAACCCAAGCCTCCCGAAGTCGGACCAGTAAGTCCGCCTGATTATTAATCAATTTCTTGTAAATCAGAGAAATAGTACTATCGGGAAGATGTCCATCAAGGACACGGTCCTCGAGGGGGGAAGATTCAGGCAGGGCCTCATCAGGAACCAAGACCGAGGCGAGGGCGTGCCGGACCTGCAGGTAGCGAAAAAATTCCCTACCACTCAAACCATATTCCGCCTGGAGGGCCTGGAACGACTTCACACAACCGTTCGAGTACACGTCACCCACCTTACAGATCCCAATCACATCCCAGCGGTCGAAACCCTTGGTAGACCAGAGTCCGCCCAAACGTTCCGAAGCATAAAGCGGCGTCGCCAACGTCAAACGATCCTCCCACCCCAAACTCACACTCGCAGCCCGCCACACAGTTACTGCAATCTTGGACGGGCCCACAAGATGGCGCCCGGCCGATCGGGAATAAAGCGCTCTAGTAAAGTCCCCACCCGGAAGCTGGAGTCTGTCCATCTCAAATGCAGGATTACGACCCGGGGAAAACATCACGTGATTAATGGCGGACAGCTGGGAAGCCCAGTAATATCGCTTGATATCGGGGAGCGCCATGCCCCCGTCATACCAGGGGATGGTGAGCTTTGCGAGTGCGATACGGGGTCGCCCATCCCATATCAACTGCCGTTGAAGACTCTCAATCTCTTGGAAATAGGTCTTAGGAATAGCGTCATGGGAGTTGTGAAGCGCGTAAAGGAATCGCGGCAAGGACATCATTTTAAACAGGGCAGCCCTGCCCAGCGGAGATAAAGGAAGCTTGCGCCAACGGGCCACATCCAAGCGCAGTCTAAGCAACGGTGGGAGGAGATTACGCTCAAAGCGGAGCGTCGGGTCCAACGTAATAAAAATCCCTAAATACTTGAAACCCGACTGGACCACCTGGATAGGAAGTCTGCTAGGTAAGGGGGGCAAAACCCCGGAAAGAACATATACACAGGACTTGGTCCAGTTAATAACGAGGCCCGAGTTGGCTCCAAAAGAAGCAAGAACGTCAAACAGAACAGACAAAGATTTACGCGGGGAAGTGAGGTATAAAAGGATATCGTCCGCGTAAAGTGAAACGCGGTCCTCAAAGTCCGGAGACCAGCGAATCCCCTTGAGAGACGGTTCCCACCGAAGCCAGGCAGCCAATGGTTCCAAGGCGAGAGCAAACAGTAACGGAGACAAGGGGCATCCCTGACGGGTACCCCTGTCGAGGGTGAAAGGAGCCGAGACCCTACCATTCACCACTACTTGCGCCAGAGGTGCCGCGTACAGTAACTGGACCCAACCAATAAACTCAGGACCAAAACCAAATCTCTCAAGAGCCGCCCAAAGATAAGGCCACTCCACCGTGTCGAAGGCCATGGATGCATCCAACGATGCCAAAATGGCCGGCTCCGTCAGAAGCCCCGCCCTCGCGATCGCGCCGTGAAGACGACGCAGGTTCAGAGCCGTGTTGCGATGTGGGATAAATCCAGATTGATCCGGATGGACCAAGTCACTAATGACCGTCAAGAGACGGGATGCCAGGAGTTTCGCCAATACCTTGGGTTCCACATTTAGTAGGGATATGGGCCTATAGGAGGAACAAAGATCACGTGGTTTACCCTCCTTAGGGATGACAACTATCGTGGCCAGTCTCTGATCATAAGGGAGAATACCCCGTTCCCGGGACTCCAGAAACATGGCGCGGAGATACGGAGCAACCCTATCCGGACGCAACTTGTACAATTCGATTGGCAACCCGTTCGGGCCCAATGCTTTGCCCGAACGGAGGGAACGGATGGCAGTAGCTATCTCATCAACCGTAAAGGGGGAGTCCAACGCCACACGGTCGGAATCAGAAACGATGGGCAGGGCTATATCACGCAACAGGAGGCGAGAGTCAACCACATCCCTCACAGACACAGGGGTATATACCACACGGAAGTACTCGGCAAACCGATCAACTATCCCAATCGGGTCCGTCACACTCACACCACATGCAGACTGAATCACGGGTACCACACGATTAGCTCTCTCCTTCTTATCCAGCCACGCCAGAAATTTACCCGCTTTGTCACCCACATCATACAAACGTCCCTGTTGCTCCCGAAACATCACTTTGGCGGCATCCGTGACCAAGGATTTATAAGCAAATTGTTTCAGACCCAGGGCATGGAGCTTCTCAGGCGTGACACCAGATTCCAAACCCTCCTCCAGGACAGAAATCTCCCCCTCAAGATCAACCACCTCTCTATTCCTCGCTCTCTTAGCCTCAACAATAAGGGAGAGGGCCTGCCCACGAATCACAGTCTTAAAGGCCTCCCACAGGGACACAGCAGATGAAACCGACCCCTCGTTATCCAGAAAATACGAGTCCAAGGACTTAAGCAAAAGGGTGCGGGTCCCGGGGGAGGTAAGGTACCATGGATTAATGGGAGCCACCCTGCCCACTGCTTCCACCCCAACCTCAAAACGAAGCCAGAGCGGAGAGTGGTCAGAGATACCCCATGGCATGTGCACAACCTCACGCACCGCCGGGGACTGATGCGCAGGCATCAGGAAATAATCCAGCCGGGACAGACTCCCATGGGCACCGGAGTGAAAGGTGTACTGAAGCTGCGTAGGATGCAAAAGCCTCCAGCAATCCACCAGGCCGAAGGTATCCAAAAAGCCACCCAACCACTGCTGAGCCGCCGGGGTATCCCTAGGGGGGTGGCGATCATGAAGGCCAGAGACTACCGAATTAAAATCACCGGCCAGAAAGAGGGTACTATCAGGAAGGTCCAACAAGACACGGCCCAAATCTGAAAAGGTGGAAGTCTGCAAGCCGGGGGGTACATAAACAGTTAATAAGGAGAGGATACGGCCTTCATAACGACCCACAAGGACAGCAAACCGCCCCCGGTCATCCTGAATAACATCATCAATAGCCAGGGGGAGGGAAGCCCGAATAAGGATACCCACGCCCCTGGAACCCGAGGTAAACCCCGAATGTGCTACGAGGCGATAGCCCCACCTATTCATTGCATGACAAACATTGCCTATCAAATGAGTCTCCTGCAGGAAAACAATGTCAGGAGATAAACGTCGTATACATTTCAACACCACACTTCGTTTGATACGATCACCCAGACCGTTAACGTTCCACGAAACAAATCGCAACCCGCTACCCCCCATCCCACCCAACAAAGCCCAAACCCTCCATCAATGAGCATGACTACAAAAAGCAATTCAAATACAGAATAAAGTCGCCTTGAACACAGAACACACAAACAACGAACTTCCCAACCACCCACCCCCCAAATAACAAGTAAACACCCCCCACCCTGCACCCCTGCAAAAAGCTAAAAAGCCACCCCAACCTGCAGTGTGCCTGTCGCCCAAGAACCCCTATTCTACACAAAGACCCCGGAGGAGGAAAGGCTCCGTCCCACCCGCCCCCCGATCAAACCAATAACGAGAAGAAGACAATACATCAAAACACAAATGAGGTAGAGGAACATAGGCTTACATCCCTGGAACAGTCATACAAAACAAGGCATCCGTCATAAACGAAACGTTCAGCTCTCAACACCACCTTCAGCACCGCCCAGGTGGGCTTCGGTCTCAGTCTCAGGAGGTCGATTAGGCAGGGAGTCCAGCCAGTCATTCACAGCATCTGGCCGATCAAAAAAGAAAGTTCGATCATTATACTCCACCCTCAGCCTGGTCGGAAAGAGCATGGCGTAACGCATCCCCAAGTCCCTGAGACGTTTCTTGGCACCACGAAATCCCATACGTTGCTTCTGGACCTGTTGGGAAAAGTCCGGATAAAAGTTCACCGTGGCATTTTCAAAGGCTACCGGGCCCTTCACCCGCGAGGCCTGCAGGATAGCGTCCCGATCTCTGTAGTGGAAAAGCTTTGCAACAATAGGTCTCGGCGGGGCGCCTGGCTTGCCCTGGCCTCCCGGAACACGATGTGCGCGCTCCACTGTGAAAAACTTACTAAGGCCAGACGGAGAAAGGTGATTCTGGATAAGGTCTTCAACCAGGAGATCAACCGAGTGGGGTTCTGGATTCTCCGGCACACCAACCACGCGAACATTACAGCGACGTGCCCTGTTCTCGAAATCCTCCAAGTGCCGGGTCATGAATTCGTTCACCCTACGGAGATTGCCAATCTCCGTCTGAATATCAGAGACGTCCGTCGTGAGGCTGGAAGATTTGATATCCAACGACTTCACCTTTTCGTTTGTCTTGGAGAGATCGGCTCGAATCAAGTTCACCTCAATCGCCACAGTGTCAAGTTTGTGGGCCAAAGTTTCGTACTGTTGGCCTATGGATTCCCTCATGCCAGAAATGGCGCCCATGATGTCCTGCAAGGAGGGCTCCGGCGACGCATCCATTACTTGGTCAGACGCAGTAGGACCGGGCAGGGCAGCTCCGGGGGACCCCTTAGAGTGGGTATAACGATCCATAACATTAGATTGAACCGGACCCCCGCGCAGAGGTGTCTTCGTCTTACGCGTCTCTCGGTCCCCTCTGCCCGCCATTTTGAAGATGCGTCACGAGTAATGTCACCAGGGTCGACGGACCGGGCACCAGAAATGGAGGCCCCGGGACCAAAGGACTACAAGAGGGGTATCACCAGGATAGAAGCAGCCCACTCCAGAAACAGTGTAGCCAAGGGCCAGACGACCTACGTGTGTCCCGGCCGCAGCTCTGGCCCAACCCTCTCACCAATGTCCCAGTCCGAGGCAGAAACGAAACCGAAACTTAAGAGGGGGACCCACAAGACCGATCCCCCTGCCGTTGTTGTTCAACTCCAAGACGGCCACCGAACCTCACCCAGTCCCGGGCGCACTTCGAGGGCGGAGCCCAAAAGTTCAATCGAACATAATTCAGGCACCCGACGTCCAAATCAGTTTCTGAAAGGTCCAGGTAGATCAGCCCAACGTCCTCTATATGAATCCTCGCAAAAATCAGGATTAAAGCAGGATATTATGCCGGGAGCGGCGGGGGTCCGGGGAGCGCTGTGCTCACGCGGCCATCTCGGATGCCCGCTAGGCTCCTCCTCGAATGTGCCATCTTCAACAACAAAATGTTGCATTTAGAAAACCAAGAGATTGTGAAACTGGAAGCTATTGCCAGAGTAGAGCATATGGGATCAACAATTATTTTGTCTGAGAATTTGAAAACAAAATTGGATTCATTAGAGAAGACTATATCTAAAACTGCAGGTTTTGAAAAGACTCTGAATGTGTGCTTAAACTGCCGTATAATTTTAAGAAGGAATTTACATGTTGAAAGAGGTCTGGTAAATGGATCAATGGGTAATGTTGTTGATTTTGTGAAATACAGAAATAGAGATGGAATTGAATTTTTAAAAATTTAATTTGATGGCATTGAGGAAGTACAGCTAATTGGTCGTTGTTCTGCTAGATTTTTGCTTGTAAAAGACTTATATGTTCGCCGTAAGCAGTTTCCTGTTTGCTTGGCAATTTGCGGTGACAATCCATAAATCGCAAGGTTTAAGTGTAGACAGTGCATTGGTGAATATTGGCAGTTCTGTGTTCAAGGAGGGTATGGCATATGTGGCATTGTCACGAGTTAGAACTTTATCGGGATTGTACTTGATTGAGTGTGATGTCACAAACATTTGTGCAGATCTAGATTGTGTTAAGGAATACAATAGGTTAAGAAGAGAGTATGCGCCACATTTGCCTCAATATCCTTTGTTTGAGAAACGTGTGGTAGGCCGGAAACGAAGAAATGTGACCAATACAAGGGAGGTTGTAGCAAAAAGACGAAAAGTCGATGAACCTGAAATTATAAGCAGAAACAAAAAGGATTCTGTTGAAGATGTTGTTGGTTTTCAATTTGAAAACAGTTCTGGTGTCAACTGCTATGCTAATGTAGTGGTTAATGTTTTGTTTTCTCTAGAAAATGTAAAAGAAGAGATTGTGGTCAATTCTGATCAAAGATTTTGCAGTTTGTTAAATTCTGTGTTAGAGAAATGTAGCACTGAGAGAACAAAAATAGAAAGTGTGTCTGAAATTCGAAATCTGTTAGACAGATGTTCAGGTCAAACACAATTCTCTCAAAATATTCAGCAAGATTGTCAGGAGTTTTTAATGTATATACTTGATGTATTGCATGCTGAAGGTGTAGATGTAGATCACCTGTTTGGGCTTTCTTATCAATGGCAGCATGACTGCGAGAACTGTAGGGTATCAAGTACTACTAGTGTAGACTCAGAAAGATTTATATATTTAACTTTGCCAGACAGTAAATCAGTCTCTTTTAATAAGCTAGTAAAAGCAGCTGATCACAACATGGAGTGTAGCCAATGTAAATCTGAAATGATGTCAACATTATTTATACGAACATATGGCCAGTATGTCATTTTAATGTTCCAACGATGTAGGCCTGATGGAACAAAATTGACAACTTTAATTAAAAATTTTGTGGCTTCACAGTTGTCAATATCAGGAAGGACTTTTGTAACTGCAGCAATTATATATCATGACGGTCCTTCAATAACATCAGGACATTACACAGCTTATTTAAAGTCTAGAAATGGCTGGTCATTCTGCAACGATTCTGTTTTAATTTTCAAAAAAAAATTGCCGTATGACCTTAAAAATTCTTACCTGGTGTTTTTAAAACCAAAATTTTAGGGAAAGAATCTCGGGATGTGCTCTGAGGAATTTCAAGAAGTTCTAATGGCTCCTACACGATTTGGCCTTGAGGATAAGTGTAGTACAGAGACATAACTTCTTACCATAATACTGGACGTCATGGAAAAATAACTGCACTTTGAATGAGTTCAGAAAAACGATTTCTTTTTATAAGCTAATTCAAGCAGCCAATCAAAACATGGAGTAGATGGAATGTAAGTCTGCAATGCTGTCTACTGTTTTATATTGCTTTGTGATTAAAAGTGATGTAGAGAATTAAATAATTGTAGTAGTCATAGAGGTAGTGTAAGTCTGCTTCATAGTAAGCAGTATCAGTGTCATAGGAAATGTAGAACATGAGTGAGCAAGAAGGGTAAGATATTAGTAGTCCAGGATTGTGAAAATGATCTTCAACATTTTAATTCTGAAAGTTGCGGAAATATAAAATGACGGGATTGGCTTACAAGAATTCCAAGAGTTATAAATGGCTCTTACATGATTTGGCCTTGTGGAAACGTGTGGTAGAGAGCGAGAAGTCATTTATTGTATGTAACATATTTTTCAAAACGATGGAGGTTTTCTTTCAGAAAGTGGCGGGCTGAAAGTAATAACAGCACAACAGAGTGTAAGCTGTTCATAGGACATCCTTCGACGTCATGGAAAGTAAGTTAACTTTAAGGAGTTCTGAATTCTGATTTGTTATGTTGTACGGGTTTTTTAAACACAATCATTTTGATTGTGTTTTTTTTTCCCCGCTGTTATATGATGAATACCTTCAAGTCACTGTTTTTAGTGAAATTTGATACATTCTGAGAACAGCAAAAATAAACCATTTAACATGTATAATTAATTCTGTACTGTTTGCATTTATGATGTACATTTAGAACTGTGTAGGAGGCATGGACGAGAGGCTTCTGTAAGTGTCAAAGTTGTTGCATACAGTGCTCACATTCTACGTAGTCTTTCATATGATAGACTACATTCCCACAATGAGATACTTAAGCAAAGGAAACACAGGTGATATGATTGTGGAATGAGCAAAAAAAATTGCACGTTTTTCAATTATATTACCTGTGTTTCCTAACATTACACATCACATTGTGTAGATGAGGTTTAGGCCTGTTCCAGGAGACAGAGGAGGTCTGACATTTGTTCAACAGTGCAGTGGACATGACTCACTTCGTTGGTAGGTCTGCACATGTATTATCTCCTGTGTATTCTTCAACAAACCTAAATTTCATCTGCAACCCTGAGTAGGACTTACCTGAAACAAATCTGTGGATAGGTTACACCTTATCGGCATCTTGAAACAATCATTTAAAATGTTAGGATCAGATTTATGATGGCCGTGCGCCTCTTTTGCGCCGCTGTGGGTCAGTTTTGTGTAAAAGATGCACCATGTTGCAAGATAGGTTTCAGTTCATCTCCAGCAAGATACCATCAGTTTGAAATGTATATAATTAGCACTGTGTAGGGGGCATGCAGAAGCTGAAGCTTTTGTAAGTGTCAAAGTTGTTGCATGCAGTGTGCATTTCTGGGTACTGTTTCATATGCTGGACTACATCTGCACTATGAGATACCTAAGCAAAGGCAACACAGGTGATGTGATTGTGAAATGAGGAAAAGAAACTCCACATTTTTCAATTACATCACCTGTGTTTCCTAAGTTTACGAATGACATTGTGTAGATGAAGTTTAGGTCTGTCCACGGACACAGAAGAGGTCTGGCCTTTGTTCAAGAGTGAAGTGGACATGACTTACTTCATTGGTAGGCCTTCACATGTATTATCTCCTCTATACTCTTCAACAATCCTAAATTTCATCTGCAACCCTGAGTAGGACTTACCTGAAACAAATCTGTGGATAGGTTACACCTTATCAGCATATAAAAACAATTATTTAAAATGTTAAGGGCAGTTTTATGAAGGCTGTGTGCCTCTTTTGTCACTTTTGTGTAAAAGATGCACCATGTTGCAAGATAGGCCTCAGTTCATTTCCAGCAAGATACCGTCAGTTTAAAATGTATATAATTCGGACTGTGTAGGGGGTATGGAGAAGCTGAGGCTTCAGTAAGTGTCAAAGTTGTTGCATGCAGTGCGTACTCTTTCATATGCTGGACTACATCTGTACAATGAGATACCTAACCAAAGGAAACACAAGTGATGTGATTGTGAAATGATCAAAAGAAATTGCACGTTTTTCAAATACATTACCTGTGTTTCCTAACATTACGAATCACATTGTGCAGATGAAGTTTAGGCCTGTCCAGGGAAACAGAGGAAGTCTGAACTTTATTGGTTGGCCTGCACATGTATTATCTCCTCTGTACTCTTGAACAAGTCTAAATTTGATCTGCAACCCTGAGTAGGCCTCACCTGAAACAAACGTCTGGATAGGACACACCTTATTGCCATCCTGAAACAATCATTTAAAATGTTAGGAACAGTTTTATGATGATTGTGCACCTCTTTTGCGCTGCCATTGCGTCACTTTTGTGAGACAACAGCAGTGCAAAAGATGCACCATGTTCCAAGATAGGCCTCACTTCATCTGCATCAAGATACTGTTAGTTTAAAATGTATATCTTTAGGACTGTGTAGGGGGCCTGGAGAAGCAGAAGCTTCTGTAAGTGTCAAAGTTGTTGAAAAACTGTTTGTCCTTCAATCTTTTCCCTTGTCTTTTCTAATTTTTAAATACATGTTTTAATATTTTTCAAATGTTTGTTATCTCTTTCACAGATTGAAAGTATAAAAATTACAAGTGAGTAAGTTAACGACAATTATAAGGTAAATGTTTTGTACTCTTTTCGTTACATTTCTATCACATTCACCTACTATTAGTTCCACAGCTTCATTTCTTTAACCCTCAGTTTGCTGCCTTTGCTACTTCCCTCATTCCTTTCTCTATTACCTACTTACTCTACTCCTTCCACTCCTTTTCTCAGTCCCTCTCTTCTCATAGTTCCTCACTCTTGTTCACTCACTCCGTCTCTATTACTCTTAGTGTCTTTGACTGATCACTCTTTCAGTACTTGTTCATTATGCTTTTTCTGTGTAGTTGAAGCACACTAAGGGGCATATTATGAACACAGCCAATAAAATTATTGCTGTTTTTATCGGCAGAAAACTGCTGCAAAAGTGGTTTTAGCGGCAGTTTTCTGCCGCAAAAGCGGCTTAAGCGACACATTTCTGCCGATAAAAGCTGCAAAACTTTTATTGCCTATGTTGATAATATGGCCCTATGTTATTTACATTTCTTTGCTGTTTCAATTATTCTTTTTCTGTTACTTCTTCTTTTCTGCTTTCTGTTTTTTCTCTCTGTTATTCCACATGTTTTAATCTTATTTTGAACATTCACTCATATTCTCTAAGAAACTCTTCTTTGTTATTGTTCTACTCTCTTTTTTTTCTTTCACTTCCTTATCTATTTTGTTTTTCACAATTATATCCTCTTCCCTCTTTTCTTAGGTAAATAAATCTATTAAACAGTATCTCTGGTTTAGACCCTATAGCTGTCTTTGTTTTAACATTACTCTCTGTTTACTTCCCTTATACTTACTCTTCTTTTTTTGTTTTTAATTTTTTTTGGGTTCGCTCCCGGTTTGCGTACCGGTGAGCGAACCAGGAAGCGAACCAAAAGAAATACAGCTTGCCAGAGTGCTAAACATTCTAGCAATTTTTTTTGAAAGGGGAGGTAGTTCTGAAAAGAACTTTTTTTTAAATGTTTTTGTTGTTTTATATTTTTTTTATTTTTCTGAACATTTTTTGTTTTTTTTGTATTTTTTGAACAGTTTTATGTTTTTTTTGTTTTTTTGGGAGGGGAAACAACAAAAAACAGGCATTGGAAAGGGCTCAAGAGGAGCAAAAAATTTTTTACTTTCTGGGGCGTTTAGAGCACTTGTGATTTTCATAAGCTCGGTTGATTAAGGTAATGCTCATATTGCCACATGAGAGTAATGCACCGCAATACAAACAGGTAAACTTCATGTGGACAAAGTTGTCCTGAATGTTTGGCACGGTTTCCCGTGCCTCTGGTCCTGTCAAATATACCTGTGTTGATGTCGTGGCCACAGGAGTTGATGGGTTGTCCTGCAGGTCACGCATCTCTGCCCGGCTGTAGTTTAATGGATGCCACCTGCTCATGTGACGATGCATGGTGTAGTTGCCGAAGCTATACTTTTTTAAGGTGCCTCTAGATAAGGCCTCTTTACATATGAGGCACGTCACATATCTAGCATTAACTTTCTTCTGCCCTTCAGGGATTGAAAAAAACTGCCAAATAAAACTGGTTTTACGATGAGAAACCCGGGGCTCCTCTTGTAAAAACTGTGGTCCTTCTGTCTCCTCTTCCTCTTGTTCATCCTCTTCCTCCTCTGTGTTGCTGATGAACTGTGGAGGTGGTCCTCTCTTCCCATGAGGAGGTGATGGTGGTGGTGGGGGTCCACCAGCTGAAGCTACCAATGAAGCCATTGCTCAAATATCAAAAAAGGTCTTCCTCTCACAAAGATGAAAGTCAGAGTGAGGAAAGAAGGAGGGGTTTTCATCATTTGGGAAAAACAATAGTTCTAAACCAATGAAAAGTGTTATTTTTAGGTCACCTGACCTAGCCTTACATCATTATGAAACCAAAAGTGAAATGAACCAATGAAAAGTTTTATTAACAAGTCACATGACCTGTTACGCTTATGTTACGCGCTGCGGAACGCGCCCAGGATCGCTTCCGGGTCGCTGCGCTTCGCGCCTCGGTTCGCGCTCCGGAGTACTTCCGGGTGCGCTAACGCGGCGCGTCATAAGACGCATTACGCGGCAACGCGATACGTCGCGCTTTCGTGACGCGCCCCGGATCGCTTCCGGGGAGCTGCGCTTCGCGTCTCAGTTCGCGTACCGGAGCACTTCCGGGTGCGCTAACGCGGCGCGTCATAAGACGCATTACGCGACAACGTGATACGTCGCGCTTCCGCGACGCGTCACGATGTTGATTTCTAACGCGGCAGTTGCGCAAACGAAACGTTTACCGGTTCGCGGCACCACATTGAGCTAACGGGAAGCTTCCCGGTTCGCGAACCGGGAGCGAACAAAAAAAAATAATAATAAAAAAAATTGTTAATAAACATATAAAATATATTTTTTGATTTAAAGAAGAATACATTTTACAGCTATAGATATTAGCTTTTAAAAAACCAATGAAATTCACTGAAAAAACCATAGGTTATAGACCATATATAGTTAGGAATTAGCATTTACAAAACCTTGAAAATTCACTGAAAAAACCATAGGTTATAGACCATATATAGTTAGGAATTAGCATTTAAAAAACCTTATTTTACTCACACAAAACCATTGAAATTCCATATATAGTTAGTTGTACTAACTATATATCGCGCACCCGCAATCCACTGCTGATCATGTCACATATTACATCATTCATGACATGGTCAGTGACATCACTGATGACATCACTGATGACATCTCAAATGACATCACTGATGACATCACTGATGACATCTCAAATGACATCACTGATAACATCACTGATGACAACATCCAGTGACTGTATGTTTCTGTAAAGTTAAAATATGTCTTACATATTGAAGAATGAGTGGATGTAGAAGTGTCTGGATGAAGGATTTAGTAGGTGCATGACTGACTGTATGAGTGAGTGAATAAATGTGTGTCACTGAGTGCATGGGTTAGTGACTAAACTGTCTTAATTTGTGCATCATTATGTCTGTTGTTCTGTAAACTGCTGCATGTGTTGATCAGTAGCTATATGAGTAACTATATGGGTTATTGATTGGTTGCCCAAGTATTTGTATGGGAGACTGAGTGTGTGTGTGGCTGGCTGGGAGATGTGTGACTCTGTGCAGATCAATGTGTTCTTGTATCAATGATTCTATAAGAGAGTATGTATGTGTTAGTATATGTTTGAAAATGTAAGGTACTCTATGTTTAACTGTATAGATTAGAAAATGGAAGTGTGATTGATTCTTTACAGGACTGACTAGGTGTGTGAGTAACTCCATGGATGAGTGGCAGAGTGTGAGTGTCTGTATAGGTGTATGAGTGCATATGATAGTGTTGTAAAGATGAGTGATTGTATGTATGAATGATTGTATGGGTGAATGAGTGAATGTATGTGTAGACGTAGGAATCAGTGAGTGCGTATGTAGTAACTAGTATTGGTGTGTCAATTGTTTAAAAAATTATATTCTGTATTTAACACTGGGTGTAACAGAGGTTATATTAAAGTGTGAGGAGATGCATTGTATTGTCACATGAATGATATCATCAGTGATGTGACCATTGATGTCAAATGAGATGTCATCAGTGATGTCATCAGTGATGTCATTTGAGATGTCATCAGTGATGTCATTTGAGATGTTATCAGTGATGTCATTTGAGATGTCATCAGTGATGTCATCAGTGATGTCATTTGAGATGTCATCAGTGATGTCATCAGTGATGTCATTTGAGATGTCATCAGTGATGTCATCAGTGATGTCACTGACCATGTCATGAATGATGTAATATGTGACATGATCAGCAGTGGATTGCGGGTGCGCGATATATAGTTAGTATAACTAACTATATATGGAATTTCAATGGTTTTGTGTGAGTAAAATAAGGTTTTTTAAATGCTAATTCCTAACTATATATGGTCTATAACCTATGGTTTTTTCAGTGAATTTTCAAGGTTTTGTAAATGCTAATTCCTAACTATACATGGTCTATAACCTATGGTTTTTTCAGTGAATATATATATATATATATATATATATATATATATATATATATATATATATATATATATATATATATATATGTGCGCTCGCGTGTAAGGACACGGTCACACTCGCGGGGAGAAACTTGAACTCGCCTTTCTTGCCACAGCGTGCTTGAATAGCTGAGGAGCTCAAGAGAAAGTGATTCAATCCCATTTCGCCGTGGAATTCCTGACGCGTTTCGAAGGCTCCCGCCTTCTCTTCAGAGGATTTGGCGAACTGATGATGGGAATGCAGGTACCAGCCCTGATACTGATCATGGCACGCCCCTGATGGGCAGTCCAAATGTCCCAGTGCCTGCTGGGACTGGTAGTCCTGTTTAGTCTTGGCGCCCCATGTGTGGATCGAGGCGGACGAGTGGTCTCCCCTCGCCAACCAAGCGACCTCACGATATCGGAGTAGCAGACGGATGTATGCCCGTCTAACTAGCAAGCTGGATGCTTGCCCTAGTCGGCTCCTACCTTGAGGCTGCTTGGCGGTGCTCAGCGTGTATGCAGGGGCTCTGCTCGCTCGTTACCATCATGGCGCTGCTGCACTCTTCTGGCGGGTGCGGTAAAAGGATGGTGATGGTTCCATCCACATATGTGCGCTCGCGTGTAAGGACACGGTCACACTCGCGGGGAGAAACTTGAACTCGCCTTTCTTGCCACAGCGTGCTTGAATAGCTGAGGAGCTCAAGAGAAAGTGATTCAATCCCATTTCGCCGTGGAATTCCTGACGCGTTTCGAAGGCTCCCGCCTTCTCTTCAGAGGATTTGGCGAACTGATGATGGGAATGCAGGTACCAGACCTGATACTGATCATGGCACGCCCCTGATGGGCAGTCCAAATGTCCCAGTGCCTGCTGGGACTGGTAGTCCTGTTTAGTCTTGGCGCCCCATGTGTGGATCGAGGCGGACGAGTGGTCTCCCCTCGCCAACCAAGCGACCTCACGATATCGGAGTAGCAGACGGATGTATGCCCGTCAAACTAGCAAGCTGGATGCTTGCCCTAGTCGGCTCCTACCTTGAGGCTGCTTGGCGGTGCTCAGCGTGTATGCAGGGGCTCTGCTCGCTCGTTACCATCATGGCGCTGCTGCACTCTTCTGGCGGGTGCGGTAAAAGGATGGTGATGGTTCCATCCACATATGTGCGCTCGCGTGTAAGGACACGGTCACACTCGCGGGGAGAAACTTGAACTCGCCTTTCTTGCCACAGCGTGCTTGAATAGCTGAGGAGCTCAAGAGAAAGTGATTCAATCCCATTTCGCCGTGGAATTCCTGACGCGTTTCGAAGGCTCCCGCCTTCTCTTCAGAGGATTTGGCGAACTGATGATGGGAATGCAGGTACCAGCCCTGATACTGATCATGGCACGCCCCTGATGGGCAGTCCAAATGTCCCAGTGCCTGCTGGGACTGGTAGTCCTGTTTAGTCTTGGCGCCCCATGTGTGGATCGAGGCGGACGAGTGGTCTCCCCTCGCCAACCAAGCGACCTCACGATATCGGAGTAGCAGACGGATGTATGCCCGTCAAACTAGCAAGCTGGATGCTTGCCCTAGTCGGCTCCTACCTTGAGGCTGCTTGGCGGTGCTCAGCGTGTATGCAGGGGCTCTGCTCGCTCGTTACCATCATGGCGCTGCTGCACTCTTCTGGCGGGTGCGGTAAAAGGATGGTGATGGTTCCATCCACATATGTGCGCTCGCGTGTAAGGACACGGTCACACTCGCGGGGAGAAACTTGAACTCGCCTTTCTTGCCACAGCGTGCTTGAATAGCTGAGGAGCTCAAGAGAAAGTGATTCAATCCCATTTCGCCGTGGAATTCCTGACGCGTTTCGAAGGCTCCCGCCTTCTCTTCAGAGGATTTGGCGAACTGATGATGGGAATGCAGGTACCAGCCCTGATACTGATCATGGCACGCCCCTGATGGGCAGTCCAAATGTCCCAGTGCCTGCTGGGACTGGTAGTCCTGTTTAGTCTTGGCGCCCCATGTGTGGATCGAGGCGGACGAGTGGTCTCCCCTCGCCAACCAAGCGACCTCACGATATCGGAGTAGCAGACGGATGTATGCCCGTCAAACTAGCAAGCTGGATGCTTGCCCTAGTCGGCTCCTACCTTGAGGCTGCTTGGCGGTGCTCAGCGTGTATGCAGGGGCTCTGCTCGCTCGTTACCATCATGGCGCTGCTGCACTCTTCTGGCGGGTGCGGTAAAAGGATGGTGATGGTTCCATCCACATATGTGCGCTCGCGTGTAAGGACACGGTCACACTCGCGGGGAGAAACTTGAACTCGCCTTTCTTGCCACAGCGTGCTTGAATAGCTGAGGAGCTCAAGAGAAAGTGATTCAATCCCATTTCGCCGTGGAATTCCTGACACGTTTCGAAGGCTCCCGCCTTCTCTTCAGAGGATTTGGCGAACTGATGATGGGAATGCAGGTACCAGCCCTGATACTGATCATGGCACGCCCCTGATGGGCAGTCCAAATGTCCCAGTGCCTGCTGGGACTGGTAGTCCTGTTTAGTCTTGGCGCCCCATGTGTGGATCGAGGCGGACGAGTGGTCTCCCCTCGCCAACCAAGCGACCTCACGATATCGGAGTAGCAGACGGATGTATGCCCGTCAAACTAGCAAGCTGGATGCTTGCCCTAGTCGGCTCCTACCTTGAGGCTGCTTGGCGGTGCTCAGCGTGTATGCAGGGGCTCTGCTCGCTCGTTACCATCATGGCGCTGCTGCACTCTTCTGGCGGGTGCGGTAAAAGGATGGTGATGGTTCCATCCACATATGTGCGCTCGCGTGTAAGGACACGGTCACACTCGCGGGGAGAAACTTGAACTCGCCTTTCTTGCCACAGCGTGCTTGAATAGCTGAGGAGCTCAAGAGAAAGTGATTCAATCCCATTTCGCCGTGGAATTCCTGACGCGTTTTGATGGCTCCCGCCTTCTCTTCAGAGGATTTGGCGAACTGATGATGGGAATGCAGGTACCAGCCCTGATACTGATCATGGCACGCCCCTGATGGGCAGTCCAAATGTCCCAGTGCCTGCTGGGACTGGTAGTCCTGTTTAGTCTTGGCGCCCCATGTGTGGATCGAGGCGGACGAGTGGTCTCCCCTCGCCAACCAAGCGACCTCACGATATCGGAGTAGCAGACGGATGTATGCCCGTCAAACTAGCAAGCTGGATGCTTGCCCTAGTCGGCTCCTACCTTGAGGCTGCTTGGCGGTGCTCAGCGTGTATGCAGGGGCTCTGCTCGCTCGTTACCATCATGGCGCTGCTGCACTCTTCTGGCGGGTGCGGTAAAAGGATGGTGATGGTTCCATCCACATATGTGGATGGAACCTACTGGCGGTCGCCAGTAGGTATATATAGTTAGGATTTTTTCTCTATGTGATTTATGAAAATTCTATGTCTAATAACTTTGGCGTTTGTGGACGGAATTGGCTGAAATTTTCAGGAAAATGGAACATATTGTATCTGAGTAGCCCCTGAAAATTTGGGGGGGTTTCGTCAAGGGGGGGCCGAGAAAAAAGGGGGGTCCCAAAATGTGTTTTTAACATTGAGTTTTCCGTAGGGCGGTTGGCCTCACTTTTAGCCCGAACGGCTGAATGGATTTGCACGGGGCAAAAAAAAATCGTTTTTTTGGTGGGGTGCGCCCGGTTAGCGTAATGGGAAGCGGACTGGGGAGCGTACTACAAGGAATGAAGAATGATTGACTTTTAACTTATTGTATGTTTATAGACTTTTTTTTAACTTTTTTTTCTGCTGAGTGACGTCTCGGCCTATCTTCACGGGATGCAGTCCCTACCATCTCGGCGTTTAAGCCCAGGGGGACCGGTAGTGTGGGAGAGATAACGGGGCATATTATCAAGGGGGTTTATCTCCGCTTTTTTGGCTTTAAAAGCCAAGAAAGCGGAGATAAAATTATCTCCGTATTACCTAGCTGTCGCTAACACCAGTTAGCGACCGCTAGTAGGAGATAGCGACCATCTTGGGCCCCACTTTGCATGTCAGTGATATTTATCACTAATGACATGCAAAGTGGGCATGGCATGATGTTAGCGACTGGAAACAGTCGCTAACATCGCTATCTCCTATTACCAACTTTTGGTTGCTTAGCGCGAATATCTCCAAAAAGTAACACCTGCCCTGAGCAGTTCTTAGCCATGTTATCCAATGGGAGGTGGATAACATGGCTAAGAGCATTAGCTCGGTAATGCATGAATATCGCTGACTTTTCAGCGATATTAATGCATTGCGGCCGTTTTTTATCGCATTTGCGATAAACCTTGATAATAGCAAGGTTTATCTGCGATAATTTCTGACGATGCTTAGCGGTAAAAAATTCGTTGCTAAGCATCGTTAGGGATAAATATCGCTTAACTTTGGTAATATGCCCCAACGTCTGTTAACGTTCGATTCGAAGGAAATCAGGAAGTGTTGAAAAACATTGTCTGCGCCATCTTGCCTTTTTTCAAATGCCACACTTTTGTCGTGCACGGCAGCCATTTTAGATGACTTGACCAGACCCACTCTCTGCACGCTGTCGATCCTTAGCATGGCTCCCCACCCTCGCAAGCATCTCCCCCAGGCACTGGTCACCCCCGCTCTCTGTCTTATGCATGGGCAATAAACCTCCCCCCATCTGCGCTGCTCTTCCCTGAGAATCACACCCTGTGCCCGCCCGACACCTCCCTTTCGCCCTATTCACTACCGCACCCTCTGACACTCCTCTTCCTCTGTGTCCGATTGTCCAGGCCGGTCCCAGGCTATCAGCTAGCCCTGCAGATGTAGTTTATGGCCCCAGCTGTAAAGAATTACCCCTCTTCAAAGGAGTTATAGTAGATCAAGGCCCACACCCGATGAGATCCGTCACACCACACGCGTTCCTACTATCTGAAAACCATCCTGTATTGTGATTGGGGAGGGGACCGAGCCTGAAGCGGAAGATTCCAGGGATGACTCTTTGTACATCAAAGTTTTTACAATTATGTGTCACATTAAAAATATATAGCACTCCAACAAAGTAGTAGGATTATAAAACTTTAATAACTTATAAATATATACAACAAAACAAAAACAGTAAAAACATTTAAACATTTTTAGGGAAAAAGAAGGAAGTAGCGGTCGGTTGTGCGAATAGTCCCAAGGCAGCACAACGTCCAGATTTCTGGACGGCACCCAGGTGATGTTGCCTGGGTGCCGCACTGATTTCGGTATCCGGCGTGGGGCGTCGCGGGGGGTGGGTCATCAGTAGCGGTCTGTTGTGCGAATAGTTCCAAGGCAGCAGAACGATGGCACCAAGGTGATGTCCAGTAAGTTGCCGCCCTCCGAATAACGGCGTGGGGCGCCCCGGGGGGGGGGGGAGGCGGCGTGAACGGGCCTCCCCAGGTGGAGCCTCGTCTGCTGTAGTGGGGCGCCCCTTTACCGTTTCAGTTGCCATTCCGTCCGCTTTTGGTCCACTGTGTCAAAATCCACAATTCAGCTGAGTTGCCGCCCTCCGAATAACGGCGTGGGGCACCCCGGGGGGGGGAGGCGGCGTGAACGGGCCTCCCCAGGTGGAGCCTCGTCTGCTGTAGTGGGGTGCCCCTTTACCGTTTCAGTTGCCATTCCGTCCGCTTTTGGTCCACTGTGTCAAAATCCGCAATTCAGCTGAGTTGCGCCCACTCTTGCGGTGCAGCGATAGGCGGCTGTCACAGGACTCTCAAAATGGCGGCAGGCTCTTTCCTTTTTGGGCCTGGTCCACTGAAATGGCCCTGGGACACCTTGGAAATCGAACGCTTGTCTGCTAGGTCTTGGACCCCATTCTCGAAAGCGTCCCCTCCGCCTTGAGGATTCTACAAAAGTCTTGGGGGCCCCCGACTCCTGTAGGCTTCCGGTGGGGAGCGGCTGCCATGATTGCTCGCTGAATGACCACGACGGAGCCACGAGATGGTGGTGCTTTCATGCTGACGCCAGCTTCAGTCTGAAACATCCAGAAACAAGGTGGGGCTTTCATCGTTTGGGAAAAAAAAATAGTTTTCATCCAATGAAAAGTGTTATTTTTAGGTCATATGATCAAGCCTTCCATCATTAGGAAACCAAAAGTAAAATGAACCAATGAAAAGTTTTATAAACAAGTCACATGACCTGTTATGCGGCATAGGGTATAAAAAGCGTAGAAAATCCGTTGGCACGTGAGGCGGCATCAGTAGCGGACCGATGTGCAAATAGGCCGAAGGCAGCACAACGCGCCAAGATCCGGATGGCACCGAGGTGGTGTCCAGCAAGTTGTCGCACTGGTGTGGCCATCCTACAATGCTGAAAGTCGGCGTGGGGCGCCCCGTTGGCCTGTGAGATGGCGGCAGTAGCGGACCGATGTGCGAATGGGGCCAAAGGCAGCGCAACAATATTTTCTGAATAGAAGACACCACAAGGCGCTGAGATGCCAAGATCCGGATGGCACCGAGGTGGTGTCCAGCAAGTTGTCGCACTGGTGTGGCCATCCTACAATGCTGAAAGTCGGCGTGGGGCGCCCCGTTGGCCTGTGAGATGGCGGCAGTAGCGGACCGATGTGCGAATGGGGCCAAAGGCAGCGCAACAATATTTTCTGAATAGAAGACACCACAAGGCGCTGAGATGCCAAGATCCGGATGGCACCGAGGTGGTGTCTAGTAAGTTGCACTGGTGTGGCCATCCTACAATGCTGAAAGTCAGCGTGGGGCGCCCCGTTGGCCTGTGAGATGGCGGCAGTAGCGGACCGATGTGCGAATGGGGCCAAAGGCAGCGCAACAATATTTTCTGAATAGAAGACACCACAAGGCGCTGAGATGCCAAGATCCGGATGGCACCGAGGTGGTGTCTAGTAAGTTGTCGCACTGGTGTGGCCATCCTACAATGCTGAAAGTCGGCGTGGGGCGCCCCGTTGGCCTGTGAGATGGCGTCAGTAGCGGACCGATGTGCGAATGGGGCCAAAGGCAGCGCAACAATATTTTTGGAATAGAAGACACCACAAGGCGCTGAGATTCGGTTAGCACCGAGGTGGTGTCTAGCAAGCTATGCAGCTGAGTTGCGTGCGCACTTGCGGCGAATAGGTCGAAGGCAGCACAACAATGTTTTCTGAATAGAAGACACCACAAGGCGCTGAGATTCGGTAGGCACCAAGGTGGTGTCTAGCAAGTTGCCGTACTGGTGTGGCCATCCTACAATCCTGCTCCGAATAACGGCGTGGGGTGCCCGAAGGGGGGGGGGGGAGGCGGCGTAAACGGGCCTTCCTAGGTGGAGGCTCGTCTGCTGTAGTGGGGCGCCCCTTTACCGTTTCAGTTGCCATTCAGCTGAGTTTCGGCCGCTCTTGATGCTACAGCGACAGGCGGCTGCAAGAGGACTCTCAAAATGGTGGCCTGTTCTTTGGATTTGGGCCTGGTCCACTAAAATGGCCCTGGGACACCTTAGAACTCGGACGCTCGAATTTTTTTTCCTTTCCTCTACATGCAAAAAAAGGTAAATGCCCGGTACGTTACACGCTTCATCTGCCACGATGTACTCTCCAGAGGAACCGAAAAAATATATAGTTATGGTAACTATACCATGCATCGTCATATGGAGAGGTGGCACCGATTAATTATAGTGCTGCATAAAAGAGAGATTTGGAGGAGAACCCCCGACCTGCCAGTACATTCATCAAAGAAGTGGCACTGACAGCATCAGAGGCAAGGGAAACGGTCCCAAATATTTAGAAGAACTTTGGAAAGATTAAAATGACATGTTTAGATTGTGGCAAATTAATTTCATGTGGACAGATGAGTGTTACTCTAATAAATACAGCATATGAACATCATCATAGTCGATGGTTGGTAGAGACATTTTGACTATATCCTGGACCTGCCCGTCCTCGCCCAAAATGGCGCCGGAATAAATGGGACTCGTAACTCCTTGTTGTGTACTGGTTGCACAACCTTGATATCACGAGATACGTATGCAGTTTTGAAGCACATGGCGGGCGGGGACGAGAATAGATTGAATATTTCGATATCCCTATTGATATTAAGTTCTGATGTGTTATTGATTACCGTACTATTGAAAGTTCGAATTAACGTCACCCATGGTACTTGCCCGCAAATGTATATCTAGATAATTTTATTGTAAGTGGCCCTGTCGTATTTTAATTATAAAATGTACGTCCACCGATTCCGCAACTGTTAGACACTTTAGTTCTTGCAACCTAATGGCCCGCCCGTTACGTTCCTCTACAGTGTAAATGTCTACTCATCATATACGATTACAGTTTGCTCCGTGGCCGGCCCACGTGGTTATAGGCCCGTATTTGTATAATGAATTTGAATCGAAGAAGCACACCTATTTTTCACCTTGTTTGTGGATTTTTAAGATTTTTAGAAAGATGCTAGTCTATGCGTGCAACAATGGTGGCACGTTTGCCCTCACGTGCCCACTTGAACCAACCTATCTCGAGTGAAATTACACCCGACCACTGTGCACTGTTGCCAAACTCTGTTGAGTTTATTTTTCAAAAAAATTTTTTTTAACCATATCAAAATGAAATTTCAATGATGTCAACATGACTTTTCAATTCAGTACATTGACCAAAACTGACATATTTTTAAACGTTACAATTCTTTTGAAGCTCAGAAGAATACAGCGAGTATAACACAGTATATCAACATGACATTAAACAATGACAATATGCTCTTAAGAAGCCCGATGCATTTCGAGCCCTATGAGGCTCTTCCTCCGGGGCCTGAAATCTAAACAAATGTAAAAAACACAGCGTTACATTTTGGGACCACTGTTGAATAGGAATAAAAAAATGAATAAAATGAACGTGCTCAGTGTAGTGCACCTCCACCTCCACACCCTGTGGAATTGAATTAATCTTACCCTTTCTTTAAACCACTAGATAAAACGACCTATACGATGAAAAAAACATAGCATGAACACTCACAGTCCTGTGTTAAAAGCTCCACTCTAATAACAAAAAACCACACCAACGTGGCAACTGGACTTACCCTCTGGAAGACGCATAATCGCTAACAGTTCTACAAAGCAAAAGAAACCCAAATCAGAATTACCGGACTTCTTTCCAGTAAATTCAAGAAGAAACCAACATGACCCAAGTACTCCTGAGCTGCATACCTTGATGTTAACGCTGCTCCTCGCTAACATCTCTCGTGGCCATTGCCGAAAGTTCAAATGCTCCGTCGATTCCTTTCGCATTTAACCTCCGCGTAGTGAGCTAGCCAATCAAAATCTCTCTACACCCTTTAACGTCACAACAACAACTAGAGCGGCCTGCTCTCACTGAGCAGGGCTGCACTTCCTGGTTGAACTCATTACTAGTGACCACGTGGGGCTCTCTCAGCCAATCCGCTGCTCTTCAACTCGAAGCCACAATGTGAACGCGATCGTGAAAGTGAAAAGCATGCTAAATCAAATGGTTGTGAATGAAAATGTGAATGAAAATGAAATGATGTCTCATATTGTACAAAATATGTGCAAAAAATATGTGTAAGGAGAAAACAAATATATAAAGAACATAGCCAATTTTATTACAGAACAACCATCATTACATGGCTAGGAACCCATGGTACCTAGTATAGCGGTAATTTCTCTATAGAAAACATGAAAAATCTATCTTGTCATTTAACCCTTTGGGATCCTGAGTCCCCAGTTTTTTTATCCAAAAAGTTTCTCTCTGAAGCAAAGATCTGGTAAGATCTGTACCCTCAAAATTCTCAACTCTCTCTAGGACTGAAAACTGCAGTTGGGCTATGCTGTGCCTTGCCTCCTGCCAGTGTGCTGCCAAAGGGCTCTTTATGGTTTGATTTCTGATAGTACTTTTATGTTCAGAAATTCTGATTTTTATTTTGCGCTCAGTTTTGCCCACATAAAGTTTCCCACATGGGCACTTTATGTAGTAAATGAGAACACTAGAGTTACAGTCTGCATTGAAAAATAAAGGAATTGTTTTTCCTGTCTGTGGATGATGTATGGACTTGCCTGTGATCACATTATTGCAATGGACGCAGTTGCCGCATCTCTTCATGCCCTTATAGGACGACGTTTGTTTTTGTTCAAATTTGGGCGTCAAAAGTTCCTTGAGGTTTTTAGACCTAGTGTAGGCGAACATTGGCTTTTGGTCAAAAATACCATTAAAGTCTGCTTCATTTTGTAGTAGTGCCCAATGTTTGTTTACTATGTTCTTGATTTTCTGAGAACTAGTAGAGTATTTCAAAACAAATACATGTCTTTCCATTTTTTGTTTCATCCTTTGGTGCAACAGATTCGTTCTGTCAAACGTTTTTACTCGTTGTCTTGTTTTTTCCAGTAATTCTTTTGGATAACCTCTTTGTTGATATTTATCCTGTTGTATATCTAGATGTTTCTCCAGATCTGGCTCTTTGGAACAAATCCTTTTAATCCTCATAAATTGAGAGAGAGGTAAATTATCTTTCAAATTTTGCGGATGAAAACTTTGATACGATAGTGCATTGTTCACATCAGTCTCTTTTCGGAACACTTCTGTGTGTATCTCTGTATTCTCCAAAGAGATTGCCACATCTAAGAAAGAAATTCTCTGTTCATTGATGTTAGAAGTGAACTGTATATATTCATTGTATTGGTCTAGTTGTAGCAATTTCTTTTCCAATAGGGATCTCTCTGCGTTCCAGATGACAAAAATGTCATCTATAAATCTGCAGTATAAAACTGCATGTTTCTGCCAATCTTCATCAGTATATATATGGTCTGCTTCGAATTTGGCCATAAAGGTGTTCGCATACGCCGGAGCACCGGCAAATCCCATAGAGGTCCCTTGTAATTGTAAAAAGAATCTTTCATTCCATTGAAAATAGCTATGGTACAAACAGTAATGTAGGATTTCCATGATGAACACTTTTTCAGCCCTGATTGAAGGTTGACTCAGCAAGGCCCATTCTACTGCCTCTAGTCCACCCTGATGGGGGATGGACGTGTATAGCGATTTTACATCGATGGTACACATTATCATTTGGTTGTCTGGTTTGATGGTTTGCAATTTTAGAAGGAAGTCCGTAGTGTCTTTGACATATGAGGGCCATTTTTGGACAAAAGGTTGAAGAAATTTGTCGATATAGATTCCGAGTGGTTCAAAGATGGTACCGCACCCCGTTACTATTGGTCTCATGGGGGGGTTTTTTAAACTCTTATGTATTTTGGGAAGCATATACAATCGTGGTCTTCTTGGATGATCTGCTGTTAAAAATTGTTTCGTTGTTGCTGTGATATGTCCTAATTCCAATGATTTTTCCAGAATAGTATTTAAAGTTGTTCTCAAATCATTGATGGGATCTTTATCCAGTAATAGATACGTTGATCTGTCTGCTACATGTTCTTCAACTTTGTCGATATAGAATATTTTGTTCATCACAACGATTGCTCCCCCTTTGTCTGCTTTCTGAATCATAATAGCTGGATTATCTTGCAACTGTTTCAGGGTATTCCTATCCTGTGTAGATACATTTTTCTTTTTGCCCCTTGACAAATTAATGTTCTGGATATCATTGCGTACTGATCGTTCAAACGCTTCGATGATTTTATGAGAAACTGGCGCCTGAAACTTTGATTTGGGACGAAATTCAAGAAGTTCTGTTTCTTCTTTTTGAGGAGTGGCAGGAACAACATTAGTGAAGAAATGCCTTAATTTCAAAACTCTCATGAATTTAAAGAGTGACACTTCACACTCTAGTTGATTTGTGGTGTGAGTGGGAACAAACCCTAAGCCTCTGTTTAAAATCCTAATTTGGTGAGGTGACAGAGTGGTATCTGAAATATTCACAACCAAATTTACCTCTGGCTTCTTGTTGAAGGTTTTTTTAAGACTTCGCCTTGTTTTCCTGTTGATTTTGAAGGTCCGGGTGGTTGACTTGAATCCGCGGCGTCGGATAAAAAAGATTGTTTAGCTCCGGGAGCTTGTGCTCCTCTTTCCTCTGATGTTTTAGAAACTTCTGGTAGCTGAGATTGAACTGATGGTCTACTCGCTGTGAGGTCTGAATCTGACACCGAGCTTTCTTCAGAAGATACATTGGTCTTCTTTTTTGGAAAAACTCTTCGCTGGGCATACACCTCGGCCCATGTGTATACTTCTTGCAATTTGTAGTTTTTTTTTTTTTTATTCCTATTCAACAGTGGTCCCAAAATGTAACGCTGTGTTTTTTACATTTGTTTAGATTTCAGGCCCCGGAGGAAGAGCCTCATAGGGCTCGAAATGCATCGGGCTTCTTAAGAGCATATTGTCATTGTTTAATGTCATGTTGATATACTGTGTTATACACGCTGTATTCTTCTGAGCTTCAAAAGAATTGTAACGTTTAAAAATATGTCAGTTTTGGTCAATGTACTGAATTGAAAAGTCATGTTGACATCATTGAAATTTCATTTTGATATGGTTAAAAAAAATTTTTTTGAAAAATAAACTCAACAGAGTTTGGCAACAGTGCACAGTGGTCGGGTGTAATTTCACTCGAGATAGGTTGGTTCAAGTGGGCACGTGAGGGCAAACGTGCCAACATTGTTGCACGCATAGACTAGCATCTTTCTAAAAATCTTAAAAATCCACAAACAAGGTGAAAAATAGGTGTGCTTCTTCGATTCAAATTCATTTCATTAACTTTGTCCTTTTGTAAGAAAGCACCCATCATGCAATTTGAAGCAATTTCTAATACAACTGAGCATCGAGCTAGCACATTAGCTTATACACCAGAAGAAGCATCAAACATTTATGCAATGATCCAGGAAATCAAAACAGCCGACACACAAGGGACCACGATCATACAACAGCTCAAGCAGTTTGAATTCTTAGCCAGAAGAGAGATCAACCAGAAATTACATGCTTCGACACTGGTACAATATCATCGAGTGAAACGCATTCCCAGAGGTTTGAGGCTGTCTATCAAACCCATGTTATTCAGGTTTCATTTGAATAAAGACTTCATGGAACGCTGGTATTCAATCTTAAACAAATGTAGCTTGGATCTAATTTTGCTTCTAGTAGAAGAACTAGCCAAAGCAATTAATGATCTTTCAAAGGAAATTGAAATAATTAAAGCAGACTTGGAAGAAAGAATGGATAAAACTGATTTGGACAAATCATTGGAGGAAATCAATGTAAGATTGGATAAACACACAAAGGAAATACAAGAAGGAAAGCTGAGGAAATTTAAAAGAGATACATTGGACTACAAATTGCAAGAAGTATACACATGGGCCGAGGTGTATGCCCAGCGAAGAGTTTTTCCAAAAAAGAAGACCAATGTATCTTCTGAAGAAAGCTCGGTGTCAGATTCAGACCTCACAGCGAGTAGACCATCAGTTCAATCTCAGCTACCAGAAGTTTCTAAAACATCAGAGGAAAGAGGAGCACAAGCTCCCGGAGCTAAACAATCTTTTTTATCCGACGCCGCGGATTCAAGTCAACCACCCGGACCTTCAAAATCAACAGGAAAACAAGGCGAAGTCTTAAAAAAACCTTCAACAAGAAGCCAGAGGTAAATTTGGTTGTGAATATTTCAGATACCACTCTGTCACCTCACCAAATTAGGATTTTAAACAGAGGCTTAGGGTTTGTTCCCACTCACACCACAAATCAACTAGAGTGTGAAGTGTCACTCTTTAAATTCATGAGAGTTTTGAAATTAAGGCATTTCTTCACTAATGTTGTTCCTGCCACTCCTCAAAAAGAAGAAACAGAACTTCTTGAATTTCGTCCCAAATCAAAGTTTCAGGCGCCAGTTTCTCATAAAATCATCGAAGCGTTTGAACGATCAGTACGCAATGATATCCAGAACATTAATTTGTCAAGGGGCAAAAAGAAAAATTTATCTACACAGGATAGGAATACCCTGAAACAGTTGCAAGATAATCCAGCTATTATGATTCAGAAAGCAGACAAAGGGGGAGCAATCGTTGTGATGAACAAAATATTCTATATCGACAAAGTTGAAGAACATGTAGCAGACAGATCAACGTATCTATTACTGGATAAAGATCCCATCAATGATTTGAGAACAACTTTAAATACTATTCTGGAAAAATCATTGGAATTAGGACATATCACAGCAACAACGAAACAATTTTTAACAGCAGATCATCCAAGAAGACCACGATTGTATATGCTTCCCAAAATACATAAGAGTTTAAAAAACCCCCCCATGAGACCAATAGTAACGGGGTGCGGTACCATCTTTGAACCACTCGGAATCTATATCGACAAATTTCTTCAACCTTTTGTCCAAAAATGGCCCTCATATGTCAAAGACACTACGGACTTCCTTCTAAAATTGCAAACCATCAAACCAGACAACCAAATGATAATGTGTACCATCGATGTAAAATCGCTATACACGTCCATCCCCCATCAGGGTGGACTAGAGGCAGTAGAATGGGCCTTGCTGAGTCAACCTTCAATCAGGGCTGAAAAAGTGTTCATCATGGAAATCCTACATTACTGTTTGTACCATAGCTATTTTCAATGGAATGAAAGATTCTTTTTACAATTACAAGGGACCTCTATGGGATTTGCCGGTGCTCCGGCGTATGCGAACACCTTTATGGCCAAATTCGAAGCAGACCATATATATACTGATGAAGATTGGCAGAAACATGCAGTTTTATACTGCAGATTTATAGATGACATTTTTGTCATCTGGAACGCAGAGAGATCCCTATTGGAAAAGAAATTGCTACAACTAGACCAATACAATGAATATATACAGTTCACTTCTAACATCAATGAACAGAGAATTTCTTTCTTAGATGTGGCAATCTCTTTGGAGAATACAGAGATACACACAGAAGTGTTCCGAAAAGAGACTGATGTGAACAATGCACTATCGTATCAAAGTTTTCATCCGCAAAATTTGAAAGATAATTTACCTCTCTCTCAATTTATGAGGATTAAAAGGATTTGTTCCAAAGAGCCAGATCTGGAGAAACATCTAGATATACAACAGGATAAATATCAACAAAGAGGTTATCCAAAAGAATTACTGGAAAAAACAAGACAACGAGTAAAAACGTTTGACAGAACGAATCTGTTGCACCAAAGGATGAAACAAAAAATGGAAAGATATGTATTTGTTTTGAAATACTCTACTAGTTCTCAGAAAATCAAGAACATAGTAAACAAACATTGGGCACTACTACAAAATGAAGCAGACTTTAATGGTATTTTTGACCAAAAGCCAATGTTCGCCTACACTAGGTCTAAAAACCTCAAGGAACTTTTGACGCCCAAATTTGAACAAAAACAAACGTCGTCCTATAAGGGCATGAAGAGATGCGGCAACTGCGTCCATTGCAATAATGTGATCACAGGCAAGTCCATACATCATCCACAGACAGGAAAAACAATTCCTTTATTTTTCAATGCAGACTGTAACTCTAGTGTTCTCATTTACTACATAAAGTGCCCATGTGGGAAACTTTATGTGGGCAAAACTGAGCGCAAAATAAAAATCAGAATTTCTGAACATAAAAGTACTATCAGAAATCAAACCATAAAGAGCCCTTTGGCAGCACACTGGCAGGAGGCAAGGCACAGCATAGCCCAACTGCAGTTTTCAGTCCTAGAGAGAGTTGAGAATTTTGAGGGTACAGATCTTACCAGATCTTTGCTTCAGAGAGAAACTTTTTGGATAAAAAAACTGGGGACTCAGGATCCCAAAGGGTTAAATGACAAGATAGATTTTTCATGTTTTCTATAGAGAAATTACCGCTATACTAGGTACCATGGGTTCCTAGCCATGTAATGATGGTTGTTCTGTAATAAAATTGGCTATGTTCTTTATATATTTGTTTTCTCCTTACACATATTTTTTGCACATATTTTGTACAATATGAGACATCATTTCATTTTCATTCACATTTTCATTCACAACCATTTGATTTAGCATGCTTTTCACTTTCACGATCGCGTTCACATTGTGGCTTCGAGTTGAAGAGCAGCGGATTGGCTGAGAGAGCCCCACGTGGTCACTAGTAATGAGTTCAACCAGGAAGTGCAGCCGTGCTCAGTGCTCTAGTTGTTGTTGTGACGTTAAAGGGTGTAGAGAGATTTTGATTGGCTAGCTCACTACGCGGAGGTTAAATGCGAAAGGAATCGACGGAGCATTTGAACTTTCGGCAATGGCCACGAGAGATGTTAGCGAGGAGCAGCGTTAACATCAAGGTATGCAGCTCAGGAGTACTTGGGTCATGTTGGTTTCTTCTTGAATTTACTGGAAAGAAGTCCGGTAATTCTGATTTGGGTTTCTTTTGCTTTGTAGAACTGTTAGCGATTATGCGTCTTCCAGAGGGTAAGTCCAGTTGCCACGTTGGTGTGGTTTTTTGTTATTAGAGTGGAGCTTTTAACACAGGACTGTGAGTGTTCATGCTATGTTTTTTTCATCGTATAGGTCGTTTTATCTAGTGGTTTAAAGAAAGGGTAAGATTAATTCAATTCCACAGGGTGTGGAGGTGGAGGTGCACTACACTGAGCACGTTCATTTTATTCATTTTTTTATTCCTATTCAACAGTGGTCCCAAAATGTAACGCTGTGTTTTTTACATTTGTTTAGATTTCAGGCCCCGGAGGAAGAGCCTCATAGGGCTCGAAATGCATCGGGCTTCTTAAGAGCATATTGTCATTGTTTAATGTCATGTTGATATACTGTGTTATACACGCTGTATTCTTCTGAGCTTCAAAAGAATTGTAACGTTTAAAAATATGTCAGTTTTGGTCAATGTACTGAATTGAAAAGTCATGTTGACATCATTGAAATTTCATTTTGATATGGTTAAAAAATTTTTTTTTGAAAAATAAACTCAACAGAGTTTGGCAACAGTGCACAGTGGTCGGGTGTAATTTCACTCGAGATAGGTTGGTCCGTATTTGTATAATGACATTTTCACAATAAAGGTTTTTAAAAGAAAACATGGTAGTAGTATATACATTGGTAAAGTTTTTAATAATAGTCACTGTTTTCGAATCAGTAAAAGGCAAGTGAAATAAAGCAGTCCAATTACATGAAGGGTAAAAGGTATAATACGCAGGAACGCAGTAAAGATAAATGGTCAAGGGCTGTTGTGTTTTCTACTCCTGCAACATAAAGTGATCGATAAGAATCTGATATTCAGGCGTATCGGCGACTAAGACAGCAGGCCGACCCTCTTTTGCTCAACGCCTCCGTCATGGGACGAAGAAACGCCCTTTTTCTCGAAAAAGGAATATATTTTACTTGCAGGACAGTTGTAAATTTTCCGGGAAAGTACATTAGCCTGGAACATTATAACATATATTTAAGAAAAAATAATGTTCGAAAGCATCATTAGAATAAGAAAAGTAAAATGAACCAATGAAAAGTTTTATTAACAAGTCATATGACCTGTTATGCTTACGTTACGCGCTGCGCGTCGCGCCCCGGATCACTTCCGGATGCGCTAACGCGGCGCGTCATATGACGCATTACGCGACAACGCAGGTCTAGAATATAGTCAAAATGTCTCCACCAACCAGCGGTCGGAACACAACCCCTTTCAGCAGGCTAAATAGTTCTGTTAAATGACAACAGAAGGGACAGGCAACAAGAACCATCAGTGAAAGAGGGGAGGGCTAGTTCTTCTCTACCGGGTCACGTTGGGGCGCTACCGGAACTGATTGAATTGGTAGTCTACAGTGTTTCTGGATGTTTCAGACTGAAGCTGGCGTTAGCATGAGAGCACCACCATTTCGTAGCTCCGTCGTGGCCATTCGACGAGCAATAATGCTAGCCGCTCTCCACCAGAAGCCTGCGGGAGTCGGGGGCCCCCAAGACTTTTGTAGAATCTTCAAGGCTGAGGGGATGCTTTTGAGAATGGAGCCCAATCTCTAGCAGACAAGCGTCCGAGTTCCAAGGTGTCGCAGGGCAATTTTAGTGGACTACGCCCAAATCTGAAGAGCCGGCTGCCATTTTGAGAGTACTGTGGCAGCCGGCTATCGCTGCACCGCAAGAGCGGGAGCAACTCAACTACATGGTGAGCGAGACGCTGTAGTCGAAAGAGCGGGCGGTAAACAGCTGAATAGCAGAAGAGGCACAGTGTAGCAAAAGCGGGCGGAATGGCAACTGAAATGGTAAAGGGGCGCCCCACTACAGCGTGTCTTTAGGTGAAACGGATTGTGGGACAAGGTCAAGAATGGAAGAGTTACCAAAAGGCAAAAAGTTCCGCTTGATCCCGGGAGCCGGCCACCTATGTCGGGGGCGATCTCAGGCTACACCAGGAGAACACGACTTGGGGAGGGAGCCGGAGCCAAGCGCCCCCTCCGAGTCCGCGCCATCACACCGTCCCTCGGGGGCCTCCGTCAAGCGGTTCAGGGTGGCACCGCATTACATTGTTCACAAATGCAGTCACGTCCTCAAACAGTCCCCACTTTACTTTGACAATAGTGAAGCTGAAGCAAGTGCAAATAGGCTTCAGACAGTGTTACAAGCACTCCTCAAAACTTTGAACCATCAGAGTGCATGAGTTTCATGCTCGATCGATTGAGCTAGCCGGATCGGGCAACAAAAAGTATAAAATAGTTATGTAAATAGTTGTTTAATAAAATGTTTTACCCTGTTACTTTGCTGGTGTGTTGTATATATTTGTAATATTTGCATAGAGTTTATCGTTATTTTGGGCGGGGTGGGTGGCGGAGCCGAGCTGTATTGCAGCCATCATGGTGTGGAGTTCAGTTCATCTCAATAGTTTCGTGTTTGTCATGAGGGGTTGTTCCTAATGTTTCTATTTTAGCGAGGTCAAAAAGAGATCCCATTAGTGGCCTACTGATTTTGCTCGATTCCTTTTGTTTTTTTACACGATTTTTCGCTATCTGCAAAGACTAAACAGAGTATTGCGACTCTGTGCTTGTTTGTAAATAGAGAATGAACCAAAGAGAACCAATTCTAAAACAGTAAATGCTTGGATAACAAACAATCAAATGGAGAGAGAAGCAGGCACGACGGATTACAACGGGGGCAAAGGCCTGCGTTAACTACCCTTCACTATCTGCAAAGAGAGAGTACTCCTAATAGAAATGAGGGGGAGGGGGGGCAGCATTCAAAGCAGATCAGTGTGCATAAACACGAAAATGTTTTTACTTACCACGTACTTGACATTCGACAGCTTATGATATTTGCTATTAAAAAACCATTGAAATTCACTGAAAAAACCATAGGTTAGAGACCATATATAGTTAGGAATTAGCATTTAAAAAACATTGAAAATTCACTGAAAAAACCATAGGTTATAGACCATATATAGTTAGGGCTTAGCATTTAAAAAACCTTATTTTACTCACACAAAACCATTGAAATTCCATATATAGTTAGTTGCACTAACTATATATCGCGCACCCGCAATCCACTGCTGATGATGTCACATATTACATCATTCATGACATGGTCAGTGACATCACTGATGACATCACTGATGACATCTCAAATGACATCACTGATGACATCACTGATGACATCTCATTTGACATCAATGATCACATCACTTATGATATCATTCATGTGACAATAAAATGCATCTCCTCACACTTTAATATAACCTCTGTTACACCCAGTGTTAAATACAGAGTATAATTTTTGAAACCATTGACACACCAATACTAGTTACTACATACGCACTCACTGATTCCTACTTCTACACACACATTCACTCATTCACCCATACAATCATTCATACATACAATGACTCATCTTTACAACACTATCATATGCACTCATACACCTATACAGACAATCACACTCTGCCACTCACCTATGGAGTTACTTACACACCTAGTCAGTCCTGTAAAGAATCAATCACACTTCCATTTTCTAATCTATACAGTTAAACATAGAGCACATAACATTTTCAAACATATACTAACACATACTTACTCTCTTATACAATCATTGATACAAGTACACATTGATCTGCACAGAGTCACACAGCTCCCAGCCAGCCACACACACACTCAGTCTCCCATACAAATAATTGGGCAACCAATCAATAACCCATATAGTTACTCATATAGCTACTGATCAACACATGCAGCAGTTCACAGAACAATAGAAATAATGATGCACAAATTAAGACAGTTTAGTCACTAACCCATGCACTCAGTGAGACACATTTAATCACTCACTCATACAGTCAGTCATGCACCTACTAAATCCTTCATCCAGACACTTATTCATCCACTCATTCTTCAATATGTAAGACATATTTAAAGTTTACAGAAACATACAGACACTGGATGTTGTCATCAGTGATGTCATCAGTGATGTCATTTGAGATGTCATCAGTGATGTCATCAGTGATGTCACTGACCATGTCATGAATGATGTAATATGTGACATCATCAGCAGTGGATTGCGGGTGCGCGATATATAGTTAGTGCAACTAACTATATATGGAATTTCAATGGTTTTGTGTGAGTAAAATAAGGTTTTTTAAATGCTAAGCCCTAACTATATATGGTCTATAACCTATGGTTTTTTCAGTGAATTTTCAAGGTTTTTTAAATGTTAATTCCTAACTATATATGGTCTCTAACCTATGTTTTTTTCAGTGATATATATATATATATATATATATATATATATATATATATATATATATATATATATATTCTTCAGAACAAAAATAACGTGCGAGTCATCCTTTGTTGTATACATGCTCAGGTGCCAATGTGGGAAAGAATACATTGGGAGTACCAAATGTCCTCTCAAGAAGAGAATTTTAGAACACATTCGGGCAATACAAAACAATGACAACAACTATGCCATGGCGAAACACCTGAAAACACACACGGACAAAACCTGGGAAGATATAAGGTACTTGGGTTTAGCATCTATCCCCACCCAGGAAAGAGGGGGAGACAGACTTCTGAAATTGAGACGTTTGGAGTCTAAACTCATAATTAAGTTCAAAACAAGACAGCCAAGAGGGTTGAACGCAGACGAGGAGATGCATGTACACCTCTGAAAAACACTGATCATTGACCTTATGTACAATCCTGTGTGAAGGAACACAATACGGGCCAAAACGCAGAATCAAGGGAAATGTGTGGGACATGGGGCACTCAGCCAAGAACGTAGTATAACGCAAACGTTATATCAATAGGTCCTTGATGAAAAGTGTTTATTGTGAAAGCACAACATGGACTATAATTGCGAATTTATTTTAATAGTCAGCATATAATTTTATTGTTATAAAATTTATGTTAGAACATTTCTTATAAGGAATGTTACCCACACGTGAATCCCAACATGAATGTTTTTGTTTGTTTTATCTTGAAAAACATACGTTTAAATGTATAAACTACAAGGCCCATAATTCCTCATTGTTGTAAAACTGAGTGAATAGTATAAATGGTGGAAAGTGAAAAGGGACTTTTGTAGAACACTGCCGTGACCAAGAACGTTAGTTCGAAACGCGTAGGAGTTTTTGCAAAGAGACCTTAAAATAAACTATCGTGTTCAAGAGGAGTGCCGCGTCTTTGCCTTTTGTTTACAAAAATATATATATATATATATATATATATAAAACACAGGGTGTCCCCATTAAAGGTGTCTCACCTGGAGGAGGTTTCAGCACAAGCGCCAAAGGCAGCGGCAGCACACCGGGAACCCCAACTTCCAAATTGCAAGTAGTCCATACGCGTTTCAAGCCGTAGCCCTTGTTCACTGGCTTACAAAAAGTAACGGAGGCAGTTTACGTTGTTCGGAACACCTTTATTTAAATATGCAGTCCCGCCCATGTGGGCGTTAACCGGCATGGCATTGTGGATCTCGCAGTCCGTGTGCTGGTATGGACAACAAGTTCCACCTTACCCCAGTGGGTGTTGCTGCCTTCGTTATCAAAATAAATATCCCAGTGGATTGATAAGTCTTAAAATCATAAATCCCAGTGGGTAGAAGTTTGTAGGTACACCGCTGACTGCGCACCAATATCATCCAGAGGCGAGGCCCCCCTCCACTCCACAAGGTGCCCGCGTTTGCCAGCACTCGGATCCGCTGATTAAGCGGCGGGACATCTTTGCGGCCGGACAAGCCGCTATATACAAAAAACACAGGGTGTCCCCCATTAAAGATGTCACACCTGGAGGAGGTTTCAGCACAAGCGCCAAAGGCAGCGGCAGCACACCGGGAACCCCAACTTCCAAATTGCAAGTGGTCCATATGCGTTTCAAGCCGTAGCCCTTCAGAAGTGCGCACTCGCCTCCCAGAAAAATGGAGGCAAAGTTATTGGCAAAACAAAAAATACTTTTCCTATATAAACTAGGTTCTAACTATAATTACCTACTGGTGACCACCAGTATGTAATGTGAGTGTGTGTGTGTGTATATACACATGCGGTCACTAGTAGGTAGTCATAGTTAGGACCCAGTTTCCATAGGAAAAGCATTTTTTGACTTACCTATAACTTTGGTGTCTTTTGACTAATCTTTATGAAATTTAAAAAGAAGTGTCAAAGTAGGTTCTGTGTGTCATGAAAAGTTTGGTGTTGATCCATGCAGTGGGGCCTGAGAAATAGGGGTGAGAAAAAAGGGTGAGTTTGTAAAGGATAGTGTTTATAAGTTAGGCCTGGGCCATTATTTTGACTGTCCAGACAGCATCCCTGAAAATGCCAAAAATATTATAAAAGAGGTACATTTTACAGGGGCGAAGATATCACGTTCCCATCCTGATGTAACAGGCCGCCTCTG
This sequence comes from Lissotriton helveticus, assembly GCF_964261635.1. Lineage (NCBI taxonomy): Eukaryota > Metazoa > Chordata > Amphibia > Caudata > Salamandridae > Lissotriton > Lissotriton helveticus. The sequence continues at coordinate 1,781,819,407 of NC_136061.1, forward strand.
TTTATCCCAGAATCAAAAGCAATTTTATTTAACATTTACGATAAATGTATAGACCCGATTTTATTTAGCTAGATTACGCTTACTTACCCTGCACTTTTTGGTGGCTTTCCCAAAACAATTGAGGTGGGAAGGTAAATGGGAGACTTGCCCCTGTGATAATTTGGCAGCTCAGAGCACTGTGCACTTAATGCTACTTTCCCCCTTTACAAAGAACCAAGAGGAAAGTTTTTAGTTCAGATTTTAAAAGAAATGAGACCATATTCTTATATTGAATGGTTTTATTATTTATCTTCACTGGCCACTTATGATATATGCACTAGGGTTTCCAACTACATTAAAGTAGCTTTGGAGATTAGGAAACGGTATCAGGCATTGCTACTGAACCCTATTAGAGTAACTCTACCACACAACTCTAAGTATTGATGTATCCTTATGGAGGGAGCCGCATGCCGTATTTGTGATAAGTGCCTTGTAATATAGATTGTAATTTTTATTAGAAGATTGTTTTATGGTGTATACTTCTCTCGCATTTTATATAATGAATTGATGTGTATGAACTGCTTACTGTGATGGTTGTATATAGATTACTCAAATAATAATTTATGATGATTTTATGAACTTTTATGGTCTTCGTTTGAAACTGAATAAAGGGCCCAATTCACAGAACTAACTTAAGACAAGATCCTAAACTTACTACCATTTACTCATTTTGGTAAGTGCACTTACTCATCAATGAGTAAGTGCCTTCTGTGAATACCAAAGTGAGTAAGTGCCTTCTGTGAATACTAAAATGGTAGTAAGTTTAGGATTTTGTCTTAAGTTAGTTCTGTGAATCGGGCCCGGAGTTACTTTGATTGACTGGGTGAATTTATAATGTTAAATCCCATAGGAATGCATTGTCAACCTGTGGCAGAAAGGTAGATATTGTTAAGCAGATATTGCTTTTTGTATGTTGGTGCACATCCGTTCAGTAGGTTTTGAGAAAAGAAAGCAGAAAATTATAGCTATATCTCTGGCTGGGGATATTTCATGACGATTTCGTGATGAATCGCGAATGCATGCACCAACAGGAATGCTCTGTTCAGCATTTTATCATCTGGGAATTGTTCCAGGGGCGGAACATTTTTGTGAAAGCTAACATAAGGGGCCAGGGTGGAGATACTCTTACCGTATATTTGAGAAATGGGTGTGTTACTGACACAAGTTATGTGTCTAAAATTTTTTTTTTCATGGCGTGCGATATTAGCGATGACGCCGCAACAACCAGTGCAGCCCCCTGTGTACTATCGCAGGGATGTCGCAACTACCGACGTAGTCGTGAATATTGGGAAAAATATAAAAAATATATGCATATTTGTACACTCTTTCCGGTCACAGACTCACTCAGACACTTATACATCCATTGACATATCCACTCACACACTTGAAGATCCAGTCGCATACCACTCAGATACTGATGCACCCACTCACATACCCATTCAGGTACTTATGCACCTACTTACAGACTTAATCAGAGAGTGTTGCACCCATGTACAGACCAACTCAGAGACTTACGCAGCACCCACATATAGATGCAATTATACACTCATGGATGTTCTCACCGACCCACTGAGACATTCATACACCCATTCACAGATCCACTGAGACACTTATACACCTATTCACAAGGCCATTTAAACACCCACTTAGAAACTCATGTATCCACTCACAGATCCAGTCAGATAGTCATATACCTACTTACAAATCTACAAAGGCACTCATGCACCTATTCACAGATTGAGTGAGAGACTTACGCAACCAATCATAGACCCATTATGACACTTATGCACCCACTCATGGATGTACTGAGGGAGTCGTGCATTTTGTTGCAGAAGCATTGATAGACTTATGCATTGTCTCACAGATCCTGTCAAATACTTATACAGTGAATGAGGCACTTAGTGATACAGTGATGCATGCAGTCATAGATTACACTGAAAAAGTTATGCACTGTGCTATAGAGATGTAAATGTAAATGTAGTATACTTGTAAAGCGCACAGCTGCCCCAGCAACGGGGTGTCCCGGCGCTGTATAACTCTGGGGAACCCGTCCTGGCTTTCCCTGTGGGATGGTCCCTTGCTGGGAGTCCCCAAGGTGGAGCCAGGCATCCCCGGAATTGGTGGGGCCGTTGTGGAGATTAGGCAAGCTAATGCCCAGAGTTGCCGAGTGTAACCCCTGATTAGAGTAAGCACCGAAGCGAGAATTATCGAGTCCGCTGACCAAGGTCCACGACCCTGCCGCGTCGGGAATTGAACCCTGGTCCCGGGCTGACTTCTGCTCTCAGGCCTGCCGCCTCTAACCAGTGAGCCACACTACTCCACTAGATATTAAGGAAGTTGTACATGCTATTATACAGTTGTTTAGATAGTTATGTGTTTAGTGGGTTGGTTATAATTTATTTATAATTAAAAGTTTTGAATGTGATGCTGGCTATTGAATGTCAAAACCAACAATTGATGGACAGAATGCAGAACAAAGTCATACATTCACCCCAGTACAGAGATCTGGGCCTAAATCCATCGTTTTTTTGCACTCCACACCACCCCAGTTCAGACATGGCCATATGCAAATCAGCCTTGACCCTGTGCCTCATGGGAACAATCCAGCCCGAACTGCCAAGCCATGTCTTTCCTGGACCGGAATCAAGCATCCTAGGACCGGTTTCTGGCTATCAGCCGTCTTCAGCCAGGATAGCTTGACTCCAGTGGTGTGGAGAGCATGGGACTCACGTCTGAGCATACCCATCCCACTCGGGCGACAAATGCAAAAACAACAATTGATGGACAGAATACAAAATTGGCTATTGAATGTCTGCATTTGTTTTGTGATTCCACTACGTATTTGCGGTGATCGTTATATTAGAATTAAAAAAACATTAGAAATTCACTAAAAAACAAAGGTTACAGGGACGTTACAGTTAGGAATTAGCATTTATAAAACCTTAGAAATTCTCTGAAAACACCACAGGGTACAGGAAAGTTATAGTTAGGCTGACATTTCACTTGTACAAAACCAAAGAAATTCAGCTGTTATAGTTAGCTGAGCTGACTAGAACATGCACTGTTTATGACCCCACATATTACATCACTCATGACAGGTTCTATGACATCATTAATGAAATCACTGATGACACTGCAAATTACATCATTGATGACATCACTGATGACATTATCTAAGCTTCTTTGTACACATTGCTCTATAAACCGGTATAGCATTAAAACTATGAAATTAAGTGCAAAATAGCTTAGAACAATATGAAGCATGCATGAGTGATGTAATATATAAGGTCATAACTAGTGAATGGCAGGGCACATGTTAACTGGTGAATTTCTTTAGTTACAAATGTTAATGTTATCAAGGACATGTTCATCTAACTATAACGTTACTTTACCCTTTTTTTCAGTGAATTTCTAAGGTATAAAAAAACAAATCTATTTATCAGCCCTAACTATGACATTACTGCAACCTTTGTTTTCTTCAGTGAATTTCTAGCTTTTTTACTATACGTAAATTAACCTCCCGCAGTGCATAGCCTTTAGCCATGCACAGTGGGGGATTGGCCACAGGGCCGGGCCACAGACCAGTCCTGTGGCAAACCCCACCACAGACAGGAATCACACAATGCTCACGGCCTTTGCAGCATGGGTTTGGCTACAGGAACTGGCCTGAGTCCTCCCTTTTTAGTGAACTTCAGTCTCAGGGGTGGACTCCAAGGGGCCTATAAAGGCTCGAGGAGAAGCGTTGCACGGCCCTCCTCTTTTTTAATGGATTTTTGCTCTGCGGAGAGCACCTCTGGGCCTATAATGGCTTAGAGAAGGGGTCTGTGTGACCCTCCCTTCCCTTTCTTAATGGATTTCAGTCATGGGGATGGGCTCCCTGGAGACTGTGATGACTTGAGGAGGGGGACACATGCTCCCCTCCCCTTATTAAATGTGGTCCCTGGGTGGATCCTCTAAGGGGTAGGGGAGTGGCCCTGCACACCTCCTGCCCATATTTGACCATTTGCGCCCAGGGCATGGGGTCCTTGGGGCTGAATAAGGCTCAGAGAGGGGGCAGCTGGGCCACCCTCCCCTTATTGATGAATGGAGTCCTGGTAGGTGGAGTTCCTAGGGCCGAATACCACTCAAGGAGGGGATCACGAGCCCCCCTCTCCTTAATTACATAATGTGGGCAGCCCGAGTGACCATTTTTTCCCGATCTTAAGGGAGTCCCGTGGGATCTCAGCAGAAACAGCAGATGTTTCTTTTTTTTGGGCCCCCCACATGGGCTTAGGTGGTGACGGTAAACGTATGTTGTCCCATATATGTTTCCTTTTTACAAGTTAAGGACAGGGGTCTGAGTTCACCAGTCCTGTAATGGCTGGCAGCAATATTTTTCTGATGTTTCTGGTGGCCAATCAGAACGCTCCATTTTTAAATTTGACAGGAGACTGCATTTATTTTTAATCAGATCTGCAGATCCTTCACAGATCCCCAGTGCCATTAAAAAAAGAAAATTACAGTTCTTGGCCTGAAAGGGTCTCCCTGGGACCCCCATTTGCAAGTAACAAGGACCCCCTGGTAAGTTCCAATTTCTAGGACAGGGTAAGACAATGTGTAAAGAAAATTCCTAGACAATGAATCATACATCAAATCAATATCACCTTTGTGTCCACAATAATCAATGTAAGGTTAATAATGCATATATAATAGACTAAACAATAAATGTTAAAAAATATTTGCAGGGTTGTTTTATTCATCAGAGCTTATTCATATCATTAAAAATACACAATGTAAATACACAGGTGATGTTACATACAAATATATAAAAGAAAACAACATTATTTATAAAAACATGCAGTACTCTCCCTGGGACCCCCTCCAGCAGGTCTAGGGTGGCAGAGTAGCTTTACTCTGCACCCCTATATTTTTGTTTCTCCATTTTTTCAGGACTGGTGACTGAGTCCCTGTGTCCTAAAATGGCTGCCATCACATCCTTTGTAGTGGCAGCAATCCGATCTTATCTCTAGATCTGTCAGTTCCACAGTTTCTTCACAGCAGGAAATATCTATATTTTTTCCAACTGTAAATTCTAAAAAAATTACTGAACAAAATTGCAAAAAATCACATAAAGCACACTTTCTGGAGCAATATCTTGCTTTCTAACAAATTTGGTCTACTTCCGTTCAGCTGTTTTTGCAGTATCGCTGTTTAATTTTCCCATGCAAAAAGAATGTTTTTTCTCAGCCCCACTTGACTGATCTCTACAAAACTTTCCAGGCAGGAGCTGAGGTGGATGAGACTTTATTTGGAAAGTTTTGTGAAGATTTGTCAAAGGGCGCTAAAGTTATATAGTAAACCAAACAGCTAATTTTCCCAATGAAAGATGGTACTAACTATAACTACTCAGTGGGGATCTCCTCATCGCATGATTAGATGTGCTTACCTCTGCCCCCACCCTCCACTGGATACCCCTGCTGCATTCATCTGAAGCAAGACAGGGGTCTCAATGTAGGGGTTTGGAAATGACGTCAGTGTTGTATCGTTATCTTCTCTTCTCTGGGTGAATGACAGACACAGAAGTGTCACAGAGTAGCTCTTTTTGGAATATAATTTGTATTTTGTTTTTTTTTATTCATTTTTTTTTTACATAGGGCCTTTGTATGCAGGGGCGAATGATACTAGCATGCTTTATTTATGAGAGACAACAAATACAGAAAGAGAGAATGTCTTGAGTGACCATAAGAAGAAATAAAATGTGCAAGATAGTATAGCATGAGAAAGAGATGCAAATAGGTTTTTAAGGAATTTAACAGAGGTTAAATCTACTAGTAGGTCAGTCGGACTTGTCTATAGGGTGTTGGAATTGAATTGAAAGAGCATTCATTTAGCATGTATCCAATAAATGGCTTTTAAGGCTGTATTTGAATAACAGGATCTCAGGCCTAGAGTCACGTGCACAAATGTATGCCATGCCCTCCTGAACTTTAGAGTAATTGAAAAATGTGCGATCCTCTAGTGCAGGAGTTCGTAAAGCTTTAACTTCTGTGAACCCCAACCTAATCATTAGTGGAACCTGGGGACCCCAACTGTATCATTATTTGATTCTGAGGACCCCCACTGAGTCATTACTAGAAGCTGGGGGGTCCTGGCCCAATCATTTTCGATGAGTTGAACCACAAAACAATACAAAAAAACCACTGAAACAAGCATGCATCAAACAATTACACAAGTGATTACATTTTTATTTAGTTCACAAACAGAATAACAAAACTAAATTTCAATAGTACGGTTGGAGCTTTTCTAAATTGAATTAAGGCCACACATTGTCTATAATATATTATGTTTGATGCACTTGAACTGTTTCCACAAATTAATCTGAGGATACTAACATTATTTTTAGCTTCCAATTTCAAATTCCTTCCCTTCATATTTACAGAACCTTTTAAAATGTTCAATTGTATATTTTGCTTCCTTATTTATGTACACCTTATTTATCTGATAATAATATTTAATTTTCTATTCAGTCAAGGATGCTTCGATTAGGGTTCCTGGACACCCATGGGTCCCCAGACCACAGGTTAAGAACCACTGATCTAGCTCATTGAGCCCATTAAGAACAACCAATTGTTAAGGCGTTTTCAATCATTCTTCAAATCTGGTCACAGCACTGAAAAAGCCTTGTCAATATCGCCGATGACTCCCTCCATCTCCCTGCAAACCAGAAGTCTTCTTAGCAGAAACAAGATAGACTGCCACAGCAGTGTCCCTTTAATGCAGGGCTCAGATTCTGTAGGAACCAACATGCAGTGCCATCCAGTGGTCAATTGCACAGTACCGTTAACAAAGCTGAGAGTAACATACATCGGTGCTGCGGTTTACTCCCATGGAGCAGTTGTAATGTGATCGTGGCTGAGGTCCTAGTGGGAGAAACAAACAGTGGTGAGGTGTGGCCAGTTAAACCATAGCTTTGTTAAAGTCCTATAGGAAATAGAATAGATTAATGCAGCCTCAATCCGGGGGAGGGATCACACTGCTTAGCATCCCAGCACACAATTCTCCCAGATACATTGTGGTAAGTGCAGTACATGGTAAGGCTCGCGTGATACAGAAACCTGAGAAAACTGTGAGAAACATTGCCAGCAGCCACAGACTTAAAGTGTTTATCTCTACTGAAGAAGAACAAATATCCAGAAACATCTGTGTAGAGATACACCAACAATGGTAAATACTAAAGACTTCAAATTAAAGTGAGTGAGTGTTATTATGCACAGCATTTACTACAGTGCATCTTGGGGAGTTGTGTGTTGGAATGCCAGACAGTGTGCTCCCTCCTTCATTTTGTGGTTGTCTCTTTTGCATTAATGCAGCTGTGACAACATATGACTGGCTACGGTTCTGCAGTGACGGCTCTTACCGAGTTGGCCTTTGTTTAGAGAGCGTCCTCAGCAAAACCAAATTTGGTGCCCCCTCCTAGTCGTCCTCTTTATTTGTCTATAAATCGAAAATTTTGGGGAAGTTGGAAGAAGGCGACGAGAGATACATGTGTCTAACAATGAGAATACGGGCCAATTATAGACGGGCACTGCTATTATACATACCTTTTGTTAGACCTGACAGTCTTAGGATGGACTTTCCCTCAGCCTTTTGCTTTCCTCCTCCATTTTTCTGATTCTGTTTTTGCTGGGTTTAGAACTCTAAACACTTTACCACTTCTAAAGGGCATGTGTTCTCTCAATAAACCATGGTAACATTGGCTCATACCCACTAAGTATACTAATTTACTTATAAGTCCGCAGTAACATGGACTACTTGTGCCCAGGGCCTGTAAATTAAATGCTTGTAGTGGTCCTGCAGCACTTATTGTGCCACCCACATAAGAAGCCCCATAACCATGTCTCAGGTCTGCCACTGCAGAGCCTGTCTGTACAGTTTCACAATGCCATGTCGACCTGTCAAGTAAACCCTCTTGCCAGGGCTAAACCGTCCCTTTTTATACATAAAAGTCACCCCTCTGAAGGCCCTAAATAACCCACAGGACAGGGTTCAGCGTATTTAAAAGGCAGGACATGTACTTTTAACCCTCAAATGGCTTAGCAGCAGTGGCAGCTGGTGACATTTGAAAGTGATGTGCAGTAAAAGTTCAGGATGAGCGGCATGTAGCGAACAAGCACAGCATCCCTTCTAGGTGCACTCATGAAGTGGACACTCGGGACAGTCTGCCTGTTAAAAGTAAGATTTACAGGCAACCTGATCATGTCAGGGACTGTATCAGGACAGAGGTCCAAAAGATGTTGGAGTTGGGAGTCATTGAGCCCTCAGAGAGCCCTTGGGCCAGTCCAATAGTCCTGGTGCCTAAACCTCACACCCAAGATGGTAAGAGAGAGATGAGGTTTTGCATGGATTACTGAGGCCTCAATGCTGTCATTAGGACAGATGCCCACCCAATACCAAGGGCAGATGAACTCATTGACAGATTGGCATCTGCCAAGTTTTTGAGTACATTTGGCTTGACAGCTGGCTACTGGCAGATCATACTAGCTGATGATGCAAAAGCCAAAACAGCATTTTCAACCCCAGAAGGACATTATCAATTTGTGGTAATGCCCTTTGGTCTGAAAAATGCACCTGCCACATTCCAAGGTTGTTGAACCAAGTCCTCTCAGGCTGGATGACTACTGTGCGGCTTATCTAGATGATATTGCTGTCTTTAGCTCCACTTGGGAAGATCACCTGATCCACCTGAAGAATGTTTTGGAGGCCCTGCAAAAGGCAGGCCTAACTATCAAGGCTACCAAGTTCCAGATAGGGCAGAGCAAGGTTGTATACCTGGGCCACCTTGTAGGTGGAGGTCAAGTTCAACCCTTGGAGAGCAACATCCAGACCATAAAGGACTGGACTGCTCCCACCACCCAGACACAGGTCAGATCTTTCTTGGGCCTGACTGGGTACTAGAGGAAATTTGTCAAGGGGTATGGTTCCATAGTGACACCACTTAATGACTTAACTTCCAAGAAATTGCCAAAGAAAGTTCAGTGGACAGCAAGCTGTCAAAAGGCATTTGATGACCTGAAGCAGAGCATGTGCACTGCTCCTATTCTGCAAAGTCCAGACTATTCCAAAGAATTCATTGTTCAAATAGATGCTGCTGAGTTGGGTGTAGGTGCTGTTCTTTCACAATTGAATAAATATGGTCAAGACCAGCCAGTAGCTTTTATTAGCAGAAGGCTGACCCCTAGAGAGAAACATTGGTCAGCTATTGAGAGGGAGGCCTTTGCTGTGGTTTGGCCACCAAAGAAGCTGAGGCCATACTTGTTTGGCACACACTTCAAGATTCAGACAGACCATAAGCCCCTCTTGTGACCAAATCAGATGAAGGGTGAAAATCCCAAACTGCTTAGGTGGTCCATTTCCCTACAGGGGATGGACTTTACAGTGTAACATAGACCTGGGGCTGACTATGCCAATGCAGATGGACTCTCCAGATATTTCTACTTAGAACATGAAGACTCAACTGGTCAAGGTTAGTTTAATATCCTTGCATTGGGGGGGGGGTTGTGCAGGAGAGTAGGGTTTGCTTCCTATGGTCACCCTCACTTTTTGATGTGATTTTCTGTTTTTTCGGCTTTAGTGTGGCTGTGGACCTGCTAATCAGACCCACAGCCCATCTGTTCTCTCTAAATTGATACCATGTACTTTAGGTACATACCAGATTGGGTATAGAGTCACCTTTAGGTACCCAGGGCATAGGTGCAGCCAAGGCCTACCAGGGGCTGCAGCATGTATTATGCCACCCCTGCCTGTCCCTCCAAACTGACACCACAGGCTGATCACTCAGCTTGGGTAAGGTGGTGTAATCACCCCTTATTTAGATATAGTATACCTATATCTACCTTATATCTTGACACATATACACCTATAAGTCACTCCAATGGTAGGCCTCGACAATCCTGGAGGCAGAGTGCTTGGTTTTATGTGAGAGGGTGCCCTAGCATGAGCTGAGCCCCTCTGCAGCTTTCGGAACCATCTCCTTATAGCTGTTCTATGACATAGCCATACCATATAATCTTAAGTGCATTATAATCCTCGCGGTTAATGCTAACTTTGGTTTGGCTTTATCAAAACATGTCGTGTAAGGTGTCAAACACTTCTGGTGCCAATTCTGGTGGGGGGTAGCATTCCACCCTTCTAGAGGGAAAAGACATGTATGTTACTGCTTTACCCGGTTAAAGTTAAACAGAGCCCCAGCATCACAAAATTAATGCTGCTGTCACAGACACAAGTCTGACCTCCTGCTGCTGGACGAAACTCCGGCAGGGGAGGCCTGGACAATAGGTTTCCTGTCCAGGGAGGTGCCAGCACCTCCCCAGACAGGCAGATGTATATTGGGACAGGGAGGGCTGCATCTGAAGTTGCTTTTTGAGGCACACAAGGTGTTCCATGCATAGCCCGGTTCAAACCAGTTCCTGGGGCACTCCAGCCCCACTCTGGCGTGAAACTGGACAAAGGGAAAGGGGTGCAACCACCCCTTCCCAGGTCCACCCATAGGAGGGACCTAGGCAGGTAATCCAGCCCCTTAACTTAGTATAAGTATAGGAGCTGTGTCCCCAGGACTTTAGGTTATCCTGGAAAGAAACTTTGATACAGAACTCTTGCACCTTCGACATTCTCTTCTGACTAGAAGACGGAAGACATCTCCCTTGTGGTCAAGGAGTGACCACCCTGTGCAAACAGGCACCGCCAGTAACTTGCCGGTCTGCTTTGTCAATGCTCCCGCCGGAACGCGAAGACTCAGCGACACAGGAATTGGACTCTCAGACTTCTCTAACCCCTACCCACATCTACAGCAAAGCTGAGACCCGTGGTGGACACGAGAGACGTGGGACCGGACACCCTAGGCATCCTGCATTTTGCTAACAGCTCGACTTCAGAGGTACACTCACAGTTGTTAATTGGAGTACGAGAAGCCCCAGACCCGAGCGCCATTTGCACTGAAGCTCAGCCCTCCACACTCCATGAGTGCTGCGTGGGGCCTGTTCTTGCATTTCAGCTCGACACATCTTCCCGGTTCCTTGCCCATTGGCTAGTGTCCGGTTCCTTGCCCATTGGCTAGTGTGCCGCCTGAAGAATTTTCTTTCAAACTAAACTGCTTTCTTGGTTGCTCCAGGCTTGCTCCAGCTTCCCTTCAAAGGAGAAGTGCCACAGACCGTGCTGGTCTGCAGCAGAGCCAATCTCGACATCCTGCATGGGTTGCGGTTGCCAAGGCTTGTGGGATCCAATCCAGATACCGACACCGCAGTCAACTAGATCCTTTGTAGGACAGCTCGAATCCAGCGCCTGGTCATTGTCGAAGCCTCCTGGACCTCGTGGCTGAAGAGACAAGCTCCCCTTCTTCACCTTCAAGCATGCGACATCGCCTGGTTCCTTCTTGGTCACTGGCTAGTGACCCAGACTCTGTCCCCTCTGCTTTCAGGTTCCTTTTCTTTTTTTTTTTTAAATATATTTTTATTGCAGAGTTAGAAACAAAACATCGGGGTAGGTCAACCGTTATTCCCATAACGTTGTAAGGCACTTCACGTCAATAAAGTTGTACACAGCCATTCAGCCCACATCCCGGAGGCCGGGCGGCGTACCAACAGGTTCCAACAAAAGATCACCATGTGCACCTCCGAGGGATAACTGGTCAACTACATAACATAGTATCTGCTTTTTATACCCACCAACCCCCCCCCCTTAGACGCCGCTAATTACAAGTGGCCACCCCGTGCGGGCGGCGTCAGAGCTATCAGTGCCCGCAGCGTCAGGTCCATGCTAATTCACTCCTATGTCGGCCGTCAGTTAGTGCCTAGCATCATCCACACATCGTGACCCCATGTGTGCTGCCCAGTACCCCTCTCCAATAAGTACCCGCCATAGGTCCTTATCGCGGGCATCCCTCCCGTCACTACAGCGGTATCCTAAGAACGCCCCAGCAACCCTCCCTCCCCCCAACTGCTGCTGATGTGGGTCATAAATGTGGGTTTCGACAGAAGAGCACGCCATCAATCGGGGTCATGCATTCGTTCTTCCAAGCCTCATGGAACCTCATCCTCCAGATGTCCCTCCTCCTCGTCTGCTGTCAGGTAATCGCTCAAAGCCTGCACAATCAACTCCCAAGCCCTTGCCATCTCCAAGCTCTTCTCATTGCCGGTTCTGGCAGCCTGTTGCATTCTAATCACACTCTCACATCTGGACCATTTCAGTAACTCATTCGTCCATCTCCTAACTGATGGGCCCTCCTTGGATTTCAAACGCCAAGTAATCTCTCTCTGGGCTAGCATGAGTCCCAGATCAATAAAGTTGCTCGTAATTTTTGTCTTCGCCGTGTGAGGGAACCAAAGCAGTCGGCACGCCGCCATGTCGAACTCCACCTCCCTATCAGTAACTGCATTCAGAGGTTCGCCCACCTCAAGCCAATATGTCCCCAACCTTGGGCAGCCCCACAACAAATGATCCAGCTCTACCTCAAGTGCTAAGCATCTCGGGCACGCCGCATCCAGTACCCGAAAGTGCCGTCGAAGTTTCCCTGGGGTCAGATAGGCCCTATGCAGTATGAAGAAATGCACCTGTTGGAAAAGGGCGTTCCTGCTACCCTTCCACGTCCGTTTCAAAATGTGGCCCCAAACCTTGTCTGGTATGGGTTTGCCGATGCTTTCCTCCCACTTCTCCTTCAGCGCGGTGAGCGGTTCTAGTCCCTCATTCAGCATTCTCGAGTGGAGGCAAGTCACCGCCTTGACTGTGCCCGCAGCCATCATCACATATTAGCAGGCCTTAGTCGTGTCCGGTTCCACCAGCCCACCCTTCCAGTGTTTCTGTATCGCCGCGATTACTGCAGCATGCAGGAGGTAGCTCCCATCCGGGAGACCAAACTGATCCTGCAGTACCATAAAGGTGGCCAGCCTCCCATCAACGTATAAATCCCCCACCATCTGCAAACCCAGCTCCTCCCATTCCGACAACGGAGACCAATCGCCTCCATGCGGTAGCGCCGTCAACATCCCAAGAGGGATCTCCGGCACATAAGGTCGTGCGGCCCTTGCCCTCTTCAGGCTCATTTGCCAGCACAACCGAAGGGTTTTCTCTTCAATGGTGAGATCTCTCAAGTCCAATTTCTGTTGCATAACTACGTAGGATAAGACGTGCCTCTGGATACCCCTCCCCCGTTCTTGGTCTGGGCCCCTGAATTCTCTCGCAATGCTTTGTGTTAAAACCTGTAATTGAGCCGCTAGGTAATACAGTTCAAAATCAGGAACCGCCATCCCCCCCTCAAGTTTGGGTCTGAACAAAGTGCGCAACGCCACCCTGCGTCGTCCATGTCCCCAAAGGAAACCAATAATCATCGACCTCAGGTCTTTAAAGATCCGTTGAGGGATCCATATCGGTAGGGTACGGAAATAATAGAGCAACCTCGGCAAAGCCACCATCTTCAGCAATGCCACTCGGCCCTGCACCGACAGAGGAAGGGAGGCCCAGAAGGACATGCACACCCGCAGCGCCCTCACACAGCGACCTAAATTTCCTTCCAACAGATGTGCTGCTTCGTGGTAAACACGGACTCCTAGATAGGTGAAGCACGTGTCTTCCCTAACCACATCCACTGTGAGAGGAGGATACGGCTCGTCAGCCCGTAGCGGAAAAACACAAGTCTTATTTCAGTTTACCTTGAGGCCTGACAACCTACCAAAGCTTGATAGCATCTCCACAGCCCCCTTAAGAGCCTCTTCCGTAGCCTCCAGATATAACAACAGGTCATCCGCATACAGTGAGATATGATGAGTTTCATCACCACGCCTAACCCCGTTATACAATTCTCCTGTTCTCGCCTGTGCCGCCAGTGGTTCCATCACTAGAGCGAACAGGAGAGGGGATAGCGAGCAACCCTGCCTCGTTCCTCTGCGCACCGGATAATTGGATGATATAACAGACCCCAATCGCACTCTGGCAGTGGCAGAAGAGTAGAGAACCCTCGTCCATCACCCAAAGCCGCCTCCCAGGCCGAACTTCTCTAGCACCCCCTGGAGGTATTGCCACTCCAGGCTATCAAAGGCCTTCTCAATGTCCACCGACAGTACTGCTGATTTGTGATCCGAGTCTAAGGAGCTGTTTAGTATACGGATCAGGCGGCGGATGTTAATGGATGTGTTCCTAGTAGGAATGAACCCTGCCTGGTCCCCATGTATCAGTGTGGTCATATGTGGTAGTAATCTAGTGGCCAGAACACAACTCAAAATCTTATAGTCCACCGTCAGCATAGACAGGGGTCTATACGACGTCACATCTGAGGCCTCCCTACCAGGTTTCAGCAGCGGCACCACTAGTGCTTCCCTCATCGACTGGGGCAGGTGCCCTAGGGTCATGGCTTCTGAGTACACCACCAAGAGCCTAGGCGCCAAAACATCTATATATTTCACATAAAATTCAATCAGCAGGCCATCCACCCCCGGCGTCTTGTTTCTAGCCATCTGCTTAATGGCCACCCTAATCTCCGATAGCGTTATGGGGCCGCCCAGGTCCTTCGCTGTCTCGCCATCTAGCACTGGGAGACGAACAGTGTCCAGATATTTGCCTATTGCAGAGAATTCCGCCTCCAACTGACTCTCATATAGACTCGTATAATATGACTGGAAACGCGCCAGAACCGCAGTCTGCGAGTTAACCACCTCCCCCGATCCCGTCCTAATGCTCATGATCGGGCAACCTCTAGGCTCTGGGTTAGCGAGTTTAGCAAGTAGTGTGCTCACCTTACCCTCAGGCATACGCTGCTCCAGATCCCTCAGCACACATTCAGCCTTCCCCAGGTCAGCCAGAACCGTCGTCCTTGCATTCGAGAAACTGCCCATACAGATGCCTCTCACCACCACCTTCATCGCATCCCATTCTATCGACCTCGTGGCGGCCAAACCCTCATTCACATCAAAGTAATGTTCAATGCCCTGTTGGACCGTGTCACTGAACACCAGGTCCTCTAACGTATCAGGCCGCAGCCTCCAAGTCGGGACCGCGGATCTCGTTTGCTGCCATTGCACTGTCATCAGTAAGGGATTGTGGTCCGAGATGGTTCTAGTGAGGTACTCCGTATGCGTTACCATGGCAGTCAGGGGGCCACTACACAGGATGGAATCTATCCTAACATGTAATGCATGTAATGCCGAGAAGAAAGAATAGTCCCTAACATCCCGGTGTTGCTCCCTCCACACATCTATAAGGCCCCACCTCTCTTGCCAGTCTTTCCTGTGTGTGGCTAGCCTGTGCACTGGGGAGTCGGCCAGTGGCGGATGCGATCTATCCAGCGTCACGTCAATGATCGAACTATAGTCCCCGCCCAATATGATGGGGCCCGCCAGGAAGTGTGCCAATGAACCTGTGAGACTATCAAAAAAACGGGCTTGGTCAACATTGGGGGCATATACACTACACAGGACCACCTCACGGCCATATAGCCTCCCCCCCACCGCTACAAACCGACCCCCAGGGTCCACTAGCTGGTTCGTGGCCTGGAATGGGATCCCCGCTCTCACCCATATCAACACCCCCCTGGCAAACACCGAATACGTGGTACCAAACACCTGGCCATGCCACCTCTTCTGCAATGCAGTGCATTCCTGCTTGGTCAAATGGGTTTCTTGCAGCAGCGCAATTTGGACGCCTCGCCTCACCAAATAGGCGTGCACCTTGTATCGCCTTGACATAGTTCGCAGTCCACGGACATTCCATGTGAGGCATTTTAAATTAGGTAACGTCCCCATTGCAGCCATCACCCCTTCATGTCAACAGTGTCAGTTGGACACCCACATCATTGCAGGAACCCCCCCCATTTGGAACACCCCTAAAAACTTCCCCAACCCCTCTCCCCAGAACAGGACCTAATAACAAAACCTCAGCCCCCATCCAAACCTGTAACTTAACACACATTCCACTACCCTGTAGTCGTCACTACAGAAAGCCTTAAGGGCAACGAGGGGGTAAGTCAGAGCCGACCCGGGGCAAGCCGAGCCCTCGCCCCAAGCCCATGATCCCACAAGGTAGTTACAACAGAGTACCTGCTAGTTCGCCAAGCCCCAGGGGTAGGCCGCTCCGACAGGAGCCGCAAGCATGTCCTTTACTCCAAGTATCATTTGTTAAATAGTCCATCTGCCGTCTGCGGTGTGACCGTCGGCCCCGCAGAGCTGTCCGCTTCCGAAAGTTCACCTCCAGATTTTCTGTTCTCCTCTCCCGAGTCCGAGTCCAGCGATAACTTCTCCTGCTGTGAACCTGTAATGATCGCCGTTGCAGCCAATGCTCCCTTTCTGTCCGCCGCCATCTGGTCGACCCGCATCGCTCTCTTGAGTTTGTTTCGCTTGCGGATGCGTTGTGACTTTCGGACCTGGATCGGCTTCTGTCTCTCCTTCTCACCCTTACTCTGGCGATCCATACCAGCACGGTATAACTCGAGCCATGACCACACCTCTTCAGGAGTCTGAAAGAATTGAGTCGTTCCATCCAGGATCACTCGTAATTTGGCTGGAAATAGTAGGGAGTATTGTATACCCTCATCTCTCAGTTCCTTTTTCACGGCTAGGAAAGATGCCCTGCTCTTTTGGACTTCCTGCGTGTAGTCTGGGAAAACCGTGACCGAACTATTGTCCACCTGGAAGGGGCCCGTTGAGCGCGCCCTTTGTATCAGTAGGTCCCGGTCTTTGAAATGCAAGAGTCTGACCACCATTGGCCTGGGAGGACGGCCCTGCATGGGCGGGCGGGCCGGGACCCTGTGCACTCTCTCTAGGGAGAAGAATGGAGATAGACCCTCTGGAGCCACAACCGTCTTAAACCAGTTTTCCATGTAGGCCACTGCATCATCCCCCTCAACTTTTTCCGGCAGGCCTACCACCCTTACGTTGTTCCTCCAATTGCGGCTTTTGGAATCCTCCGCGCGTTTCTCCAGCGTCGCCAAGCGACCAAGGATATCGGATAATTTGTGTTCCACGGTGACCACCGCCGGTTTTAGCTCCTGGAGCAGCACTTCGTGATCCTTCACTCTGTCTGAGAGCTTAGCGTGATCTGCCCTTAAGAGGCCCAGTCCCGTGGCCACCTGCGCTATATCTAGGTGTAGGGACTCCTTGGTCGCAGTGATCGCCTCCAGTATGCCATCCAGCCGTGCATTCAGTCTTCGTTCTTGCGCCGATGCATCTGGGACCGCGTGGAGCCCGCCATCCGCGTCCGGCACATCCGTCTGGCCGTGCCCCTGCTTCACACTCAGCTCACTGCCAGCAGCGGCCATCTTGGTCTCCGCGTGTGCTATGGTATAATTGTCTCTAGGGGATGGACCGGCCCCGATTTCTAGCAGCCGAGTGGGAATGCCCCTCGCTCCTTCTCACCACTCAATGGGCTCAGCGTTCTCCCCGAACAGTAACCTCCACCTCCAGGGATCAAGTTCTCCACCACTCAAGGGTCTTATTCTCACGCCCAAAATGGCCGACCACCGTTCAGCCCTTCTGGGACTGCCCCAACCAGCTCCTCGTGGTCCAGAGGCCCCACCCTACAAAGTCATTTGTTGCCCCCTGCGCGGACTCACCCGGCCCCCACGACAGAGTCAAGCAATACCCAGTTCAAGAAAAGGCCCAGTGCACAAGCGTGGGGGAGCCAAGTGTATGCCCCCAATCAAGCAGGCAGGGATTGGCCAGGGCTGGATGCACGATCCGCACGGCGGCGCCGCCCCCCAGCAGTCCGATGCACCGTCCTTTTGTACCGCTCGGTTCCCGTGCTGCCCCCTCCTGTCTGGCCCGATGTCAACAGTGTACTGCTGTTAGCCGTTGATCACTGTCCGCCCCAACAAGCTCACGGGGTCCGCCCGGGTGTGCTCCCCTCAGCCGTTACCTCTCCACTCAGGGAGCGATGCTCCTCCAGGTCACCAGCTCCGGGCGGCCAACCAATCTTGAATCCGGGCACCGGGTCCGCCAGTCTGCTCACCCGCCCCTTCCTCAATATCCACCGCCTCACAGCTTGCCGGCGTTACGGCGCTGCTAGGCTCCCAATCGCCGCGGGGTCCCCAGGCGCAGTCAAGGAGCAGTACCCGCCGTAGAAGGCCACCGGGTCTGGTGGTGGGGGGATGGGCGTCCCGACCGCAATTCTCCAAAGCGGCAGTAAACGCTCCTCACCGCCTCCGCTGCTGCCAGTCCCCGCACGGCAGGGACCTCACTCCGCAAAGCCCTCTAGGCAGTAGTCGCCGCTATGCCCCAGTCGCGGTCCACTGCGCCCCGCAGGTCAGCCTCCGCAGTTCGGGGCGGCCGCCATCCTGAGGCTCCGTGCGCGGCTCTTCGAAGCTCCGAAACCGGGGTTCAGCACAGCCACCGACTACCCGTTGACCCACAATTGTACTCTCCCGTCACTCTGGTGCCTCAGGCAGAATTTCCCGAGCCTCAGCCAGCTCGGAAGCGAGGTGTTACAGGAGAATTGCGGAATCTGGCACGGAGCAGCAGGCTCACGCCGCCATCCCGATCGGTGTCCAAACCACGCCCCCCTGCTTTCAGGTTCTTCACATCACCGATCCACCCTTGGATCCACCCGGACACTTTTCCTCTGGTCGCCTGCAGCACTTCTTTGCAGATCTCCATGGAAAACTATGACGAAACCCAACACCAAAAGGCACCTTTGCACCCGGCTTCCCTGGGTGAGGTAACAGGAGTACTCCGGTGCTCCCGTGGGTCTTGACTCTTGAAGTGTCCTAGTGTAAAGGGGTTTCATCGTAGTCCATCCGGAAGTGTCCTTAAACAGTAACTTTGTAACTTCTTTGTTTCCCATTATAAGTCAATGGTAACTCGCGACTGTGTTTAGACACTGCACGCGTCTCCCGTGGGCCTCCTACTTCCTAACCCTTGGTTGTTTAGTGTAGTCCGAGAGATTCTACAGTCCCTAGGCCTGCTGTCTAACTCTCACGTGGTTCTTATACCACTTCTTTAGTATATGGTTTGTGAGGCCCCTAGGGCATAACTGTATTTGTGCAAATTTTCGTTTGCTAATTGAGTAACTTGTGATGTACTTTTACCTCTGACCTCATAAAGAGTGCAGCGGGGTTGTGTTTAGAATAAATACATATATATTTGATATATACCTTGTGTGGTGTCCTTTTAATTGGAATTCAAGGGATTAAAATTGGTAAAACAGCTTGCTTCACATACTCTCTGAAGTCTTAGCCTATGACTGCTGGTCCATGCTACCACTAGGATAGCTTGTCTATAAGGTTGACTTTACAACCACCATCAATAAGGGTCGATTAGACTGGTGCAAGGTGCGCACTAGAATAGTGGACATCATATGCCAGGCTAACTTCTCACAGTCCTCCCCAGGTGGGAGCTATAGCCCACACCCTGAACTGTTGGTAATGAGGTTTGAGGAGTGATCCTATGATGAAGCGTTCCACCATATGGTGGGTGAGTATTCCCATCCTTAAAAGAAAGATCTTTTCAGGAGCAGGAGACTTATGTTTGGGTATGGTGATTGTACCAAAATACCATCTCATCATTCTCCAGACTGGATGCATTTATGTTGTGGGTTCTATGAGTAATTGGGAATCATGCATCTGATTCTTTAAATATTGCATGCCATATTTTTTTTTTTTTTTTTTTTTTGGTGTAAGATATTTATTGGTCGTAAACAAACGATACACTGCGTCATGCCAACAACCCGGAGGCAGGCCGCGACATACACAAGTAATAAACAGTGATAGGGCCCCGCGTAGGGACGTTCCAGCATATTTGGCGAAGTTGCGTCCTGCAGTTCCTGTAAACATTGTATAAGGAGATGAAACATGCATCGCAACAGAAACAAATCACAGAATCTTACATTTTTTGGGGGGTTTTTTCCCTCTTTAGTGCAGGAATGGTGCCGCAAACAGTCAAGATCAAACATGAGTCAGACAATGTCTCGTCATATTGACGAGCACGGAGGTCAAATCGCATCAAAACCTCAGATAAGCATAGGTAAAGCAGCGGCACTCATCCCCCCAACCCCCCACAACAGTGTGAGGGTAACAAAGAACTTCGTGGTGCTTGGTGAAATAGGATCTATATAATTAGAATGGGACTCTCGGGGGCGTGCGCGCGGGGTGCAGACAGCAGGTGAATAATGCAATCAGTTGGCAGGTGCAGTGGTAGGGACAATCCAGGTATCTCCCATAAGGTGGGGGGGGGGGGGACAGAACAGCTAGTGTTTCGTTCGATAAGTTAGTGGGGCGTGACGATAGGTACAATAGGCGCTAAAGGAGGGACAGCCAGGGGACGGGGAAGAAATTACTCAGGTTATGGGAGCAATCCCCAGCAGTGTTCAACCCAACGGAAATATATGTCATGCAGTCTAAGGATGTCAACCCATGTCATCAGAGACGCCCGCGTCAGGGGTACCCTCGGAGGCATCAGAGCTCGCTCTCTCCCTGGCCCACTGGAGGAAAGGTTCCCAAATGTCATTGGGTCTTGTAGCCGTGGGCATCGACTCCCAGTAATGCGTAAGTTGTGTTTGACCGTACGTCACATCATTGACCCATGCTGTGAACGCAGGTATAGCCTTTCGGCCCCAGTTTAATGCCACCTGTCGTTTCGCATTTAGGAGTAGGATCGCGTGCAATTTTCGGTCACCAGGCTCAGTGTCTTTTACATACCCCAGCAGGCCCACAAGCGGGGTGGGCTCGTCCGAGCGGTGCAGCATTTGGTTAATGGCAGTGAAAATGGCCGACCAGTAATCGTGCAACTTAGGGCAGGTCCATGCCACATGTAGGAATGATGCATCCGCCCCACCACATCTCCAGCAGGAAGCGTCTCCTTTGACGCCCATGCGGTGTAACAGTGTCGGGGTGCGGTAGTACCTGTGTAGGAACTTAAAGTGGACCAGCCGCAACCTATAGTTCGGAGACAATGCCAAGAGTTGTGCGCAGCAGTAGTCCCATGTGTCGTCAGTGAGGGGGTCAGCCAGGTCTGCAGACCAAGCCCGTTTGGCCGCTGGTATAGTGATCGGGGCCTGCTCCTGCATACAATTATATAGTCTAGAGACCAGCTTCGCGGGGGACGGTCTCGACAGCAAATTATGGAGTGCGTCCAGGCGCGGCGGCTCCTCAGGGAATTGAGGCCATAACTTTTTACAGGACTCCCGGAGGGAGTGGTGCAGCAGTGCGTCGGAGAACGAGTCAGGTGTGTCATCCTCCCGCGCCGGCATCTCAGCAAACTGCCCGTTGGGGTAGAGATCAGCAAACGTCAGTATGCGTTTCCCTCGAAGTAGAATAGTGTCACCCCTGGCGCATAGGCACGGCAGCATCGGGTTCCCACGTAATGGGATCGATGGCGCGTAGAGTAGCGGGAGCCTCGCCCTGATCCGCAGCTCTCGCCAGGACCAGCGGATCATTTCCACCGTGTCAACATCCTTCGATGGGCGCGTCGCCCTGCCGTACAGCGCCACCTGGAGAGGCGACGGGGCGGCAGCGGCCAGTTCCACCGCCACATGTGGTTGGTATGGGGTGGGGAAAACCCAGAAATGCAGGAACTGCGCCTGCGCGCATAGCGAATAAAGTTTGAAATCTGGCGCTCCAAGGCCACCCTGCCTGAGCGGGAGGGTCAGCAGGGCCCAGGAAGACCGAGCTTGGCCCCCGGCCCACACCAGTTGCAGAAGTAGCGACCGCACGCGTGCATGGAAGTGCGCCGTCATTGGCACGGGAACATTTACAAATAGATATAAAAATTTTGGGAGGACTACCATTTTCACCAATGCTATCCGTGCAACCAGGGAGAGGGGAAGTCTGCTCCAGATCTCTACTTTGCTTTCAAGCCAGTCTACAGCTCTCCCGAAATTCAGGGACCATATTTCCTGCATGTCTCGACTCACCCATATACCCAGGTATTTCACCGCCTCGGTTTCCCACCGCAGGGGATATTCTGAGGGAGGCTGTGCAGTGTCGGCTGTTAGGGGGAACGCTACAGATTTCGACCAGTTGATCGATATGCCGGCCAGACCCTCGAATCTCACGAATTCTCAGAGCAGTGGGTTCATATTTTCAGTGGGATCTTTAATGTATAGGGTGAAGTCATCCGCATATAAGGAGATCAGCAGACTTCGGGAACTGAATCCTATCCCCCTCGCCGTATGATGTTGACGAACCCGGGCCGCAAGCGGCTCCATGGCAATAGCGAAAAGGAGAGGGGATAGGGGGCATCCTTGTCTGGTCCCCCTGGAGATGTGAAAGGGCTCGGATACCAATCCATTCACACTCACCCGCGCTCTGGGTGCATCATACAGCAGTTTTATCAGTGTGACGAAGTTAAGGCTAAACCCCATCCTCTCTAAAATTTTGAACAAGTAGGGCCATTCCAAGGAGTCAAACGCTTTGGTGGCGTCTAGAAACACCACCGCAGCCTGGGTAGACGGGTGTAGGTAGTGCAAGATGGAGAAAAGTGTTCTGAGGTTATGGGAAGTCGCGCGGCCTGGGATAAACCCAGATTGGTCAGGGAGCGCTATGATGGGTAGTAACGGTTGCAGCTTGTCCGCAATGACCTTAGCATTGCATGCCATATTTAATGACTAGTAGTAGGGTGTCCATCTTCAGGGATGTAGCTTCGGAAGGGCGGGAGGTGTATGGGGTGCAACACCCCCAAATATTTACATAGCTGGGTCTTGGCCTGACAAATACAGTCGGATTAGCCAAGAAAATAGTTGCAAAGTAAATCGTGCAACAAACATCAAACAAAAATATAATAAAGTCACTTCAAATTTTTTAAATGTGGATTTCTTTAACATGCAGAAGTGTTTCCCATTGGTGCTTCAGATTATAGAACTGCATTCAGAGGCATTTATTAAAGTGATAATTTTAAAACATGAACTTTGAAAAGTCAATGCCTTCCCCTGCCCTTATACCCACACCGCAAGTGAAATCATAGGCAAGTCAGCTTCCACGTGTAACCAGTATGTTGCCTAGATTCTTATTATAAATGGAGAAAAATATAACTGTTTGAAATAAACACAGTTTTTGTACAGCACATTTCCTGAGCTGACACATTCGAAAGTACTCTCATATGGGACAATGAATTAAAAGGAGGATTGGTGAAATAAAACATTTGCCAAGGACCACATAATTTGTTCAAGCTGTGAAGCCAGGATTGATCCTAGTGACCTAAGAAGATGTGTATGATGCCCAGGCAATGCAGAGGGAACAGATCAGATTGGACCCCTACCCATCACCCACTCCACCACAGCAGTGTGCCAACAGCAGGGCTTTAAGTGGGTTGGGTCCTGCCAGGTCTCAAATGCAACAGTAATTCTAAACTGTCTTTTAAATAGTTTACAATTGGGTCCTACATTTGTGTGCCCTGCAGGCAAACCATAACAATGATGCATTCTCTAATTACATTTCATTTTAACTTTATCTTCCATTCCCTAAATGTATTTGTTTTTTTCCTCACATGTAGTGTTTCTATAGGTTTTTCATATAACTTATGTGCCTTTTTCAGGAACAGAGTCTAGGTGTTGGAGGAGTGATCATGACCACTGGCGTAATAAAACTTGAGGGGGGCTCCCTGCATGGCAAGTGTGGGGACCCCCTCCGGGCTCAATCAGGAGCTCTGCAGCCAGAGTGCTGTGCTAAGGGGGGCAGTGAGAGCTGAAGTGAGAGCGAGAGTTCAAAGGTAGTGTGAATTTCTCATAGTGCCTGTCAGGGAGCAGGAAAGGTCTACAGACTTCATACACAAACAATCATTGGCCTCTTTGCAGAGCCCATAAAATGACACAATCACATATGTGCCACTTGTAATTGTGATTTTATGGCAACATGTGTGAAGGAAGTGCACAACTAAATATATTGACAGCGTCAAAACAAATTAAATGGAGTGTTTGCATCTGAGTTGATGGGTTGTATGTGTTGGGAAATGGTCATATCAGGAGATGTCTTATAAAAAAAGGTTTCTCTTGGATCTCAACTAATAACAACCTGGACATACAGACTCAATTATATAAAGGCCAATCACATATACTCAATCCACTAAAATACCAGTACCCATAAATCAATTATAAACCAACAGATCACTTATGGATACCACAACAATTCATTCATTAAGAAAACATCATCAATCATATGATGCACAATGATTCAATCAAAAAAGGTTAAAAATACATATGTTTCAACAATAAAAACTCATTCATATATCAATTCAGCTTCAATGTTCATGAGAGACAAGAACAAGTGAAAAATCTAAAATCATCATAGCTCTGTTAATTTGACTGAATCATCAATCTCGGAGTCTATCAATTATTTTATAATTATACTAAAGTGTTCCTCGAATTTAACAATCATAAAAGGGCGTCTCAAATTTAATGTCTCTCTTAAAAATGACAGTGTCACATATGCCTGTATAAAACACAATATATATCATAATCCCGTATTACATATAATAGAAACATTATATACATTTTTAGTCATCTTTCTAATTTAAATAACTCACTAAAATCTGACCTTCATAAATAAAGGGAGAAAGAAGATGACTGCACAGTTTCTAAAAAAACGCTTATAACTGTCAATGTCAAATGATCTTTATTCGGAATTAATACATCCATAAAAGTACATGCAGGTTACAGCACAATAAAATTAATAAAAACATTCATCTTATTTTTACATTAAAATATCCTTTTCAAGTAATGTTGGAGCGGCCCTGCGTAAAGCAGAAAAAGTACAAATTAGAGTGCTACAAAAATTCACAGTATATGAATATTTTACTTATAATTTATAGTTATCACGAAAGAAATCATTTACATCAAACCAAGCATCCAAGTGTCTATGTACAAATAAAACGTACTATAATATACAAAGAGCCAAAAGTGTGGAAAACGCAAAATACTAATGTTCGTCAAGCATATTCCATGCACCTCCTTGATCGCACACTAGCTTTAAGCAAACAGCTTACAGTAAATATCACCTCATCTGCTTATAACTGTTTTAAGGGCCCATTTTCAGTTTCACACAATAAACTCTCACTCATATTCTTCTACAACCGTCTTTCACTCTTTCATGTTCTCATCCCTAACTTTCCCTTGGATGATAAACTTTCTATAGGCATTGATCCTTATTGATCTTTTCAACACATTATCTGACTCATTTTTTTTTTTTTTTTATTTATTTAAAATTTTGTATATAAACACAGGTTCCAACAAGTGTGTTACAGCACAGTCAAATCATATATAACATATATATAACATAACATTCTTTTTACATTATAAATTCTGTATTCCTACTTTAACCCCTGCACTTTATATTTCCTATTATAAAGAAAAAAGCAAAGAATAAACAGTTGTTATTAACAAGGTTATTTAGCCTATTTTAATCCTGAATCTAAGTTCGCCTATCCCAATCTGCTTTTCCAATATTCTACGGGTCGCCATATTTTCTCACCCAATGCCCTAGCTCTACGGCCTTTCCTAGCATATATTGCCCTCTCCATATTATAAGTCGAGAGTAGCCTAGCAATCCAGATTTGAAAGGTGGGCGGAGCTCTGTCGATCCACGCTTTTGCTATGCAGATTCGATAGACAGCCATGGCCATGAACATAAATTCAGTATGGTATCCCTATACCCCTCCCTCCACACAAAGCATTATTAATTCAGGTGACATTGCCACTTTAACCCCCAATGGTCCTTCCATAAACTTCTCAATTGCCTTTCTTAACGAGTACAATTGTGGGCATTGCGCAAACATATGAATAATATCTGCATTACTTGCATCGCAGCGCGGGCATGTTATTCCCCCGCGGGCATGTTATTCCCCCGCCCCACTGTACTATTCTGGCGGGAGTGTGATAAAGGGAGTACACCATCTTGTAATGTTGCGACTGCAACGTTGCTGAACATAAAACCGTGCATCCCAAATCTAAAGAAACGTGTAGCCCCTCCCGAGAGGCACCTACTTTCTCCACCCACTTTGTAGCATATTTTCCCCTATCATCACTTTTGAACATACATAGATCTGCATATAGCTGCCGAATTGTACACTGTCCGCCGCCCTCTATGTAGTCCATTATCCGGCATTGGCCAAATCCTAGTGGTCCTCCCTGTTTGTTTCCCAAATAGCTTCTCACCTGCAGATATTTTAAAAAACTCCTGCCGCAAAGTTAAAATTTTGTTTGTAGCTCTTGAAATTGGAGAATACCCCTCTGGTCACACAGATCCCCTATCTTCTTAATGCCCTTGTTCTCCCATTCCCTCATGACTGTGTCTCTAAAGATATCCCCGGGAGTAAGTGATTTGTATATAAACGAGTACACCTATTGTATCTTCCCAAACCTAGCTTTTTTGCGACTGCCTTCCAAATAGTGTATGCTGCCTTTAAAGTCTTGAACCTTGTGTGCTTAAAGTAGCTGAAATCGATATCATTTAAGAAAGCACTCTCCGCCTCCCCACCCAACAATGCAGTATAAACATTTGTGAAGTCCCATCTGCTATCCCCGTGCCCCGTTCCTGCACCCCCTATCAACCCCTGAAAATACTGAAGAGCCGCTGCCCAATAGTAAAGCCTAAAGTCAGGGGCCCCCCACCCACCTTTTTCTCTGGGGAGTATCATATGTCGGTATGCTCTCCTAGTCTTGCCCTTTGCCAAAATAAACCTATTAATTATCAATTCCAACTTGTTAAACCAACAGTGATCAAAAAATAATGGGATGGCTCTAAAAGGAATGTAATCATTTTAATGACATTTATCCGGCCCATCAGGGTTAGATGCAGATTATGCAACCTTTCCGTATTTTCCTTCACTTTCACTAGTAAGGGCTCCATATTAAACTCCACCAACCTATCTAAGTCGGCAGTTACTTTAACCCCTAGGTAGAGTGCCACGGGTATTACCCTAGTATCCTGGTATGTTGAATAGCTGTTTTGTATGATCTGTGTCTTTCCCTTATTTATCGAGTACCCTGAGACTGACCCAAAGCTCATAGCCTCCTGTTCAATTTCCGCAAAGGCTCCCCCTGGATCAGGTGTAATAATTGCCACATCGTCTGCATAGGCGAACACCTTGTATTCCCTATTATGCATTATGACTGGAAGGATATTATTGTTGCCATCAAATCTTCGTAAAATAGGGTCCAAATACAAGGCAAATAAGAGAGGTGAAGCAGGGCACCCCTGTCTTGTCCCACGTTTTATCAGCACCCCCTCTGTAAAGCCTTTATTAATCCTTACCCTAGCGGACGGAGCCTTATAGAGAGCCTGTATTGCCTTGATGTATCCCCCACCGATGCCAAACCATTCCATAACCGTCCACAAATAGTTCCAGGAGACCATGTCAAAAGCCTTCTCTGCATCCAGAAAAATGGCCGCGACAGGGTCTCTTGCAACCCCTGCAGCATCCAGGAGGGTAATCATTTGCCTCGTATGTTGTGTTGTCCCTTTCCCTGGAAAAAATACATGCTGCGTGTCACTGACCAGGCTCTCAATAACCCTACTTAGCCTTTGTGCCAATGATTTCGAGAAAATGTTAGCGTCCGCATTCATGAGCGTGATCGGCCTACTGGACCCCAATTCTAATGGTGGCTTATCCTTTTTTAATATAACTATGATGTCTGCCCCCGCCCAAGAGTGTGGGACTGAGAGCCCCAACTGTGCCTGCCTAAGAGTCTCCAGCATATCTTTCCCGAATGTATCCCAAAATGTTTTATAGAATTCTACCGGGATTTGATCCGGGCCTGAAGCTTTCCCTGATGGAAGGTTACTCACTGCTGCTTGTATTTCCTGTAGGGTGAGTGGGAGATCCAGCTCCTCTCTTCTTCTAATACAGGGTGTAGAATTTCAGCCAGATAGTCCCTAATTTCTGAGAGTCTGATCATACAAGTTTGCATAAAATTCCCTAAATACCTCCCTAACATCTTTCACCTTATTCAAGACCCCCCCTAAGCCATCGCTAATTTCTTTTATTTCCCCCGCTGCCAGATTTTGTCTCGTCCGAATTGCTAATAGATGGCCTACCCTCTCATTGTACTCGTAACATTTTTCTTTTTTAGCCAGATAGTTGCTTGCCGCCTTCCTAGCTAAACTTTCATTTGCCTCTGCTCTGATTATCTCGATTTTTAATAGAATATCATCTAATGATCCCTGCTTCTTTATAGCCCTGATGAGAAGATCTTCTAAGTTTGTCAAGTCTTTAAGACTTCTATCCAGCTTATTCTTCTCCTGCCGATCCCTATGTAGGGTGTAGCTCAGCATTTCCCCCCTAATTCCAGCCTTAAACACATCCCAGGTAGTGCCGGGAGGGGCTGTCCCCCTATTAGACTCCCAGAAAAGTACAATCCAATCTTGCATGCGCTTGATATAACCTTCTTTCCTCAGTAGCCCCCTCTCAAAAGTCCATAAGTATTTCTTCATCCTTGTATTGCCGATTGTGATCGTTAAAACTAGTGGTTTGTGATCTGAGAGTAACCTTGGCAACCTTTCCAGCCGGCTCCTGCTAACCAATGGGCTTGAAATAAAGAAGTAATCTAGCCTAGCAACCATCCTATGTGGTGCTGAGTAGTACGTACTACCTGTCCCTGCCGGGTTATTCTGGGCCCACATATCGACTAATGCATTATGTCGTACTAGATTGCATATAGCCTGGCATGTCCGCTTTTTACGGCCCCCATAAGCTCTCCCACTCATTGTGCCTAGCCCATTAAGCCCATTTATATTAAAATCCCCGCAAAAAAATTGGCCACAATGGTAGCTCTGAATCGAGAAATTCAAATATCTCTGGCTCGTCATCAGTGGATCCATATATAGAAACAAGTGTGCATCTTCCAGCCCCTGATTTACCCTCCACAATTACCCACCTCCCCCATTGATCCTCCTTTTTCCTCAAGGCTTTAAAAACTCCCTTCTTAGCTAGGATGGCCACCCCTCTTGTCTTAGTGCTTTGTTTTGTATGAGCGAGTACCTCAAAACCTAATTGGTCCAGCATATACTTATTATTCCCCTTGATATGGGTCTCCTGAAGGCATATCAGATCAAATTTTAACCTTCTCAACATAGCAGACACCTTCCGCCTTTTCCCTCCATCATTGAGGCCACAGATGTTTATTGTAGCAATCCTTAATGCCATGTATATTTGCTAGGTGTTTCCATCCTTCTTACCAACTTCCCCCGTGTTTTCCCTACTACCAATAGTGTAAATGTGTCTCTGTGTTCTCGTGTACTGTTCTGTAGCTACTGTGTCTCCCTTGAACCCCCCCATCCCCCGCCCCCCTGCCCACCCCGAATCTCCCCCTCCCTCTGTCAACCCTCCCCCCTTCTACAGGCAAATAGGTCAGGCATGACCTATGTGTGACCTCTGTAACTTGTAGTGCCGCTTCTCTCCCCCTCCCTTACAGGCCTACATATTTGCTGTGGCCTCCCTACGGGCCTGTGGTTGGACCTTTATCTCTACTGAGACACTTTCCCTGAGTTTTTAGTTCCTCTAAGAACTGATTAGCCTTAATTTCTGAGAAAAACATCCTGACATGCCCTCTAGTAATGACTTTTAGTCTTGTAGGAAACAACAGGTATGCCTCTGACCCTTGCCCTTGAAAGGGTGCTATCAGTTGCCTGAGCCTCCACCTTCTCTCCACCATGACATGACAAAAATCAGGCCTTGCGAAAAAAGTAACCCCATCATATGTTTTCTTACTGTCTGGTCTGGCCTTATCCATCACTTCTTGTCTTGCCAAAAAATTCCCCAGAAAAACCAACATTGCCCTAGGCAACTTATCCTGATTACCATCTCTCCCTTTCTTAATCATGAGTGGAAATCTGTGTGCCTTTAGACCTCTGTTTCCCATTGCCATGGCGCCTCAGGAAAAGCTCCCTTCAATAGTTTAATAACATAACCTCTTGCGTCCTGCCCTTCCACCCCCTCTGCCAGCCCAAGAAGTCTAACGTTATTGCGCCTCTAGCGATTCTCAAAATCCTTAATTTTCCATTGAAGATCATCCATTGCTTTCTCGTGCTCCACTTTTAATGACTGTCATTCTGCTACATCATCTTCTAGTCTCCCAGTTCTTTCTTCCACCTGAGCCACTCTTTCTTCCACTAATTCATATTTCCTGTTGATTTTCCGGAGTGAACCTTGGATTTTTTTCGTTGCTTGTCTCGCTCACCGACTTTCTGTTCTGGCTTCTGCCTGCATCTGCTTTAATGTGTTAACCAATAAGTCCAACGTAGCATGCTGCGGAGGTTCATTGCTAATCCCTGCTGTTGCCCCTCCTGTGTGGTTGCCTTCCTGGTATATCTTAGAGGTGGCTGAATAATCCCATAATAGCTTCCTGTTCATACTTGAAGGGGAGTCACTACCTCCAGGGCGTCTAGGGCCAGATTTCCTCCTTTTTTGCGTGTTTTTACCCCCCACGTCAGTTAAGCTAATTTCTGAATCCGAGTTATCTTCTGTAAAACTTTCTCCTTTGCTTGAAGGTGATAAATCTGATTCCTCATTGACAGAAAAGAACCTATCCCCCTCGGTGGAGCCTCCCCCTCTGTCTCCTTTATTCTCACCAACAGTGTCTCCGTGCTCTTTCCGTGAAGCAAGGCACGGATGCAAGGCATGTAGTGTAGTTCCTATCTTCCCAATAGGCTCTGCGCATTGGAATAATACCTACAGCAGTAAAGGCCTAGGCCAGACGTTAACTAGGTCTACTACTGTCGATACTAGACTTAAGTTTTGGGTTTGCCAGCGTAGCTCAGAGTTCGCTAGAAACTTTCTCGAATGTTCAGGAAAGAATTAACTCCCCTGATTAGACAAGAAGGGATTTAGTTTCTGACAACCATAGAACATGACAACTTTGCTCTCCCCTAATCAAGAGTGTATCTCCAGAGTCGTGTGAGCACAAGGCAATTATTTTACTCAGTCAGTACGTGCATTCTTAGTCTCATCAGATTGTAGAGAAAAGGAAGAGACGGGCGTGTTCAATAAAAAGGTGTTATTTATTGATCAGTCTCTTTTCTCGTACAAGAGAAATGGATCGATATTATTGCAATACTTATAGTTAAGTAAAGTGCATACATTAAAAGCAATAGTATAAAATAATACTGTAAAAACATTGATATGGTTTCTGAGCCATATGATGTTTAAAATGATTAAGATATACTACATACACATATACATTTGACTAAACGTACTCAACTGGTGTTTCTAAATACGCCTACCCCGTGTACCTGACCTAAGTCTAATGCGTGGGCGGGAATAGAAAGTTACAGTTTAAGTTAAGTTTGTTTTTGCCAAGTGAATAACTAAAGAATTCTCTGTGAGGGGTTATTCAGTTCTGTACCTGGAAGTTAGGATGAAATGAGGAATGGTATCTCTTTCTCTGCTCTCGATATTCCAGGCCGCCTGCGAGGGCTGCCCGAAATCGCCGGTGCTGGGTCTCTCGGCAGGAGATAGCAGCGCGTCTCTCAGCGCGTCAGGAAGGCGGGGCTGCTGCCAGCGGGGTCTGCTCTGCTCTTGGCTTCGGCAAGTATGGCTGCTCCGTCTCGTCACCACGCGTGTGTTTGCATAGGGCAAGATCGGCAATATTTATACCTTAAAGGTGCCGAGATTGACGTAAGGATGGACATAGATACGTCAATAAAGATGTCATACGACTTGCTCGTTAGCACATTCTTTTACTGAAGTTCTCTGTGAAATCAAAACAATGGCCGCACGGATTTTCCAGGTTGTCATAGGTTTGATTTGTTATGAGAACGTCGTATGCCTTATCAGGGGCTGGAGGAATGTCGCTTGTCTAATTAGATCTCAAGCGTTATGACCTAATCAGATAACACGTTCCTGTGCCGTAGTGTGACTGCGTCAGATAACGGTATCTGCATCATAGGGGCTTTTCTTGCCTCATGGGCTGACTGTTAGTTAACTTGATAGTTAGTTTAACCAGAATAGGGTCAGGAATAGGGGGATCGATTCAGAACCTATAGGAATACATGACACCCACTCCACGCTAACTATGGTCATATTTACTAATCTATGCATAGTATAACATAGTACAACATACTATAGAGTATAGTGTATACCTTACCACCCCAAAATACATAAATGCATTTTGAAACGTTCAAATATACTGAAAAATTGCAGTCATATGTATCGTATGCACTCAAGCTATGAATTAAATGCCAAAGTAAACACGCATTTGTATACATTATTGCTTATATGGTATAGGAGAAATACACATGAAATGGCTCTTAATATGGCTATACAGAAAGAAAGTTCGAGACCATTTCATCACATAATAAAATATTTGTGAACATACCAGCGGGCAACTAAAGTTTATAAAGTATCTAAAAATAGAAATCTTAGTTCTCTAGGAATAGTTTCTTACTTTAAGCAGAAGATAAGTGTCCCGAAATTTTTTGTAAAAATTAATTTGGGGCTGCTAAAAAAATTGCTGTCCGTGAACTGGTGGGAAAAATTGTTCATGTGACTTTATTTTCAAAGTTGAAGGCCGAATTCAGGGAACGCCGTGTGCGAGCTTGCTCAAAAGTCTCTATTTCTGTTCTGGAGAGAACATCATATCATTAAGGCTTTCGAAAAAACTGTCAACAGCTTCATGGGAAAGTTCCACTAAGTCGGAAATAGGTGTAACCATGCATTCGTGCGCATGATTGTCTCCATTGACATTCTGATTCGCATTGCTGACAGAAGGTCGCACCTGATCGATGCTGCTTTCATCTTGAACTTCACTACTCTTCAATCGTAGTGGTGAAGATTCCACGAATGCCGTCATCAGGATTGGCAGCCTTTGAGGGCAGCACAAAGCGTGAACCTTGGTAGGAACTAACAATGTATCTGCATCCACTGGCGCATCCGATTGTAGCGTCAGACAGGTGTCTAACACGCATTCTTCTCCGCATAGCAGACACCTTAATACAGGTAAAACACACCTTTGCCACATTGGTCGAAATGATAGAAACCAAGTCATGTTCAGGTCTCTAAGCCGGGAGAGTCCCAGGATTTTTGATATCCGGTCCCGGTATCCAATGGCTAGGATTGTATCTTCCATTGTCGCGAGAGTTTGATCTGTGACATGGGTTGCCATAACGAAAAATAAGGACTAAAAATAGGATTCCTGCAATTAGTCCCAGGATCAGGGGAAGTCCGCCAAAAATCGAATGGACGAAATCTGGAAAAATACCCAGTATGGCTTTGAATGGTGTTAATGCCATCGAAAATACTGTCTTAAATACCTTTGAGACCCCAGTGGTATCAGAAATATTTAAGATTTCGCTCAGGATTTCCGCGAAATGTACGGGTGAATTAGTTGATAATAATGTATGTATCTCTGCAGTCGTCCTTGCGACTTGTAGATCATACGTTTCTTTTGATGACGTGAGCCTTGTAGGCGTCTGAAGAAGCACTGTTTTCATTCTGCTTAAAGTATCTATTCGAATAGAAGTAATTTTCAAATTGGGCCATGCCCTTGCCTCCCTGTCTGGAAAGGAGCTGGGGAACAAAGAACGTCCACAGCACTTGACCTTCGCAGTCGTAGTTACTAGATAAGGAGTCCCGGGCGTAAGACTACAACATCTGCGGTCTACAATAAGAATGTAACTCCCATTATAGAGTCTTTGAAAGAATGGTTCTATTTCAGTTGCAGGTGCGCCTTGCTGGTGACATAAAAGGTTGTATGAATTCCCTTCACAGGCTCCATGCAAACTAATTCCGTTACACAGAAGCGTGCCGCTTAGTGACATAGCACAATTGTTGCCAGTAAGAAACACTTTCTGTCCTTTATTACTGACACATGCATGTGAATAGGGCAGGTTCCAAGTTGTTTTAAGGTACCCCTTTCCCAATTTCTCGTACATGCCAGCCTGTATATATTTTTGGCAGTATTGAAACCTGAAGGTTGAGATTGGAATATTTATGATTCCGTGTATTATCCATTCACTGACAGGTCGTTCTGACATTGTCATTGGTAATCTTTCTAGTTTTTCAATGCTCAAGTTGTATAATCAGCACCCTTTTGCGCCATACCGATTTGTCTATCAGTAAGGTTAAAGATTTGGAATAGTGACGTTGTGTTGATTAAACGCCAAGGCACATAGCCTGAACGAAGATTTTGTAACGTCCAGCCAAGCTGTACAATAGAACGCAATTGTGACTGACCATGTTGTAATAACAGTAAGTCTTGCGATAATATATCGATTGCTGAAGACACAATGCTGTCCAATGAAAAAATTCTGGAGGACAGAGTCATTAACCCATTGTCCACTACAGAAAGTGATTTTTCCAAATTAATACGGTCAATTTCCCGTATTCTCTCTGCTGTTTCAATTTGATTAACCTTCCAGGCCTCATTGTATGCTGCATATACAGAGGCTGCTATGAAACGCTTCTGACGCTGTTTGCGTGGTCCCAAAATGAAATCACGCAAGTCAGCACCATCAGTAAGTAAAGTTAGGTGTTGCTTAATTTCAGGCAGTGTGGAAGTTTGTAGCCATTGAAGGCATAATTTGCCCACACTGTAGGTTGTTATTATCCCTGGGTGATGTCTTTGGGGATATCTAGGGTCTGGCCTGGTCATTTTGAACCCCTGTGTTTTATTCAGGAATCTGTCTTGACAGTTATTTGTATCTGTGGGCCAGATCAACCATTGTTTCCAATCAGGATGTGTTCTGTTTTGGTTTAATATATGGTTTACGTCTATCTCTTCATCCGTATCAGAGCTATTGCTAAACATTGTTGGCTTTGGAATAGACGGTTTATTTAAATCTTTGATTTTGGCTAGGCCAAGACAGGTGGTTTGTTGAACAGTGTCATTTAAAAATATCATTTGTTCTGGGATCATGCAAGCTCTAAACAAAGCTTCTAAACCCTGTACTTGCCATTCTTTTGTACCCAAAAAACTTTTCATATCAACATTTTTGTCCCAATAATCAAATCCAAAAGTATTCATTTGTTCAAAAAATGAGTCTGAATATAACAATTTTGTGTTGGTTATCATGGTTTTCATCCCTGTCTTGTTTGATAATTTAAAATAAAATGTTTCAGCATTACTTGTGTTAAAACCTGAAAAATATGAATATTTGTCGTAAACGGTTCTTGAGCTCCCTTTTGGAGGTGTTGCACAATGTTCCCATTGATTATAATTTAACACATTTCTAGGTTGTGCAGATCTATGTAAAAAGTGATTACCATAGTGGTTATAGCAATACATACTGTCATAATTTGTAGAACCCTGCAAATAATCATGTTTGGTAAATTTAGCAGACATTACTAAATCAGACATCATGTTATTAATGCTTTCGAAGTCCCAATCATCAGCAAATGAGTTTGGTTTTACAAAGTCACTCAAGGAGATCTTAATTTGGTGTGGATATTTCAGGATTTCGACCGGGCCATAAATTTCATAGTCAGTGTTGTCCCAGGCTACCCCACCAGGTATTGGATTGGCTGTGAAGTTGGCTGAAGAAAGTTCTCTTTTCTCGACGTGTGAAGATGTGTGTGGTTTGAGGATCAAGTTGATGTTCTGACTTGCTGTGTCCATTTTAGCATATTTTCCCTCAATGAAGCGTCCCAAAGTTAATACCATGATGAGCCAAAGTATGAGGATAAATGCACCAAAACCCACCCAAAATTCAATCCATGGAGAAATCAGATATGTTTCTTTCAGTTGGTTCAAAAGTTCATTAGCTTTTTCTTTAAAGGTTTTTGATGATGGCTGTGTCTTTGATTCACTGAGGCTTTCAGAGGAATCATCGAAGTTTATGAAGTAGCCGGATGCAGTTCTGTCAATTGTTCCAATTGCTTCAGGATTTTTGTTTCTTGCATTTTCACTTGGTACTTCATTATAGATTGGTGTGTCTCTGCTAAATGTTTTTATTTGGGTTTTCAGAGGTCTGAGTTCTATTGCATTGTTGCATAGTCCTTGTTGTTCTTCTGTAGGCGTTTCGAATGTGATGAGCCTCTTCGTTAGGACCTCTGTACTGGTAGCAAACCTTGGTGTTCTGCTACTTATTGGGAGTCCACTTGGCCTACTGTTTGTTATCGGCCACATGTTGTGGTTTTACCAGGTCGATGGATACAACTCGGTTCTCCTTTTTACCAGCAAGTGGCGGTAGTACAACTGATCTTGTCCCGTTGACAGACAAGACAGGAACTGCTTTTCTGTAAGAAGGCCCAAATTCCTTCTTTACCGCGATCTTCTCCCTGACTAGATCCCCGACTTTTGGAATCCAGACAGGTCTTGCTGGGACAGGTGGTGATTCTTCAGTGGTTGTTGGCTGTTGTTTCAACTGTATGTTGCTCAGGTCTTTTCTTGTTTTGTTTAAGTCCTGCAAAATAGCCAAACGGTCTTTGACATCAAAGCTTTTTTCTTTAACCACTGAAGTCTGACTGTCGAGGTCAGAGATAATCATTCTAGTTCCAAATAATAATTCGTACGGACTGAATCCCTTCAGAGAATTTCTTGGCAAGTTATTTAGACTACGTTGGACACTTATTAGATGTTTGACCCACCCAGCTCCCGAACCTAATATCCTTTCCATTATAGATTGCTTTCTGCCTTGGTTTTTTCTTTACACCATCCCGTACCCTCAGGAAGGAAGTGAGAAGATTCCCGCTGGGCTGTGCTCATTTGGCCATGTTTCCCCCCCGGCCGGAGGGCTAGAGTGAAGACAATGGTCAAACGTAACATGCTCTTAGCGTATATGCCATTTAGACTCGCAAATCTTTGTATAACAGTCCGGACGTCAGCCGAGTGCTGAGGATCGACATTATAAGTGGAAACTAGCCTGTATATGTTAATCGCAAGCCCTGCTTTTTACTGGTGATATTATCTGCCTTGATACGACGAGGTATTAAACTGTTTCTCTCCCCACTGCGATCTCTGTTGCAGTTTGGGCAGTTTTTTACAAACATGGTGTGATGCAGGCTCATGCCTGGCCACCAGTACCGTGATTGTAATTCTTCCAGAGAATCTTTTAATTTAAGGTGTCTGAGACCCTCGCCCATATGTGCGTCTGCGATTAACAAGTTTCTCCTGTCCATGTTTGGAATCACTCTATCCCCCACTCCAGGGATTCGAGCAAAAGGGACGGAGTTTGCATCGATTATGTATGTATAATTGAGTGGATAGTTGATCGGTAACGCTGAGCAGTCGCCTTTTGATGACGTTTTCACCGCCAGCACTGTTTCACCGTCAATGTATTTTAATGTACGCTTTTTTCGAACTACGGGAGCCGATTTAGTGGCTGCCGCTGCGGCTGCTTCAGCCAATGAATTCCCTACAACGTGAACGCCATCACGCTGATGACTCAGTGAGTGTGTCACGTGAGTCTTTGGTAGTTCTTTTTGTAAAAGAGCTACTTGTTCCCAGAGCAGTTTCTGCTTTATTGGTGCATCTGTGTCATCTTTGTAACCGTTTTGAATCCATGCCTGCAAATCGCTGTTATATGATTTGACGCAGTAATATGAATCTGACACTATAAGTGTCGGGAATTCGCGATCCGCATTATCTAGCACCATTTTCAATGCTATTATTTCAGTTTGTTGTTCTGAATTAGTTTCTACTGAGTGTGATTTTGTTAATAGAGGTTTTAGTTTACCTCCGCGCCACACTTCTTTTGTAATCTCACATGTGGGGTTGTATGCTTGTTCTCCCCAAACGGGGGGTTGAGCATGTCCGTCTGTATAGATTACACAGGCGTAATGTCGTAGAGGCAGAATGTCGATTGGCAGAGGATACGTCTTTTCATACTTTAGATTTTTTACTTCTTCTAGTTCTGGATCAAAGTAGTAGTATACTTTGTCCGTTGTGATTGAATTCACCCATTGTATCCATTCCGGATTCAATGTTGTTGTTGGTAAATTACACGGTGTTGTTAGTGCCTCAAAGGCTGATTCTGCTGTTCTGACTGTGATATGTCTACCGTCAGCTATGTCTTTTTCTCTAGCTATTGCGGTTTGAACTGCACGAATGATTTTTCCTGTATTACTGAATTTCTGTTCAGCTTCTGTGTACAAGTGTGATTTGAATGCAATTGGTACCTTTTCTCCCTCATTAGAGGTCAGGTATGTGAATCCGCATCTCCCTGGGATGACTCGAATCACAAGATTGCGTGTGTTATCACGTGTTTCTAATTTTGTTTTAATTAGCATGTCTGTTTGTAAGGATCTCAAAATTTCTGTGTGTGTTTGAGTCCAATTGGATCTTTTAAAGTCTGGTTTAATTAGATCATAAAGGGGTTTGACCCTTTCTGCGTAATTTGCAATGTATGTTCTTCCGAAATTTAGGAAGCCTAGAATTGACTGTAGGTTTTTTAGTGTTTTAGGAGCTTGGATTACGGCACATTTCTCTAGGAAATTGTCAGCCAGGCTTTTGCCTTCACTTGATAATTCATATCCTAAGAATAGGACTGTCAGATGGGCAATTCTGGATTTTTTAAAGTTGAATTTGTAACCCTCTGCTGCGAACCCAAGTATTATGGTGTTCACTCTTTTCAAGTGAGTCTCCAAGTCATCATCTGTTAAGTAAATGTCATCGACATAAGATAATGCTTCATCATCATATAGTTGTAGTAATTCTGTTACTCTCGCTGAGAATACCCCCGGGCTGTTCTTGTACCCCTGGGCTAACCGACAGAATTGTTTTTGAGTGCCATTTACCGAGAATGCAGTTAAATATCTGCTCTCTGGTGCTATGTTTTGACAAAAGAATCCATTGGAGATGTCCAAGGTTGTTTTGTATTTTTTGCGCACTATGTTATTCATTAGTGCAGCACTGTGTGAGTTTTGCACTGCAAAGGTTTTGCAACATGTGTTAAGGTGTCGGTAATCCAAAACTAGACGATATGAATTGTCTGGTTTGGAGACCGGAAACAAAGGATTGTTCATTTGTGAGGTGCAAGTTTCAATCACCCCCTGGTATTCTAGCTGATCTAGTATTTCATTTACCTGTTTTTTAGCTTCTTGCTTAATTGGGTACTGCCTTTGTGCAGTAGGTTGTGATTTTAACTGGATTTTGTGAGGAGGGGAGTCCTCATCCCATCCTACATGATTTTTATATAAAGCAGGTGCTAGAGCCACTGCCCACTTTCTGGCAAGTGTATATTTTTTATGAATCGGGATTTGATTCGAGAAGGCAGGCATAATTATTTCTTCGCCATGAGGGCACTCCCTAACAAACTCTGGTGGCCAGTCTTTTTCAGCTAGAAGGATATCATAGCCCTTGGAGAGATTATCCCAAAATAGTCCCCTTATTTTCCTAGTCTTATCTCCCTCTATACGTAATGTTATCTCGTATATCTTGTGGGGTTTGCTAACTCTGGTGTCTGCAGTTTCCACTTGAAGATATTCATTCGTGTCCACTGTCTCCAGATGATTCATAAGGACTTTGCGAGCTATGCTCACTTCTGCTGCGCTGTCTAGCATTGTCTGAGCCCACTCTCCGTTTTTCAGTTGTGTCCTCAGTATTCTCGGCATTGTTAACTACCTTGATACTGGCTACCTTCTTTTTTGGAAATTGTAATTTCTTTTTTAGCTGAGCAGGTTCCTTGTCTTTGGACTTGGCGTGCTCTTCTCTTTGTTCTGATCGTCCTCTTCTTTCCGATTTCTGCGAGGAATTCTGAAAAGATTGAGAGGGACATGTATCAATGTCTTGATATCTATCAGGTTTTTTAATATTATCCCTATTTCTAAGGTTATATCTTTTCCCAGAGGGGTCACTCTGGGGTGACCTGTGTCTCTGGTTCGGAGATTTCTCCCTTCGCCTAGGAGACCTTCCTCGGGACTGGAATTTCTTTTCTTTAGGATTGGATTGTTTGTTTCCATCCCAGTTCTTTTTTGGTGAATTATTAAAAAATATTTTTTCTGGACTTTCAGTCAGTTGCGGTTTTACTGGTATTCCCCCTAAACTATCTCTACCTAGTTCCTCATAGGATTTTTCTATGATTCTGGCAATTTCAGCTGGTTGGTCTGCTATATCTGTCTCTTTTAACCTTTGGCGGATCGCCACGTTTGCTGCTTCACCTTTTATGTTGGCTAATAATATAGCCGAGACCTGCTTGAAGTCTTTCAGTAATTTCATACCAAGAGTTAAAGCTGGTTCTGGACCGTATTCATCTTGAATTTGTTTTAGCACATCTGGTATTACCGAAATGGATGGAACACCGTGCGTTTTTGTGTAGATTGAAGCAAAGACTGTACCCCAAGTGTCACAGTCCTCTATGTGTGGTGCGATTCCCATTGGGAGACATATAGTCAGAATCCTGTGTTTTTCTAGCGGGGTGGTGTCAGGAAACACCGCCTCTATTTGGGTGATTTTCTGTGCCAACCAGAATGGTATCTGTTCCCGTTTAGCCAGAACTTTACCTAGGCAGGATTGGATGTTCTGTGGTGTAATTTTATTTGTGTTCCCCTGGTGAGGGGTCAGCTGTGGAAGTTTAATCGCTGGCTGAATTGTTGAAGTCCGCATTACATACTGGACTAATTGTCTATGAATTTTTAGTAATTGTTTTAGCTGTATTAACAGCTCTCCTGTAGACATCCCTTCGATGTCTGGGTGTGGTGTGTATCCGGCTAAGACCGGCCACGTTGCTCCTGGTCTACCTAAAGGACCGAGCCTTGTAATGTGATTGTTATGTATTAGGGCGCCATCAAATAAGAGCAAATGCTCTTGGAATTTGAGTGGTACTTCCACCTCCTCGAAAGGAGTGTAAATGTCAGGTGGTACCTCTATTTTGTAATAGTGGAAGTACTTTGTTACAGCATTTGCTGCTGGAAAATGTATCCATGTATAGTATACCTCTGTCTGCCGATATTCGTGTGCCTCAATTACGAATATGACTGTGCCACCTCTAGGTGTCAGTCCATTTTCTATAAGTTTTAAGGTTATAGATTTCCTTTTGCTGACCGGAATGAGTATTATATCCGCGTCTGCATCCTGTAGTGCAGTATCTGCTGCTGCTATTTCAGCTGCTAATCTAACTGCCTCTCTTTCTTCATCACTGTCTCCCATTTTACCGACAGGATGGTATTATGTTTGTTTGCAGATCAGGTTTCTAATGGAAACAGAGATTAGATGCACAATATTTTGGAACTGTTTATCCTTCAACGTTGACTGTACCAAGAACCATACATAGGAGTTCCCTCCTGCGAGGTTTTGGAGGATATTACCTTTCACCCACTCCAGACGTCTTTGGAGTATTTGGGAAAAGGGGTCTGAGTGAGAAAGCACGACTGAGTTACTCTAAATGTCTTACGTTAGTTTTATCGCCCTTTCCAAACGCGTTGGGCGCCATGTAGTGTAGTTCCTATCTTCCCAATAGGCTCTGCGCATTGGAATAATACCTACAGCATTAAAGACGTTAACTAGGTCTACTACTGTCGATACTAGACTTAAGTTTTGGGTTTGCCAGCGTAGCTCAGAGTTCGCTAGAAACTTTCTCGAATGTTCAGGAAAGAATTAACTCCCCTGATTAGACAAGAAGGGATTTAGATTCTGACAACCATAGAACATGACAACTTTGCTCTCCCCTAATCAAGAGTGTATCTCCAGAGTCGTGTGAGCACAAGGCAATTATTTTACTCAGTCAGTACGTGCATTCTTAGTCTCATCAGATTGTAGAGAAAAGGAAGAGACGGGCGTGTTCAATAAAAAGGTGTTATTTATTGATCAGTCTCTTTTCTCGTACAAGAGAAATGGATCGATATTATTGCAATACTTATAGTTAAGTAAAGTGCATACATTAAAAGCAATAGTATAAAATAATACTGTAAAAACATTGATATGGTTTCTGAGCCATATGATGTTTAAAATGATTAAGATATATTACATACACATATACATTTGACTAAACGTACTCAACTGGTGTTTCTAAATACGCCTACCCCGTGTACCTGACCTAAGTCTAATGCGTGGGCGGGAATAGAAAGTTACAGTTTAAGTTAAGTTTGTTTTTGCCAAGTGAATAACTAAAGAATTCTCTGTGAGGGGTTATTCAGTTCTGTACCTGGAAGTTAGGATAAAATGAGGAATGGTATCTCTTTCTCTGCTCTCGATATTCCAGGCCGCCTGCGAGGGCTGCCCGAAATCGCCGGTGCTGGGTCTCTCGGCAGGAGATAGCAGCGCGTCTCTCAGCGCGTCAGGAAGGCGGGGCTGCTGCCAGCGGGGTCTGCTCTGCTCTTGGCTTCGGCAAGTATGGCTGCTCCGTCTCGTCACCACGCGTGTGTTTGCATAGGGCAAGATCGGCAATATTTATACCTTAAAGGTGCCGAGATTGACGTAAGGATGGACATAGATACGTCAATAAAGATGTCATACGACTTGCTCGTTAGCACATTCTTTTACTGAAGTTCTCTGTGAAATCAAAACAATGGCCGCAGAGATTTTCCAGGTTGTCATAGGTTTGATTTGTTATGAGAACGTCGTATGCCTTATCAGGGGCTGGAGGAATGTCGCTTGTCTAATTAGATCTCAAGCGTTATGACCTAATCAGATAACACGTTCCTGTGCCGTAGTGTGACTGCGTCAGATAACGGTATCTGCATCATGGGGGCTTTTCTTGCCTCATGGGCTGACTGTTAGTTAACTTGATAGTTAGTTTAACCAGAATAGGGTCAGGAATAGGGGGATCGATTCAGAACCTATAGGAATACATGACAACCATACTGCCCCAATCTGAATCAGCCTTCTTCGCACTGCCAAGTCCTGCCTCGACCTGGAGCAGCGTATCCATCATTTGCAGATTGATGGGCCTCTCTGACCCCCTCTGTGCAGCCTCTGCCCCTCCTGGCACGCTCCCACTCACCTCTTGCCGTTCAAAGGTCTGTCTATCTTCCGTAAGTGGCGCTCCCTCCGGGCGCGTTTGTGCATCGATCTGTTGCCCAGCAGCCAGGTT
Organism: Lissotriton helveticus; assembly: GCF_964261635.1. Lineage (NCBI taxonomy): Eukaryota > Metazoa > Chordata > Amphibia > Caudata > Salamandridae > Lissotriton > Lissotriton helveticus. The sequence goes on from NC_136061.1 coordinate 1,781,862,287, forward strand.
TCCTACGTACTCGAGTACGGCATTCTCCGTGTCAGCGTCTTCGCCGGAGAGTTGTTTTGCCGGCGTCCTGGTTGCTGCCGTTGCTATGTTTCCACGATCGGAGGGGGCAGGAGGTTTACCAGCAAAGGATTCCGTCAAGGTGGGCTGACGGAATATTATATCTTTATCTTTGTTAGCCGCACTGTTAATCCGCCGTGGTTTTGCACTCACAGCTCCGCAGGTTTCTTGCTCTTGATGTTGATGCTCCCCTTTCGACTCCGTCCTTTTCTCTTTCTCAGCCTTCTTCTGAAGCACTTTTGCTACCACGCTGTTGAGGGCCGCCGACCGCTTGCCTGCTGGAGGTATCTTTGCGTTGCCCCCAGGGTTTATATTATCCCTTTGTCCTGACCCCTTTGATATGCTGGACGGGGTCGGCGGGAGTTTTCCTTTATCCTTGTATTGCCTCGCTCTTTGTGACATTGTCCTGGCTGCTCTATAGTTGTACACCTCTCTGTGCAGTCTCCTCCAGCAGCCTTTCAATGACTCGACTGAAATAAATATCGCCCGATGTAACCACTGCCCGTGGTCTTTAACTGACGGTTCCCGACCCTGAAATCGCCCAAGAAGCCACAGCATGTCCAGCTTAGTGCTCCATTCGCGTTCTGTGCGGGAGAGAGAGTGATGTGCGACTGCTCCCTACAACCTAGCAGTGGCCATCTTGCCACATTATCTGACTCATGATGGTATTTCCACCATTCTCGATCGGTATTTATGTCCTTATGCAATAATGTTACTGATGACCTTTTAGGACTTACTCTAAGGCAGTAATTATGATGACACTGTTCAGTCTTTAAAGATTATGAATTAGCATTCCAATTTCATTATTAATATTTGCTGTCTTATGGTTTCTTAAAATCGCGAATTCTGAATTGCAAGAAATCAAATGATAATAGATATCAAGAAAGCCTCATATTATTAACTTAGATGAATAATCAGTAAAAATATAAAACACATAAAAGCACCTACCTAGAACTAGGATTTTTGTTGATGTGCCTTAAGACAATTGTACGCCCAAAAGAATGAAACAAACTGAAGTGTCCTTTGGCACACAAATCAATGCACATACTCATCATATCTGTGATACCATTTCTATATTTTCCATTAAAAGGTAGAAATAAATAGGGAACACTGATTCCTTGCTGTGTAGATCACCACAGTACACAAGGGTTTTATGGTCCAGTTCATTTAAAACTTTCATTTGCTGGAGTTTTAGGCACCTTATGTAACTACACACTGTTAGGTATTCTGTAGCATTATCTACTATTTTGCTGTTTACCCGTAGCCTGTTCTTCCTGATTCCTCTCTTATCCCACATATGGTTTGTTTCTCGGCCTGGGCTACTAAAAGTACTGCTCTCACGTCCTATTCTAAGCCTGGTTTGCTGATGTTAGGCATGGGCTTATGTAGCCTGCTCTCCTGGCCTCTCTACCCTACATTCCTGTGAGGAGGAAGGGAACTAGAGTTGACAACTGACCAGACTATCTCCCTGAGGCCCTTCCCTGAATGGAATTACACTTCCAAATAACTGAAAAACTAATACCTCTAATCCTGCCCATTAACACTGTCCAGTGGACCCAGCCTGCCCTATAAATTTTAGTTGTGTACACCCCATTGCTTGTCGTGAAATATTAGACTCACACCCCCCTAATATTATTATCTAAGCTACACCCCTGCTTGTTAGCTACTTGTGGCTCTCCAGCCACCTATAAGTAGCTCTCCTGTGTGCTGTCCAACCTAAAAATGATAAGCTTTTTCTTGAATGAATTAATATATGTATACTAAAATTGAAACTTATGCATTTGAGTCAAAAAATGTGTGTATTTCCAGAACTCATAAGCTGATGTTTCTAATTTAAGCTGATACGTGAGTGATAAACAATTTGCATGGGGGAGACCTATTAATATTATTGCTTGGTGCCAGGGGCATTGCTGCTATGGCTATTATGTATTACCCGTGTAAAGGCATTTTACATTTACAAAGCCTTTTTTACATTACTGCAGGCACCCTGCTTGATGCACCGAGGGTGATCACTGCTGGTAATCTTGCATGAGGTGGCCAATAATTTAATCTTGCCTGATGAGGTCACTAATAGAACACTAATGATATAAATAGCGGGTAATTTTTAATGAACAAACATAGCTTACTACAGAGAAGGTTGAAGGCTCCTGCCATTGGTCATTACCAACAACTAATGCTAGAGTACAAGTGCTTGAAGAGCAGTTCTGAAGTCGCTTTCTGGAGGAGACAGTTTGACTTTCTTTAAAAGAGGGAGCTGGTACCAGGCAGTCTGTTTTTTTCATAATGTGTTCCTCATGGGAGAGGTTAGTGTCAAGGGTGAATCGAAGTGTTTTGGCATCTGGTGAGAGTCTGGGCTCGAAATCGTCAAGGCTCATGTCAATGAGCTTGGTTGGTACTGTATCCTGTTTGTTAGTCTTGACCGTCTAATAGGCATTCTGTCTTGGCTGGGTCGAGCTTCAGGTATACGCTAAACATCCCAGTCTGGGTGATGTGCAGGCATTGTTTCTGGCATTGGATGTCTGAAGGAGAGGAGATATTCATTACAGTTGGGTATCTTCAGCATAAGGCTGAATCTTGATGTTTATTTATTTATTTATTTTATTTTATTTAGAAAGTTTTATATAGCGCGAACGTGACCCTTGGGTATCAGAGCGCTTCACAGAATATATAAACAAGAGGTAGATTAGAAATACAAAATACATATACATGAGGTAGATTAGACAAATTATTCACATAGCGTTACCCTAAAGGGAATGAGGTAGGTAGTTATAGTTCCATATATTAGGTGTAACCTACTTCTACAATTCACATAGCATTGCCCTACTGGACTAAGGTAGGTTAGTTATACTTTAAGTAATAGGCGTATCATACTGATATGAGGTAGATTCGGTTAGTACTAACACCGGGATAGCATAATGCAAAATGTTTCAACCTACGCCTGTCCCCAAGTTGACATACATGTTATAACTTTTCTTCAATATCCTCTTAAATTGAATGCTAAGTTCCTGTATAGACCATAATGTCTTGGCTTTGATTGTGCGATCTTTTTCTAGTTCTCTCTGTGCTCTAGCCTCTAGGTCGTTACTGCTTACTGGACATTGTTTCTAGTTTCCATTCGATGCTCCATGTGGGCCCTTTCCGATGCGGTGGCGTTGAAGTCCGTACTTGACTATGTAAGGAACGTATTCATTAGGAAGCTCTTAGCTTTCTTTTTGAATGTAATAATGTTAGTAATTTTCCTGATATTCGGAGGGAGTGAGTTCCAGACTCTGGGGGCTGCCCCCGAGAACGCTCTGTCATAGGTTTTCTTCTTCCTGAATATGGGTGGCCTCAGCAGCAGCTCCTTGGCACTTCTGGCAGGTCTGCAACCTCCCGATATCTCAATCTTCTGGGCCAGGTAACTCAGTGTTTTGTAGTGGAGTGCTTTGTGGGTGATACATTTTAAATTGGATTCTGGCTTCATATGGAAGCCAGTTTAACGCTTTTAGGTGGGGTGAAATATGGTCGAACTTCCTCGAACCGGTGATGAGCCTTGCAGCTGCATTGAGGCATGCTTTTAGTGGTGCCGTGGACATTTTTGGTAGGCCTGCTAAGGTTGTACATCCATATTCAATCCTTGAGATAACTAAGGATTGAATTGCTAGTTTGAGGTCTGCCGATGAGATGAACGGTTTCACTTTCCTTAAGTAGTTCAAGTGAAAGCGCGCACTTTTTGCCATTATTTTGATGTGTGCTTTCATGTCTAGATTCTTATCCAAGGTGACTCCTAACGATTTGGCTGAGTCCACCAGCGTAGGGGTGCAGTTTAGTGCTGTGATCATTTTGGTCCACTCTATCGTCTCTGACTTGATCTTTGGTGGTGAAATTAATAGGAATTCAGTTTTTTGAGCATTCAGCTTCAGGTGATTACTGGTTAACCAATACATTGTCTTTCTCAAAGCCTCATTGATTAACTTGATGTCCTCTAGAGACGCTACTTTGATGTAAATCTGCGTGTCGTCCGCGTACATGTGATAGGATATGTTTGCGTCTTGGAGGATTTCTGTCAGAGGTTCAACGTATAGGTTAAAGAGTGAAGGAGATAAGGTAGATCCTTGAGGGACCCCGATCGAGTTTGGACAAGAGGGGGATGAAGATTGGTTGACCAAGAAACTTTGCGATCTGATCTGAACGAAGGATTCAAACCATTTCAGTACCAGTCCTGACATTCCCATCCTCTTGTGTAGCCTGTCCAGTAGTTTATCATGATTTACCGGGGCAAAAGCTGATGATAGGTCTAGAAGGACCAGTAGGCATGTTCTATTAAGATCTAGGGCCTGTAAGGCGTCATCCGCGATATGTAGGATCGCTGTTTCCGTACTGCGTCCTGTTCTGAATCCTGATTGGCAGTTGTCCAATAGTCTGAAGTTTGTGATGTGTTGGCTTAGTTGATTTTGCACGCATTTCTCGATTAGTTTGGCCAGTAATGGAATATTAGTAACTGGGCGAAAGTTATTAGGATCTGATGGGTCCGCTGTTGGTTTCTTGATGATCGGTGTAACTTGGCCTGCTTTCAGGCATTCTGGAAGGACCCCTTGCGATAGCGATGCATTTATTATTTTTGTCCATATTGGGATGATGACGTGGTTGATATTTTGTAAACATTTGGTGGGGAGTGGATCATTGAAGTGGTTATTTGGTTTGATGTCCGCTAGTGTTTTGGCGATGGTATTCTGATCATAAGTTTTTAAGGTGTCCCAATGCGCTTTGTTTTTAGTTTCCTCAAGGTCGTTTGTCTGACTGTTATTGTGCAGAGTGTGTGGTTGGATGAGTAGATTGTCCGCTTCAGATTTGAGCTCTGTATCCAATGTGATGGCCTTGTCGGTGAAAAAATTAGCGAATACTTCACAGCTCAGAGGGGTTTTAGTGGTTTCTTGGGCCGATTTTGCCGATTTGTTGGATTGTTGCTTTAGGACCTCGAATAGTTTCTATATAGATGTAATTATCTGTTAGTAGCCTCAAGTGGCTCTATGTAAAGGAGGAATGTGACAGGAGACAGTGTGGAACCCTGGGGACCCCACGTGTTATAGAGATTGTTTGTGGTCTGGACGTGCTCATGCAACCAGACTGGTGTTGCTTTGAAGGTGGGATGTCAACTGTGTCAAAGGCAGCTGAGAGATCCGGCAATATCAGGAGGCAGATGTCATCTTCATCTGTTGTCAAAAGGACATTGTCTGCGATGGGTAAGGTGGCAGTCTCTATGCTGCAGCATGATCTGAAGCCAGACTGGTAGTCTCTACTAGAGATGGTTAGCATTCATGTGATTTTGAAGATGAACATAGGCTGCTTTTTCAATGATCTTACCAATGAATAGTAGGTGCGTCTGGGCTGGTAGTTGGTGAGGTCATCAGGTGTAGTGTAAGTTTCTTTTGGAGTTGGAGGATTTGGTCATTCAGTATAGTTTCTGGTAAGATGTCTTGCGTGAGGAAGGCATTGACAATATTAAGTAGAGGTAAGAGAGTATCCCCAGAGAGAGAGATTTAATGAAGGGCGATGATAAGACTTCATCTTTATAAGAAGTAGCTTGAAGGGACTTCAGTATATCAGCTAAATCTGGCCGAGATAGGGATTTGAAGGTTGAGGGTGAGTGTGAGTGTGAATGATGAAGCAGGCCTGTTATCATTAGACCTAGGCAGAGTTTGCAGAGTTCCACATAGCGGAACTCTGCGAAATGAGCAAAAAACTCTGCAGCGCTACGGGAAGGTCTGCAAGCAGCAGAGTGCATTAGGTTGGGAAGTTCACACTGATTTTTAGCTCAAGGTGTTTGTCCCACGTGAAAGGCACTATGCGCAGCCCAAGAGGGAGCTGCTCTTTCAGCCGCTCGAGTAGATTTTCCATTGAGTGGCAGCTTCCTCAACGCGAACAGATAGTTTTTCAACACGAGCGGTCGTGACCATCTGTGACCGCCCGCATTGAGAAATCTCACTGGGAGGTGGTCTAGCATTGGATTTTTCTCGCTCACCAACTTAACAATAATGAGCGAGGAAAACATTCTAGGTTGTCAGCATAAAACTGGGCACACTTTGTGAACTGAGCAGAGTTCACCACCTTGGCCTAGTTATCATCGATGTGCGGTTGGATTTTCTGCATTTTTTCACTGAAGAAGAGGTTGCTGGCATTGAACTTTTTTGTGGCATGAGCAATAGTGGGTCTGTCAGGGCTTACACAGTATTCTGCCTTTGGTGGTGGCTTCATTGAGGATGATGATGTAGTAATTTGCTTTGGCTGATCCAGTGAGCAGTCGATGTGTTGCGCGGAGGGCCTCCAGCATCAAGAGATGCTCAAGAGTTCTCTTTTTCTTTCCTGTGACTCAATTTTTATTGTCAGCAAGATCTTTAAAATACCAGGAAGATGAAGACTTTGGCTTGCACTTGAGTGTTGTAATTGGGGTGTGGACTTTCACATAGCTTTTTAAAAGATTGTCGAAGTTGTTTAGAAGAGTTTTGGTATCGGATGTGGAGTAGATGGGGTGAGAGATGGGTTCAAGCATTAGGTTTTCTATGGCAAAGTCTTTAAAGGATCTGAAGTTGTGGTCTTCTCTTTTGTGTCAACCTTGGTTTGTTGATAGTACACTCAGCAGGGAGATATGGATAGCAGAGTGGTCAGTCACGTCAAATGGTATGAGTCATTTGAATTGGATAGTTGCTGATGTTGAGAAGACAAGATTGAGGATGTAGCCTTTGGAGTGTGTTGGTTTTGTGATATGCTGTACCACTTTGAGTGTATCAATCAGATTGAAGAGGGATTCTCTTGTTTTTTTTAACTTGCATTGTCTGGGATGTTGAAGTCACTCAAGTGGGTTGGTGTGGGCATGTCCGATGGACACAGTATTGAGGTGGTCTCAGAATGTATTAATGAAGTCCTTGTCCTGCCCAGGAGGCCTGTAGATGAGATGGAATATGGGTGTCTGAGCCACATAGAAAAGGAAATGGCATGTAAGCAGCTCCAGGGAGTTGAGTGTTACTTGCTTGCCTAGTGTACACAATGAGGAGGACTTATGGAAACTCCGAAAGCGAGATTTTGTTTTCGAAAACCAAAATATTAATTACCCTGACACCAAGCAGGTTTTTTGGGGGTCATTTTGACCACTAGGCTTTTCATGGCAGTCCCAAATAGAAACAAAACACATCAGACCGTCCGCTCTAAATAGGATGGTGGCCTGATGTATTTACACCAACAGCCTGAACTTTGTCAGCCCGTCAGTGTATGGTTTCCTTTGGCGGAGCCAGCGAGGGCACCACTGTTGTTGGAAGCATGACAGGCAGACATTAGTTTGACTGACATCATTTTTTGGCACAGTACCCTGTCCGCAAACCTCTAAATCAGGCCTTATCTCCTAAATATTTAGTTGAATCTATTCATAAAGTGTGCAATGCAATATACTCCAAGATAGCATGTTCAAGTGTGCTCCATTGGAATATTAAAACTATCTGAGATTTTAAACAGTAGTTCAAAAATGTTTCCCATTGTGTCTAAAGATGGCATCTAAAAGCATTGTCTGAAAGACTTCAGGTGACATCTCAGAATATTAATACATCAATATTACATTCTGTGGGGAACCTTATTTTTGAACTGATGGGTAACGTTTGTTTAAAATCTTTGGCACATTTTGATAAGAAGATAGCATCCTATCTTTTAACGTTTTTTTCATAGTTTGTATCATCAGGGTCGGTCTGGGTCAGAAAATAGGCCTGGTCACCAAAATAAAGGCGGCCCCCCTTTAGAGAATCAGATAGCTAAAAAAGTGGCCCATGTTCCTAATTGTGGCAGTTTTGAGCTCGTAAAGACAAGGGAGCATATTTATGACTATTGTGGCTCAGGGAAGTGCAGAAATCACCTTGCACTGCCCTGAGTACACAGGTGAAGGAGAGGAATGTAAGATATTTATCCAATGCGGCACATTCCTATCCTTTTCCCTTGGTTTGATGCCATTTTGGCAGCTTAGCCCCAACGCAGACTCCCTTGCCCTATGGTGCACGGGTTACCTTCTTGTAGGCAGGATTGTTGTTGTACACGAATGGGCACCTTTCTATACAAAAACAATCCTAGGAGGCTTTTCCTCTTTCTATCTGTGCTGCAGACTGCTGCACACATAGAAAGAAGAAATAACGAGGAAAAATAAAGATATTTCTCCTCGCTGCACCTTTCCGGGGGAGACGAATCTTTTTGGCGCATTCCCCGGTTTACCTGTTTTCGTAAATATGTGAATGCATCAAAGTCCATGGATGTTACGTGGGAGCAGCCACGCAACACCCATGTAAGCACCTCCCTGGCGCAGAGTAATGTAACTCAGCGTTGTGGTGCGTTACATTACTTGAGATTTATGAAGCCGCACAGGGCCATACCTTGTGTGGCTGCCTAAATCCTTGCGTGGATTCATAAATGTAATTTTATATTTGCGTCACTCTTGCACTAAGGGTCGCGTGGTGCTAGAGCGAGGGAAAGGGGCTCATAAATATATTCTAAAATGTATAAGTGTTTTGCAAAATATGGGGAACCGCCGGGATTAAAGTTTGCTGCAGGCACGTGTGTGGTCAGATCTGGGAAATCAACGGTAAAAAGTGGCCCTCGAGACCATAAAATAGGCCCACAAACATAAACAAAAGTGGCCCACACACTAGCTTAAGCCAGCACGACGCTGCTGTCACCCCAGACCTGGCAGGAGAGGAGCCCAGCCTGTCACTGGAATGAGAGGAGCGCCGTTAGTCGGAGAGGTGTCCCTTATCCGGAAGAAGAGCAGCCCCGTGGGAGGGAGCGGCTCACAACTGACGCAGTGTTTGGCTCTTTTCTCAAGAAGGGGAACCGGTTCCAGACCTTTCTCAAAATAAAGTGGTAATGCAAAACCGTGAGTCCTCGCTCATGTGCGTGTGAACCAAGAAACCGCACATTCCCCCGTACCGCGTGTGACAGCAGGTTACTTTCATAGCGCCCTGAGGCCGCCGCCGCCCGGAGGACTCGTAGCGCCTCAGGAAGCGCTCGGCTCTCCAGGGAGCACAGGGTTGGACGCAGGGCTCTTCTATGGTGCGTCCATGTTTCAGAGGCGCCGAAAGGTTTAGAGGTGAGTATGGCTATCTGACCTTCTGTGTGCCTTGCCCTCTCCGTGTCCTATCTCATACGTACTAACCCTTCCCATTTACCAGAGAGGCTCCTGAGTTTTTGTATAAAATGTTGCTATTTACAACTCATTATTATGGCCTGCCTCTTAAAATAGCTTTTACTTCAGTGCAAGTAGAAGGAAATATATTATCCGTCTTCGTTCTCTTTCAAAAGCTCCTTCTTTGGCGTCCAAAATTGTTGCTACGTAGGTTACCTGAGAAGGTCAGAAAGCGTGTCTCTGCCAGTCGCATGCCAGGCTGGTGCCTCGGAAGCCCGGCTGGGGTGGGATAGAGTCAGTGATATAGCTTGCTTGGTATTCTGAGAAAGGCCACTAGGGTTGGGGTAGAGTCAGCCTTGTCATGCGTGCCTCTAAAGGTTGTTTGGGCGATAAAAATGCCCTGAACGGGCCATCCCACGACTATTAGCTTCACACTGTTTCTTTTTATTTCCTGTTTGTCTAATGTACCTTCAAAGAGGAATACTGCTTGGGTGTGTTCCAGGCCGGTAGCTAGAAGTATGGATTTTGGGGGGCTGGTCCCACATATTTTTTATTTATTTATTTTGAAAGTTTTATATAGCGCGGACAAGATCCTTGCGGATATCAGAGCGCTTTACAAGGAGGAGTACCTGGGGATGCATAGTCAGACAGATAAATCAATAGGTCACATAGTATAGTCAGACAGATAAATCAATAGGTCACATAGTATAGTCAGACAGATAAATCAATAGGTCACATAGTATAAATGGTACAAATAGGTGGCTACAAGCCAACCTATGTACAAAATAGTACAAATAAATGGCACACGTGAATGGCTACAAAGTTAAACATGTGGGAATCAGACAGTTAATAAAAATGATTAAGGTTGAGTGAGAGAGTTCGACGGAAGGATGGAGGACCCGTTGGGTGGGGAGGTGTAGTTGTGTGAGGTGTTGCAGGGGCGACGAGGGTATTTGCTGCGTCTAAGAGCGGGGATTGACGCCCGGTTTGGGGCGTGTTGAGTGAATGAGTCAACCGGGTGGGTAGGGAATAGGTTGGGAGGGGAGGTGGGTGAGGGGTGTATGGGGTGTGTGGCGAGTAGTTCCTTGATGTTGTGTATGCCATCTTTGATCTGAGCAAGGGTGGCCATGATGTTGTCCATCGTGGGGTAGGTGGTGGAGGAGGGGGCGGCCGTCTGAGGGGAATGGCTGACCAGGAAATTCGTGTGCAGGTGGGAGCGTGGGCTGGTGTTCGAGGAGGTGTGCGTTGTGTTGGTGTACGGGAGAGTGTTAGGGAGAAGGGATGTTTTGGGCGGGAAGGGTGTGGATGAGGTGGGGAGGGGGTTGGTGGTGTGAGTGAGGGCAATGATGGTAGGTGGGTGGGTCAGGGTGTATGCTGTGAGACTGATAGTCGAGGTGGGGGTGCAGGAAGGGTAATGGGGGCTGAGAGTAGGAGGGGAAATGGGATTGGGAGTGGTCATGTTGTGGGGAGGGGGAGTTATACTAAGAAAGGAGGTGAGAGGGTAATGGGGACTGAGAATGGGGGGGATGGGGGATCCTTGTTGCAATGATGGTTTAGGTGGGACTAGGAGAATGCACTATAGTGGTACACATGTGCAGGAAAAACAAAAACATACAATAGGTTACACGGTGTAAGAATAGTACTAGTGGTCAATCGGCGTATCCCAAATGTAAGAGTGTGCAGCGAAACATATACATACAATAGGTTATAGAGTACAACAGTGTCACTGGTGATCAGCCAGATATATATATGGGGTAGTGCCACCATCAAAAATCCAAAATCATAGAAATCAGAAATGACATTAGTTAGCAACCAAGGTAAATGAAGTAGCATTGCATTACAAATGTTCGAAAAACAGGTAGAAGAATAATACTGCGGTAAAAGGTATATGAGGTCGCAATCTGCGCATTACAAATGTTCAACATACAGGTATAGGTACAATACTGCAAAACTGGGCAAACATTCTTTCAGATATGGTGTAGCAATCTGTGCATTACAAATGTTCAGAGTAAAGCTAGGAGTGTACTGCAATAATAAGCAGACATTCTTGCATATATGAGGTGGCATTTTTTGCATTACATATGTTCAGAGTATAGTTAAAAGAATAATAATACAATAATAGGCAGGCATTCTTTCACAAGAGGGTGTAGATACCTAACTGAGCCAAGTACTCAGTAGTTGTGATTAGTCCAGAGTGATTAATTCTTGGCGAGTGTTCAGATAAAGAAGAAAATGACTAATCCAGGATGTCCGCCCATGAGAGAGAATAGTCAAACATGTCCGCCCAATAGGTGGGATAGAGACATTAGTCCTCTGTTTGTTGCTGTTGCTTAGCTAGCATAGAAGAGCAGTATCCCCTCTCCTTCATGCATGCAGGGGAGGTGGAGATATTAGTCCTCTGTCTGCTACTATTACTTTAAGCCTAGGGGGAGGAGTTTCACTTTCTATCCGAGCCAGCAATGCTCCAGCTATCTGGGAGGAATGCTTATCTCTGTGTGGGGGAGTTAAATTGAGGAGCCTCGTGGACAGAGGTACCGTGGGGGGGGGGGATTTATTGTTACAGGTTTATGGCTCCAGCCATTTTGGACAGAGGAGGTAGTTTAAAAATGAGCAGGCGGGTAGGAGAAATACAAATACCTCAAGTCTGTGTGCCCCCTGAGTCCGACCGTAGAGTCTTTCAGAAGCAATGCATTAATCCACAAAGTGTCTCAGTCCCTTCCGATTTGCTAACATTTGTGAATTGCTTGTGATTGAACTCCACAGATTAGATCAGATCATGGCTCCAAGCCTGTATCACCATGAGACGCAGCATAGGTAATCACCCGGTATCTAACGTAGCCGATGGGGGCAGGCTTCAGTCTTCTGTCGCAGAACCGCTCCCGTTGTTGGTCTCAGGGCTCTCCTCAGTTTCTCCCCTGGGCAGCGGCGGCGCAATACCCTCCGGGCGCATCCATCTCCTGAGCCCGTGTCCTGTCTCCGGTGCTGCGGTGCGGGGGGGAGGAGGAGGGGTGGGGGGACTGCTCCTTCGTAGCAGCCGGCGTCCTCCATAATGACAGAAAGTGGACTGGGTGGAAATTAACAGTTTCTATCTACAGAATCAGTTTGAAAAAAGTCCCTAATTTTGATGATATTTGAAAACAGACAGTTTATTTGCATTTTTTTTTTTTTTTATATATTTGGCTACAGTATGATCCCGGGGGTGTTTGGCGGAAATAGGTGACAAAGTGTACATTTTAAAAGATGCTAGTCAAAACAGAAGATAATGTAAAGAGACTTTAACAGTGAGCTGGGGGTATTCCGAAAGATTGCTGAAATCATTTGTGCCCAGTCTTACAACTTAAACACTTTAGCTAATAATCTCACACAAAACGGAATAAGGCTTGAGGCCAACTTTACAGGCTAATTGAGGGTCCCTTACAAGGATCATTGTGATAGTCTGTGTGCATGTTGCATGAAACATACAATCGCATTAATCAAAATGGAATTTAATTCAAATATGGCTTCACAGTAGATTTGGGGTCATTGTCATTATTATAATTTTTTTAGCAAAATTATTGCAAATGGCACATGGTTCAATAATATACAGTTTAATCATTTTATTAAAGATCATTTTGACAGGGTTGCTGTTGGTTTACTAAGCAATGTGATTGGCAGGAGTTATGTCAGTTAACCTCTCTAGAGAGGAGTAGTACATTTTAAATGCTTGTCTGGCCAAAAGTATAAGTACACTATCATTGGAGTTTAATATTAACACAATAAAACAATTGAAATTAATAAACATAAATGGTTTCAACTGATATATATATATATATATATATATAGGTGTCATCACTGTGGAACCTAGTAGATATGCTTATACTCAATGGGTGTCCACTAATAATCCTCCAAAAATCCAACCATAACAAATTATTTCCAATCCTCGTTCAGCTCCACAAATCATTGCCAGTATGTACAGGTGAGCAAAATTTTAAGCCTGAAAGAGATGTACCTTATCAGTAAATAGGAACCCTATGTTTACAAACACACACATCCACACACACACGCTGACAGATGCAAAGCCTGTACTGAAATGGGCACCCAATGTAGACTGATTATTTACATCATGCTTTCAGATGTGTCTCGAATTTTAGCTCACCGATCGTCTTGCAGATTTGAAAGACCCCTAAAACTGTACTGTCTCCCAATCACTACCCTATGTGCTTCTGATATATATATATATATATATATATATATATATATATATATATATAAACAAAAGAACCTCTCCAGTCAGGAAAAGGAGGAGGCCACACGGGTTGCTCGAAACGCGTCGCCTGAGAGGTGAATAAAATCTGCCTTACTGCAGCCTGGGGTCCGTGTCTTCTTTTATGCAAACTGAAGATTTGGTGTCCATATATATATATATATATATATATATATATATATATATATATATATATATATATATAAACAAAAGAACCTCTCCAGTCAGGAAAAGGAGGAGGCCACACGGGTAGAAAGTGTGGAAACGCTTTAATCACACAGCTTTAAGGCATGATGCATTTCGGCTTACAAAGCCTTCTTCGGATGCCACTGTAGAGATTAGGATACTGCTCCACCTGCGCTTTAAAATAGTCCTGTGCTCTCCTATTGGTGAGAGCACCAGCACACCCCTGTCACATGACTGCGCATCTGAAGCAGTGTAATGTACACTACAACTCCCACAAACCACCTCACCGGGATGGATGCTGCACGGGGATGGACATGATGAATTCTGTCCAGGTGAAGTCTATTGCTGGGCAGGACTGGCGCAGAGTGTCCGAGATGAAAGGATCCTAGATGACATAGTGTCCAAAAGCGCCTCCTTATCTCCCCATAGACGTCCCAGCCTCGTGAAATGGAGATCAATCAGGCAGTGAGCAGGAGAACAATGTAACCTGCCCCACGTGAAGTCACGAACTGTAGTGAACAGCAGCCCTTTAATCTCTCACTCCTTGAGGCGGGTTGAAGTAATCCGATTCCTCGGGAAACAAACAAACTGCAACAGCAGACTCCAGCAGTACTTCAACCTCTTGGCAGGACGGGACCTCCTTACACGCCACTGGACAGCGTGGAAACAAACAAAAGAACCTCTCCAGTCAGGAAAAGGAGGAGGCCACATGGGGAGAAAGTGTGGAAACGCTTTAATCACACAGCTTTAAGGCATGATGCATTTCGGCTTACAAAGCCTTCTTCGGATGCCACTGTAGAGATTAGGATACTGCTCCACCTGCGCTTTAAAATAGTCCTGTGCTCTCCTATTGGTGAGAGCACCAGCACACCCCTGTCACATGACTGCGCATCTGAAGCAGTGTAATTTACACTACAACTCCCACAAACCACCTCACCGGGATGGATGCTGCACGGGGATGGACATGATGAATTCTATCCAGGTGAAGTCTATTGCTGGGCAGGACTGGCGCAGAGTGTCCGAGATGAAAGGATCCTAGATGACATAGTGTCCAAAAGCGCCTCCTTATCTCCCCATAGACGTCCCAGCCTCGTGAAATGGAGATCAATCAGGCTGTGAGCAGGAGAACAATGTAACCTGCCCCACGTGAAGTCACGAACTGTAGTGAACAGCAGCCCTTTAATTTCTCACTCCTTGAGGCGGGTTGAAGTAATCCGATTCCTCGGGAAACAAACAAACTGCAACAGCAGACTCCAGCAGTACTTCAACCTCTTGGCAGGACGGGACCTCCTTACACGCCACTGGACAGCGTGGAAACAAACAAAAGAACCTCTCCAGTCAGGAAAAGGAGGAGGCCACACGGGGAGAAAGTGTGGAAACGCTTTAATCACACAGCTTTAAGGCATGATGCATTTCGGCTTACAAAGCCTTCTTCGGATGCCACTGTAGAGATTAGGATACTGCTCCACCTTCGTATTTGAGTGAGACGTGCATTGCCGAGGGAAAGTAGAGAACGGCCTTTGAGAAAGCAAAGAAGCGAAACGCGTCAGGCCGCGACTTCTGAACTGTTGAGTCTGCATGGCATTGTTGTTCCTGGAAGTGCTCCCCAAACCTGAAGGGCAACCTGTGAGCTTTAATATAAATATATATATATATATATATATATATATATATATATATATCTCAGAAGCACATAGGGTAGTGATTGGGAGACAGTACAGTTTTAGGCGTCTTTCAAATCTGCAAGACGATCGGTGAGCTAAAATTGGAGACACATCTGAAAGCATGATGTAAATAATCATATATCATATATATATATTCACTGAAAAAACCATAGGTTTTAGCCACGTTATAGTTAGGAATTCGCATTTAAAAAACCTTGGAAATTCACTGAAAAAACCATAGGTTTCAGCCACGTTATAGTTAGGAATTAGCAGCTCCGTGGCGCTTACTGGAGGTACCTGTTTAGCTAGTTGGCCCCTAGGGGACCTGTGGATTGAAGAGGAATTAATTCCCCAACTTAAAACGCACCACAGGGCATGTTTGCACACATATCACCTCAAGCCCCGCCCCCTACCTTCACCACTGTGCAAACGCGCGCCGTAGCGCGTTCTAAGTTGGGGGATTAAGTCCCCTTGCATACTGAGGGTCCGTGGGGGCCAACTAGCCCACCAGGAACCTCCAGTATGCGCCAGGCGGCTGCGTTGCAGAGAGGTGTAAAAAGGGGCGTGGCCTCATTACACCTCTCTGCAACGCAGACCCTGGCACGTTTCCAGAGTGGGAACTAAATCCCCTTGAATACTGGGGGTCCCTCAGGGCCAACTAGCCCACCAGGAACCTCCAGTATGCGCCAAGGGGCTGCATTGCAGAGAGGTGTAAAAAGGTGCGTGGCCTCATTACACCTCTCTGCAACGCAGCCCCTGGTGCGTTTCCAGAGGGGGAACTAAATCCCCTTGAATACTGGGGGTCCTCGAAGGGAATATTATCTTTCTGAGACCGGGGATGATTACTCGTGTATTGCAAGAGGGAATTTATGTTGGTGGGTTTGATGTAAAGTTCCACCTGTAAAACCTCATCTTCACTTTTAACCCCTTCGACGCTCATGACGAGCCCAGCTCGTCATGGAGTTTCCATTGATTTCAATGGAAATTACATTGAAGTCATAAAATAGCCTTAGCATCCAAGTGGTTAATGATGATGTCAAGGAATTCAACCTTAGTATTACTGTAGTGGGCTGTAAAGTTGAGGTTCGGATCACCTAGGTTGATCCATTCCAAAAATTCCATCAGGATTGTGCTGGTACCGTTTCCAGATGAAGATGATATCATCTATGAAATGGTACCAGCACACGATGTTCTCAAAAAATGGGGCCATCTCATTAAAAATATTCTGCTACTCAAATTCACCCACATAGAGGCATGGCAGACTGGGGGCACAAGAGGCCCCCGTACTGGTCCCCCTAGTCTGGATATTAAGAAGGGTCTAGAGGCTTTTTATGAAATTGTAAAGCAATGTGCTAGATATATGATGATATATACACAGGTTCTCCAGACCCATAGCAACTTAGCATGTTGTTGAGTAAGTTATTTGAATTTAATTGTCTGTTTATGAAATTCTAAAATGAATATAAAAATGATTGATTTTATTTGTATCTGTTTTTAGATAGAAAAATTATAGATTGTATCGGGACAGCTAAGTTGTATGTCTTGAAAAAGGTGGTATAAATTTAAGATAAACCATCGAAACGCGTCGACGCAAAGGAGAGTACAATCGAAAAGGACAGTCACAGAAGGGTTTAAATACAGATTGAGATTGTAAGAATTAGATAACTTTTATATTTTTTTTGTTTCTGTCTCGATTATGCAGGTCATAATTGACTTATGTAGAATGTGTATATGTTGATTTATGACTTTGGATTGTTTGGATTTTAATATTTGTGAACATAATTGATGCAATTGTGTCTTGTACACACTTGCACAAAATGTATTGTTTTTTAGGGAAAGTTTACTTCAATTACTAAAGGCAAACAAATAAAGAAATGTTTTTTTAGAACATTTTTTGTTGTAATATTTGATATTGGCTGATAATAGTTTAGAATTATTGTGTTTTGTAGCAACTTGATGTACTGGATAATAATACTGTATAACTGACCATGTTAAGAGTCCTGCTTAAATGCCTCTGAGTTCTCACTTTGTTCCTCTTCCTGCCATGTGAGAAGCCCGTATTTGTTACAGTGTGACTGACAGTGCCAGAGCCTATAAAACAGCAAGCCGCATGTGGCTTGCTTGTGAAGCATGATGAATGGTTGTGTAACACACCCTACACTGGAAATCACACTGTAAATGTGATGCAGGGCGTGTAACTGCCTTTTGATTGCTAGCATGCAATGATCTACTGGAGAGCTGTGTGCTGGAGAGCTGCAGAATGCATTTTCAGGCCTCTGATCACTAATAGAGTGCAACCATGTGAGCAATCTATACAACACAAATAATGCTCGTGTGGAGTCAAGCTATCCTGGCTGATGACGGCTGATAGCCAGAAACTGGTCCTAGGATGCTTGATTCCGGTCCAGGGAAGACAGGGCTTGGCAGTTTGGGCTGGACTGTTCCCATGAGGCACAGGGCCAAGACTGATTTGCAAATGGCCATGTCAGACCTCGGGTGGCGTGGTGAGCAAAATAACGATGGATTAAACCCAGATCTGTGACTGGGGTGAATGTTTTGCCAATGTGCAACATTCCGTCCATCATTTTGTGTGTTTTGCTGTTCGCCCTATGTGGGAAGGGTATGACCAGATGTGGGTCCCGTGCTCACTACGCCACTGGAGTCAAGCTATCCTGGCTGATGACGGCTGATAGCCAGAAACCGGTCCTAGGATGCTTGTTCCGGTCCAGGGAAGACATGGCTTGGCAGTTCGGGCTAGACGGGAGGTGGCAGGGGGCCACATGCACACATACACATTCAGTCACACCCACACATTCACACACGTACACATGCACACCCAACCACAACACTCATTCACAAATACACACACATACACACATGCATCAAACATAAAAAAACGTACTTTCACTGCAGCTGTCCAGGAGCAAGCCTCAGAGGTCCCAGGGAGATTGGGACTGCAGCCTTCCCTCATTGGCTGACCTTAGGCAGCCAGCCAATAAAGGGAGGCAGCAGCCCCTCACTCGTTACACAGTGGGATGGGGTCAGTGTGACTGCTGATCCCAGCCCACTCTCTGTGGAGATGTCACTGATTAACACTCGACCCTGGGCACTTCAGGGCTTGAAACTGAAGCGCCCCGGTTTGAGGTAATCATTAAGCTCTCCTTCGACACAACATGAGGGGGAGGGTCTAGAGTAACTTTTACCAGAATGAGCAGGTCACACCCACAGGGCAGTAAAATCATCTAGCCTGCAAGGGTTATCTCAGGCAGCCAGGAGCCTGCCCATTTAGTACCTGTCTAGCTCCTCGTTGCCTGATCTGAACAAGAAGAGTGTCTGTCAGGCTGCCCTTTGTTCAGCCTGTCAGACACTCTCCTTGTCGTGAAAAAGGTGGTGGGGCGTGCCCCTCAGCCTATACGGCAGACTATGGCTGGCTTGCATCATGCAGGAGTGACTTTCAACGTCTTTTTACATCAGCATCCCAGGTTTTCATCATATGAGCAGTTAAGGCGTATGCGCAGAACCAGATCTGTCATGTGAGACTTACCCTACCTTGCGCCTGGATTGACCTGCCCCGGCACATCGGAGCCATCAGCTCGGTTCTCAAATTCACAATAAACTGAGGACCTGGCTCTTCACCTAGTCCTGACTTGGCCCATACAGATCCTGCTTCAGTGGCAGGATACGATCCCGGGTGAGTCATGCACTGTAGAAATACATATTACATCTTCTAACTATATTAGATTTATTCTGCAGATGTTGATGTACTGAAATAGATCACAAAGATGCAGTCAGTATAAAGCTTTTTGTCATCCTATAGCCTTTAGTGCAGCTTGGCTATTATTGTATTGAAAAAGGAGTGTTAAGAAATGTCTTTGCTCTTATGACCATGCAATCCGCCTAGCTGCTAACAGTGACACCCAGCTTCTTCCAGAAAAACATTGAGTCTCTGGACTTGATTCACAAAGCTGTGTCTATGAGTAGTTCAGTTTCACCTCTCTTTAGTTTGACTTGTACCTGAATATTCAGGCCTGACTCGCAAACTGTTTTCTACAAGTAGCTGGGTTTACTCCAGGCTCATTAGTGACTTACTCATGAAGTTTGCAGAGTCACACATTCAGACCCACAGAATTGTTGTGATGTTTCTTTGCCACATAGTGTATGGTTATATACTCAAGGCACAATTTTCTTGTTTCATGAATGCCTTTGGAAAAATCAGGGACTATATATCTTGAACAAAGTACTCAATGAAATGCAGATCAAGTGTGGTACAAAACATTGACACATGAACAAAAATAACGACATCGTAAACAGATGAAGTTTTACTCTTAATTAAAGATGTAGTTTGTTGAGAGTTTGGTATTAACTGCATAATAAAAATGGTGAAGACTCCGGAGGCAAACCTAGTCTATACATACACCTTTTCAGCACACAACATTGTCATTGTCACCATTTGTAGTCCTTTGCTCTTCTCTTCCCTTTTTGTTGTTCTTTTCTTACATATTCTAGTATTATGCTTTCTTCCCATTCTCACTCAACCCTGATAATCTGACGCTTCCAATGCCTTTATTTCGGTTTTGTTTAATTCAATATGGAGTTACTTTCTCATTCTTCCTAATATCCCTTGATTCTTTTTAAAATACAGGTAATTTGGCTGTAGTGTCTTGCTGAATGTTGCCTATAGCCTTATTTAGAGTCTGGCGGGTAGTGTCAGTTCCATCCACTCTGCTATAAGTGCATTTTTGTAAATGGCACTACAATAATTCATTGGGGACATATTTCATGTTTTGACAGAGTATGATGTCCACCTAACTCTAAATAAGGCCCTTTATAATTAGATTCTAGCCCTAAAAGGCGGGTGCCAGTGAACCAGGACTAGGTATCACAAACTGTATCCTATAAACTAGCCCATCACAACTATTTACAATATTCTCACAGGTCTGCCTGGGTCAGGTGACGTGAAATAATTCTTTCTATTTATTAAGGCATCACTACAGCTTACTCTGACATATCATTTGTACGTTCAATTCCAAGGGGTGTAAAGACCCACAACTGAACAGTGACTAAACACTTGAGAGTTGCAACAATATATCGCAACAAAAATAACAGTGAAAAAGTATACAAAAAAATGTTGAGGACGCATATACTGACTTTATATTCTTTGCATGTAAAGTTAAAAATATTGACAACAAAGAGCTAGAGGACCACAATATCATCAAAGTCGGTAAGAATATTGAGTTTGAACTTTAATACACTACATTAACTTTAAAGCATACATTAATTTAAAACTAATATTTTATTCAAAACAATATATGTAGAGAAAAATGTAAACAAATTATAACTCAAAAACATATAATAAAATATATCCTTTAAAATTATAAAAAAACAATTACCAATATTTAAAAAAATAAAATGATCATGAAAACAGAAGTACTAATATCTAATACAATGTGTTATAACATCATTAGATATTACATATTTAAAAATATATACAATAACAAAATAAAATAAACTATTAAATGAATCACTAAGAAATAAAAAATAAACATGATTTAAATACAAAAATGCTAATTAAAATGTAAACCAAAAATACTTATTAAAGCAACTTAAAAAAATCAGATGATTTTTTTTTTACTTGGAGGTGTAAAATTCACTTCTCCCTCTCCAACTTGAACAATGGTAGGGAAAGTGTTAGAATTTGGAGGAGCCACATTTACTATTCCAACTCCAATGTCAGCAACAGTGGGGAAGGTGTTGTACTTTTAAATGGTTAAATTTACAGTTGCCACTCCAACATGAGCAGCAGTAGGGAAAGTGTTGGATTTTAGAGTGGTTAAATGTATTATGCCTAATCCATTGTATGCAACAGTATGAATATTGCTGGACTTTGGAAGGATTAGATTTACTACTCCTAGTCCAATGCAAGCAACAATAGGGAAAGTATTGGACCCTTGAGGAGTCATATTTACTATTTTTACTCAAACCTGAGTAACAGTAGGGAAAGTGTTGGATTGTAGAGTGGTTACATTTACTATTTATACTCTAGTGTAAGCAACAGTACTGATAGTGTTGGAATTTGGAGGGGTTATATATACAACTCCAACTTCAATGTACGCAACAACTGGGAACGTGTTGAATTTTGGAGGGGTGAGAACCACTATTCCCACTCCAGCATAAGCAAAGGTAAGGTAAATATTACATTTTAGAAAGCTCAGATTTAATTTTCCCTACCCTAAACGAATATAAAATAATTACAAATGTATATAATAAATAACACAAAATATTTTTTTGTAAACAAATAAAAAAAATTGTTATAATTATGTAAATTATATACATTATTAAAAAATAAAAACACAAAATTAACCCATAAATTATACAGGAAATGTTCAAAAACTTAAATCAATTAAAAAAATACTTTAAAAAATACTTCCCAACTTATTTCCCTAAAAGTCCAACAACTGTGGGTGCCAGACTCCAATTTTTAAGTGATCCTCAATGGTTTGGTCATACCACAATTTTCATCTGGCAGCTCGGCTCCTGCAATCTAGTGATGAGTCTTCACCCTTCTCGACATCAGACCCACTAAATCAGTAGAATAAATCAAATAATGTCTGAAATCACTCAATAGTTCTAAATTGATAAAAAGTTAAAAGATTTTTATTAGAAATAGCTCAAAATAAGCAGTATGGAGAAATGCAGTAAATGCCACATAGGCTTGGATACAGAGTACACAGTCACAAAATCAGAATTAATCCAAGTTACAATAAACTGCTAAAATCATAAATGGAGTTTACAATATCACTAGCTGAAAAAAGAAAAGGCCATCTAATTTCAATGCCATATTTATAAAGAAAACAATGGCATCTCTGGTAGAAAAGAGAAAGTTATCTCTAAATAGACAGAGTTTAGTGTGGAAAAGAAAAAGACTCTCTGGAAATAAAACGAGACATAATCCCTGGTAGGAAAGGGAAGCTGTCTTGCTCACCTTCAAAACCAGGGATTTTTATGCACATTTTACGCCTGAGTAATCAACAAAACTTCAAATTCAGGATTGCATGACTAGTAATAGCACACAATGAACAAATCAGAATCAAGATCATCAATAACATTATTATAGCACTTTCCCACTTCTATGGTAGACGACATTTTCAATTAGCTTCCATAGCAACCGCAGTCTGGAGATGTAAAATACAATATGAAACACTCTTAAACTAAGACTCATACACTAATGTGCTGGAAAGCCTGCATCGGAACTTCCAGCAGAAGTGGCCTTCAGAAAGATACACAGGAACACAACAAAAACTTTCATTCTCAATAAAAGTTTCCTAAGGAAACTAACCATTTGAATCGCAGTGCCCCGTGCTCTCCAGAAACTGTGGAGAGGGAAGCCTCTCAGGGGGGCATTGGTTGGGAGGGGGGAATGAGCAGAAGCAGATTGAGCAAAAACCTAGAAACTGCATCAATCTCAATAAAATGTTGTCCTCCGAAAATGTGACACATCTAAACTACGTTAATAATCACAATTCTAAACATCATAATTACATTTTTTAAGTTTCACATTATTAATTCTTTGGTTATGATTATATTAATCATAAAAATCATCATTATACACAACATATTTTTCACCCAAAATTGCAATTACAACACACTTTAACAAAACCACAAAACAAATTAAACTATTAACAAACAAGTAAAAAAATAAGAGGGCACATTATTTAAAAATATAATAAAACTATAAGTCAATTATTTAAAAAAAATCAAACATAAAATAATAAATAACCAAATATAACAAACAAATAATTAGCACACTATTCCAACTAACCAATTAAAAAGTAAAAATGTATTAGCATATTGTTAAAATTATATCTTAAATAACAAAAAGATGTATCCAACAAATTAAAATGTATAAAAAGTTGAAATCAACAATTTCTTTTTTTTAAAAACTTTCAAATCTCTTTCCCTACAGTCCCAACAGCCTGCTAAAACAGCATATATAACTGGCATAAAATAAAAGCAAAACTCAATCAAGAAAATGGTCCAGAGACTATAACGAAATATATGGGTGCCACCCACTCAGTCAGTTGAACATATTAAAAGAAACTCCTATTTAGAGCCTCTTACTTTAATGAGCTATTATGTCCATGTCAGCTAATACATTCAGCGTATGGAGAAGGAATAGACCAAGTAGTTTTGGTTAAATAAAATGGTGCCATATCTTCTGAACTGAAAAAACAAGTGCGATGTAAGGGTCTATGAGATGCCTCAAATTAGCAACCACCAAATGCCTGTTGATTACCAGATCCAACCGGAAGAGCATCTCATCCTTGGTGTACCCCTATGCATGCAGAGAGTTGTGGCTAGAAGTTTGGATGTGTATATATATATATACACTTATTTATTACAAGCATTCATGCAGTAATTGATTTTGACAATCGCTTTTACAAACAAGATTTTACTTCAGATTCACACATTTGTGTGGTTTGATGATCCTAAATTTGCATTTAGCATCATGTTTTTTTAATTCTTTTTACGATACTTGCACTAAATTGAGAACGGCGTTTAAGCAGAAATTACCCATATGTTTTGATTATTATTAATTTTATGATATCACATTTAGCAATGATTTTAATGTTTTATCGTGTTGCGGAAAAAAGACTGACCAGTATTTTGCACTATGACATATGCACAGTATGTTGTCTATGTCTATTGATCGCATGGTGTGTACACAGCAAATTTAAAAACATGGCGGACCGTACCTGGCTATCTGTGGGCAAGGACATTCCTGTCTGAAATGCGTCAGATTGCAGCTCTTTGAATAAATCACATCAGTGCCTATACCTGGAGGATTTGTGTCGTCTCTGTTCGCCTATCGGTTTGGGAAAGTGCGAAGACTTCGTTTGTTGTTTGTATATATATATATATATATAGATATATATATATCTATATATATCTATATATATATATATACGAACAGTATTCTCCCAACAGTCTCTAGCACTCCAGCCGGTAATGCTTTCCGAGAAAAGGGAAACGGACACCAGGTTTTGTGGTTTTAGCAGGTCTTGATTTATTTAGCCATCGTCAGACGCATTTCGAATACCGTAGTATCCTTGTTCACTGGCGGAAACGCAGTCCATTTGCTATTTTTATGCCGTGTTTTTTTGTTTTTGTTTTTTGGTTGTGATGCTAATAACCCAATCATGTAACATTATAAACATAAAGAAAATACTTTTGGCATTATTTTGTTCTTTCTTCTCTCCAATTTGGCCCCAAATACATTGTATGTATACATCGCAAACTACATTGTAAAGCAACGTACATGTTGCTTTACATGCAACGACTTGTACTCTTCATAGTTCATCTTTTATCATGAATTGATATGTGGTATTTAAATAGCTAATGATAATTTAGCCAATAAATATATGCATTTATAAATAAACAAATACATACAATTTTTATAAAAAAATCGTTAATATAAAAAAAAATTCAATTCACTAGAGTACTAGAGATTGGACAAGGTAACGGAATACATTCCTAGATTGCATACATTCCAAGAATGGTAAATTTGGAGTAATGTATGTCTATCAGTATGTGCAAATTACGCTTTGTGCAAATGTTAGTCTGGTCGAAATATTACCAGAATTAGCTGCCCTAAAAGTGTTTGAAATAGTGCAAAATGATTGTGCAAAATGTTCAAATTGTTGTGGATGTAGGGAAAAGGGGTTATATTTAGATTTAAAAAATATGCATATTAAAAAGTCAATATGTATATTAAAATTTGTTGAAAAACAGTCTCATGGGAAGGGATCAGGTTACAGTAATGGAAACGTTTTTAGTGTAAACAGGACATGTTGGTTTTTACACTAAATTATTCATATTAAAAATAAGTTTAGAGAAAGTTGTGAAGATCCTCCGTATTGTTCAGCCCTTTAGGATATTTACTGTCCAATTCCAATATGAATTTGGATTCAAGTTTCCTTAATGCTTTTTCTCTATTGCCTCCCCTAGGATATTCTGGGATGGCTGCAATCACAAAATATTGCAAACATTTGAGGTCATTGCCATGCACTGCTTTAAAGTGCCTGGCAACCGGGTACGCCGTATCATTGTTTACAATGGCCCTAAGATGTTGAAGGATTCTGACATGCACCTGTAATTTGGTACTGCCTACGTATTTGAGGCCACAGTGCATGTCAGAACATATACGGCGTACTCGGTTTTGCAATTAAAATATCCTTGAATTTTTATCTCTTTGGGGCTGAATGCAGTTTTATATTTGGTCGTGGAGATACCAAATTTGCAGGCCCTGCATAATATGCATTTATAGAAATCTTGTCGAGGCTGTAGCCAAGTGTTTTTGTTGTTTATTGAGGTTTCTGGGTTGCTGCGCACTATCTGAGATCTCATGGAGATTCCTCTGCGGTATGTGATGGTAGGAATATTGGGTACTTCAGGGGCTATGACTATGGGCCAATTCCGATTGATAATTGGTCGAATTTGGCGATGCTGTTTATTGAACGTGAGGATCAGCCTCGGTGTGTTATTTTCATTGATGGGCTCTATGGTGGCAGTAGGGGATCTAATAATGATTCTCTAGATCTCATATTGACTTTGATGAGAGCTTGGTTGAGAGTGGATGTATTGTAACCTCTCCTGTGAATTCTCTCTAGTCAGTCTCTCTGAGTCAGTGTCTGACATGTGTATTGTATATATATATATTACTTACTGGCAGTCGCCAGTAGGAATATATAGTTAGGACCCAGTTTCCATAGGAAATGCGCAACATTCTATTGGGAATAACTTTGGCGCCGGTTAATGAATGTACGCGATTTTCTCAAAGATGGCCCGTTACGCTCCGCTCCTTCCCTGAAAGTTTCGGGGGGATTCATGAAGCGGGGGACGAGAAAAAAGGGGGGCCCCAAAACGTGTTTTCCCCCATGCAATTTTCCATAGGACGATTAGACACGGCTACAGCCCGAACGGCTGAACGGAATTACACCAAACTTGGCAAAATGGTAGGGACTGGTACGCAGTACGGTCTTTTTTTTAAATGGTGTAAATCCCTCCAGTAGTTTTTGAGAAAATTGTATTTGAAAAAATGTATATATCTATAGGCATTGCACCGTGCCTGCACTGTAAGCTTTCTGTACTCTGTACCTTCCCGAGTATGAGCTGCATGCTGATTGTCTGCCACTGTCTGTCAACACTTCAAAACAGAAATTGTTGGCAGACATCTTGTGCCTCGGTAGACTGAGGCACAGGAAAGCAGAAAAACAAACGTGTAGAACTCAAAAATGGTGCCTGGGTTCCAAGACTCGGATTCCGCACAGTTAGCCATCGACGCTGAAAAAGCGTTTGACCGTGTCGATTGGACCTACTTACAGCGAGTCCTGACACGTTTTCGGCTGGGAGACCGTTTTCAGTCTTGGATTGCCTGCTGTTACCACCGCCCCCAAGCCCGGGTCCGTCTGGGTGGCCTTCGGTCAGACCCGTTTGAAATCCAACGGGGCACGAGACGGGGGTGTCCCCTTTCCCCCCTCTTGTTTGCTCTGTACGTAGAGCCCCTAGCGCAGAGGATCCGGGACGACCTTGTCATCCGGGGCATCACCTTTGGCCGAGAACCCCACACAATCAGCCTTTATGCTGATGATATCATCGCTGCCCTCGACCATCCAGGCCGCTCGGTACCCGCCTTTTTGGAGGAACTAGACTCCTTCGGTGCTGTCTCGGGATTCCGAATCAATAGGGGGAAATCCCTGTTATTACCTCTGGGCAACAATGCCCGCTCTGACGGGTCTGCCTCTACATTCGGGAGTGACCTCCAGTCCACCACACAACTCCAGTATCTGGGAGTCACCCTCACTTCCTCGACGGAGTCGACGATAGCACTTAACTACAAGACCCTTACTGCCCAGATACGGACGGATCTTGCGCGTTGGTCGAAGCAACCCCTCTCTCTGCTGGGGGGGGTTGCAGCGGTGAAGATGTCGGTCTTGCCTAAGATCCTATATCTCTTTCAGACCCTCCCGGTCGTGCCCCCCTTTGGCGTCCTCACGGAATTACAAGCCGCCCGCCACCATTTCATCTGGGAGGGGAAGCGTGCGCGCTTACATAAGCAGCTGGCATACAGGAGCATGTACGAGGGAGGACTTGGAGTCCCCAACCTATTGCAGTATTTCCAGGCTTCCCAGCTCCGTTATCTGGTGGAGTGGTACAGGCCGGAGTCCGAGAAAAGGTGGCTCTTCCAGGATAGGGCTATGGCTCAGATGCCTCTCTGGAGGGTTCCTTTCCTCGCCAGGCAGCATCGGCCACGATACATCTTGAACTCACCTATCACCCGTACCACCATGCGGGTTTGGGACACGGTTGCCGTCAAGAAGGGCTTGACAACCTTCCCCTCCCTGTTTACCCCCATCCTGGACAAACCGGAGTTTCCGCCGGGCAATGCTCCAGGTGCCTTTTCACAATGGCGTGGTACCGCCTGCCGCTCTGCCGGTGACCTTTTCGACCTACAGGGTTTTCTCCCTCTCTCGGATGTCAGGCAGGGATACGAAATAGCAAACCCTCACCTCTTCCAGTACTTTCAGCTCCGACACTGGCTCACCAATCCGGTCACCGCCACTCCAGTCCACCACACAACTCCAGTATCTGGGAGTCACCCTCACTTCCTCGACGGAGTCGACGATAGCACTTAACTACAAGACCCTTACTGCCCAGATACGGACGGATCTTGCGCGTTGGTCGAAGCAACCCCTCTCCCTGCTGGGGGGGGTTGCAGCGGTGAAGATGTCGGTCTTGCCTAAGATCCTATATCTCTTTCAGACCCTCCCGGTCGTGCCCCCCTTTGGCGTCCTCACGGAATTACAAGCCGCCCTCCACCATTTCATCTGGGAGGGGAAGCGTGCGCGCTTACATAAGCAGCTGGCATACAGGAGCATGTACGAGGGAGGACTTGGAGTCCCCAACCTATTGCAGTATTTCCAGGCTTCCCAGCTCCGTTATCTGGTGGAGTGGTACAGGCCGGAGTCCGAGAAAAGGTGGCTCTTCCAGGATAGGGCTATGGCTCAGATGCCTCTCTGGAGGGTTCCTTTCCTCGCCAGGCAGCATCGGCCACGATACATCTTGAACTCACCTATCACCCGTACCACCATGCGGGTTTGGGACACGGTTGCCGTCAAGAAGGGCTTGACAACCTTCCCCTCCCTGTTTACCCCCATCCTGGACAAACCGGAGTTTCCGCCGGGCAATGCTCCAGGTGCCTTTTCACAATGGCGTGGTACCGCCTGCCGCTCTGCCGGTGACCTTTTCGACCTACAGGGTTTTCTCCCTCTCTCGGATGTCAGGCAGGGATACGAAATAGCAAACCCTCACCTCTTCCAGTACTTTCAGCTCCGACACTGGCTCACCAATCCGGTCACCGCCACTCTGGTGGGACGACCGATGACAGCTTTTGAGAAATGGCTGCTGACGAAGGACACAGATAGACATCTTATTTCAGACATCTACAAGATGCTCACGCCCCCACTCACCCCAGGTAAAACGGCAGGTCAAAAGCGCTGGGAGGCTGAACTGGGTAGGACACTGACACCTAAAGAATGGAGCTCGATATACTGCAGGGCCTCCCACACCACACGTAACACAGCGGGCAGGGAAACTGCGGTGAAGTTGGCAATGTATTGGCACCTTACTCCGGCCCGGCTTCATAGAGGGAACCCGACGCGCAGCGCATTATGCTGGAGGGGATGTGGGGAGCGAGGCACATTAACCCATCTCCTTTGGGACTGTTGTGAGATCCGGACCTACTGGGAGGCTGTCCTGGATGACATTGACTCCACTTTTGACACTGAAATCCCGAGGTTCCCGGCTTATACCATCCTGGGCCTCCCCAAAGCACTCACCTTCCCTTGAAATCTGCACGGGGCCGCCAAATGGGGATTGCCATGCAAGCAGCTACACAACACATCTTGTCATTTTGGGGTTCGACCACCAAGCCCTCACATACGGGATGGCTACACAAACTCTGGTTCACTTTGGGGATAGAACGGATTCAAGCTACACTTACACATACC
This sequence comes from Lissotriton helveticus, assembly GCF_964261635.1. NCBI lineage: Eukaryota > Metazoa > Chordata > Amphibia > Caudata > Salamandridae > Lissotriton > Lissotriton helveticus. Next base: position 1,781,891,636 of record NC_136061.1, read on the forward strand.
ACTGCTGCATTTCAAAAGGTCTGACTTCCGTTGCTATCCCTCCTGTCCAAGGAATTCAATGAGATCACATGCCCCAGATATCTTCGCATTCTGCGCCTTACTGAAGCTACACGTGCACCTCAATGATCTCATGTATGATTGCGTTATCCACTATTTGATTACTTCTGACATTGTCTCTGGCATGTGGCACACTGGTTGGGGAGGGGGAGGGAGGGGTGAGTTGGGAACGGGAGGGGGGTTTGTTTTTTGTTTTTACTACTCTGCTCTTTCGCACTGTTTATCATTTGTGTCCTTGGTATCGTACTTCTGCTCAGGCATATGCACCTCGCCTTCTCTTTAATTGCCAGAGAAGACGTGTTTGTCTATCTCGTTCGCTTTATATGCCTAATGCTTTTCCACTGTATTGCGATGCCTACTTCTGCTTTTAAAATCAATAAAACACATTTGAAATTAAAAAGGGGGCAGGGTAGAAGCACCCTGACCCCCTAAGCCTGCTCAGGGGGTCCCACAAGGACCCCCCACGCCCCAAAAAATAATATTTTTTTGAAAAATCGCGGGGTGCACGCACTGTATGCGTACCGTACGCGTACGGTACACGTACGGTGCGCGCACGCGCGATTAAAAAAAATAAAATAAAAACTTTGGGGCCTGGGGGGTCCTTGTGGGTGCTTCTACCCTGCCCCTTTGCGTGTTTTGCACCTTTGTTTCACTGCTTTCTTGTGCCTTGGTTCTACCGAGGCACAAGATGGCTGCCAACACTTCCTGGTTTGGAGTGTTGACAGACAGCAGCAGCCAATCAGAATGCCTTTCACAGGAAAGCAGCATGCTCATTGGCTGTCAACACTTTTAACCAGGAAGTGTTGCCATTCTTCTTGTGCTAGGTAGACCGAGGCACAAGAAAGCAGAAAAACAAATGTTTAGAAAAAAAAGGGGGCAGGGTAGAAGCACCCTGACCCCCTAGACCTGCTCAGGGGGTCCCACAAGGATCCCCAAAGCCAAAAATGTTTTTTTTTAAAGAAAACGGTATGTTTATTTAAAAATGACCCCCAAGGGGGACCAAATCGCGGGGGCATAGTGATAAAGAAGTGTGGGGGGTGCCCAATCCCCCCACACTGCTCCGGGGCAAAGCAAAGCAGCCCCCTAGTGCATACTGGAGGCTCCTGGTGGGTTAGTTGCCCCCCAGGGACCCCCAGTATGCAAGGGGAATTAGTTCCCCCTCTGCAAACACACCCGGGGGATGTGTTGCAGAGAGGTGTAAAAAAGAGTGTGGCCTCATTACACCTCTCTGCAATGCAGCCCACTGGCTTATACTGGAGGCTCCTGGTGGGCTAGTTGCCCCCCAGGGACCCCCAGTATGGAAGGGGAATTAGTTCCTCCTCTGCAAACGCGCCAGGGGTTGCGCTGCAGAGTGTTGAAAAAAGGGGGCGTGCCCTCTGAACACCTGCCTGCAAAAATGTAGTAAATCAGTATAAAAAAATAACAATTAATACATTTAAAAATTGTCATTTAAAAAACCTTCGAAATGTAATTAAAAAAACCATAGGTTTCAGGCCTGATATAGTTAGGAATTAGCATTTAAAAAACCATTGAAATTCACTAAAAAAAACATAGGTTTCAGGCCTTATATAGTTAGGAATTAGCATTAAAAAAACCTTTGAAATTCAGTGAAAAAACCATAGGTTTCAGGCCTTATATAGTCAGGAATTAGCATTTAAAACACCTTGCAAATTCACTGAAAAAACCATAGGTTTCAGGCCTTATATAGTTAGGAATTAGCATTTAAAAAACCTTGCAAATTCACTCAAAAAACCATAGGTTTCAGGCCTTATATAGTTAGGAATTAGCATTTAAAAAACCTTTGAAATTCACTAAAAAAACTATAAGTTTTAGGGGTGTTATAGTTAGCTAGACATTTCACTCATACAAAACCATTGAAATTGCTCCTATATAGTTAGTTGTACTAACTATATTTCGCGCACCCGCAATCCACTGCTGATGATGGCACATATATAAGATCATTCATGACATGGTCAGTGACATCACTGATGACATCTCAAATGACATCACTGATGGCATCACTGATGACATAATCACGTGACAATCACATACACCTTTTCATACACCAGTAAAATCTTTCATCACTCTTTGTAAAACACAGAGTATCATATTTGAATCCATTGTCACAGCAATACAAGTATCTAAAAACCCACTCAGTGATTCATAGATGTATACACACATCTAATCACTTACCTGTAGATTCACTCATACATGCTGTCAATGAACAATAGAACACTATCAAAAATACGTATACACCTATATTGATATTACACACCAGCACACATCCTATTCACATCTGAAGTCATCCTACTAACTTATGCAAACAATGGATCATACTTACATATTTACTTAGCTACACACTTATACAAACACCACTTCATCTATTCATTTAGATAGTAAGTCATACTTAGTTCTCCATACAGTCACTCATACAATCATTGAGTCTTATGTATGCTTATTTATTTACAACAACTGACACATACACTTCCTTTTATTTTTCTAGTTTGTTGGACATGTTCCATTGAGAAATATATTTGCTCATCACCACACCCATAAAGAGATTCACTCACCCAAACAACTTTTAGAACATTTAGTTTTAACTTCATATATCTACTGAATCAACTATTCACACATCATTGGACAGTCACACACCCCCCACCGAACCACACACACTTTCACTCTCCCATACAAATACTCAGTTAACTAATCAATAACTAATATAGACTTTCACATAGCTAGTAACCAACTGTAGAACCAGTATACACAACAACTGACAAACTGATACAGATATTCACACAGTTTAGTCACTATCCACTATATTTAGTGAGACACTATAAATTGGTCAAGTAAACAGTCAATTACACTGCTACTAAATCCTTCATCCAAATATTTATTTATATATATCCACTCATTCTTCAATGCAAATTGCTATATATAATGCATATTTAAATAACGAAGCAAACCACATTCACTGGATGATGTCATCAGTGATGTCATCAGTGATGTCATTTGAGATGTCATCAGTGATGTCACTGACCATGTCATGAATGATCTAATATGTGACATCATCAGCAGTGGATTGCGGGTGCGCGAAATATAGTTAGTACAACTAACAATATAGGAGCAATTTCAATGGTTTTGTATGAGTGAAATGTCCAGCTAACTATAACACCCCTAAAACTTATAGTTTTTTGAGTGAATTTCAAAGGTTTTTTTAAATGCTAATTCCTAACTATATAAGGCCTGAAACCTATGGTTTTTTCAGTGATATATATATATATATATATTCCAAAGACAAGTCTCCAAGCACCCGGAGCCTCGGACCCTACAGGGTGGCCTCTTTACAACAACATGTCATCGCACCACGAACCGGATTCTGAAACATGGAGGCAGCTGATTCACTCGCTAGCCTGCACAGAAAGACGGAGATCGTCCTGCATGAAAGGACTAACAGCACACGGAACCTTCCGATGTGAACATCCTAGAAATATAGAGCTGCCGATGTAGCTGGGCATCTTAAAAGCCCGTTTTTCACACTGAGAAGAGCCAGCTTTATTCATTTTGCTCACAGTGAGAACCCGGCCGGGTCCTCACATGAGTCCCTTTATTCTATTCCTTTCACCACAATTGTGTCACACCATTTACATTAAGCTGCACCACAAGACATCAGAGGTCCCCATATAAACAGTCCTGAGGAGACCCCTCATACTTAGTGGGTCGAAACGTCGTCGACAACCTTACAAAACAGACCAGCATACAGCCAGTGTTACCACACACCTAAGCTGTTGATAATTGTATGAATTGAATGGTCGATTCTTGTTTATGGAAACTCTTTGTAAATAGTACACTGTATATATTCACACTTGTTTTGGTTCCATGCTTCACTTGGGGACACAACACACAAAGTGTAGCGCTTTTTGAATTTAAGAAAGTAAGAAATTTAAGAAATATATATATATATATATATATATATATATATATATATATATATATCAACACACCCTCCAACATCGCCGATATATATATGCTCAGTTGCCCTGAACATCTTGTCCAAGAAAGAAGCACTCAAAGGGGTTCTTTTCAATATCTGTCAATGTTTATTCGGGAGCAAACATGACGCGTTTCAGCATCCGCCTTACTCCGATGTTTGAATAACTCGCCAAAAGCAGTGCAATCTTTAAGGAACAACAGTTAATCACATGATGTGTTGTGACGTAATAATCAAAAACAGACTACTACTCTGATTGTGGGAGTTGGCGTCCTTTTAAGAAAGGACGCAAGATTGGGGGCTGTAAGCTTAGAAGCACAGTGTAGTTGGATATTCTTGGATAGTAATGAATGCCTGCCATTGTGGTCGCACTTTTCATCTGTGACAAAAACTTCTGTATGCTCTTTAAGACAGAGAAATGTAAATGGGAGAAACCACTGCTTGTGAATAAACGCGTTACCTTATATAATCATATACAATATGACAAACAAAATATACACCTAGCAGACACAACACTATGTACTGTGGGAACCTTGGCTAGCCATTTACACAAGGAAAACATGGCATGGTACCTCTGCCACACAATGAAGAATGCGGGACAGATGGGAGCAAAGTATGTGCAAAGGTGGCAAGTAATTCTCGTTTATAAAAGTATACAATGCAAAGTCATGAGGGGATGTGCTGGACAGACTTGAGTATGCAGAGCACTGACATGTACATGTCAACATACACTGATGGTCTATTGAGTGATGTGGACAGTGGACGCAACCATGATAGTACAGTCAGTAGGGAAGATTATGGAAATGTAACGCGTATGTGCCTCCCCCCCACCCAAATGTTTAAGGTAGTGGGCTGGCTCGGCGTACGCAAGACTAATGTAGGGGTATGAATAAAAAGCATGTTTCTCTGGGTGTGGTTCTCTTCCGGATTGGCGAACGGGTCTGCTAGGTCTGCGCAGCTTACATCATCATGAGGCTGACGCCGTGAGTGGAGGTGGCTGCGTGAATGATGCTTTCAGCGTGCTGGAATACAGAAACCGTCATGGCCGCTGCGACGCACAGTTCACCTTTCGACCCCGCCGTTATGTGAAAGAGTGCCCACCATGTGGCGGCGGAAGCTCCTGGGCCGAGGTCTGTGAGCTCGGGAGGCTCCTGAGATTAACGCTGGCTACCGCGAAACAGGCACACAGTGCCCAGCCTGAGGCCCAGGAGCGTGGAGTGCTCTGTATACTACTAACACAGTAGTCCAACAGGTCCCAACAGTGGAACGGTGTCTTTATTTCACAATGGAAGATATCCAATATTACCTGTAGCTTGGTTTTCACAGAACTGCCTCCATTGAGGTGCATCAGACTCTGTGCTTGCTTAGCTAACTATTTCACCTGATTATTGTGCTTAGTTGACACCAGTCGGTGCAGTACACCGTGGTACAGCAGGTCCGAACAGTGAAACGGGGTCTTGATTCTATGATTGAGGATGTCAGAAGCTAAAGTTTGTGTTGATTTCTGTGTACCCCCTCTGATCAGGTGAAACCAACTCTAGGTCCCAACAGTGGAACGGTGTCTTGATCCCACAATGGATGATGTCCGATATTATCTGCAGCTTGGTTTTGATAGAACTCCCTCCATTGAGGTGGATCACACTCTATGATTCCGTAGCTAACTGCTGCACATGATTATTGGGCTTGATTGAGTGTAGTCGCTGGACTACACTGCGGTGCAGCAGGTCCGAACAGTGAAACGGGGTCTTAATTCTATGATTGAGGATGTCAGAACTTAAAGTCTGTGATGATTTCTGTTTGCCCCCTCTGATCAGGTGCAACCAACTCTAGGTCCCAACAGTGGAACGGTGTCTTGATCCCACAATGGACGATATTAGAACTGCATCTGAGAGTGGAGATGAAGGTACTCCCTTCGACCAGGTGCAACCAACTCTAGGTCCCAACAGTGGAACAGTGTCTTAATCTCACAATGCAAGATGTCCGATATTACCTACTGCTTGGTTTTCACAGAACTCCCTCCGTTGAGGTGCATCAGACTCTGTGCTTGCGTAGCTAACTGCTGCACTTGATTATTGTGCTTGGTCGACACCAGTCGATGGAGTACACTGCGGTACAGCAGGTCCGAACAGAGAAACGGGGTCTTGATTCTATGATTGAGGATGTCATAAGTTAAAGTCTGTGCTGATTTCTGTGTCCCCCCTCCGATCAGGTGAAACCAACTCCATGCTTTCGAATCCAATTGGCACGTGTCAGTGAGGCGTTAATGACCACTTCCTCTGGCCTACACTGCGGTTAGCATGGTTCACAATTTAGATTGAGTGGTGATTGTTGAATTACAGAATCCAGCAGTCAAGTAACTACAGCGTCTATTGAAATATACAAAATATTGTTTTAGTATACTTGCTTGAAGAACTTTTTTTAGATGAGTTATCTTGCAAGTCAAAAGAAACAGTGAATAGTGTAGACTGTGGACAGATCAAATCACAATTCAAATTGTTTTGATTTATTTATTGCAGAGTTTTCTGTAATTTATGTTGTTGTAATTTGTGAAGAGGCAGTGAGAAAAAGTATTCATGATTGTGTGTGAGTACTACCTTCAATTAACACTGCAGATAGCAGTGTTCACAATTCAGATCGAGTCGCTATTGTAGATGACGCAGTTCTGTAGGAAAAGACATTGCTCTAGTGCGTTCTGTCTGCACCACTCATACCCATCATTGCAGGCTCCACACACAGTCTTTGTGGCTTCGCGGATTGAAAACTGTGGAGCTCAAGTCAATTCCACATGGCTGTGGGCCCCTGCTGAACGCTCTCTCTGACCAACATTGCAGGCAGCAGTGTTCACATTTGAGATTGAGTTGGTATTGTAGATGACGCAGTCCTGTAGGAAAAGACATTGCTCCAGTGCGCTCTGTCCACACCATGTATACGCATCATTGCAGGCTCTGCACACGCTTTTTTTTGCTCCTCGTATGACAAACTGGGCAGATCAAGTCAATGCCACATGGCTGTGGGCCCTTGCTGAACGCTCTCTCTGGCCTACACTGCAGACAGCAGTGTTCACATTTGAGATTGAGTCAGTATTGTAGATGACACAGTCCTGTAGGAAAAGACATTGCTTCAGTGCGCTCTGTCCGCACCACGCATGCGCATCATTGCAGGCTCCGCACATGCTTTTATTTTACTTCGCGTATGACAAACTGGGCAGCTAAAGTCAATGCCACGTGGCTGTGGGCCCTTGCTGAATGCTCTCTCTGGCCTACACTGCAGACAGCAGTTTTCACATTTGAGATTGAGTCGGTATTGTCGATGATGCAGTCCTGTAGGAAAAGACATTGCTCTAGTGCGCTCTGTCTGCACCACTCATACGCATCATTGCAGGCTCCGCACATGCTTTTTTGTTGCTTCACGTATTGCAATCTGTAGAGCTCAAGTCAATGCCACGTGGCTGTGGGCCTTTGCTTACCGCTCTGTCTGGCCTACAATGCAGACAGCAGTGTTCACAATTCAGATTGAGTCGCTATTGCAGACGATGCAGTGTTGATGGCAATAGATATTGCTCCTAGTATGGCCTGCCCGCAGCACGCATCATTGCTGGCTGTGCACATGCTGAATGCTTTTGATGTAGCTATGTGAGTGCACTAGAACTGATGGAGCGTTTATGATATATATATATTTGTGTGCATTATTTCTGACCTATTGATTGTGTATCAGTAGACCACAAGTTGTGGTTCTTTTACGACATATTTTTTTCTGTATTAGTTCACATCTACTGTCCCTACCTCAGTGCAGCACATATTATTGATTCTTTTAATATTGAATCTCTGTGTGTGATCCAATGATTACTGTTGTAGTTGATACTAGCAGCAACTATTCCCTGAGGGCTGCTTTACACTCACCTCACACGCATCCTGCACAGACGTCACTGGAAATGTGACCCTGGTAATAAAAAGGTGTCGAGCGCACGTGCCTGTACCCACTTGATAATGCCCCTGGGCCGTACCTCATTACATTGTGCTATGGACAGCGTATGCAGCCATGTTACCTCTGGTAGTGGAGAAAACTTTGGTTATGTAACTTTTAGTTGTATGGCTTTCACAGGTGGAAGGCTTCTTTACAAAGTATGAATATTGATGAAGATCATGGGTGCATGTTGTGTGTAGTGTAAGATATGTGTACGTAGCAAAACGTTTAAAAATAAGCTCTCTGAGCAGAAGAGGTGTGTCTCATCAAATGCAGTACAGAGATTGACTAAAGTGGGTGGCGTTTTCTAACTGTTACAATGGGAAATGTTATGAACTAATGAAATGGTTTTTTTTAATGGTCACATGGCAATCGCGCACCCAGCGCGTAATCAGACCGCACCTGACATGATTTTGAGAAAAAATATTTACTATACTATAAGTTTATTACAGTTAGAAATATATAAATGTTTAACATATTTTTGAATATCGCTTGTTCTCGTATACACTTTAAATTATTTAGATATAGTTTGAGACAAAAAAAATGAGGGAATGGCGTACGCGGCGTGACACCATATGTCTACGATGTAACACAGGGCGTGGCAGCGTGCACTCGTCGCATACGCAACGCGCAGCGGGCGCGACACTATACGAACTTGAAGTAACGCGAGGATTTGTAGTGCGTACCCATCGCATACTAAAGTAGCAGCTGGCGCGACCTCATATGTATATGTTGGTACATGGGACGCAGTGCCACAAACCTGTTGGATACGAAATGCGCATCGTTTAAATGTGGTGGATAGGAGTCGCGTGCTGATCCAGCTTGGTAGACTACCGGTACGGGACTGTAGTTTTCTAACAAGAAATAAAAAATTATATACATATTTTTTGGGGAAGATATAAAACATTACATGATTTTTAAAGTTAACATAAAGGATAATAGAGTTGCAAAATATTAGAAAACAATTAGAAAAAATATAGGTTTTATAAATATTAAAATATGAAATTAACATTTAAAAAACCTTTGAAATTCACTGGAAAAAACATAGGTTTTACAGACTTTATAATTAGGAATTCACATTTAAAAAACCTTTAAAATTCACTGAAAAAACCAGGGGTTTCAGGGAGGTTATTGTTAGTTGAACATTTGACTCATATAAAACCAGAGAAATTCGGCAGGTATACTTAGTTGAGCTAACTATAACTCGCGTGCCCGCAATGCACTGCTGATGACGTCACATATTAGATCACTCATGACATGGTCAGTGACATCACTGATGACATCACTGATGATATCTCAAATGATATCACTGATGACATCACTTATGACATCATACACGTGATAATCTGATGCACATACTGATGCACCCACTCTAAAATACAGACTACTATTTTTGAAACCATACACACTAACAATGCCACGTACTACTTACCACCGACTATTTCCTAGGTCTATACACACACCCAGTGTCTTATCCATACAGTTACTCATCAATACAGTACTATAATATGTATTGAAACAACTATACATACAGTCACACTCTACCACTCATCCATAGAGTTACTCACACACCTAGTCAGTCATGCAAAGAATTAATTACATACTTATTTACTCATGTATACAGTTATATGCACCAACTGGGTTATTTATACAGACACCACATCACTTATTTATGCAGATACTAAGACATGCTTAGTGTCTTATACAATCACTGAAACAAGCAGACAGTGATTTATACACCCACTCTTCTATAGCTTACTCTCATATATACTCATTTATATACTCCAACACTTACATATACTGCCTTAAAACATATGTAGTTACTTACACACATTCAACTGAGATATTTATTCTTTCACCAACACACCCATACACACCCTAACTCACCCATACAGCCCTTTACAGATGCACTTTTGAATCCATACAACTAGTGAATCACCCACTCAGACATCTATGCACAGAGTTGAGCACACCCCCCCACCCACCCACACAGACACTCAGGCACCCATACAGATACTCAGACAACAAATCAATAACATATATAGACACTAATGTAGCTACTCACCAACCCATGCAGCCGCTTACACACCAACTGATAGACTAATACAGACTTTCGCACAGTTTAGTCACTAACCCATTGTAAAGATGATGCTGAAGCAGGAGGTAGTCAATCAGGATTTATTCAGGAGAAGAGAGCCATCCAGCCTGAGGGAAGGATACAGCAGCTGCAACTGCCAAACAGGGAACACTGGCCATAGAACTCCCATAGATGACATCACATGGAATGGCTGACAGTGCAGATCACCACACACCTCCCCCCTTATTTTTTTTTAAGCAACAAAAAAAACAATCAGAAAGCCCAAAGTAATTGTAGTAAAACAAATCAAATAAAATCACGATATTTGCTAGGCTTAACAGTAGTTCTTAAACTTTTCCTAGGACCAATGTCACCATTCACATCAGAACATTTCATTAGATCATCATTAGCATTGACATTGGATGGAAAAACAGTTACATGAGAAGGATCTCTGGCTACACGAGATGTGCTCCACCAGTTGCCATTAGACAATTTGACCGCATTCTTGCGAACCTCTACAACTTGTTGCGAATCAAGAAATTTTGAGAAACCTTTCTTAACTGTAACAGGATTTTTAATCCTGACCCAATCACCAGCACGAATACTTTGAGAGGACTTTTTGCTTAAATCCACATTGTTGGGTAGTAAACTGGAAGATTTTTTGTTAGCACATTCCCAGACTTTTTCCAAATCACAGCCCCGGTGAACACTTTTAAACATCCAAAATGGGAAAGCTTGAGAACAAGCTTTTCTCCCTCTCATCAACTCAAAGGGAGAGAAACCTGTGGCAACATGGGGAGAAATTCGATAAGACCAAATAAGATCTTTCACAGCTTGAAAAATACAATTATTTGACCTGAAAGCAGCTTGCACACACTCAACAATAACTCTATTAAACCTTTCGGTTTTGCCATTACTCTGGGGATGATACAATGGGGTCCTAGTATGTTTAATACAGCAATTGTTCAGAAAAAACCCCATTTCTTTTGAAATAAATTGCACTCCATTATCAGTGAGAATTTCTACCGGACAACCCTCCCTCAAGAAAATTTTGCTTAGACAATCAATGACACTTTTAGAATTGGGTACATTGATGGGTTCAACTTCAACCCACCTAGATAGATGATCAACAAGAACAAGAAAATATTTGGAAGTATTGGGAAGCACATGAAATGGACCCAGAAAGTCTAGACCAATTTTTTGCCAAGCTCTAATGGGTGGAGGAACTACAGAGTCACAAACACCTTCTAACACAAGAACTTTGTCACTAGTATTGCAGCGTGTACACAGTTTGATGGCCTCTACAATTTGATTGTCCATTTTTGGCCACCAAAAGTTCGATCTGACATTTCTCTTGGTGATGGTGGCTCCTAGATGTCCAGAATGTGCATCAGCAATAATTTTCTCACGATAGACAGAAGGAGGTATAAACTTGTCACCCCTAACAATTTTGCCATTTTCCAAAGAAAGTTCTGGGTTAATCTTCCAATAAATTTGAAGTTCGTGAGATAGAGATTTTTCTTTAGGCCACCCCTTTTTTGTGAATAAAATTACATCTTTGAGAATGATATCATTTTCAATAGCTTTGATCCAATCATTCTCATTGAAAGAAATGAAATTCTGGGAAATGTTGGCTACAAAACATTCCTCAATTTCAGTTTCCCAATCATTCTCATCAGGCTCATGTATAGGCAACCTGGACAAACAGTCTGCTCGTTTGTTTTTCCCACCAGGTATGTAAATAGTTTTAAAGTTAAACTCTAACAATTTGGTGGAAAGTCTAGCTAATCGTGCTGTAGTGCGATTGACATTTCTGCCTGATAAAATATCGACAAGAGGTCGATGATCAGTTTGAAGGATGAAGGGTCTACCCCATAAATAAGATTTAAACTTTTCGACACTCCAAACACAAGCTAGAAGTTCCTTTTCTATTACTGAGTATTTCCTTTCAACAGGACGGAGAGTCCTGGAAGCAAACCCTACAGTGAATTCTTTACCATAATCTAGTTGAGAGAGAACAGCTCCTAGGCCGTATTCACAAGCATCAACAGTAACGACAGTTTCCCTGTTACCATTAAAAGGTTGTAGAGCAGGAGCATTGGTAATATGTTTTTTAATGAGCTGAAAACCTTTTTTACACTCGTCAGACCAGTTGAAGGTGGCACCCTTTTTAAGTAGGAGTCTAAAACATTCAGTAGTCTTAGCGTAGTCTCGCATGAATTTAGAGTAAAACTCACAAAGACCAAGAAACGACAATAGTTGTTCTTTATTGGAGGGAGCAGGAGCTTCAATGATGCTTTTGATCAGACCTGATCTGGGTTTGATGCCACTTTCAGAGATGCTATGACCAAGATACTCTACTTCTCTAGTTTTGAAAACACACTTGTTCTTTTGTAGAGTTACACCTCTTTGTTCAAGAATGTCAAAAACTCGGTCAATGACTTTATCATGTTCACTCTCAGTTTGGGTGAATATGAGAATATCGTCTTGAAAGACAACAACATTAGATAGTTCCTTAAACATTTCAGACATAATACGCTGAAAAACAGCGGCGGCAGAAGCCAATCCAAAAGGAAGGCGTCGAAATTGAAATACACCATCCGGTGTTACAAAGGCCGTGAGATGGCGTGAGTGGGGATGTAACTCAATTTGGTGGTATGCTGCTTTCAAATCGAGTTTGGAAAACCACGTGGATGATCCAACTCTTGCTATCAAATCCTCAATGCGAGGAAGGGGAAAACCATCAACCCAGATAGCTTCATTAAGGCTGCGCAAATCCACACACATGCGAAGATCACCAGACCTTTTCCTAGCAAGAACAATGGGAGAAAGCCACAAGGTGGATTCTACTTTTTCAATAATTCCTTGTTCACAAAGTGATGTTAGGTGTTTGGATAAATCTTCCCTGATACTAAGTGGAACATTTCTAAGTTTGTGCTTGACTGGGGATATGCCATCTTTAACTTTGATAAAATGTTGAAAGTCAGTGATTTTACCAAGACGATCTTCAAAGACTTTTTTATATTTGTGCTCTAACAATTTGTTATCTACAATATTGCACACTGGGACAGAAGATGTAGCACAGGGAAGATTGCATTCTTCAATAAAAACAGGTTTGGGTAAACCAGGTTTAATGGTGACACCAAATTCTGCTTGATGTATAAGACCTAGAACATTAATGCCACGTTTGGCAACATAAACTTTCCCTTTAATAGATTTGCCAAATATAGAAATTTCAGCCCAGAAATAGCCTAAAAGATTAATTCTGCTCCCTTCAAAAGCTATTGTGAGGACATCAGGAGGAAGTAGACATTTATCATGCCAAAAATGAGAATATTTATCATGAGAAATGATAGTGATGCGAGCACCAGTGTCTACTAATAGTTGAACATGGTGCTTCTCAATGGTAGTGTCAACCTCTGGATCAGGAACATGAAAGGTGCGACTAACATCACTATTATCTTTCACAACAACTACATATTCTTGAGTGGTAACATCACCTTCAGGATATTCAGTTGACTGTTCAAGAGTGTTTGAATCAGAAGAGGAATCATTTTCGTTCAAGACACAACGTACACCACCTCTTCTACCTCTCATGCAAACTCTTGAAAAATGACCATGTTTACCACATTGAGTGCATTGTTGATTGGCAGCTGGACAGTTCTTAAAATTAGATACATGGTAAGTGGAACCACATCTAAAACAAAAAGTATTTTGGCTGAATTGTCTGCTGGGCATGAAAGGTCTTCTGGTACTGGTGTTTCCCATTCTTCTATAATAACCACGTGAGTCACGAGGAGTAAAGTTGGGGGTCTTAATAGGTGCAGATGCTGCACTAGAAATAGAAGTATTAGAGAGAGAAATTTCTAATTGTTTGGAATCTTCCAAGGATGTCTCTATACTTTTGGCTATATCAATAGCCTTATCTAAAGAAGGATCTTTGCAGGACAATAGTTTCCCTTGAATTTGTTTGCAAGAACAACGAGCAATAAGCTGATCTCTGATAAGTTGAGAAGTGAAGTTGTCAAATTCGCATTTGGAAGCAAGTATTTTTAAGGCAGTAACGAAGGTGTCAATACTCTCTTCTGGTTTTTGAACTCTGGTGAAGAATTTGTAACGATGTACGACCATGTTCTTGGTTTTGATAAAGTACTTGTCCAATTTAGCAATGGCAGTGTCAAACTCATCTGGAGTCTCACCAGTGGGTGGAACATAAGGAGGTAAATGATCGAAAACGTTCTGGCCCTCCACACCGAGATGGTAGTACATCAGATTTTTTTTTCTTTCTGCACGAAATCTGAGTCCATCAATTGCACCTAGATAGGCCATGAAAGATCGTAACCAGAGTTTCCACTCAAGAGGGGGGTCCCCAGGAGTCTGAAGAAATGGAGCTGGAGGAGTAACACTTTGGATTATGGTATTTTCAATTTTTACTTTTTTGTAAGGAAGTATATGCGAATAGAATAAAAGTAACAAATAATGTTGTAAGTATGACTATAGGCTAAAATTTTGGTAAATAAAGAAAATGTGTTAAAAACAATATCAATTATTTTGAATAAATGATGTACACATTAATAAGTGAATACTGTACACATTGGTTTGTAAATGCTGTGCATTTCAGCGTGCAAATGTTGTGCACGTCAGCGTGTAAATGCTGTGTACGTCAGTGTGCAAATGCTGTGCACGTCAGCGTCGGTAATAAGGTTTAAGTATTGGCTGTGCGCATCAGCGCGAAAACATAGTTTGTAAAGGTGCCTTTTTATTGTAAATGTTAGTATTGGCTGTGCATATTAGCGCCAAAACACAGTTTGTTATTCAAGCAATAGTATTATAGAGAAGTATTAATTCAACTAGAAGGCTGTGTGCATCAGCGGAGAAAAATTGGCTGTGCACTGTAGAAAGCACGAAGACTTGGCTTTTGTGACGTGCTACAGCTGTGGATTGCAGCAACAAGATTCCAACACCGAAGGTAAAGCCTCTGTGACGTTGCAGGGCAGGAGAAGGACGCTGATTGGTTTAGTGTGTTGAGTTCGTTGCTAAGGTGACCGGCGTGGTTGGTGCGCGTGAGGCAGATGACGTTTGACTGCAATGGTTCTGCTACGTCATCATTCAGTGGCGCAGCTCAGAGGAGAAAGAACAAGCTGATAGACACGCATACGCTGGGCACACTTGAAAAGCACACGCAACGCTGGGGAGACAGAGGCGAAGGTAGGATCTTGTGAAAAAGCGGATTCTTGACTGTCAGTTGGGACAGTGAATCTGAGTATAGGAAATGAATCTGAAAGTACGAGGCAAAGTACGAGGCAGGGCTCGTAGTTTGTTGGCGCGTGGTGGCGCTTTTAGTAGAAAATGTTAATTAAAGGAGTCTTGTGGCTGCGACGGCTCTCTGCAGGGGTAAAGGTAATTTGAAAATGTACTCACGCGAGGTAGAGTAGAATGCAGGATATTCTGATTTCACAGTGCTTTGTGAAATAAAATTGAAGTCTTGAATTTTATATCGCTTTGTAAAGTAGAGTTGAAATGACAGCTGAGAAACAGCATCCCATCCTCCGTCGCCAGTGTAAAGATGATGCTGAAGCAGGAGGTAGTCAATCAGGATTTATTCAGGAGAAGAGAGCCATCCAGCCTGAGGGAAGGATACAGCAGCTGCAACTGCCAAACAGGGAACACTGGCCATAGAACTCCCATAGATGACATCACATGGAATGGCTGACAGTGCAGATCACCACACCCATGCATTCAGTAAGACACGTTTAATCACTTACTTATACATTCAGTCATGCACCTACTAAATAGTCCATTGAGGCACTTGTAAATCCACTCATTCTTCAATAAACCTTGGCATAGATATATATGAAAAATATTTAAACTTTACAGAAACACATATTAAATGGATTATGTCATCAGTGATGTCACTGAGCATGTCATGAGTGATGTAATATGTGACATCATCAGCAGTGCATTGCGGGTGCGTGAGTTATAGTTAGCTTAACTAATTATAACTGGCAAAGTTCTCTGGTTTTATATGAGTCAAATGTCCAACTAACTATAACGTCCCTGAAACCTATGGTTTTTTCAGTGAATATGTATATGTATATATTTATATTTATATATATATATATATATATATATATATATATATATCGACATATATATATATATATATATATATATATATATATATATATATATTCACTGAAAAAACCATAGGTTATAGACCATATATAGTTAGGAATTAGCATTTAAAAAACCTTATTTTACTCACACAAAACCATTGAAATTCCATATATAGTTAGTTGCACTAACTATATATCGCGCACCCGCAATCCACTGCTGATCATGTCACATATTACATCATTCATGACATGGTCAGTGACATCACTGATGACATCACTGATGACATCTCAAATGACATCACTGATGACATCACTGATGACATCTCAAATGACATCACTGATGACATCACTGATGACAACATCCAGTGACTGTATGTTTCTGTAAAGTTAAAATATGTCTTACATATTGAAGAATGAGTGGATGTAGAAGTGTCTCAACAAAGGATTTAGTAGGTGCGTGACTGACTGTATGAGTGAGTGATTAAATGTGTCTCACTGAGTGCATGGGTTAGTGACTAAACTGTCTTAATTTGTGCATCATTATGTCTGTTGTTCTGTAAACTGCTGCATGTGTTGATCAGTACCTATATGATTAACTATATGGGTTATTGATTGGTTGCCCAAGTATTTGTATGGGAGACTGAGAGTGTGTATGGGTGGCTGGGAGGTGTATGACTCTCTGCATAGATGTATGGGTTCAAAAGTGCATGTGGAAACAGCTGTATGGGCGGTTGACTGTGTGCATGACTGTATTGGTGAGTGAATAGATATCTCAGTGCTACATGTCAAAGTAAGTACATATGTAAAATACAGTACATGTGAGAGTTGACATATATAAATAACTGTGCATAAGAGCCAGTGAATGTGTGAGTGGCTGTATGGATCATTGTGAACTTGTATCCAGGATTGTATAAGTGAGTAAATATGTTTTAGTATATGTTTGAATAAGTAAGGTGTGTTTAACTGTATAGTTAAGGAAATGGAGGTGTGATTGATTGTTTGCATGACTGACTAGGTGTGTGTGTAACTTCATGGATGAGTGACAGTCTATGAGTGTCTGTTTACACTGAGTGTATCTAAGGTTATATTAGAGTCTGAAGAGGTTCATCGTATTATCACATGAATGATGTCATCAGTGATGTGATCAGTAATGTCAAATGAGATGTCATCAGTGATGTAATCAGTGATGTCATTTGAGATGTCATCAGTGATGTCATCAGTGATGTCATTTGAGATGTCATCAGTGATGTCATCAGTGATGTCACTGACCATGTCATGAATGATGTAATATGTGACATGATCAGCAGTGGATTGCGGGTGCGCGATATATAGTTAGTGCAACTAACTATATATGGAATTTCAATGGTTTTGTGTGAGTAAAATAAGGTTTTTTAAATGCTAATTCCTAACTATATATGGTCTATAACCTATGGTTTTTTCAGTGAATTTTCAAGGTTTTGTAAATGCTAATTCCTAACTATATATGGTCTATAACCTATGGTTTTTTCAGTGAATTTCATTGGTTTT
This sequence comes from Lissotriton helveticus, assembly GCF_964261635.1. NCBI lineage: Eukaryota > Metazoa > Chordata > Amphibia > Caudata > Salamandridae > Lissotriton > Lissotriton helveticus. Next base: position 1,781,909,364 of record NC_136061.1, read on the forward strand.
TTAAAAGCTAATATCTACAGCTGTAAAATGTATTCTTCTTTAAATCCAAAAATATATTTTATATGTTTATTAATAATTTTTTTTAATATTTTTTTTGTTTCGCTCCCGGTCCGCGAACCGGGAAGCTTCCCGTTAGCTCAATTCGATTCCGGGATCCGGTCCGCGAACCGGTAACAAATCAACATAGTTACGGTATCGCGTTGCCGCGTAATGCGTCTTATGACGTACTGCGTTAGCGCACCCGGAAGTGCCCCGGGGCGCGGACCGAGGCGCGAAACGCAACTCCCCGGAAGCGATCCGCGGCGCGAAAGCGCGACGTATCGCGTTGCCGCGAAATGCGTCTTGTGACGTACTGCGTTAGCGCACCCGGAAGTGTCCCCGGGCGCGGACCGAGGCGCGAAGCGCAGCGAACCGGAAGCTAACCGGGGAGCGTTCCGCAGCGCGTAACATGAAAGTTAGAGTCATGTGACTTGTTAATAAAGCTTTTCATTGGTTCATTTCACTTTTAGTTTCATAATTATGGAAGGCTAGGTCAGGTGACCTAAAAATAACACTTTTCATTGGTTGAGAAGTATTGTTTTTCCCAAATGATGAAAATCCCTCCTTCTTTCCTCACTCTGACTTTCATCATTGTGAGAGGAAGACCTTCATTAGTATATCAGAAATGGCTTCAGTAGTTGCTTCAGCTGGTGGACCCCCACCACCACCTCCACCTCCTCATGGGAAGAGAGGACCACCTCCCCAGGTGATGACCAACACTGAGGAGGAAGAGGAAGAAATGGAGGAAGAGGAGGGAGAAGAACCACAGTTCTTGGAAGAGGTGCCCCGGGTTTCCCATAGGAAAGCCAGTTTCATCTGGCAGTTTTATTCAATCCCTCCAGGGCAAAAGAAAGTGAATGCGAGGTATGTGACCTGCCTCATCTGCAAAGAGAAATTATCAAGAGGGACTGATAAAAAGTATAGCTATGGGAACTATACCATGCATCGGCACATGACCAGGAAGCATCCACTTAATTACAGCCGGGCGGAAATACGGGATATGGAACAAAACCCAACAGCAACTCCTGTGGCCAGGTCAACATCGTCAATATCATTGACACCAGCAGAGGCACGGGAAACTGTGCCAAACATCCAAGAGAATTTTGGGCACATGAAACATACTTGTATGCACTGTGGTGCGTTGATATCATGTGGTAACATGAGTATTAATGCCATCAACCTGGCTTATGACAATCATAATTGCCCTAACCGCCCCCAGTAATTTTTTTTTGCTCCTGTTGAGCCCTTTTCAACGCCTGTTTTTTGTTGTTCCCCCCCCCCAAAAAAACCCAAAAAAAATATAAAATCGTTCAAAAAATACAAAAAAAACAAAAAATGTTCAAAAAATACAAAAAAAATATAAAACAACAAAAATATAAAAAAAAAGTTCTTTTCAGAACTACCTTCCCTTTCCAAAAAAATTGCTAGAATGTTTAGCACTCTGGCAAGCTCTATTTCTTTTGGTTCGCTTCCGGTTTAGCTTCCCGGTACGCGTACCGGGAGCTAACCAAAAAAAAAACTTTTTAAAAAAAAAGAGTAAGTATAAGGAAAGTAAACAGAGAGTGATGTTTCAAGAAAGACAGCTATAGGTAGTAAAGAAGAGATACTATTTAATAGATCTATTTACCAAAGAACAGACAGAAGATGGTATAATTGTGAAAAACAAAATAGATAACGAAGTGAAAGAAAAACAAGCATTGGCATAGCCAATAGGTATCGACTTTTGGACCTTCTAAGTCTTTAGTTATGCAGCATAATATCCTTGGTGCAGCAACATCAACTGTTGCATGGCTAAACACGTATAAGGTCCCAAAGGCGAGACCTATTGTCTATGCCAATGCTTGTTTCTTAAGTAGAATTGCAATACGTATGGCTCTTCCATGTAAAAAAATCTTATCTTGTGCTCTAAAGATTGCTAAAGTCTCGACAGAGAACAGGCTAGATTGTAAGTAGGGTAAATTGCGCTTGGTGATCTGTTTGAGGGAGCGTCTGCTTTGCCTGGTGTCTTTGGAGAGCAATTTTGATTGTTATACTGGACAATATAGCCCTAATGTAAATAACATAGGGGCATATTATCAACATAGGCAATAAAAGTTTTGCAGCTTTTATAGGCAGAAATGTGTCGCTAAAGCTGCTTTTGCGGCAGAAAACTGCCGCTAAAGCCGCTTTTGCACCAGTTTTCTGCCAATAAAAAGAGCAATAATTTTATTGGCTGCATTCATAATATGCCCCTTAGTGTGCTTCAACTACACAGAGAAAGCATTATGAACAAATAGTGATACAGTGATCAGTCAAAGACACTAAGAGTAATAGAGACGGAGTGAGTGAACAAGAGTGAGGAACTATGAAAAGAGAGGGACTGAGAAAAAAAGTGGAAGGAGTTGAGTAAGTAGGTAATAGAGAAAGGAATGAGGGAAGTAGCAAAGGCAGGAAACTGAGGATTAAAGAAATGAAGCAGTGGAACTAATAGTAGTTCAATGTGATAGAAATGTAACGAAAAGAGTACAAAATACTTACCTTATAATTGTCGTTAAATTCCTCACTTTTTATTTTTATACTTTCAATCTGTGAAAGAGAGAACAAACATTTGAAAAATATAAAAACATGTATTGAAAAATTACAAAAGACAAGGGCAAAGATTGAAGGACAAACAGTTTTTCAATAACTTTGACACTTACAGAAGCTACACAGTCCTAAAGATATACATTTTAAAGTAACACTATCTTGATGCAGATGAAGTGAGGCCTATCTTAAAACATGGTGCATCTTTTGCATTGCTGTTGTCTCAGAAAAGTGTCGCAAGACACTAAAATTTAAAATAATTGCTTCAGGATGCCAATAAGATGTCTACTATCCAGAGTTTTGTTTCAGGTGAGGCCTACTCAGGGTTGCAGATGAAATTTCAAGTTGTTGAAGAGAATAGAAGACATAATACATGTGAAGGTCTACCAATGAAGTGAGTCATGTCCACTGCAATCTTCAACAAAGTCCAAACCTCCTATGTTTCCCTGGACAGACCTAAACTTGATCTGCACAATGTGATTCGTAATGATAGGAAACACAGGTGATGTAATTGAAATACATGCAATTTATTTTGCTCATTTCACAATCACATCACTTCTGTTTCCTTTGCTTAGGTATCTCATTGTGCAGATGTAGTCTAGCATATCAAAGAATACGCAGAAGTGCAGCACTGCATGCAACAACTTTGACACTTACAGAAGCCTCACCTTCTCCATGCCTTCTACACAGTTCTACATATACATCATAAATGGAAACATTACAGAATTAATTATACATGTTAAATGGTTTATTTTTGCTGTTCTCAGAATGTATCAAAATTCACTAAAAACAGTGACTTGAAGGTATTCATCATGTAACAGCGGGGAAAAAAAAAACACAATCAAAATGATTGTGTTTAAAAAACCCATACAAGATCAGAAATCAAAAATCAGAACTCCTTAAAGTTAACTTACTTTCCATGACGTCCAAGGATGTCCTATGAATAGCTTATACTCTTTTGTGCTGTTATTACTTTCAGCCCACCAGTTTCTGAAAGAAAATCTCCATCGTTTTTAAAAACATGTTACATACAATAAATGACTTCTTGCTCTCTACCACAAGATTCCACAAGGCCAAATTTTGTCAGAGCCATGTATAACTCTTGGATTTCTTGTTAACCAATCCCATCATTTGGCATTCCCGCAACTTTCAGAATTAAAATGTTGAAGATCATTTTCACAATCCTGGAATAGTAATATCTTCCCCTTCTTGCTCAGTCATGTTCTACATTTCGTATGACACTGATACTGCTTAATATGAAGCAGACTTACACTACCTCTATGAGTACTACAATTATTTAATTCTCTACATCACTTTTAATCACAAAGTAATGTAAAACAGTAGACAGCATTGCAGACTTACATTCCCTCTACTCCATGTTTTGATTGGCTGCTTTAATTAGCTTATGAAAAGAAACAGTTTTTCTGAACTCATTTAAACTGCACATACATGTCCATGATGTCCAATCCTATGATTAGAAGTTATGTCTCTGAACTACACTTATCCTCAAGGCCAAATTGTGTAGGAGCCATTAGAACTTCTTGAAATTCCACAGATCATATCCCGAGATTATTTTCCTAAAATTTTGGTTTTAAAAACACCAGGTAAGAGTTTTTAAGGTCATACGGCAATTTTTTTTTGAAAATTACAACAGAATCATTACAGAATGACCAGCCATTTCTAGACTTTAAATAAGCTGTGTAATGTCCTGATGATATTGAAGGGCCGTCATGATATATAATTGCTGTAGTTACAAAAGTCCTTCCTGATATTGACAACTGCGAAGCTACAAAATTTTTTATTAAAGTTGTCAATTTTGTTCCATCAGGCCTACATCGTTGGAACATTAAAATGATGTACTGGCCATATGTTCGTATAAATAATGTGGACATCATTTCAGATTTACATTGGCTACACTCCATGTTGTGATTAGCAGCTTTTACTAGCTTATTAAAGGAGACTGATTTACTGTCTGGCAAAGTTAAATATACAAATCTTTCTGAGTCTACACTAGTAGTACTTGATACCATACAGTTCTCGCAGTCATGCTGCCATTGATAAGAAAGCCCAAACAGCTGATCTACATCTACACCTTCAGCATGTAATACATGAAGCATATACATTAAAAACTCCTGACAATCTTGCTGAATATTTTGAGAGAATTGTGTTTGGCCTGAACATCTATCTAACAGATTTCTAATTTCAGACACACTTTCTATGTTTCTTCTATCAGTGGTACATTTCTCTAACACAGAATTTAACAAACTGCAAAATCTTTGATCAGAATTGACCACAATCTCTTCTTTTACATTTTTTAGAGAAAACAAAACATTCATTACTACATTAGCATAGCAGTTGACACCAGAACTGTTTTCAAACTGAAAACCAACAACATCTTCAACAGAATCCTCTTTGTTTCTGCTTGTAATTTTAGGTTCATTCACTTTTTTTCTTTTTGCTACAACCTGCCCAGTATTGTTCTCATTTCTTCGTTTCCGGCCTACCAGACGTTTCTCAAACAAAGGAAACTGAGGCAAATGTGGCGCATACTCTCTTCTTAACCTATTGTATTCCTTAACACAATCTAGATCTGCACAAATGTTTCTGACATCACAGTCAATCAAGTACAATCCCGATAAAGTTCTAACTCGTGACAATGCCACATATGCCATACCCTCCTTGAACACAGAACTGCCAATATTCACCAATGCAGTGTCTACACTTAAACCTTGCGATTTATGAATTGTCACCGCATATGCCAAGCAAACAGGGAACTGCTTACGGCGAACATATAAGTCTTTTACAAGCAAAAATCTAGCAGAACAACGAGCAATTAGCTGTACTTCCTCAATGCCATCAAATTTAATTTTTAAAAATTCAATTCCATCTCTATTTCTGTATTTCACAAAATCAACAACATTACCCATTGATCCATTTACCAGACCTCTTTCAACATGTAAATTCCTTCTTAAAATTATACGGCAGTTCAAGCACACATTCAGAGTCTTTTCAAAACCTGCAGTTTTAGATATACTCTTCTCTAATGAATCCAATTTTGTTTTCAGATTCTCAGACAAAATAATTGTTGATCCCATATGCTCTACTCTATCAATAGCTTCCACTTTCACAATCTCTTGCTTTTCTAAATGCAACATTTTGTTGTTAAATTTTGCACATTCTGCAAGAGTTGGCATCAAACATATTCCAGATTTCTTATCAGTAATTTTCTGAAAAATATTCTCAGGCACAACATCTTGTTCTGGATATAAATTTGACAGTAATCGTGCATGTAAAGCTTCTTTCCCATGCTCGGTCACTTTTCCAATTCTAACATCTTGTAGAATAGTCTTGTAAACTTCATCCTTTGCCTGACGCATATTTTCATGCAGTTCAGCATAATTGAAGTTTAACCATATATTGACGTTGCCAATGCTGCCTAGGCACTTCCTGGTATCTTCATGCGTGAGCATTTTGAACACAGGTTGCCCTTTCACTGGTGTCAGCTGCAGAAGATCTCCAAAAACAATGATGTGTTTGCCACCGAATAACACATCATACTCTGTTTTGAGAACTTCTTGCATCCTCAAATGCACAAAGGCAAGCATGACATTGGAAACCATGCTTACTTCGTCAATGATAAGAAGTTTCATTTTCCTCAAGATTCTTGAAACTTCAAAACAAGCATCTCCAGATAGCTTGTGATATTCTAATTTGTTGTCATGCTCCACTGGCAGCATCAGTAAACGATGTAAAGTAATCCCTTTAATATTATGTGCTGCCAGTCCAGTTGGAGCAGTGACAACACAAGACAGTGATGACTCTGTCCTTTCCTGCAAATAGCATGAAATTGCTTTAATGAGGAAACTTTTTCCAGTTCCCGCTTCTCCACTCACGTACAGTCGGACAGGCTTCAACGACGTACATGAGCACTCTTTCTTATCATGACTTAATCCATGATCAATTTGCATGGTAACTTCGTCATATATTTTCCTCTGCTCAACGTTGAGTTGCCTTTCCAACTCTTCTAAGTTAACCGCATCCTCTTGAGCATGTGCCATGGCTCTTTCCACCTCATTCATAGCAGTGGCAGCTTCATTTTCAATAAGAGGTCCTCCTAGTGGATCCTGACTCAATGAAGCAGAACTCTGACTGTCCTGAGAACTGTCTCTGGCAATCTCGGCTGCAATCGTTGCTTCCTGCTCAATTTCCGCATTCAACATTTCTACATATTTGGGAAAAGCAGGACATTCTATGGTCTCCTTGGCGGCATTGAAAGAGTCTTCGTAACAGAGGAAATCTCCAAGCAGTTCCTCTTCTGCACGCCAAGGCTTGAAAAGTTGCAAAAGTGCTAAATAGAAAAACTCCTTTTTTTCAGGAGATTCGCCACTCAATTTTCGATGGTTTATCAAGTGGCATTTTCTTTGCTTGACCAGACATCCCTCACTTCCTATTACAGCATACACTCCTTTCTCAGTATCTTCTTTGATGTTCCTCTTGAACATGTAATTTTGCAGAACCTCATACAGACAAACATTCTCTAGGTGACTGCTTCGATTTGGATAATATGTATCCAACATGTTTGTCTTCAAAATGTCGGTACTGTTTGGCTCCTTTTCCGCCAAATACTCAATTTCCCGCACAGGTTTGAGAACTCGATTACGCGTTGCAGCAAGACCAAGACTCGCCCAAACGATACTCCTGGACTTGGCATAGAGACTTGCTGAAGACAACCGGTCAGAACATTCGTACGCTCCGATTTCTCGATGCGACAACATCTTCAGACTGAAACTGTACAACTTCTTGCTGAGGCTCTTTTCATGGGAAATGTCCTCCCACATATCCTTCAATTCTGTCTTCTCTTTTTTGGTGATATACGACGTCACATACCGAGCCACAGCCATACAGTTATCAGCCACAAACTGTATATCCATGTTAGCATTCCACATGGACAAAATCACCGGGTTGTAGTCGTTGATATACTTGGACTCTTCGTTCCTCTTCAAATTGTAAGTGTTTTTAGGTGATTTCTTCATCACATTATGTCGCAGCGAAGACATCAAACTGTTTACTCTTCCTTTAGAAATCACCGGTCGTGGGAAGCCGAAACGACATTTGGTGTAGAACTTGTCTTTGTTTCGGAATTTACGACGGCAGTACTTTCCACATCGATGGCTTTGGAAACGCAGAACTTTTTCTCTTAGGCTTTTCTTCTCCTTTGCGTTTGGAACAGCACACGTAGAATACTGTTGGATGAAACTCATCACTGAGTCTTCTGGATCCGTTCCAAATTTAGGTGCATCCTTGATCCACAGCAACATATGTATATGAGGAGCTCCTCTTGCTTGGTACTCCTTTCTCCAGAAGAAATCCAACACCTCTCCAAGAGGTGGATTCTTCTTATTCATGATGAAAGACATCATAGCTTCAAATCTATGATTGAAGTACCTACATACATTGACTGGATCCAAAGAGCACAGTTCTCCGGGTGTCTTGAATTCGATGTTTTCTACGTTAGCATTTGCCTCTCGTAGAAATTGAAGTAAGTCTTCCCAGCCATACTCGGCACAACTCAGAGTGAGGAACCATGTGGGAGTACCTAAGTTCCTCAGCATACATTTTAAATCACCATGACGACGGTACCAGTACTCATTAGTACCACGCTGACACGCCATGAGATTAATCAGGTGAGATTCCAAAATACTATCTTGGACATTCACTTTATCCATAAAATCCCTTGCCGAGATGTTTTGCATGTGTATACCACTTTTCAAGATGTGGTTCACTGCATATGACAGTCCAGACAGATCGCTTTCAAACAGGAGATGAAACAAATAAGGAATGCATTGTCGAAACCTAGCATCTCCTGCATACAATCGCAAAGTCCGGTATTCAGAAGCAGGAATTTGATGAGGTCGCTCATCATATCTTCCTCCCTGACCTGTTGGAAAAAGCTGTGGGAAACACCGAGCTTCCAAACTTTCCTCCCAAACACTAATGGGACTCCCTTTGGCTTGTTTCATTTGAAACAACTCAATAGCATTCCCCATGACTTCCTTTGAATGCAAAGGATGAACACTATAATGTTCATATATTTCCTCACTAGTAGAGGGTTCTACTTTCTCAATTTGACCAGCACACAAATCGCTATCCTCTTCCTCACTTACTTCCTCTTCTGCAACATATACATTCTTATAGTATTTATTATTTTTTTTCAAATACAATGTTGCCTTTTTAACTTTCCTAACATCTACTAAATCTTGCCATATTTTCTTATTCTTTGTCGGAACCCCATTAACTAAGATAACCAGAGGTTCCTCTTCCACTTTTTCTACTCCAATTGTGTTAATGTTTTTCTTCAAATCTAGAGGCAAATAAACAACTCTTCCCTTTAATCCTCTCTGTAAATCTGATGGAGGCAATTTCCCTGTCTTTGGCTCCATTCTTACAATAGCCTGAAAGGGATGGATACTTTGAATCAAAATAGATTCATAAGTATTTAAATCCTTCAATTCAGAAGGAATCTCAACCAATTCCAGATTATTATGAACTGCTCTAGCAGGCATCTGGTTTTGTTTTAATTTGTTACAACAATAAGTACACACACGTTGATCCAATCCCAAATCAAAACAATTTTCTACCATCAAGTATGTTGCAAAATCCTTCCATTCACTATTATTTTCCCTTTCACTTTTTGCATATAAATCCACTAACTTAGTCTGATTCTTATAATAAGTGCGTCTACAACACACACAAGTGAAATTAGGCCTCTCACTTGATTTCATGTCAAACGTCGCAATTTCCCTCTGGAAATTATCTGTACTGGAAACCTGTACACTATCTTCCAAATGACCCTCTACTTCTTGCTCAATTTCAACATTCTCCTCTTTACTTCCAAAGTAACAAAACTCAATTTCTTCACATATATTCTTCACATCTATTTCAGAACCATGCAAAAGAGCAGCGCATAATTGTTTCAGCATAATTGCTGGACTCTTAGCATAATACAACAGTCTAACTAACTTCCTCACTTTGTTATGATGCACTGCTAGCATCCTGAAATGATGAAAAACACTCTGGCATACTCTCCTGGAAAGACAAGCCAGTGAATGACCATGCAAACCTGTCACTTCTCTCACTCTGCAAGGATCTAATTCTTGCAACAACCTTATTTTCTGCTTCAAACTTTTCTTGTTAAATGACCGTACAAAATCACAAAGCAAATTGATGGAATCCTGTCGCACACTGCAAATACTACTACACTTCCAGGTGTACACAGGACCCTTAGCACGTCTTCCTAAAACCTCATTACCTAACAACTCTTCTGCCTCTGTTGTCACAAGTTTTTCTTTTTCAACTGGACAACCATCTTTCACTTCATGAGCACGACCACTGATGTCAACTGCATGCACCAAATCATTATCCTGGAAATAACTCTCTTCATTAAAAAATGCCTCACAGCTTGAACTATGTATCCATTCTCCAGAAAAAACTTCACAAAAATTACTACGATTAACTATTCTCTTCCATCTACTATTTCTTTTGAAATCAAAAATTGCCTTGTTTAGCTTCCTAATTCTATTGATTATCAAAATAAATAACTTACGTTTAATTTCAAAAGCCTGATCAATAACTTTCTCAACTTTTTTTTTCTCCTATAAAAAACTAATTTCTGTTGACCTTTCTTAATATTTTTTAACAAATTGCCAATTATCCTGTTACGGAACATTCGTTTACGAATCTCCGTAAACTGTTGTTTCCTTCTACTATCATGCACAGATTTATCTCTTGCTCTAGCAGTAACATTTTCATTTGTCCTTTTCTTTCCATTTGATTTACTTGTGTTGTTATGGATTGAAACATTTTCTGTACTAATATTTTTTTTATTAGAAATATTTCTTATGAAATATTTAGAGCTCTTACCCGGTGCTTTCTTCATCGCTTGAGAAATCTTTTTGTTAGAGGACTGCTGCATTATTTTTTTCTCCTGCTGTCTTTGACGTTTTGCAGCCTTCATCTCTCTTATTTTTGTAGGCATAGTTGAATCTGAGGAAAAATATAATAAAAATGTTATTAAACATTATTATCAAACAGTAAATCAGTAATAGTGATCAAAAACATAACACACTACTTGACATTTTAAATAGAAGATTTTTTAGTCCTTGCAAATTTACAATACAGAAATAGCAGAAAAGAAATGAGATTTATATTTATGTTACCTATGCTATTTTATATGTGAATCTGATCTAATTTTATGAGCATATTTTAATATTTTATTGAAGACACTACACATAACCTGTTTTTGAAGGTGTCTTTATTTTTAAATTAAACGGTTTACCTTTTTACTTTTTATTGATTATAAATTTTAAAAATAAATGTTTATAATTCCAAAGGCTCAAGCAGGTCAGCTTCCCATCCTATATCATATAATTCGGACAAATCTGCATCCTCATCACGCTCTTCTTCATCCTCAGGATTTAAATCATCCAATGGATCAACATCCACTGATGTTTCAATTACAAGTTCAATGATGAGGTCAAAATCAACTGATTGCAGATTGTCGCTCATGTTGAGGTTGTCTTTATCTTTAAAGAAAGACAACAACAATGAGATGTTGCAGAGTAAGAGACAAATCTCACAGATTATAATAGTAAAATTATTTAACAAGAGTAACATTTTGCAGCTATTATTTAGCCATGTCCAGCGATGCTGAGCAGGTGAAGCCTATGTCTAATTTTTCACTGAACAGGACTCATCTGTTCTTAACCTTGGATAAGCCTCAACGACTCTGTGTCCCCTGCACATACTCAAATGTTAAAGTGCAGATTTATATTAAATGGCACATCCCCAGGCATGCACCAGTTAATGTGCACCACTGCTTTACCACCCATGGTGTGCCGCATTTACAATCAGATAGGAGAAAGCTGCTTCAAAACCCTGCGCCTGCTTGAAGCTGGCATAGGTCTTGACGCAGCATTGTATAGATGGGGCACCCCTGATCCTTGCTGGAGCTGCATCGCACTTACGATACAACTCCAGCAATGTGCCACCTTTACAGCACAGATGCGTCACGCATCTGTGCCTTTTTTGCCCCATGCTGCGCCGCATTGTAAATGCAGCACACCATGGGTGGCGGAACAGTGGCGCAGGATGACTGTCACATCCCTGGGGATGCGCCACTCATCATAAATCTATCCCTAAGCTTCTTATCTTGTTACAGATGAACTGCCATATGTATCATCAAAATATTTTACATATTATAAATAGCAAATTTTAAGGAATAAATAGCGATTCTTTACTATTCCTAATTTGCAATGAGCAAATTGCTAATTGCAAATTACCCATTCATTTCCATAGGCTAGGAGGCTCATAGGAATTAATGTTGCAAGTTGTGATTAGCAATTAGCTCATCACAAAATAGGATTTTTTTCAAGCGTGCAGGGGTATCTCAAGAACACCCTGCTGCACCCCTGAAAAAGAAATTTGGGAGCACATGTTACATCTACATGCCCTAATGGCATGTATGGGCGTCATATGGGACCTTTTTTTTTTTTTTTTTTAAAATGCTTTTTGAAAAGAATTCGCAAATTACCACAAACTAGAAGTTGGTGGTAGTTTCCAAATCCTTAATATCATTTTTTACATATTTTTTTTTGATACATTGCATTTAAGGAATCACAAATTTTGAATTATTGACATTTTAAGTAATTTCCACATGTGCACTGTTTTCTAAATATAATTTGAAAATCGTTTTTGGGGAAAAGTAATGGTTTGCAAATTTATGACAAGGACATAATGGTGTATGCTTCTCTATAAGGCATTTCAGTATCTCTAATGTCATTTTTCCCATATTACATTATAAGACCTTTCCCCATGAAGCACATTCCTTGTAAATATGCTCCCACCAGTGCATTGCAAATTTAGATTTTGACTGTTTCAGACACATAGCCATGTTGAAAGTGACCCAAAAAAATTGCAAACGTTTTAAAAAAAAACATTCATGTGTCTTAATGACATTTTAAGTCATTTCCCCATGGACAATGTTTTCTAAGTGGCACAAAAGAGGTATACACATATCATAAATCTGTCCCTAGCATTATAAATGATTAAATCAGGATGACAATAAGATGTGGCCTATCCAGAGGTTTGTTTAAGGTGAGGCCTACTCAGGATTGCAGATTAAAGTTATGCTTGATGAAGAATACAGAGGAGATAATTTATTGTAAAGGCCTACCAATGAAGTAAGTGATTTCTACTTCATTGCACCAGTCATCATAAATGTATCCATAAGCTTCTTATCTTGTTAGACATCAACCGCCATATGTATCATATAACTATTTTGCATTTCCAAAAAAGCGAATTTTAAGGAATAAATAGCGATTCTTTACCATTCCAAATTTGTTTGAGAAAATTGCTAATTGCAAATTACCCATTCATTTCCATGGGCTAGGAGGCTCATATAAATGAAGGTGCAATTTGCGATTAACAATTTGCTCATCACAAATTAGGAATTTATTCCAAAAGTGCAGGGGTGTCTCAAGAACACCCTGCTGCAACCCTGAAAAAGAAATTTGGGGGCATATGGCGAACATAAATTTTAACAACATTCCTTTACCTCAAAAACGATTTTCAAATCATAACTTCAAAACACTACACATGGGAAAATTACTTAAATTGTCCTTAAGACACATAAAAGCGTTTTTTGATTGGCTTTCCTGCATGGTAGGGTCACTTTTAACATGGCTATGTAACATAAACATTCAAAATCAAAATTTTCAATGTACAGGTGGGAGCATATTTACAAGCAATTTGCGCCACAAAGAAAGGTCTGACATTAAAATGGGAAAAATAACATCAGGGACAGTCAATTGCCTTATAAAGAACCATACACCATTATGTCCTTCTCATGAATTTAAAAACAATTCCTTTTTCCCAAAAACGATTTTCAGATCATAATTTCAAAAAACTGCACATGAGAAAATGACTTAAAATGTCATTGAAACACATGAAAGCGTTTTTTTTTTGGCTTTCCTGCATGGTTGGTTCACTTTTATCATGGCTATGTAACACAAACATTGATAATTAAAATTTTCATGCACATGTAAGAGCATATTTACAAGCAATTTGCGCCACAGAGAAAGGTCTTACACTAAAATGAGAAAAATAACATCAAGGACAGTCAATTGCCTTATAAATAACCATACACCATTATATCCTTGTCATGAATTTAAAAACAATTCCTTTTCCACAAAAACGATTTTCAAATCATAATTTCTAAACACTGCACATCAGAAAATGACTTAAAATGTCATTAAAACACATGAAATCATTTTTTGATTGGCTTTCCAGCATGGTTGCGTCACTTTTAACATGGCTATATAACAAAAACATTCAAAATCTAAATTTTCCATGCACATGTGAGAGCATATTTACAAGCAATTTGCGCCACATAAATCATAATTTTCTCCTTAAAGCACACTATTCTCTATCTAAAGTAAAGAAATATTTTCTCACCTTAGCAAATACTTTGAGTTTGAAAACAGTCTCAGAAACACACCAATTTGTCTTCAGCAGAGCAAAAGGTATGCACTCCAGAGTCTGCAGCTATCAAAAGCACAGAAATGGTGTAATTCTTCACACATATTTCTCATGTCACCCAATCAAAACTCTTCCCTCACTTTTTTTCAAATGAAAACCCTTCCCCCTCTGCCCTTTCTGCCTATTTTCCATAGCAACCACCTCTTGGAGAAACTCTGGTGTTTGCAAATTCACACAACAATGTTGCAATTGAACTCTGAACTCTCAGTGCACCTGCATATCCAGTGCTTTCTTTCATTTAATGATTTTTTATTGACCACTCAAAATACATCTTTCAAAGAACACATCTCTACACCCTAACTTTCTGTTTTCATCAATCAAAATCCACCAATCACTGTTACTACTTCATGAACACAGAAACTCCACAGTTTTTTTCATTTCAAACTCACATTTTTTCAACTGCCATTTCATTGCCACACTTCATCTGACTGCAGGAGAACCTTCTCTCACCATGTTTTCTGTCTGGATTGTTGGTCATAGTTATATTCACTGGGCTCAAAGGTACGTTGAAAGCAGGAATTTACCTAACCTCAATTTACAAGATGTGGAAATTAAGTGGTTTGGCCACAGAGGATTAAAATGTCACCAATTGATACCATTGGTGAAAACCTTTATGCATTTGCCCAAACCTGACCTGTTAATTGTGCACTGTGGAGGTAATGACTTGGGCACTTTGACTGGTGTAGGTCTGGAAATGCTTTTAAAGGACACCTTTGAGCAATTGATGGCACTTTTTCCTCAGACTGCCTTGGTATATTCAAATATATGCCAAAGACAGAAATGGAGGTGGTCAAACCAATTTTGTCCACAAATTGAGAAGTCGAGGAAGCATGTAAACAAATCTGTTTCAGCTTACATGAGAGACCATGGAATGGGCTCCCTGTACAACAATAACTTGCGTTACTACATGCAAGATATCTACAGAGGAGATGGAGTTCACTTCTCAGATGAGGGCAACAGAGTTTTCACTCTGAATTTAAAAATGTGCATTGGTACCTACTTATAAGTACCAAAATGTACCATAAACCCAAAAGCTCTTCTCAGAGCTACCCTACATCTAATCACTCACAATTATTATTTTACTCTAACTTTTTTTACTAATTTTCAACAAAGTACGCTCCCTGGGGCGCTACCCGGTACGCGTACCGGGAGCTAACCTCGCGAAATTTAAAAAAAAAATGTTTTTTTTTCGCACATATGGGCCTCCTCAGCCACCCTCACAAAACCTAGGGGGTCAAGATAAGTCTACCATGCCCCCTTCTACCTATTCTGAACATTATTTGCCCTCCATCTTGTATCATAATTCGACCGAAACACAAAATGGTGGACTCCCGTTACGCTTAAGGTTCGCGTACCAGGGCGCTCACCGGTTCGCGTACCGGGTCGCTTCCTGGGAAGCGCACCATCAAAAAAGGTGGGAAAGTAGTTCACAGAAAAGCCACTGGAGACAATTTCACCAAATATAGATTAGCTCATACTACATACCAATCCCTACCATTTTCACAAATTTGATTGGAATTCCATTTAGCCATTTAGCCTATAGAACTCACTAAATACCGTGAGGTAAATTACTTCACAAAACACATCTGAAGTGTTGGAATTGACAACCAATTAAAATGTTACTTTCATTTTCTACTTTTTTTACCTGACATTTGATTGGTTATGTACCCGAATATATATAAAGGAAGAGAAGGAAACACAGCCATTTTGACTACTACTTCCTGGTGTACATTTCTATTAGAATTTTCATTAATAACTTCAACTTCTTTTTAAAGGTAAGTTGTTATTTTTAAAACTGAAGTATATTGAGCACTTTAAGTTAATATGGCAAACTTTTTCTGTTAGTTATATACTATCCCTCTGTAGTACTTATAAATTTAGATACACTTTTTTATATTCCTACTTCCACTCTGATACTATACACTGCCCAAAGATAAATTCTCTGTTAAAAACTGCCTATCTAAAATTAATCCCAACAGTGCCCTACCTCTACTAATATATATTTTTTTTATGCAAATTTCAGGAAAAATGGAAAGTGAACAAAACATTTCATTTGAAATTGTCCTTCCAGAGTACAACACAGAAATCATTGATCCAAATGAGATTGAATTTATGGATGAATCTTGGGACCAAGAACTACTGCAATGTGTACAAGCAGTAGATAACCTCCTTGCAAATGAGGACATTTTACAACCTCAGAGACTACAATCTATATTCCATGATTATGAAATTTCTGACAATGAAATGTTAGAAAGTTTATTAAATTATGAAACACAATAAAAAAAACTTAAAAAAAAAAAAATAATCAACAAAACCAACAATCAATTAACATACAGCATTTGAAAAGTCTATCATTCATTTTTCATTGTGATACGCTCCCCAGAACGCTTCCCGGTTCGCGTACCGGGCGCTAACCACGAAAAAAAACAAAAATATTTTATTTTTTTTTGCTTCGCGGGGCCCCTTTAAAGCCTCCACATCAAACCTAGGGGGTCAGGGAGGATCTACTATGCCCCCTTATAGTTATTTCCCCCTTTGTTTTGGCCTCCTCTTGTCTCTCAATCCTACCGAGAGACAAGATGGCGGCCGCTCCGGACTGTTTAGAATGTTGACAGACACCGGAGAGCCAATCAGCTTAGCTACGCGAAGTTCCGGTACGCTTAAGGTCCGCGGACCGGAGCGCTGCCCAGAGCGCGCTTACAGATATATATCTTTTTTTAAACGTTAATTTCTCAAAATCCACTGGAGCACATATATTGAGACCTACAAAAGGCACATCGGGCTATCAGTCCCTAATATTTTGCCAAGTTTCGTGCAAATCCATTCAGCCGTTCGGGCTAAAAGTGAGGCTAACCGCCCTATGGAAAACTCAATGTTAAAAACACGTTTTGGGACCCCCCTTTTTTCTCGGCCCCCCCTGGACCAACTCCCCCCAAATTTCCAGTGGCTGCTCAGAAACAAAATGTTCCATTTTCCAGAAAATTTCAGCCAATTCCGTCCACAAACGCCAAAGTTATTAGACATAGAATTTTCAAAAATCCCATAGGGAAAAAATCCTAACTATATATACCTACTGGCGACCGCCAGTAGGTAATATATATATATATATATATATATATATATATATATATATATATATATATATATATATATATATATATACTTGAAGATGAAGGATCACAAGAAAACAACAGCCAGCCAGGGCAAAAATCTGGATCCCAAAGGATACAATGAGTCACAAAGAAATAAAATATCCAAGAAAGATGTGACTCAAACAGATAGATTCACCAAAGAACAAAAATATGTTTCCACTACAACGTTTCAGCTTCCGCCTTCCTCAGGTAGTTTCACGATGGTAAGCTCAGTGGCTGCATAGATGACACAGCTGAATTTCCAAAAAGCATCATGAATGAAGATTCCATTTGGAATACCTTTAACAAACATCATCAGTTACTAGTTATGTTACCAGAAGGACCTATGCAATAAGGCAGCAATAAGGAGTTTCTCTGGGGTACCGGAAGTACCAGAGCCCCCCTGCCAGTTGGGGACAATTGATGGCGGTGTTGAGGTCATTCAGCCTCACGCTGGGCAAGGTTAGATTTCGCCTTGCCCCCGTCGAAAGTGTTGTTCCTGATGTCAGCAGGGTGAAGTGGTTGGGGACACAAGGAGACGGCGTGTTCTACTCACATGGGAACAAGGAAGGTTCCCCCCAGCAAATCTGTGGACCCGCCCCACGCAACAGCCTCCAGACACAAACGCGAACATTGCATCCTGGGACTGGTAGGCGTTTTGGACTTTCAACGAACTACCAGGGCTGCTAGCGTTTAGGCATATACCTTTAAGGAGCGGGGCACTGTGCAAACCTATCAGGAAAGGCTTTTACTTTAAACTGAGCCACACGAACATTTCCTGAAGCATTCACATCCCAGGCGCTGAGGAAGGCAGATTAGACGCCGAAATGCATTCGCCAAATGGGACATTGGTGGACTGAGACTTACCTTTGTGAGCGAATAAAGCCGTTTCCATTCTGTTCCCCTGCTGTGGTTTCTTCGCTTCGACTTTGTTGAGGTGTGGAGTTAGACATGTCTGCGCGGGTTCCAGTTACGCGCTTAAGAAACCCCCACTTGGTTTAAGTTGGCTCTGGAACAGCTGGAAATAAGGAGTTTCTCTGGGGTACCGGAAGTACCAGAGCCCCCCTGCCAGTTGGGGACAATTGATGGCGGTGTTGAGGTCATTCAGCCTCACGCTGGGCAAGGTTAGATTTCGCCTTGCCCCCGTCGAAAGTGTTGTTCCTGATGTCAGCAGGGTGAAGTGGTTGGGGACACAAGGAGACGGCGTGTTCTACTCACATGGGAACAAGGAAGGTTCCCCCCAGCAAATCTGTGGACCCGCCCCACGCAACAGCCTCCAGACACAAACGCGAACATTGCATCCTGGGACTGGTAGGCGTTTTGGACTTTCAACGAACTACCAGGGCTGCTAGCGTTTAGGCATATACCTTTAAGGAGCGGGGCACTGTGCAAACCTATCAGGAAAGGCTTTTACTTTAAACTGAGCCACACGAACATTTCCTGAAGCATTCACATCCCAGGCGCTGAGGAAGGCAGATTAGACGCCGAAATGCATTCGCCAAATGGGACATTGGTGGACTGAGACTTACCTTTGTGAGCGAATAAAGCCGTTTCCATTCTGTTCCCCTGCTGTGGTTTCTTCGCTTCGACTTTGTTGAGGTGTGGAGTTAGACATGTCTGCGCGGGTTCCAGTTACGCGCTTAAGAAACCCCCACTTGGTTTAAGTTGGCTCTGGAACAGCTGGAAATAAGGAGTTTCTCTGGGGTACCGGAAGTACCAGAGCCCCCCTGCCAGTTGGGGACAATTGATGGCGGTGTTGAGGTCATTCAGCCTCACGCTGGGCAAGGTTAGATTTCGCCTTGCCCCCGTCGAAAGTGTTGTTCCTGATGTCAGCAGGGTGAAGTGGTTGGGGACACAAGGAGACGGCGTGTTCTACTCACATGGGAACAAGGAAGGTTCCCCCCAGCAAATCTGTGGACCCGCCCCACGCAACAGCCTCCAGACACAAACGCGAACATTGCATCCTGGGACTGGTAGGCGTTTTGGACTTTCAACGAACTACCAGGGCTGCT
Organism: Lissotriton helveticus; assembly: GCF_964261635.1. Taxonomy (NCBI): domain Eukaryota; kingdom Metazoa; phylum Chordata; class Amphibia; order Caudata; family Salamandridae; genus Lissotriton; species Lissotriton helveticus. Next base: position 1,781,928,703 of record NC_136061.1, read on the forward strand.
AGCGTTTAGGCATATACCTTTAAGGAGCGGGGCACTGTGCAAACCTATCAGGAAAGGCTTTTACTTTAAACTGAGCCACACGAACATTTCCTGAAGCATTCACATCCCAGGCGCTGAGGAAGGCAGATTAGACGCCGAAATGCATTCGCCAAATGGGACATTGGTGGACTGAAACTTACCTTTGTGAGCGAATAAAGCCGTTTCCATTCTGTTCCCCTGCTGTGGTTTCTTCGCTTCGACTTTGTTGAGGTGTGGAGTTAGATATATATATATATATATATATATATATATACTTGAAGATGAAGGATCACAAGAAAACAACAGCCAGCCAGGGCAAAAATCTGGATCCCAAAGGATACAATGAGTCACAAAGAAATAAAATATCCAAGAAAGATGTGACTCAAACAGATAGATTCACCAAAGAACAAAAATATGTTTCCACTACAACGTTTCAGCTTCCGCCTTCCTCAGGTAGTTTCACGATGGTAAGCTCAGTGGCTGCATAGATGACACAGCTGAATTTCCAAAAAGCATCATGAATGAAGATTCCATTTGGAATACCTTTAACAAACATCATCAGTTACTAGTTATGTTACCAGAAGGACCTATGCAATAAGGCAGCATCTTACATGTCGCTCAACATGCATTATTTATGTGATTCAGTGCCAACGGCAAAGCTGTAAAAAACAATATGTAGGCCAAACAGTGAATGACCTCCGCACACGATTCAGAAACCACAAATCAGCAATAATTAATAAGAAAATTGACCAGCCTGTAGCCAATCATTTTAACCTTGTGGATCATTCACTATCAGATTTGAAGATTTTCCCCGTGGAACATGTCTCAAAGGAAGAACTACTGGACTCCAGGGAAAACTTCTGGGTGTACCGTTTAAAATCATTGCATCCAGATGGACTGAACATTACAGACAATACAACCTGATTACTGCATATCTCAAGAACTCTCAGGACTGCATTGATTCCACATTCCAAATGGAATCTTCACTCATGATGCTTTTTGAAAATTCAGCTGTGTCATCTGTGCAGCCAATTGAGCTTACTATCTTGAAACTACCTGAGGAAGGCGGAAGCTGAAACGTTGTAGTGGAAATATATTTTTGTTCTTTGGTGCATCTATCTGTTTGAGTCACTTCTTTCTTGGATATATATATATATATATATATATATATATATATATATATATATATATACAAAAAAGAAGGAGAGAACTCTGGGTAGGTCTCAGTTTAGGTGGAAAGCAGCTCCTGTTAGAGCACTCTCAACACCAGCGACACTCTAGATCTGCTCACCTCAAATGTCTGTTTTTCTATCAAAGTTTTTAAGCATAGGATTAGTACAGTGCTATCCACGCCGAGATAGAACATGACAAAGTCGTTTGCCATTTAAACAGCAAAGTCTTTAAGCATAGGACTAGTACAGTGCAGTCCTTGCCGAGCTGTAAAATAACAAAAGCCATGTATCACACCAGGCACAATATTACAGCTTTGAATTGGTAAAATACCAACTCAAGCCAACCTGAAATGAGTAAAAGCAACCCCTGACACAGTGTTTCGCTCTAATTAGAGCTCTTCAGAGAGGTATAGCTTTGTCCAGACACAAGGGAGCACCCAGTATTAAGTCAAAACAAAACCCTTTCAGGCATAGAGAGACGCATAAATTATGCAAACAAGAAGGAGAGAACTCTGGGTAGGTCTCAGTTTAGGTGGAAAGCAGCTCCTGTTAGAGCACTCTCAACACCAGCGACACTCTAGATCTGCTCACCTCAAATGTCTGTTTTTCTATCAAAGTTTTTAAGCATAGGATTAGCACAGTGCTATCCACGCCGAGATAGAAAATGACAATGTCTTTTGCCATTTAAACAGCAAAGTCTTTAACCATAGGTCTAGTACAGTGCAGTCCTTGCCAAGCTGTAAAATAACAAAAGCCATTTATCACTCCAGGCACAATATTACAGCTTTGAATTGGTAAAATACCAACTCAAGCCAACCTGAAATGAGTAAAAGCAACCCCTGACACAGTGTTTCGCTCTAATTAGAGCTCTTCAGAGAGGTATAGCTTTGTCCAGACACAAGGGAGCACCCATTAATAAGTCAAAACAAAACCCTTTCAGGCATAGAGTGACGCATAAATTATGCAAAAAAGAAGGAGAGAACTCTGGGTAGGTCTCAGTTTAGGTGGAAAGCAGCTCCTGTTAGAGCACTCTCAACACCAGCGACACTCTAGATCTGCTCACCTCAAATGTCTGTTTTTCTATCAAAGTTTTTAAGCATAGGATTAGCACAGTGCTATCCACGCCGAGATAGAATTGGTAAAATACCAACTCAAGCAAAGCAACCCCTGACACAGTGTTTCGCTCTAATTAGAGCTCTTCATATATATATATATATCGAATACAATCCCACACCAATTAAAAAAAATTAAAATTAATTGTAATGAGTAAAAGTATGTCAGAACAACAAAAGTCCAATCAGTAGAACCGGAAATATTCAATTTGAAAGTTATAGAGAAATACAGCACCTAAAAACACAAAGTGCCACTCATGGTCATTTGGTCATGCTAGACCGGTAGAAAGTCACAAGATCAAGCCGACCACAATTAAATGCGGGCCGGATCCTGGGCCTAGGTTAGTCCCACTGAAAATTGTGCCTTGTGTCCCTGATGTGAGGTATTGTGTCATACTGCGTCGGTTCTGATAAGGTGCTGCGATGGCTGTGATGCAAGGTCTTGCATCGAGTTGCATTGTGTTGTGTTGGTTTAAAGGAGGCTGTCAATTAGGAACTGGGATAAGCGGTCCTGCGTTGAGTTGCATCGTGTTAAATTACCCTGTGTCAGTTCAGATGAGGCAATCAATCAGATACTGAGAGGGACTGCGGCGCAGGGTCCTGGATCTGGTTGCATTGGGCTTGTAGGTTCTGATGGGACCCGCAGTTAGGCAGGGAAAAGCACACTCTGATGCAAGCCAATGGTACAGGGCCGGGGTGCACCACTTGGGTCTCAGGACTCACTGCAGGCAGAGTCCAGGAGCAGGGCTCAGGCAGGTCGAGTTGCAGGTCCAGGCAGGTCCAGCTGTAGCAGGATCAGATCAGTTGGTCAGTTGCAGGGAGGCCCCTTGAGCTTGTTCAGTCTCTGTGGCTCAAACAAGTGGAAAGGGAACTGACCCTTGGAGTCACTCAGGTTAGCCTAGGATTAAGATAAGGAGGTCTGGTCATCCTTCTCAGACAGCAAGGCAGCCCTCCGGTAGCAACAAGGCAGTCTCTGGTGGCAGGGTATTCCTTCTTCTGTAATGTGCATATGTCCGGAAGTGCACAGAAGAGGGGTTCTGGAGGTCTAATATTTCTACCTGGCACTAGTCTTTGAAGAGGGGGAATTCCCTATACTATCCCCAAATCTGGTTCTGGAAAGTTGCTCTCTTCCCCTGTCAAGGTTCTAAGAAGTATGGGGATGGACAAAAGACTAGTGTCAGGTTTATTTGTGTGTGCAGAAGGCAAAGACCTTTTAAATGTAAGTGGGGCTGAGTACAGCTCTGTCCCCAACCATCCCAAAATCCCCTTCTGTGTCACTGCCTGGAAGAAATACACAAATCCCAACTGCAGAGCAGTTCACAGTCATGTGACCCAGGGCAATGGCAGAAGTCACAAATGGTTAGGACAAAAAAATGCTAAATTAAAGTGGCATTGTCTGAATTGTGACTTGAAATCTGACTTTACCATTAAAGCAGATTTTAAATTACAATTCATTTGAGTCTAAATAACATAACTATCAAACCTCTATCTGCTCCTACTAAAGGTTATCACTTACTAAATATAACAAGGTAACCAAATGCTAGTCAATGGGAGTGATAGGCCTTATGTAGTAGAGAATGACTTAAGGTTTTTTTACTACCAGGACATGTAAAACTAAAACCCACGTGTACTACTTTTTAAACAGAATGCACCCTTACCTATTAGTCTACTGGGCCTACCTTAGGGCTGAATTATATGTATTAAAAAGGAAGGTTTCAGCCTGGAAACGGTTTATTTTGCCGAGCCAAAATGGCAGTTTATAACTGAACTACAAGCTACAGTAGCAGGCCTGAGATATGTTTAAATTATTTATTTTTTAAACTTTATTCATCATGTCTCAACAAATACATGCAGTGAAGCCGACTTCTGTACAGGCAATAGAAGAAAAAGTTACATATGTGAGGTAGAGCAGGTTACGCACAAAAAGAATACATGAAAACATTCAAGATTAGGAGACACAGGCAAAGGGAAAGATGCAAATAACTGAGCATATCATACAAATGAAAAAAAAATATTAGTTGGCATACAACGATACAGGGGAATATTGAATACAATTATAGCAGAGGATTTATAACTAATCCATTGATACATCATCTGCAGAATCAACTGTGGACAACAAATAATTCTGCAAAGTTTTCCAAATACCTTTAGGCCTTGATGTAATGGGCTGTAGTGAGGCGCATAATTCAGAAGTAGTGGCACAGTAAGACAAGTCTTTTAGCCAAGCTGCCACTGCGGGGGTGGGAGGGGGTAGGGAGTGCCAGCACTTCAATGAAGGGAAATTAGCTTTTTGGCTAAAAGTGGTGCAATGGCAGTAAAACAGCGCAGCCCCAGTGGTAATTGCTTAACATACCCCAATAAAAGCATAACGGGGTTAGCCGAAATAAGTTGTTCGATCATGAGAGATATCCTTCCAGATGGTTACAATCGTCTCACAAGTCATTTCAAATGGAAGAAGTCTGCTTGGTCCGCCCGACGTTTCGGGCACTTCTGGATCTGGTAGGGTCATATTTCGCCAGAGAAACAGTGATAGTGTAGGCTCTGGGTAGATACTTATAATCTATATATTCCAAAGGCTCTGCAGCAAAGGATCACACGGCAACAGGCAAGTTCAAGGCTTGTATTTATTGCATTACGAGGGTGCATCAGCTTCCGTCATTTCTTCTCCTCATCCCGACGTGTTTCAGTGCTGTCTGCACTTTCTTCTGGGGAAAAATGGCAATGCGGTGTGTGAGGCAGTTTCAGCTATCTATTAGTAGTATAGTTTGGAAAGCGCTAAGTAGCACGTGATCCCTCAAGGATTTATGGGATCTGTAGTCATTGCTGCCTTTTGTTCAATCCCACAGTGGGTCCCGCAAAGGCATACATGTTGTCTAGGGTCGCAGGGGTCTATTATCAACTCGCCGCTTGTAAGGTACTCCAGTGTACCCCGGTTACTTTAATGTTCCCTCGTTATTTATCAGCAACTGTTGCCGCCGTTTGTTGTCAGGGATAGTCCCAGTATCACGGCCCCTTGCTCCGGCGGCTCCTTCCTCTTTTCAAGGTGGTGCTTCCTTCCACGACGCAGCTGTTGTGTGTAATTTTTATATTCCAAAGGCTCTGCAGCAAAGGATCACACGGCAACAGGCAAGTTCAAGGCTTGTATTTATTGCGTTACGAGGGTGCATCAGCTTCCGTCATTTCTTCTCCTCATCCCGACGTGTTTCAGTGCTGTCTGCACTTTCTTCTGGGGAAAAATGGCAATGCGGTGTGTGAGGCAGTTTCCGCTATCTATTAGTAGTATAGTTTGGAAAGCGCTAAGTAGCACGTGATCCCTCAAGGATTTATGGGATCTGTAGTCATTGCTGCCTTTTGTTCAATCCCACAGTGGGTCCCGCAAAGGCATACATGTTGTCTAGGGTCGCAGGGGTCTATTATCGACTCGCCGCTTGTAAGGTACTCCAGTGTACCCCGGTTACTTTAATGTTCCCTCGTTATTTATCAGCAACTGTTGCCGCCGTTTGTTGTCAGGGATAGTCCCAGTATCACGGCCCCTTGCTCCGGCGGCTCCTTCCTCTTTTCAAGGTGGTGCTTCCTTCCACGACGCAGCTGTTGTGTGTAATTTTTATATTCCAAAGGCTCTGCAGCAAAGGATCACACGGCAACAGGCAAGTTCAAGGCTTGTATTTATTGCATTACGAGGGTGCATCAGCTTCTGTCATTTCTTCTCCTCATCCCGACGCGTTTCAGTGCTGTCTGCACCTTCTTCTGGGGAAAAATGGCAATGCGGTGTGTGAGGCAGTTTCCGCTATCTATTAGTAGTATAGTTTGGAAAGCGCAAAGTAGCACATGATCCCTCAAGGATTTATGGGATTTGTAGTCATTGCTGCCTTTTGTTCAATCCCACAGTGGGTCCCGCAAAGGCATACATGTTGTCTAGGGTCGCAGGGGTCTATTATCGACTCGCCGCTTGTAAGGTACTCCAGTGTACCCCGGTTACTTGAATGTTCCCTCGTTATTTATCAGCAACTGTTGCCGCCGTTTGTTGTCAGGGATAGTCCCAGTATCACGGCCCCTTGCTCCGGCGGCTCCTTCCTCTTTTCAAGGTGGTGCTTCCTTCCACGACGCAGCTGTTGTGTGTAATTTTTATATTCCAAAGGCTCTGCAGCAAAGGATCACACGGCAACAGGCAAGTTCAAGGCTTGTATTTATTGCGTTACGAGGGTGCATCAGCTTCCGTCATTTCTTCTCCTCATCCCGACGTGTTTCAGTGCTGTCTGCACTTTCTTCTGGGGAAAATGGCAATGCGGTGTGTGAGGCAGTTTCCGCTATCTATTAGTAGTATAGTTTGGAAAGCGCTAAGTAGCACGTGATCCCTCAAGGATTTATGGGATCTGTAGTCATTGCTGCCTTTTGTTCAATCCCACAGTGGGTCCCGCAAAGGCATACATGTTGTCTAGGGTCGCAGGGGTCTATTATCGACTCGCCGCTTGTAAGGTACTCCAGTGTACCCCGGTTACTTTAATGTTCCCTCGTTATATATCAGCAACTCTTGCCGCCGTTTGTTGTCAGGGATAGTCCCAGTATCACGGCCCCTTGCTCCGGCGGCTCCTTCCTCTTTTCAAGGTGGTGCTTCCTTCCACGACGCAGCTGTTGTGTGTAATTTTTATATTCCAAAGGCTCTGCAGCAAAGGATCACACGGCAACAGGCAAGTTCAAGGCTTGTATTTATTGCATTACGAGGGTGCATCAGCTTCTGTCATTTCTTCTCCTCATCCCGACGCGTTTCAGTGCTGTCTGCACTTTCTTCTGGGGAAAAATGGCAATGCGGTGTGTGAGGCAGTTTCCGCTATCTATTAGTAGTATAGTTTGGAAAGCGCTAAGTAGCACGTGATCCCTCAAGGATTTATGGGATCTGTAGTCATTGCTGCCTTTTGTTCAATCCCACAGTGGGTCCCGCAAAGGCATACATGTTGTCTAGGTTCGCAGGGGTCTATTATTGACTCGCCGCTTGTAAGGTACTCCAGTGTACCCGGTTACTTTAATGTTCCCTCGTTATTTATCAGCAACTGTTGCCGCCGTTTGTTGTCAGGGATAGTCCCAGTATCACGGCCCCTTGCTCCGGCGGCTCCTTCCTCTTTTCAAGGTGGTGCTTCCTTCCACGACGGAGCTGTCGTTTGTAATTTTTATATTCCAAAGGCTCTGCAGCAAAGGATCACACGGCAACAGGCAAGTTCAAGGCTTGTATTTATTGCATTACGAGGGTGCATCAGCTTCCGTCATTTCTTCTCCTCATCCCGACGCGTTTCAGTGCTGTCTGCACTTTCTTCTGGGGAAAAATGGCAATACGGTGTGTGAGGCAGTTTCCGCTATGTATTAGTAGTATAGTTTGGAAAGCGCTAAGTAGCACGTGATCCCTCAAGGATTTATGGGATCTGTAGTCATTGCTGCCTTTTGTTCAATCCCACAGTGGGTCCCGCAAAGGCATACATGTTGTCTAGGGTCACAGGGGTCTATTATCGACTCGCCGCTTGTAAGGTACTCCAGTGTACCCCGGTTACTTTAATGTTCCCTTGTTATATATCAGCAACTCTTGCCGCCGTTTGTTGTCAGGGATAGTCCCAGTATCACGGCCCCTTGCTCCGGTGGCTCCTTCCTCTTTTCAAGGTGGTGCTTCCTTCCACGACGCAGCTCTTGTGTGTAATTTTTATATTCCAAAGGCTCTGCAGCAAAGGATCACACGGCAACAGGCAAGTTCAAGGCTTGTATTTATTGCATTACGAGGGTGCATCAGCTTCTGTCATTTCTTCTCCTCATCCCGACGCGTTTCAGTGCTGTCTGCACTTTCTTCTGGGGAAAAATGGCAATGCGGTGTGTGAGGCAGTTTCCGCTATCTATTAGTAGTATAGTTTGGAAAGCGCTAAGTAGCACGTGATCCCTCAAGGATTTATGGGATCTGTAGTCGTTGCTGCCTTTTGTTCAATCCCACAGTGGGTCCCGCAAAGGCATACATGTTGTCTAGGGTCGCAGGGGTCTATTATCGACTCGCCGCTTGTAAGGTACTCCAGTGTACCCCGGTTACTTTAATGTTCCCTCGTTATTTATCAGCAACTGTTGCCGCCGTTTGTTGTCAGGGATAGTCCCAGTATCACGGCCCCTTGCTCCGGCGGCTCCTTCCTCTTTTCAAGGTGGTGCTTCCTTCCACGACGCAGCTGTTGTGTGTAATTTTTATATTCCAAAGGCTCTGCAGCAAAGGATCACACGGCAACAGGCAAGTTCAAGGCTTGTATTTATTGCATTACGAGGGTGCATCAGCTTCTGTCATTTCTTCTCCTCATCCCGACGCGTTTCAGTGCTGTCTGCACTTTCTTCTGGGGAAAAATGGCAATGCGGTGTGTGAGGCAGTTTCCGCTATCTATTAGTAGTATAGTTTGGAAAGCGCTAAGTAGCACGTGATCCCTCAAGGATTTATGGGATCTGTAGTCATTGCTGCCTTTTGTTCAATCCCACAGTGGGTCCCGCAAAGGCATACATGTTGTCTAGGGTCGCAGGGGTCTATTATCGACTCGCCGCTTGTAAGGTACTCCAGTGTACCCCGGTTACTTTAATGTTCCCTCGTTATTTATCAGCAACTGTTGCCGCCGTTTGTTGTCAGGGATAGTCCCAGCATCACGGCCCCTTGCTCCGGCGGCTCCTTCCTCTTTTCAAGGTGGTGCTTCCTTCCACGACGCAGCTGTCGTTTGTAATTTTTATATTCCAAAGGCTCTGCAGCAAAGGATCACACGGCAACAGGCAAGTTCAAGGCTTGTATTTATTGCATTACGAGGGTGCATCAGCTTCCGTCATTTCTTCTCATCCCGACGCGTTTCAGTGCTGTCTGCACTTTCTTCTGGGGAAAAATGGCAATACGGTGTGTGAGGCAGTTTCCGCTATGTATTAGTAGTATAGTTTGGAAAGCGCTAAGTAGCACGTGATCCCTCAAGGATTTATGGGATCTGTAGTCATTGCTGCCTTTTGTTCAATCCCACAGTGGGTCCCGCAAAGGCATACATGTTGTCTAGGGTCGCAGGGGTCTATTATCGACTCGCCGCTTGTAAGGTACCCCAGTGTACCCCGGTTACTTTAATGTTCCCTCGTTATTTATCAGCAACTGTTGCCGCCGTTTGTTGTCAGGGATAGTCCCAGTATCACGGCCCCTTGCTCCGGTGGCTCCTTCCTCTTTTCCAAGGTGGTGCTTCCATCCACGACGCAGCTGTCATGTGTAATTTTTATATTACAAAGGCTCTGCAGCAAAGGATCACACGGCAACAGGCAAGTTCAAGGCTTGTATTTATTGCATTACGAGGGTGCGTCAGCTTCAGTCATTTCTACTCCTCATCCTGATGCGTTTCAGTGCTGTCTGCACTTTCTTCTGGGGAAAAATGTCAATGCGGTGTGTGAGGCAGTTTCCGCTATCTATTAGTAGTATAGTTTGGAAAGCGCTAAGTAGCACGTGATCCCTCAAGGATTTATGGGATCTGTAGTCATTGCTGCCTTTTGTTCAATCCCACAGTGGGTCCCGCAAAGGCATACATGTTGTCTAGGGTCGCAGGGGTCTATTATCCACTTGCCGCTTGTAAGGTACTCCAGTGTACCCCGGTTACTTGAATGTTCCCTCGTTATTTATCAGCAACTGTTGCTGCCGTTTGTTGTCAGGGATAGTCCCAGTATCACGGCCCCTAGCTCCGGCGGCTCCTTCCTCTTTTCCAAGGTGGTGCTTCCATCCACGACGCAGCTGTCGTGTGTAATTTTTATATTCCAAAGGCTCTGCAGCAAAGAATCACACGGCAACAGGCAAGTTCAAGGCTTGTATTTATTGCATTACGAGGGTGCATCAGCTTCCGTCATTTCTTCTCCTCATCCCGACCCGTTTCAGTGCTGTCTGCACTTTCTTCTGGGGAAAATGGCAATGCGGTGTGTGAGGCAGTTTCCGCTAACTATTAGTAGTATAGTTTGGAAAGCGCTAAGTAGCACGTGATCCCTCAAGGGTTTATGGGATCTGTAGTCATTGCTGCCTTTTGTTCAATCCCACAGTGGGTCCCGCAAAGGCATACATGTTGTCTAGGGTCGCAGGGGTCTGTTATCGACTCACCGCTTGTAAGGTACTCCAGTGTACCCCGGTTACTTTAATGTTCCCTCGTTATTTATCAGCAACTGTTGCCGCCGTTTGTTGTCAGGGATATACTTATAATCTAATATCATATGTTGGTGATTACCTGACACAAGTTTAATCTGCATACAGCAGTAATACCATCCATCACGTATCCAATATAGGGGCAACCAGGTCACGTTCCCATGCTGTCCAAGCTTTCTCCAATCCAGAGGGCCTTAATTTTAGGGAAATGTGATACAGCTTAGAAATCAGATGGCTATTGTCTGGTGACTTGATCAGTGCTGTGAGTAGTAAGAAATTTGTGGGTGCAGATGGGTAGGTGGGTAGCACTGCCCATTATGTACTGTGTAAATGATGAAATGTAAATCTATCCAGGACCGATTCATCTACTTTAGCCATCACAGAGCTGGGTTGGAGTATACCTTCCAAACACAGGACGCCTATCACCCGCAGCTCGTGTACACCAAGCGTACCTTGCACTCGATGTTCAAGAGTGAGTGGGAGCCAAGGGTTGCTTATAATTGGAATATGGGGGGAGTAAATAGATTTCCCACCGAGATACCGCAGAACTTTGAACCATGCCCAACTAGTAGTGGCAAGACTATGCATCGTGTTTGGGTCACATGATAGTCCTTGTGGCAGTATGGTATCAAGAGGGAGATGTGGTAGTTGTACGTGTTTGGGCATCTGGATAATACCAATAGTAGGCATAATGTGCTTGGCCTACATGAAAATAGAACTAACGGTCAGGAACTCCAAAGCCGCTGCCCTCATAGGGTAGTGTAAGGACCTCCCAGTGGATACGAGGTTGGGAACTGGCCCATAAAAATCAGTTTAGTAGCCTTCGCAGTGAGGTAGAAAAACTGCCAGTAAGGACAATGGGGATGTTTAAAAAAAGTTAAGAAAGTGAGGTAGCACTAACATTTTAATAAATGCTATATAACCGAAAATGCCCAGCAGAAGCTTGATTCACCTTTCCACCTGTGACTCAAGTTTCATCAACTCTGGCCCATAGTTGTGGTAGATTACTTCTGAGTGCTCTCTATGAATGTGAATGCCCAGATAGCTAATAAAGTACGTGCCCCATTGCAGTAGGAAATCAAGATCACACAGATACGTGGCGTTTGTCAGTGGAAAAAACTCATACTTACTCCAGTTAATACACAATCCGGAAAAAAATTCTGAATCGCTGCACCTCGCGCACTATTTTGCCATCTGCATAAATGGAATCTAATAGTGTCCTATGGGAAAATTTGAAGCCTCTAGGAATAAGTCTTTCCTGGAAGTGGCGGATGAGAGGGTCCCTGGCGATTATGAACAGAATGGGAGAGAGAGGGCATCCGTGTCAGGTACTACGCGTTAACGGGAAAGGTTCTGTCAGGGTACCATGTAGGTTAAACCGGCCCAATTGGTCTTAATATAGCAGACTAATTAGTTTGCGAAAACTGTGAGGCATGCCCATTGTTGAAGATAGTAATTCCACAGGAGATCAAGTAGTAGGTTCCAGGTTGAAGCTTTATTGATACTTCAATTACAAGGAGTAGAGAATTGTAGGAAGATGGTAGGTAAGCTGGAAGGTAGGTTGGTAAGTAGGTCAGTATGTACGCCCCACTAGGAGCAGCCTCCTAGCTGCTCAGCCTGCAATCACCAACTTACTCAGATCAGGCACCCAACATTCCAAGGCGTAATCAACATTCCATACATGCTCAGGCTGAACAGCAAGGGGAAAGAGAGAGAACAGAAAGAAGAGGAAAAGTCACACTACTACACCTAGTTTTGCTAGTGTAGCATGCAAACAAATCCCACTCCAGAGAAACAAATGCCTTTTCAGCATCTAAATACACAGCCACTGAAGGACCAGTAGGTGAGATTTGATTGATTACAGCGAATAAGGTACAGAGATGAATTGAGGTGGAGTGGTGTGTTACAAAGACAGTTCACATGGGGCAAATAATGTGATCCATTAATAGAGAAAGGTGAGTAGCTAAAACTTTGGCCCAAATTTTTATATCAAAATTGGGAAGGAATAATGGACAATATTAGGAGCAGTGTTGAGCGAACTAGTTGGATATATGCAAGATTGTGATGACTGTTTCCCGCAGCGTAGGAGGTAAGTGGCTGTGCTCAAGGTAATCAGCATACATTTTTATAAATGTGGGCCTAATTTAGATTTATTAGCCTTGTAAAAATGACCAGTGAACCCATCTATGCCAGGCACTGTGGATCCACTCAAGTTGTCTATGGCCTTTGAAATCTCCTCACTTGAAATAGGGGAGGCATGAAATTGTTGTTGGCCGATCTTAAGCCACACCATGGTAGTTTCAGTGCCTCTTCACCAGCACCTGGGTGTGTTGTGTAGAGTGACTTGTAGTAGTCAGTGAATTCTGTAAGAATAGCAGCGGCATTAGTGACTTGAGTACCATCCGGACGCTGCAACCGTGTTCCCCATGTAGCTTGATATGGAGGAAGAAGCAAACCTGCCAATGCTTGTCCCGGATTATCACCTTTACCGTACCAACATGCTCTAGTATATTTTCCCAAATATGCGATTTCACATTGAGCAAGGTCATGGAATTCATGTAATTTTGATCTGTCATGAAGCTGATGATCATGGGTTGCGTCTCTATTAGCATAGTTTAGCTTATGAAGTCTATCCTCCACCTTAACAAGGTCAGCACAGATACTGCATAGCACCACTGCATGTTTTGAGATCCATACTCCTCGCACATAGACTTTAAAGTCCTCCCACAGTGTAGATGGGCTCTTAACAGAGCCAATATTTGTGAAGAAAAATTCAACAATAGCTTCTCTTGTGATGGAGAGTGGTAGAAGGAAAGTGCCACTTCTGAAACGGGGACACACAGGGGCATGTGTAGTGTGTCAGAATAGTGGCGTGGTCCGACAGTGTGCAAGGGAAATGAGTGATACCATAAGAGCGCGCTTGGAGACATGCACCAGTAGTCAATGTGAGTCCACACATTGTGTGGAGCAGAGTAGAAGGTATACCTAGCTGTTTCAGATATTTATGGTGCCATGTGCCACTCTAGTGAAATGTGCCAAGGAGGTCTGAGGGACTGTAAAGAATGAGGTTTTTCAAATGACTGTAGAGCCAGTAGAATCAAGTTCAAGTTGCTGGGTGAGATTCAAGTCTCCACCCATTAAAAGATAGTCAGTTTGGTGTTGGTGGATCTGTGACTACGAATCGGCAAAGAAGTCTGGTGAGTCGGTGTTTAGTGCATAGACATTGACCAATAACACCGTGCAACTCACCAACTTACACAACACAATCAATATCGACCAGCTGGATCCATGACAGTCCGTATCAGCCGAAAGAGGACACTACTGGGGCATATTCTCAAGGAGCTATCGCCGAGTGAACTGCACTTTATCGCAGCCAAAGTCATGATAAAGTTATCACCCCTTTCAGCTGGTGCTAATAGCCCATAGCACCAGTTTACCCACGATAGCAGCCGCAAAAAACATCGCCATAGACGACCCCGGCAACTATTGCTAATGAGATGCAGAGTAGGCGTTCCCGTGCAAAAAGCCATGATAACACCACTCTGCAACATTCTCAACGACCAGCCATGTCGGCGATACGACCACAAAACAGGTGATAGCAACAGGAAACTAACACCTGCTCTGACCTGGTGCAAAGTTGGACCACAGCCTGCCCCACACAAGGGAGCCCAACCCAGAGCCACACCTGAACGGCAACAGATTCCATGGATCCAACGATCATGCAGCTCGGAGCCCCAACAGGACCACAACACCCACCGCCACCATCCCCATGACCCCCCCAGCACCCCCTCACAGGCAAAGACATGCCACATCAACTACACGGAATCATGTACCAAATAATCCGCCTGATGTCGCACAATCACATCTGGTGACATATATGTGTCGTCACAAAAATGAGCATCACACATTCACCTTCAAATCAACAAATTAAACTTTATTCAAATAAACACAGAACCGAAAAGAAGACATATGGCGGCTCCCCTCGTGACAATCCGTAGGACGCAGCCTGCAAGACAAAAATCATGATGAGAAGGTGTGTCCTGCGCACATCAAGGGACAGAGAGAGCGGAAGGAGAGAGGGAGACAGAGAGAGAGAGAAAGAGTGATAGATGGACAGAGAGGGGGAGAGAGTGATAGACGGATAGAGAGGGGGAGAGAGCGATAGATGGACAGAGAGTGGGAGAGAGTGATAGACAGACAGAGAGGGGGAGAGAGTGCTAGACAGACAGAGAGGTGGAGAGAGACACAGAGAAAAGAAGAGAGGGACATAGAGAGAGAGTGCCGACACTGCGCACCCAGGCCACACTGCTCACCTGTTGCAATCGGTGTGTCTCAAACCACGTGCCGGTATGTAGTGCAGTTCACCATGGTCCAGATACAAGAATAAAGTTTACCAGGTCCAGATGAAACGCTGGAGCCGCTCTGACTGGAGGGTTGTTCTAGTCTCTGAGTCAGGGCTCCAGTGATGTCAGCCATGGTCCATTGGAGAGCATGGAGCAGACTGTGGGTGTCTGTTAGGGACTGTGAGTGGTCCCTGATGGGACTTAGACACCCACGAATGTAATCTAGTTTGTCTGCCATGTTGTTGAGGCCTACTCGCACCTGTTCAGCCAGCTGCTCCTGGCACCCCAACACACGGCGTTGGAAGGCTGTGTGTTCTTCGTGGGAGTCCTGGGAGGTAGCAGTGGTGGTGGGTGCTGAATGCTATGTGGTCTGTGCAGAGGGGGGTGTCCTTGTTGCAGCTTTGCTGCCCTGCTCCTGGAGGTGTGTTGCGGAGGCTGTCAATGAACTCCTGGAGAGCGTCAAAGTCAAAGCTGTGGTGGTCCTTTTTGTCATCAGAGAAGAGAGGGTCGGGCTGCTCTGCAGGAGGTGTTGATTCTCCCTCTGCAATGTGAAGGAGAGATGCAGTTTAACATTGTGTTCACATGTATGTTGTTGCATTGTACATGTTTACATATAGACTGAATGATTGTACATCGTGGATGTTTTGGAGGAGCTGCCTATTTGATGGGGGACAGACGTGTGTGTGTGTTTGTACTTGTACATTATCAACTCACATTTCCCTGCAATGCCACTTGTGATTGGCTAGTGTCTACACCCAGTCGGAAACGTTTGTGTCCTGTGTTCTGTTGTGGGCGTGTTGCGGTTTGTGCCACATTGTTCTCAGAGTTGATGTGCTCTGCCTGTTGTGTGTGTGTGTGCCGCATTTTGGGAGAGTTGCCCCAGCACCTCTGATTTTGCTGCCCCTTCTCTATTTCATGTGACATGCCTATGACTTCTGTGCTTATGCAGTGCTGAGATGTTGAATACTGGGGTACATTGGTCTCTTGGTGGGAGTTGGGGGTCTGGGGCATGGTTTGTCCGCAGATATGCTATACTTAATTGTGAATGTGTGCCATTGTGCCCATCTCCCCCGTCCCCGGTGTCCCTGGTCGTTACTCACCCTGGTGCTGTTGTATCCGGTCATGTTCAGCAATGTCCTGTCACCTGACTCCTGCCACCGTCTCCCCACTGATGACTGTGGACACCATTTCCTCCATATCGTCCAGCTCCTCCTGTGGCTCAGCACTGCCACCTCCAGTCTGCATTGCTGCTTTCTGGTTGTTTGCGAGTTTCAGCTCGGTTTTGTGCTTGATGTAATTCCAGCGCCTCTTGACCTCTTCCATTGTCCTCTTTAGCACTCCCACTGCATTTACCTTGTCCATGATGGACTGTCATAGTCCATTTCTTGTTGCCAATGACACAGTGGAGGTGAAGAACAGTTGTTGATGGTGTTCGACCACCTCCTTTATCAGGATCCTGTTTTCCTGCGGACCAAACCGCTTCTTCCTACTCTTCCCCTTGCCCTTCCCTGACCCCGAGGTCCCTGGCTGTTTCTCCGGGGGACTTGTGGGGTTATAGTTCTCCTCTGTACCTGCTCCGGCACCATCCATAGTGCTTTGCGGATGTTTGGCATTTGTTTGTCTGTTTTTTATGGTGATTTTCCCCACCTGACGCGTGTGAGTTGCAGGCCTGTTCTGGTTTTCGCTGATTTTTGTACCGTGATTGGCCTCATTGCAGGATTTTATGCGTATGTTTTTCGCATTTTTGCGGTGTGGCGTTGGTTTAAACGCAGATATTTGACACATTATCTGGTTACTATCCCATGGTACCACCGTGTTGAGAATGCGATGTTGGGAGTTGTGTTAAGTTACTTTTGCGATGGTTATCACACATTCTTGAGAATATGGCCCTACTGTGTATTAAAATACACACCCTATGCGTGTAAAAAGTATAGTGAGAACAGTAGCATGTTGGGGTCATGGTGCTGCAGACTAATAATAAATATAAAGAGCGCATGTAAAGGTGAACTTAGTATGTACCACAGCAGTAAAGAGGCTTCAACCAGACATAATGTAAAAAAACAAAGAATAAGCTAGAGAACCCAAATAACCACAAAGAAAAGAGAAATACAAATACAGTGGTATACACCTAAGGGGGTGACAGTGCCCAGAAGAGAATAACCTAGAAGGATCAGTAAATGGATAATGGAATAACTGTTGAACAAATCAGCAATAAAAAATAAAAACACATAGCATAGTAAAGTATTATGCATATATTAATGGTATAAGCCAATGGAGAAACAGTATGAGAATCATAATTAAATAGGATGATCCCAATCAGATGTCTGCAAAAATACTTGAGACAGATCACTATGTATGAGGCATTGGTGAAACAGACGCCCGGTCTCAATGAACATTTGTACTAGGACATGCACCAGAGGAGATCTGCTGGAGGAGTGTTTTTTACAAAATTGTTCAGCATCTGCTAGGGTATTTAGGATGTGATGTCGACTGTCCTGCTCCACCCGAAGTCGTGCAGGATAGAGCATCCCATATTTGAGTCCCAACCTTTGGAGATTACATTTAACATCAGTAAGTTTGTAGCATGCCTCTTGCACTACTGGTGTGTAGTCGGGATATAGAGAAATAGCAGACCCCTAATATTGTAGGGACACCCAGTCGCGGGCCATACTTAGTGCGCTATCCCGGTCTCTAAAGGTTAAGAGTCAGACCATTATCTGCCGGGGCGGTGCCTTGGGAACTGGCCGTAGTCCAAGTGTCCGGTGTGCTCTCTCAACTATAAAAGGACTTCCTTTTAAAGAGATCCTCTAGAAGTTGTTCCACAAAGGTGCCCATCTGTCGAGTGTTGGTGGATTCCGGTACACCAGCTATGCACATATTATTTCGGAGGGACCTAGCCTCTATATCTTCTTAGCTGCAGTGGTCTTGAAGAGGCTATTCACATGTTCAAGATGCTTTGTTGTATCAGCATTTCCATGCTCAATTTCCGAGATCTTGCACTCCCCACAATAGAGCCTCACATTGTGGCGATCCAAGTGCTCAGACATGGTGTCAAAGCGTTGCGCCAAAGTATCAAATCTAAAATCAATAGACTTAAAGCTGATTCATACTTTGACCATAATAGCTGGCATTCCCTCTGATGGGGGTTCAGCCATTGTTTGATCCGAGGCGCTGGTTGATACTGAGGGTGAGCGCTGGCGGTGTGGGGACCTGGCAGGTTCAAAAGTAAGCTGTTTCTGTTTAGGTTTTCCACGTCCCATTGCCTTATGTGCACTGCTCATGCCAGGGAGGCGGTATCAATGCTGACTGCGATGGAGGAGAGTGCAGCAAAGGATGGGGAGGCATACGTAAGATAGCAGAACTAGCCAGACAGTAGGCACAGAGGCGACAGGTGGAGATAAGCAATGACAATACTGAGGTAGTGGGGTACAATATAAAGCAGGCTGCTAGAGTCAATGAGAAGTGTGTCTAAGTTTGGAGAATAAGAGCCATTCTCCAATAGCTGGTCTAAATAATAGAGAGTACCCCCATGGGCAAATATATAGACAGCAGACAATATGATAAACGCCAAGTGCTTCACATCGAGGAGCCAACTGTCCAAAACCATAGCCCACACACACTGTGTGAATAGAAGTGGACCAGTAGTTGTTTGAGCATGAAAAAGAAGCAGGAGTGTGATAAATATGTACTCAGATTCAAATATCTGCAGTGCAAAGATGAATGGGCATTCTTTGCTGAATTTCATATATGATAGAACAGTTGGAAGGCTGAGGCCGCAGTTCTGTGCAAGGCCAGCGGGTAGAGGCGATCGCAAATCAGCACTACACAGAGGAATGTAATAACACCCTACCTGCTGAGCAGGCCGCCGTCTGAGCACATGCAGTCAATAACCTAGTCAGTGGGGCTCAACTCTGCAGAGAATAGGCCGCTGCAGTATATTGGCCTGGCCAGGTGTCTCGAAAAGAGAGGCAGACCAGTCGCAGCACAGCCTGAGGCCGCACACCAGAGCTCCTCCACGTGACTGACAGTCGAAGAGGCCCAATCTGGACCCCCAGAATGCTCTTCATCCTCTGGTACCTGGTACACTTTGGCCCTGCCCTTAGGCTCACATGTGGGCCCTGTCCCTGCAGGGCTTTCAAAGGCTACATCAGGCTGCAGTGTGCTAGACGCTTATTGGAGATTCTAATAGTGGCCATCCAGCTCCAACCCCCTTGGTCAGCAGAGATTAGACGGGGACCTGCGCCGCTGCACACGCAGTATGGGGTTCAACTGAGGTAATATTCCAGGCGATGCTCAGGAGCTTCAATGCTGTGAGCCCATCTTTGTCACTGACTCGACCATGCCCTGACGGCATGAGACATGTTTTAAAATGCTACTTCAGTGGGTGGCACAATGAGTGCTGCAGGCCCACTACTAGCATTTATTTAACAAGCTCTGGGCACACATAGTATAATTTGCTAGGAACGTACAAGGATACTTAATGCGCTAATTAAGTGTAAGCCAATTGTGCCATGTTTGAAGAAGAGAGACCTTTAACATTGTTTAGCAGTGGTAAAATGTGCAAAGTCCTAAAACCAACAAAAATGAATTCAGCAAAACAAGAGGAGTAAAGACAAAATATTTCAGGGAATACCACACAAAGGTTGTCAGGTCTACCACAAGTGCTCATGAATAGTCTGGTCCTCAAGGGAAATCAAAGAAACCAGACACATCCTCGCCTTGTAAGCAGAGCGCACATTATGTAAAAATTAGAGAAGAGAGAGGAATACAGCCCTCCCACCTGCAGTGTCAATGGTCAAAGCAAGGCACTGGACTAGTCTATCAGGCATAACGTTGTATATCACCCATATTAGTAGGAATGAGTTCTTACCTTTCTATGGGGTTGGTGTGTCTTGGATGACTGTGAAGTTTTGGGAAAGTGTAGTTAAGGAATATATGTAACAGGGTTGACAAGTTTGAGTTTTGATTAGTTTTCGAAGCACAGTTTTTAAGTGTCAGTCTCTCCATGTCCCAATAAACACTACATAGGTGGCATCAATATGTTTTTAATTCCAGGTGGTCAAGATGTAGTATAGCCTCTATTATTATCACTGACTTTGTTTCCCCTTGTTTTTTAACATCTATTTGTACACCATAGCAGTGAGCTAATAGGTGAGCTCTTGGACCGCCATCCCTGAGGAAATTGCCATAAAATCACTGGGCAAAACACTCAATAGTGGTCTGCTGTCCCTTGCAGTTCAATATCCCTGTAAAAAAGCCGTGCACATATTTATCAGGCAAACCGTTTTATGCAAACTACTAGTTTATAAGTCTCATCACAAATTACATCCCTGCATGTAAACGAGTCGATGTGCAATTTGTACTTCCCTGGATTGTGAATGGGAATGGTAAATCAGGCCCCTAGCTTTGTAGATTCGTCAGGCTTCTTTTGCCTTTTTGTATTTAAAGAAGTTAAGATCCCAGAAGGAACTTGAGAGACTGTTCTGAGTAATATGTGATAGGGAGGATTAAGGTGCTCAGATCTTCCAATGAACATGAGGTTTTCCTCAACCTCACTCCTATCCGGCTCACCCTTCTAGACATTCAATCTGTGAACTTGCCACCGACAGCGGAGACCTAGCACCTTGACCGATGCCCGATGGAGCTACCTTCATAGCTACAGTGGAGATAGGCTATGGACTTTCCACTCAGCCATCTCCTACCCAGCCGGACTTTGGGCAGACATTTTCCTTTGTCTCTCTGTTGTATCTCCCTCCTTGTTTTCCCTTTTACCCTTACCTTTCCTCGGGCCATTAACCTCGTCTTATATGCTATTTAAATGTTTTGAGCAACCAATGTAACGTGTAACTGATGTAACCTAGAGACCTAGCTATCTGACCGATGCCCAATGGAGCTACCTTGAGAGCTAAAGGGGAGACTGGCTGTGGATTCCCTCCTCGGCTGTCACCTACCCAGTCGGTCATTAAGCAGATTTTCCCTTCGTCTCTCCTACCGTCTACCTCTCCTCTCCCTTCTCACTCCTCCTTTCCCCCTATCTGCTCTATTTATCCCCCCTTCTCGCTCTTAATGCGTCACATACATTTATTTATACCCTCTTACCCTTCCAAGCTCCATTTATTTAGTCTTCTACTCTCTTGAAAACATTTTTCTACTAACTGATGTAACGTGTAACTGATGTAATTTTGTAATTTCTGTGGAACCTTATGTAAAGCGCTCTGAAACCTCCGGGTCTAGCCAGCACTAAATAAAACTCTCAAAATAAATAAAATAAAATAAAATAAAGACATATCAGTGAATCGTTACAGGTGTGCTATAGGAAAATGTGGACTGATATTTGCTTTTGATGGCTCGTCCACCTTTATTTAGCTGGGCACTGACATATTGGATCTTGCTGAACTGCTCAGCCACTACACACTTAATTGCTAAGTCTGGAGAAGACCTGACCATGAGCTCTTGTCTTCTATTCTCTCTAGTGATGGCACGCTTGAAGATGAAGACTTGGATGGGGTTCGTCATCGCCCTCAGCTTTTTGCAATCAGGTACTTTTTTTGTGACATTCCCTGTCAAAATGCCTGGCCTCCTTCCAAGATTACAAATGTGTGCTTTCCTTCTAACATTATTTTTGTATTGTTGATGCAGCGACATGGTGTCTCATAAGAGGAACTACAGCAACTGTAGAGCCAATCATCTTAAACAGGATCTCTTTACTAATTAATATACACAAGAGCATCTTTATAAAATCCTTTCGCCCCTGGAGGACATCCACATTCATGACTGCAAGACGTATTAGAAGAAATAGAATAATATATATGGACATTTCACTCATACAAAACCATTGAAATTCCTCCGTTATAGTTAATCTGCTAACTATAACTTGCGCGCCCGAAATGCATTGCTGATGATGTCACTTTTTACATCATTCATGACATGGTCAGTGGCATCACTGAAGACATCACTGATGACATCTCAAATGACATCACTGATGACATCACTGATTACATCATCCAGTGAATGTGGTTTAATTTGAAATTTAAATATGTATTATATAGACCAATCTGTATTGAAGATTGAGTAGATATATAACTGTCTGGATGGAAGATTTACTAGCTGTCTTACTGTCTGTTTAAGTGAGTAATTAAAAGTGTCTCACCTAATACATGGATTAGTAACTAAACTATGTGAATGTGTGTATCACTGTCTCTGTTGTTGTATAACACGCTGCATCAGTTTGTCACTAACTACATCATTGTGTATATTAGTAATTTATTAGTTAGGTGAGTATTTGTATTGGACACTGAGTTTGTGTATGTGGTTGGATGGGTTGTGTGTAATTCTATGCATAGATGTGTGAATGGTTGATTGACTAAGTGTATAGCTTTAAGAGTGCATGTGGAAACAGTTGTTTGGGTGACTGAGTGTATTTATTTGTGTGTTGGTGACCGAATATATGTTTTAATTGTACATCTTCTACAAAGTAAAACAATAAAAAGCATTGTATGTGAGACTTGGTGTATATAAATAAGTATATGTAAGAGTCAGTGATTGTGAGAGTAACTATATGAATGAGTGTATAATTGTAATGGGGATTTTTAACATATTAACTACGAGTTACTATGTGTTTGAATAAATGAGGTGTTGTGTGTATAATTGTGTAAGTGAGTAAATGTAAGTGTGATTAATTTTTTTCATGAGTGAGTAGGATGACTGCATAACCCAATAAGATAACTGCTGATGTGTCAATGTCTATATATATGTATAAGTGCATTTCATAGTGTTCTATTGATTAGTGACTGTATGTATAAGTGATTCTGTTGTTGAATGGGTAGTTGTATGTGTAAACTTAGGAATCAGTGAGTGGGTATGTAGTAACTGGTATTGGTGTGTCAATGGTTTCAAATATGGTACTCTGTATTTTACAGTGAGTGATAAAAGGTTATTCAAGTGTATGACGAGGTGTATCAGATTGTCACGTGGATGATGTCATCAGTGATGTCATTTGAGATGTCATCAATGATGTCATCAGTGATGTCACTGACCATGTCTTGAATGATGTAATATGTGACAACCTCAGCAGTGCATTGCGGGAGCGCGAGTTATAATTAGTGGAACTAACTATAATGGAGGAATTTCAATGGTTTTGTATGAGTGAAATGTCCAGCTAACTATAACACCCCTGAAACTTATGGTTTTTCTGTGAATTTCTAAGTTTTTTTAATGATAATTCCTAACTATAACCTGCTTGAAACCTATGGTTTTTTTGTGAATTTCAAGGTTTTTCAAATGATAATTCCTAACTATAACCTGTCTGAAACCTATGTTTTTTTAGTGAATTTCAAAGGTTTTTTAAATGACAATTCCTAAGTATAATGTTGACCACTTCCCCATATTTTCAACAAGAAACCAAATATGCAATGATACCTAAAAAACAAGCAATAGTTTCACTTACCACTAACAAATTAACATCAACATTTTACTAGTGTAAGGACGTCGACTATGTACTGCGTGAATTACATCCAACTCATACCCATATTTAAAGAGCAATAAGTGATAGAGGTACTATTTTTACACTTCCGACACCCAACAAAATCACAAAACCCAGCATCACCACCACTACAACCACCCCTCCTCATCCCTCTCCCTCTATTACCTCAGATGCAGCGCAAAACAGGACAATGGACCTTCCCAAGATAATATATCCTCTCAACAGCACACTAGCTCAATGTTCAGAAATGTGGTAACCAACTATGTATAAGTGAAGGAACTCGCACATCAACAATAATTTACACAATGCCAAGACTACCGGTGAAATGCTATACACAACTCACTATAGAAACTAAAAACTTTTCCATGTGTAGATATACCATTGATACGTGCGTATTGCATAGTGGCCGCAACCATATTATCTCAGACTCTGAGGAATATCTCGGTCATGTTTCTGTGTTGTCTCCCCCCCTTGAAGCAGAAGAGGAGTGGGCTGATCCAACGCATGTAACTACAGCGTAAGGGTATAAATAATTAGCCTACGCCTTGGGCGTCGTTCACTTCTGCAAAGAGAAAAGACTCTACCACAGCTAAGGTCCTCACCCTGCCACGTGGCTGCCCCCATGACCACGTGCCTCTTCGATACAGGCCGATTGCGAACTCAGGGCAACAGCACCGCATACTTAGGTCTGTATCGACTACTGCCTTCGATCTACACTGCGGACAGCAGGGTTCACAACTTGAATTCAACTTTGCATCTACACTACGGACAGTAGGGAATTCACCCTGATGTATTTAATGCAGAGACAATTATACTGTGTGTGCTCAGTTTTTGTTAAAATAAGAGACAAAAATCATTCATCCATATCTGAGCTCAGTACTGCCTTCGATCTACAGTGCGGACAGCTGGGTTCACAACTTCAATTCTTCTTTGAAACTATACTATGGACAGCATGAAATTTAGCCTTGATTTATTTAAGGTAGAGATAATTGTACTTTATGTCCTAAGATTTTGTTAAAGGATATGACAAAAAGAATTTCTTGATGTTTGTGATGACTACTGCTTTCAATCTACATTGTGAGGGCTCACGATTCAGGTGGAATGGGAATTTTACATGACGCATTCCAGTAGGCAAGATACATTGTACCAGTGCGACCCGCCCGAACCACGAAACATCGCAGGTTGCGCACACGCTGAGTTCTTCAGGTAGCACTAACTCACTGCATCACAAGTCATCTCCCTGTGGCCTTATTAAGACAGAATTCACTAGGCAAAAAACATTGCTCCTAGTTCGGCTGGCCCACACCACGTATCATCGCTGGCTGCGTAGATGCTGAGAGCCACACCTACCACTAACTCTATACAGTTCAAGTCAATGCCACATGGCTGTTGGCCCTTCCTGACGACTGTCTCTGGTCTATACTACGAACAGTAGGGCTCACAATTCAAGATTAGTACTGATGCAAATTGGGTAAGAGGCTATATTTGGTTAAGGAAACCAAATGCTCCCAATCTGCAACATCGCCACCAAACATACGTCCCCATTTTGAGAAAGTTAGAATGCACTGCGTGAAGTGCAATCATTTAATTTGTTATGGGGAGCAATCAGTAGAACTAGTTTGCAGAACAATTGATAACCATCGATGGTAGTTTTTTTTCTTCCCTCAAAGTACATGCAATCCAGTATACAACATTCAATGCTTTGAGTGCAACCTGTTAAGACCACGCATCATCGCAGGGTGAGCACACGCTTAACACCAGATGTACCACTAACTCAGTACACCATAAATAATTGCCCCGAGGCTTTATTAAGGGAAAATTCAGTAGTCAAAAGACATTACCCCCAGTTGGGCGTGTCCGGACCACGCGTCATCGCAGGTTACGTACACGCTCAGTCCCAAAGGTACTATTAACTCAGTGCAAAATAATACTGAAGAGTACTCCCAAATATAATTTTAGGTCTAGAGGAGGGAGAGAAAACCAACAATAAAGTACAAATACCTCTATTCTGACCTGTATGATTCTATACAGTGAGTAAATCACAAGATATTATGCAGTGGACGCTAAATGTAGGAAAAAGTTTTTTTTTTATTTGGTCATAATCATCTTTACTTTTCCATTTTACTTTTTTGTTTTTTTCATATTTGATACATATATTCTTGTGTAAACAAATTTAATCATCATTTCTTGAAGAACCCCATGTTATAAGTATAAGAACATCTATCTCATTCCATCATGCACACTTGCAGTGTGCATGATGGAATGAGAGAGATGTTCTTATACTTGCAGTGTGCATGATGGAATGAGAGAGATGTTCTTATACTTATAACATGGGGTTCTTCAAGAAATGATGATTAAATTTGTTTACACAAGAATATATGTATAAAATATGAAAAAACAAAAAAGTAAAATGGAAAAGTAAAGATGATTATGACCAAATAAAATAAAAAACTTTTTCCTACATTTAGCGTCCACTGCATAATATCTTGTGATTTACTCCCTGTATAGAATCATACAGGTCAGAATAGAGGTATTTGTACTTTACTATTAACTCAGTGCACCATAAATCATCACCACATGGTCATATTCATGCAGAATTCAACTGACTCTTCATTCATTATTTGCAGAGTGCAGTACCAAACTAAATAAAACGTCTATCAAATCCTATACAATATCCCTTTAGTAGCCTTCCTTCAAAAACTTCTTTTATAACAGTTCTAGGTTTAGTTGAAAAACAAAATTCACGTTGCAAGTGCAAAGGCACACTCAATGGCAATCTACACTGCGGACAGCCCAGGTCACAACTTGAACTATAATGTCCCTGAAAGATACACTTTTCGTCAATGTATTCCATGCATGTTTCATCTTTTATTTCAATCGTGATTACAGATTATGCAGTCCAGTAGGAAACACGCTGACTACCAGACGTACCACTAACTCAGTGCACCATAATTAATCGCCACATGGCCTTATTAAGGCAAAATTCAGTAGCCAAAAGACATTCTTAGCAGTGCAGTCTGCCTGAACAAACACATCATCGCAGGTTCCACACAAACCAACCCTACCTTAGTGCACCACAACTCATGAACCCTTTATGATAGAATTTTCTGTGTATTATTTCACATGTAGTGCTCCTACCTTTGTACAGCAGAAGTCATAAACCATTTACCATTGAATATCTATTTATGATATCATGATTACTATTCTACTTGTTACCAACAGCACAGTAATAAAATTGAGTCGAGCACAGGTGCCCATACACACTTCAACTATCCATTTGTGTCTGTGTATTTATTATGTTTGTAAAATGCTGCTCCTATGCCCTATCACATTATATTGTGATATAAATAGCGTATACAACCATCTTACCTCTGACAGTAAGTGTGGGCTATTCCTTTTTTTTCTTTTTAGCA
The DNA here is from genome assembly GCF_964261635.1 of Lissotriton helveticus. NCBI lineage: Eukaryota > Metazoa > Chordata > Amphibia > Caudata > Salamandridae > Lissotriton > Lissotriton helveticus. The sequence continues at coordinate 1,781,955,395 of NC_136061.1, forward strand.
TATTTATATAGTGCAAAGTCAACCCAAAACTATATCAACAATTTACATGAGCACCGTATTACAGTACATTTTCAGGCACATGTTAATTACGCCATTACTCTACAATAACAGGATGTGGACGTAACTTCAAGCCTCGAACACTGATTTCCAGCACCAAGTTCAACAGTATATCTGAATGACCACATACGTATATATATGATCTGCCTTTCATTTGCCAAAAACTGCAACTTAAACCTTTCACAGCCCTGTATTACTACAGCTATAACACTCCACTGAATGTACAACAAACATTCATTATTGCAGAAATGTGTAATGTCCACCATCTTTTATGTATGCACCTATGAATGAATATAGAGTCAGTGATACCCCGTACCTTCCATGTTGGCCATGTTGTGCAACTTTATAGATATAATGACACATTTGCGTTTAAGACCCGGGTGACGTCAGCTCTACAAGACGGACACCCGAATCACTTGATTTCTCAATTAGCTCATGACGGAACCACGCCCATAGCTCTGGAATCATGGTTCAGAGCCTCGCGCTGCACTGACATATTTTAGGCCAGCCCACTCCGCTTATGCTTCCAAGAAAAAACTAAAACGCAACATTGCCCAGATTTCCATTGTACTGATTTCTTAGTTCCAGGTCTAGTTGTCAGAACGGCACACACACACTCCCTCATGCCTGGTATACACCCACACCATACCAATAAAAAAGACGGGGCGCACATGCTCTAAGCCATTTTACAGTTGCTCCCATCGCAAGCGCTGTGATGGCCCATCCTAGTGGTTCGGACGCCTCATGTAGGCCCAAACCACCGACCAATCCCTTCCCTTGCACAGATTTTCAAAAACATTTCATTGGCTGTTCTGTGCTTAACTGTAGCTTCCTGAGCCTAATGTTGATTGGCTTGTTTTTTATATGCGACCTTATGATACCCTCACCATGTACAAAGCCACTTTGTAATGTACTTTATTTTACAATGCGTTTCAAAAAACAAGTTGTGGTAGGGTATTTTTAACTTATACTGTCTACTCCGCTTACGAGTTTGTTGACTGTGAAGGTATTTAGAAATATTTTTCTAATTTCTATTCTATCATAATTGGGCCACGTTTTCTCCTTTAGCGTGGAGTACTGTGTCCTTTCATTAAATGTATAATTCTTCAAACCATCCTTGAAAGAAAAATGCACAAGTTTTTGAAATATTTTTATTGAGTCTTTTTAAATCATCACATGGGTGAGTTACAAAATCTTTTTTACATTTTTCATTCATTAGTATTACGTGTTGGACCACATTTTTTTAATGTTATCATAAGCACTCATTCCTTATGTTTACATTATATAAGTGTTGCCCCGTCATCTTTATTTAAATGATTGGTCTTTTTTTACTTTCAGATAAAGTAGAATAGAAGTGCTACGACAAACACTCCCTCACTACTTCATCTTTCCTTTTTTATGTACATTTCATTTCATCATTGTATTTAACAATCATATTTAAAACATAAAGGCATTAATAATTAACATTTGAAGGCACAATCATATTATTTTGTTCATAAAAAGTGCTTACGAAGATAATCCTCCTGTTCTTTACAAGTGAAAATTGGTTAAAGCACTACTCAATATAAATACTTTTAACCCATTTTCACTCTAGAAGATAAAGAGTATTCTCCTTTATTCTAAAGTATTTCCTTTCTGCGTTGATAGTGTATTCATAGTACATTTTTCAATCATTATAATATATATTTGCATTCTTGAAAAAAATATTATTTATTATTCTTTCAAATCCTCTGTTGAAAGTCATCCAACTCCACTTTAAGGATCATAAAGTTGAATGTAAATTAAATTATACATTGACAATATGTTACCTCTGTGGAAATGAAAGATAAACTCAAAATGATACCATCGCTCCGAATCATTACCTTGCACGAAGTAATGCCCTAATTCACCTATATTTCTTGTAATGGTTCTTTCGCCAACTTTTTATTATATTCCATTTAAACTTAAACATACTACATTCTATAATCATTTAAATATTTTGGCTTTCTTTTTAAAAATATCTATTTCACATAATTTACCTCTCTTCGATATTCTTTCCTTAATTCATCCAACTCCTCTGGAGGGGACATAATGTGTTATGTATTTTTAAATATACATTAACAATATGTTCCCTCTGAAGAAATGAAAGATATTCTCAAGATGCTTCTGCAGCCCCGTATCATTACCTTCCTCGTAGTTTTGTTACCCGTATTGATTCTCTGAAACAAAACTAATCATCCCACAGGTGTGGTTTATATACTTTTTGGTTAGTTAACACTCTATGGGATCAATTTGTTGCTCCTACCTCTTTTAACTCACGTTTTTCAGTTGACAGGTGCTCTCATTTCCACTGTTTTAGTACTACACGTGTTTATGTAAACGTGCCTCTTTCCATAATTTTTAACATTCGAATAATTTCCAAAATGCTTTATTTAAACTTTTTCTTATAAAAGCATTTCTATAGGCTACTCTCTTTTTTTAATGCGAGTATTTACATTCATTCCCCTTTTTTTCCGACTTATTATTCTATTAACTGCCTTTTTTTAAAACTTTTTTTTAATACTCTTCACCACCCTAAACCCCTATTTTCACTGCATCCCGTGCCAGAGATACTCTCTTTTAATATTCAAGTATTCTAATTCATACCTGAGTATTAATTTATTTAATTCCATTAATCAGTGTTTTCATACATTTCTGTAACTAATATTTATAATCTTCATTTATAGTTCCTGCCTACATTTTACTACACTACCCCCACCCAAAACCCCTATTTTCACTGCATCCCGTGGCAGAGACACTCTCTTTTATTCTCTGACTATTTTAATTCATACCCTAATATTAATTTGTATAATTAAATTAATCCATGTTTTCTGACATTTATTTATCTAATATTTATAATCTTTCTTTATAGTTCTTGTCTTGATTTTAATACACTATCCCACCCAAACCCCTATTTTCCCTGCATCACGTGCAAGTGATACTCTCATATAATTATCGAGTATTTTAATTTATACCGAGTATTGTTTTAACTAATTCCACTAATACGTTAATAAACTAAATTCTATATTATAAAATAATAACCATGTATTCTTTTTTAAAGCAAGTACTTCTTTTCCTTTTTAAAAGAAATAAAAAGTCGCGTTGTAATGGCATGCGTTGTAATAACATGCGTTCTAATGGAATATACAATGTAAAAGTATCATTGTAATAGCATTGCGATGCGTGGTCCGGACAGACCGCACTGGGGGTAATCTTTTTTGACTACTGAATTTTCCCTTAATAAATAAAATCCAAACCAGTTTTCTTTTCCACATGCATGTTAGCAGCTCCCCATGTGGAAAAGCAGTGCTGGACGAAGGGGAGCCGGTGAGACCATAGGAGCATTTTGGCTCCCCCCACGGTCCCCAACTTTTTTTTATAAGACTCGGGGGATGGGGTCCCTGGGGATATTAGAAATTACTGATAGGGGCTTATTTTTTACGGTAAAATTAGAAGTCGCGCACCCAGCGCGGCGCTCAGTGCGGCCCCCTGGTGTGCATGCACTGGATGCATGACTCATAATCTGTAAGGTGCATGACTGCAGCGCCTTTTGTGCACAACTTCTACGCGTTTGGGAGCCGGCGTTGCTTTTCCACATGGGGAGCTACTAACATGCAGCTCCCCATGTGGAAAAGCAATCTGGTTTCAATTAATTTTGAAAGAGAGAACAGATTTCCTTGCTATTGGAGGATGGGATGGACACCCCGGAACACTGCAGGAGCCTGCCCTCCCACAATACATAAAGCCCCGGGGAGTGGTGGTCCCCGGGGCTTTGGAGACCTTGCAGACCCTCAACCATTTTTTTTGTACCCCGAGGGGAGACGGTGCCCTCGAGTGCTCCAGGAGGGGGGCCATGCAGTCCCCATCCCACAATACATAAAGCCCCGGAGGGTGGTGGTCCCCGGGGCTTTGGGGACCTTGGACCCCTCCCCCCACCATTTTTTTTTGTAGCCCCGGGAGTTGACGATCCCCGTGGGTGGGCGGTCCCTCTGGGTCCCCCATAACATTTAATATTTTTGCCCCTGGTATTTAACCCCCCCCGGGGGCTAATTATAAAAAAAAGCTCCATTTTATTTCGTTTGTTATTTTTACGGCAGAGTCCGCGCACCCGCACATCCCGGGTCTTTTTTAAAAAAAAATTAAATACAAGTTTGTGGGCCCTGGGGTCCTTCTGGGATCCCCTAAGCAGGTCGAGAGGGTACCCTGCCCCCTTTCTATGTTTTGCACACATATTTCACTGACTTTATCAGCCTCGCTTCTACCCGGGCACAAAATGGCTGCCAACAGTTCCTGGTTTCGAATGTTGACAACCACTTGACAGCCAATTAGCATTCAGCACGTGATCGTAAGGGTGCGCTTATGTTGCATTCAGGATGCGCGGATCCACGGTGGCCATAGATATATAAATGCTTTTAACTGTAATTTTCTCAGTAACTACTGAACAGATTGACACCATTTAGGCAAAAGGCACGAGTCTGAACTGAGGACTACCTCTTTGCAAAATTTAGCATAATTTCGTTGGGCAGTTTGGAGTTTGGGCTGTAGCTGTGGATAAAGGTCCTATGATAAATTGCATTGGGAAAACGCGTTTTGGGACCCCCCTTTTTTCTCGACCCCCGCTTGGTGAATCACCGTGAAACTTTCAGGATAGAAACGGACCGGAGCTGACCATAAGTTTTGAAAATTTCGCGAAGATTCGTTGACCGGCGCCAAAGTTATTCCAAATAGAATGTTGCGGATTTCCTATGGAAAATAGGTCCTAACTAAAACTACCAGTAGGTCATATATATATATATATATATATATATATATATATATATATATATATATATATACTAGCTTACCCGTCGTGTGTTGCTGCGATCTCAGAAGAAAGGAAATTCTTATTCATTTTAATGTGGAAAACATTTCAAAGTGTCGTTTTAATTCTATTTGTTTATTCGAGTGCTTGTGGATACACGATTTTTGTTTTTCCGTCTGGTGCGTACATCAGTATTCGAAAGATTATGAGGGCCCTGGGGGGCCTATATTTAAAAAATGTATGCCAGAAACATTCACGGGAGTGTACTCAACAACTTCCCAAAGTTTCCTGGCGATCGGATGAATGCTGTTTTAATTTTATTTATTTATTCGAGTGCTTGTGGATACACGATTTTTTGTTTTTCCATCTTGTGCGTACATCAGTATTCGAAAGATTATGAGGGCCCTGAGGGGCCGATGTTTAAAAAAATGTTATGCCAGAAACCTTCGCGGGAGTGTACTCAACAACTTCCCAAAGTTTCATGGCGATCGGATGAATGGTGTTTTATTTCTATTTATTTATTCGAGTGCTTGTGGATACACGATTTGTTGTTTTTCTGTCTGGTGCGTACATCAGTATTCGAAAGATTATGAGGGCCCTTAGGGGCTGATATTTAAAAAAATGTTATGCCAGAAACCTTCACGGGAGTGTACTCAACGACTTCCCAAGTGTTTCATGGCGATCAGATGAATGGTGAGTAATGCATAAAGGACAAACAGACAGACAGACAGACAGACAGACATACATTCGTTTTTATATATATAGATATATCTATCACACACATACACTTGTTAATGCAGGTACTATCCCTATGTTTATGCAGCTGACCTGTTAATTTATTTTTGAGCTGTTTAGCTCTTTATTTCATATTCAGCATTTTAACTGAATTTGAAAAAGTGTTCAATTACTAATGATCTAAATTAAAAAATTATATTACGTTTTTAAATTCCTACAATCCCTTTTAACATGAATTGTTCAAATCAGATTCTATATTTAGGGATGTATATTTCAAGTAATTTAGAAGATGCTTCGAGACTGCATGTGATATTGATATGGCAAGAACAAGTATCCAGCGCAATGTATTTTAATCAAGATTGTGTTTTTTCTATCACCAGTATCCAAATAAATTAACATTAGGCTTTAATAGAAGAGCATATCTATTTCAACATATTCCCATCTACAATAAATACGTTTTTCAAATCAAATGCTTTCAGATGGCACAGGACAATTTATTTCAGGGATTGATTAAAATAAGATTGACTAGGACAGCTGTCAGAAAATTCTACAGTGATGCCAGCTTGCATCACATTATAATCAGTTGTCATTGTATTAATGATTTGATTACATTTTGTGCCAGTTTTCCCTTCAAAATTTGTTTTGTGCTTTCTCTTGAATTTTATTTTGCTTGTTTACTTTGTTTTGTCTTACTGAACTATTTCTATAATTCACAATGCTTTCTTTATGTTTTGGTATATTGTTGTACAATGTAACTATAAAGCATTGGTAGCCAACATTTAAGGTGATGAATTGCAACTCCAAATTTTTCCTGAGAGTAAATATTACAATGCCTTTAAGGGGAGTTCAACCTTATATCTCATAACAGATCTCTGCAACAAGTATATATCTGGAAAAGAACAGAAATTCTTTTTAGAAGCATCATTTCCACTGAAACTCAACTAGTGTTAAATCAGCTGGATAATACATATGTGTAATAAGAAATTGTCTTTCTTGCTCTTGTGTCCTCACAGGCTACTGTCAATGCCCAGGTTGTGCATCGGATGAGATCTGCAATAATGCCACATCCACCTGTGATTGTGACCTGTCTCTATATACACGCTCCGGTAATGTATGCAGAGGGTTTGGGTAACAAACTCTTTGAGATAGGAGCCATATATCTAAGTCTGTGTGTTCGAACATTGTGTGCATACACAGAAACTGTAGAACACAGTATTCACAGAGGGGTGTATCAGCTGAACACAGACACATTACAGGCTATGACACAAAGCCCATAGGAGTGGGATGAACATACAAAGAGGGTGAGAACCCGAAATGGTGATATTAGCATTGCTCTAATTTGAATAGGATATGGTAGAAGTCTAAATATATCAGTACAGAATTTATGAATGCTAGTGGGAGTGCTATAAGCACTTTTTAGGTACAGAAGGGGTTAAGGTCCCTGGTGTGGTGTAAATTATGCTGAGGTATATTAGGGGTAAGGTAGATAGGATGGAATGTGTGATGCACAGGTATGGAATGGTGAAGATCCTTAGGGTGATATCAGTGATGCACATCTAAGGAAATATGAAGATCCATAGTATAACATCAATGATGCTCAGATGCCGAAAGATAAAGAATCATTGGTGTTTTCACTTATAATCAGGCGTGGAAGGGGTGAAGATGACATAGGGAAACGTCACTGAAACTTGGGTACAGAAGTTATAATACTAAGGTAAGATAAAGCATAAGGCCCAATGTGGTAATATTGTTTCAATGCAAGATAGATGGTTTGGTGATCTCCCATAGCTTATGAATTTGGTCTTCATAACTGACAAAAGGAGAAACCAATTGTGAAATAATTAATACTAACTCAACTTCATGACTTTATGCGCATTGTCTGATGGTATTCAAAAAGAAAGTTCGTACAAGATGAAAAATGCCAGTAGTAAAACAAGAAATGCAAAAGAGTTGAATATTTCAGTCCTATCGACAGATCATTTGTTATATCATCTATGTTCATAACTAATAATGCCACCTTGGAGATGAGGGGTATGAGCGTTGATTCAGTTTGTGAAGGCATGGTGGCTAAAAAGTAAAAGGGGTGATAGCAGAAATAAGTTCAGGGATCTTAATAACCCCAGGCCTACCATATACCATATGTAGCCCTGTATCAATCTGTAACCTAGACATTCACCAAAATTCAACAAACAGTTAATAGTATAAAGGCTATGTTACCTTCTATGACTCAAAGAAGCCTCCTCAAAGGCTGACATAAATTAGAAACATTGTACTTAAGGTGGGTATTTGTGGCATCTCCCAATGGAGGGTAGTAGTATTGTTGATAGGAGTTGTTTAGGGTAATTAGATTGTGAGGAGTCTGTATCACAAGTGCAGACTCACCTTACATTGGTAAGCAGGAGTAGGTAGAGAGACAGCAGTAGGTATATTTGCTCACTGTTTATGTTATTGACTACTTTTTGATTGGTAGACAGTTAATGCTGCCACTCCTCTTGCTGGTGGAGATGTTTCTTTACATAATTAGAAATACTGTGCTTAAACTGTTTGCTGACCTGCTGTATATGAATAAGAGAGAAAACAGTCAGCTGTAAAATGTATTTCCCGTCTTCTCACTGTAGCCTGGCCATTGAGCTTGTCTTGGTGATTGCAAAATGTCTTGTCAGCACATGCCTCTGCTCTGTCCTGCCTCTGCACATGTATCAGTACTTTTTGTCTTTTGAGCATGCCTTATTTTAATGATTGATATATTTCTCTTCACATGCTCTGAAGCTGTATCTGAGCATGCGCTTGTGGAATAGCCACATTTTACCAATTGTCTCACATGTTGAAGATAATTGAACATTTATTATTGAATTTTAAACAGTACTTACTACAATCTCGAAGACCCTAAACAAATGAATACACTGAAATTTATATGCACAACAGACCATTCAGATAAACCTAATTTCCAGACTTATTTTTCAGGATAGTTTGTTCTATCCTTGAATCACTAGTGTAGTGTTTACATTTGATGTTCAATTGTAGAAATTTACCCGTGACCAAGACTTCGAGACATTTGTTATAAAAAAGTGTTGGCAAAGATATAAGTTCCATTTTCCATGTCATAATACCATAGGTTTAATGCTGATTAACAAAAACTGCAGTGTATTAAAAAGAATAATACGTAGTAGGCATCGAAATACCCACCTCAAATCAGCCATTTCATTTACAAGTAACTTCTCAAAAAGTCACAGATAATCTCTACACTCCAAAGAAGTACAGAATAAACAAAAACTGCTTTGCTGCCTATCCTAATCTTTAATGCATCATTTACTATCAAATTATAAAAAAAATTGGAAAGTATCCTAATTTCTCTTTCCCATGGATGATCATTCAAAATTACAGCCAGAAACTCCATGCTTTCACTATGCACATTTCATCTTGCAAAATTCATATAGCACGACATTCAAGCTCATCTAGGGATTGTCACCAAAACAGAAAAAGAGGAAAAAATATTAATTATTGCCCACTGGATTAGCATGCACAGCAAATCACTTCCTTTCTATTCTGTCATCTCATATACTGAAATACTTGTATTAGCTTATTAAATCATATATTCAGAATTCTCAAGTAAAGTAGAAAGCCACATCTATATTACTCATTGTTTCACTAGTTGAAGTCGAAGGATTTGATAACCACGTCTCTTACCCTTAATTGGAGTTCAACTTTTCATACACAGAACAAACCAAGCTCTCAACACCCAAAATGTTATCATCATCTTAAGAACATTATTTCGATCGCAAATGATCATAACACAGTAAACAAATACATGAAACTACACTTTTGAATATGACAATAAATAAGCATATTAGCTCAAAAGGGCACTAATATTCATTACACAAACACTACTAAAAAGTACAAAGGTATCAAAATCACAAATAATGCCTACTTCTTTACAATACAAAATGCCTCAGCTGTTTGCCTCTCACATTGTAAACATTATTATATAAAAAAACAAAGCAGACTGCATGAGTTTTGCAGGTTTAATCCAAGCCCTAAGAAACATACAGCCTGATTCATGTACAGGCCGTTTTGCGTGGCCCTAATAGCGAATCATAGCGACTCGCTATTGAGGACACGCAAAACGGCATTCATGTAGGAATTGCTAATTAAATAGTGATTCCTACATGTTCTTTATTTGCGAGTAGCAATTTGCTACTCGCAAAAACTCCCCATTCATTCCTATGGGCCAAGAGGCCCATAGGAATGAATGGGGAGTATCCCTTAATTGCGAGTAGCAATTTGCTACTCGCAAATAAGATAGCGATTTTAAGGGTGCCAGGGGTGTCCAAAGGACACCCTGTAGCACCCCAAAAAGCACATTTGAACAGGTGTTGCGCACACACATGTCCAAAGGACATGTGTGTGTGCAACATGCAACTTAGAAAAATGCTTTTAAAAGCATTTCTCTGAGTTATTGCTATTTACCGAGAGGTCTGACCTCTCGGTAAATAGCGGCCCCAAAAGTGCTAAATCGCAATTTCTTGATGTGTCATGAATAGCATTTTAGGAATCTCTAATAGAGATTCCTTAAATGCTATTCCTCGCATATTTGCTAATTCTTAAATAGCGATTTTTGCATTTGGGATCATGAATACCAAATGCAAAAATCGCACTCGCAAAGGGCCAGATTCTCAGAATCTGGCCCTTTTGCGAGCGCTATTGGCTACATGAATCAGGCTGATAGCCACACAACAGACTACTATCTGGCTAGTGTCATTCGGCAGTATTCTTAACATTTCCCTGTGCACCCTACAACCCAGAATTTTACACAAAGTAACAATCCATGTTGTACGTATTTGTTTATATAAGGGACAAAAAAAATGAATTGGCGTTTCAAAACACTCCTCATAGCCCGGACACATATCACCACTTTACCCCATTTCCTGTTGGAATTGGAATTGGAATCGGTATTTATAAAGCGCGACTGTCGCTTCGGAAGAAGCATCCTGGCGCTAACTGGAAGGTGAGCGGAGGTGGGAGAATTTAAGGCAGGATTAGATGGCGTTCCGCACATACTCGTCTGATAAGCTGAAGATCCATGTTTTCAGTTGTTTCCTGAATTGGCTTTCCTTTGTCAGTGATCTCAGATGCTGGGGCATTGCGTTCCATGCTTTGGAGGATAAGTGGGTAAGAGTTTTACCCCCTTTGGTTTTTAGGTTGAACCTGTTGTCATCGACTGGTAAATGACCTTATGGGTAGGGTACCATACCTGAATTGCAGATAGAGTATCCTAGCCGGTGGAGGGTAATTTTATCAATGGTACCTTCATATGCAGCCAACTGTTTCTGGTCAATAAAAGAGGTGGATAAGGAACCCGTCCACATCCTAATGTGGTTGATCACCACATGTTCCCAAAAGAGTCCTTTTATAATGTCCTTGCCAATCAGGCACATTCTGTTAGGATTCATTCAATACTCATCCATATTCAATCTATTAAGCAGATCCTTCATAGCACAGAGCCAAGGTATTTTCCATGCGTACTGAGAGGACAAGATATCTTTGGCACCCTCACTGTAATACTCGTGGGCAGGTGTAGTCCATAACCTATACCAAAAGGTCAGCATTCTACATTCAATCTTATCAGCACTTTTCTTTTGGCCTAGGTCTAGCTAAAGAGGTGACAGTGGTGTACCCACGTCAAGATTCAATAGGGTTCTTAAAAACCTGTGCTTCACATGGATAGGCGTTTAATATGAGCATAGCCCCACAGCTCAGCACCATAGAGGACCACCCCTTGGGACTTCATATTATAAATTTCCAGTGCTGGACCCACCCTTCTTGATATTATTTTCCTGTCTATATTTTCTATATGTGCTGTGTGTTGGATCATGGATAATTGGGCTTTTTCCACCTGTGGTATATAGCCGTAGGACCTTGTATGCCATCTGAAACCACTTCCGTGCAATTTTCCCACTCAACTTGAAAATCTATTACCCAACTGTCTGCTGTATAGGGTTCTCTTTTGTAGTTAACCAACCACGGATCAAAAGCATAAAGTATTCAATGTGTCTGCCTACGCGTTCTGCACACAGACCAGCAGCAATATTCATCGGGACATGAAACAAAAGGACAGCAATAACAAGAAAACAAGAGTAATAGAAAAAGGGTGACCGAAGCACGCTTAATAAGATATTCACTCCTTATTGTTCTCCCTTCATAATCATATGTGTACGGTATCCTGACTCAAACTGCTAACCTTTTGTATTAAAGTCTGTCTTTAGAGCTCTAACCACAGGACTATTACCCCACTCTCTACTCATAGCTAAATTAAATTCCCGTGAGTTAACAAACTAGCATTTCAGCGTTACATCTGCATCACAGACAAACTGTTCTGAATCTGTCAAAACGAAAATTAACACACAAAGGAATAATTTCTTTCTCTAGAAATTAATTATTTTCACAACAATTGGCAGCAGTCACAAACCTATCTGCAATTCAAGTTGATCATTAACCATCTCATTCAAAGTCAAGAGAGGACTTTAAATAATCTTAACTTGTAAACATTTACATAATCTGCTCTAAAACACAATAACGCTAAACAGTGTTCTACTCTCTATTCTATTTTGATCAAGTCTCTTGAAGGATAGTTTTTATAATCATCAAGGTCCCCAAAGGGACCTTGATGATTATAAAACAGGTAATTCAACCCAATATGCATTCAATATGTTGATATGCATACATTCACAATAAAGTTCAGATATTTCTGTCCCTGGTTCTTCCCCTTTGAAGTTATTGGAGGGATGTGTGATGATCAGTATCAATACAAAGTGATTTTTTTTCAAATCTGTTTTCATGTTATCTATCTACCAAGTGTCTCTTAGTCTCAGTTTGTGTTCACAGCCCTCCCTTCTATGGTTGATCTGAACATGCTTAATGCCTATGATTAATATTTTTCTATCTCATCTCATTGGTGTTGTGTACCATATTTACTGCCACAAAATAATTACTGTCCTGATTTCTGATGCCATTAATATGCTCCTTCCACATAAACTTAAATAGATGTTTAGACAAACCAATATATTGTGTTTCCCAATACCTGTGATCATCTACACACGAAATGCTGTATTGCAGTTTATAAACTGTTTGATAGTAAACGTGTTCTGACCATCTACAATCAGAATTGTTTATTGTCTTTGGCAAATTTACAGGATATACAATGTCCATATTTGTTGCATCTAGATGGTCTAGATGTTAGCCAGTTGTCTTATTTGTTAATCCGATATCTCAGCATATCACTTGGAGTTAGACTGATTCTGAGAGTACCTGCTCTTTTAAAACTAACCTAAGGTTTTGGCTGTAAGATATAAATTAAACGTCAGGTTGTAAAAGTCTGCAGTGTTTATTAAGATTATTAAAGATATTCCCACCATCAGCAAAGAATTAGTTCATTCTAGTTTTTTTTCTAATAAGAGATCCTGTCTGGTCATCTGTTTGACCATAAGCTTCTTCATAGGATAGCCTCAGTTGAGTAACTGCTTGACTACATTATGTTATCTATCTATCTATCTATCTATCTATCTATCTATCTATCTATCTATCTATCTATCTATCTATCTATCTATCTATCTATCTATCTATCTATCTATCTATCTATCTATCTATCTATCTATCTATCTATCTATCTATCTATCTATCTATCTATCTATCTATCTATCTATCTATCTATCTATCTATCCATCCATCCATCTATCTATCTATCTATCTATCTATCTATCTATCTATCTATCTATCTATCTATCTATCTATCTATCTATCTATCTATCTATCTATCTATCTATCTATCTATCTATCTATCTATGCAGCAACCCTCTCTAGCTAGCTAGCTATATAAACAATCTCTCTAACAGCTGTCTATCTCTTATCTATTTATCTATGCAATACTATTTATCAACACAACTGTCCCTATCCATCATTGTAAGCCTCTCTATGTATCTATTTTTTCAACCCCTCTCTATTTATTTGTAGTAAAGATTTACAAAAACATTATTAACAAAAGCATTAGCAAAGCCAATCGGTTGGCAGGCGATGCCAGACCAATTGGGTTTCTTAGGTCTTTAGCCAAGGCCTTTTCATTTTACAGAAGTATATGTATAAAATAGATATAGGGGTGTTCAGCCAGACTTCATCTATTAGTCTGTTGTTGTGTCATTCAGTTCTTCTTCCACCCACTCCAGCATGTATCATGTGGCAATGGTCACAGCACTTCACCCATTGGATGACATTACCGTGGGTTATGGGTAGCTGCTCTTTCACAAAGAGCACATCCACAAATAAAGAAGTCCCCTCCTGTTCCAGGCACTACTATACTATTGTCTGCTTTTTCAAGATCAATGTTTTTTTAAGATTGATGATGAACCAACATCTTCCCCAACATTAAAGTTTTGCAAACGCCCAAAAGCCATAAATGAACAACACAAGAATTGCTAAAAGCCTGGTTGGCAACTCCAGGCCTGCTGGCTATGCCATTGATTATTTTGTTTGTTTTTGTAATTGCAATCCCCAGTCTCTGGCCTACTTTTGTTGTTTAAAATGTCTTCAACCACAATCTGAATGTGGAACTTGTTAGACCTTGCTTTTCCAGCAGGTTTATCCCCAGACTTTTGTCTTTTCGGTCTCGTGTTTGGAACCTGATTTTGTGGGTTTTATGACTCTGGGCACTTTTCCACTGCTGATCAGTGCCAAAGTGCATATGCTCTCCCTATAAATTGGGTTTATGGATTGATGATTACGTGATTGGCATATTTGATTTACTTGTAAGTCCCTTGTACAGTGCACTGTGTGTGCCTAAGGCCTGTAAATCAAATCCTGCTAGTAGGCCTCCAGCACTGATTGTTTCACCCAAATGAGTAGCCTGTAAATGTAACTCAGACGGATGTATGACATTACAACGCATGCTTTTACCACGCATGCCTTTACAATGCGGTTTTTACAACGCAAACCTTTACAACGCATATCGCTTTGGGGTGCTGGATAGTGAATAGTTTAATTTACTATTCCAACTCCAGTCCCCGTGGACACTAGGGAAGGTGTTGGATAGTAAATTAAACTTATTCCCTATCCTAGAGCGCCCCCCAGCGCAATGCGTTGTAATGGTTTGCGTTGTAAAAGTTGCGTCGTAAAGGCACTGCGTGGTAAAAGTTGCGTTGTAAAGGATGTTTCCCAACTCAGACCTGCCTCTGCAGTGTCTGTGCCAGTTTGATACTGCCATGTTGACCTGGCAAGTGCACCCACTTGCCAGGCCCTAACCTTCCCTTTTCATACATGTAAGACACCCCGAAGGTAGGACCAAGGAAGCTCCATGGGCAGGGTGCAGTGTATGTGAAAGGTAGGACATGTGCTGAGGTGTGTCCTGATACTGAAATGCAGTGTATTTTGTTTTTCACTATTGAAAGGCTATCTGGCCCATAGGATAGAATGGTATTTTATTCATAACATCTTAGAAATATACCTTCCCATTGAGACAAGATAGAAAGATGGGGTTTAGTATGCCTGAACTCAGATTATAAAAATGCATCTTTTAGTGAAGATGATTTATATATTGTGTGTTTGAAAATACCACTTTTAAAATTATATATTTTCTTGCTTAGACATCCTGTGTGCCTCTGCTGGTTTGTGGAATGACTGTCTAGCTTTTGAATGACAGGGGCTGGGGATGTGCATTCTCTCGGACGGCCACTGGGGGGGGGGGGGGTTGATGTGTGTCCTGCCTTTCCTGGAAGAGTCAGGGTTGGGCTGAATAGACCTGGGCTGCATCTAGTGTAGAGAGAGGAGGATTCTTTCACACATTTCTTTCACACCTAATGTCCCTGGTCTGCTAGGGCCAATGCTGCCACCACCTCCTGTCAGGCAGCTGCATCGGAGGACAGAACTGGTTTCGGCTGGGCAAAGAGCTTCTCTTTCACTAGAGAACAAAGGAATTTGTGCTATACTTTAGATTACTGCTGAACTAAAGAACCTGCCAGGAAGAAGAACCGCGAAAGCTGGAGGAGGAGTACTGACCCTGTGCTGTGTGCTGTTGGGGTTGGCCTGCAGCAGTTGATTCTGTCTTGGGCAGAGAAAGGATTAGACTGGGCTTTCATCGTCCTGTTGTTAGAGTTTTCTCCAAGGGCTTGAAGTAGATCTTGCCTCCTGTTGGAAGTCTCAGGAATAGAAAACACTTCAAAGATCACTTCTTGGAATCAAGAGGAACTTTTGCCAAGGAGAAGAGCTGGATAAACTGAGGAGGAGTTCTGCCCTTTGCTGTTTGTTGTCTGGGGTTGGCCTGCAGTGGCTGTTTCTCCCAAGGAAAGGACAAGGACTTTGCTGTGTACTGTGTCCCCTGCTTGCAGAAGATCTCCAAGGGCTCCAAATAAAGCTTGCATCCTGTTAAGAAGTCTCAGGGGCACAAAAGACTTCCTGCAATACTGCTGCTGGACTCTTCCATCTGTGAGTCCTACCCTTGCCTGAGGTGCCTCCTTTCAGTCAAAAGGCTTCAGAAGTGGTTTTTGCAGCTGATCGCTGCAAGAACCGGCGCAAAGCATCGCAAAACCGTGCAAAACCTCTAGGAACCGGCACTGTGCGACGTGAAGCCGCGCCGAGTCCTACCTGGTGACGCAAAGCCTCACTAGCAGCCCCAGCATCGATGCCAGACGACAAGAAGCCTCGCAAAGCGACACCTCACCTCAGGTGTACAACACATCGTGCTTGGGCACCAAGTCTACAAGAACACCGAGGCCGCAGTAAGAAACCGATGCATCACCTCCCCGCCCAGAAAGAAACCGACGCATCAATCCCCCTTCAGTAAGGAACCAATGCACCACCTCCCCTGCGTGGCAGTAAGGAACCGATGCATCACGTTCCCTGGAGTAAGGAACCAACGCATCATCCTCCCTGGGCATAAGAAACTTACGCATCACCTTCCCTGTGGCTGTTTTTGTTTGTGACATTGACACATCCAAGGTACTTTGTGTTGAAAGTGTTGCATCCATAGTTTGCTATGGACAGAATGGAAAGGGGCGACCACTCGGTCCCACCGAACGTATGGATGGGTGCCCCGAACCTCCCGGGAAGCCATTTTGGGCGGGGTGGGCGTAGCCCGGCTGGTATGCCCGAAGCGGCGTAGCCGGGGCGCGCCTTCCCCCACCCAAGAGGGGTTGTCCTAGACACCTCAACGGAAGACGACCACGCCCCGTAGGCGTACCGGGGACGGGTACACGCCCTCCCGCAGAAGAATAAAGGAGCGGGAATCCAGAGGAGCGTCCTCTTGTTCCTCGGATCGGAAGGCTGCACCACTCGTTGCCCGTGAGCCCTCGACGGAACAAGCAGCAATGTTGAACTTGTTAATATTGTTTTTTCTCTTTCAGTTTCGAGGGCTCACAGATTTCAGGACCTCGTGGATCGACCAAGGGCGGAAGACTCGAAACCATGCCTAACAAGAAAGCAGGAAAGGGTTCCGAGACGGAGAGGGTGTTACGCCTGTTGTCGAACCGGATGGCTTGTATGGACCGAAAGCTCGGACAAGTCCAATCGCTCGGGAGAGGTCTAGCGGAGGTGAAGAAGCAATTGGCCGTATTGAACGACCCAGGTCAGCCGAAAAAGGTGATAGGCCCGGCCTTGCCGGGAGTCGTCCCCGGGGTAAGAGGGAAGCGGGTCAAAGAAAGGGCGGTTTCGGGGGGGGTCCCGGTCCCAGAGGTACCCTCCATCGTCCCCCTCGTACCGGCTGGTAACCCGGTTCAGGAACCAGATTTAGGCCAGCCTATCCCGGTGGTGATCACCTCGACCGAGGATGATGAAATGCCCCCAGAATTGGCCGCACAGTTGACGGCATGGCTCAAAACAAAGGTCGGGGGCACAGTGACCCTGGGAGATCCGGCCGAAGAAGCCAGAGTATTAATAAAGCAGTTGCGGCAATCGAGAGATGTCGCAATGGCGAGTGTTCCTCTTGTTCCCCCACAGGTGGCACCTGGAGTACCAGCAGCTGGTCAGGAAAAGACGGCGGCAGCAACGGCCGATCCGGGTAAGCTCGCATTGCCGATGGCTGGGGAGGGCTCAATACCCTCAAGGCGGGAAAAGGTTGCACAGCACATTCCCATGGCCATGAAAGACTTAATATGGGGAGACAAGTATGTCAACATGTTTTCATTGTTAACTGACCATCACGAGATGGAGTATGCTAAAACACAGAAAGATTTGTGGCACCCGAGTGTCTGGCGCGCCAAGATGGCCGAGTTCAGGGTGGACGAGACAGTGACAAACTTGGTTAAGGCCTTCTCTATATTTACCGCAGTGATGGGGGAACGTAAACCCGAGGTTATGACTGATTTGATTTGCTATCAGAATAGCATTATGGATTTCTATTCAATGTATGAGGGGGAAGAATGGAAAGGCTATGACATGAAATTCCGTAAAGCAAAAGAATTTGACGCTTCTTTGTCTTGGGATTGTTTGGACTCGGTGTCATGGCACAAACAGCTCCTGCCAGGGGCGACAGGTACGTCCTCGCCAGGCGGGAGCGGGTCCGGAGTGGTCCGCCAAAAGCCCGGGTGCCCTTTTGGGCAGGCACAGGGGGGGGCTACCAGCCTAGAGTTGGTGGGAATGGCGGAAAAGGGGGGGTCTCTTGGGGCTTCAATAGAGGCAACTGTAACAGACCACAGGGGACATGCAAGTTTAAGCATGTGTGTGCCGGCTGTGGGAATTCCTCACACCCGGAAAGTGCATGTAGATCAAAAATTGGCGGGACGGGGGGTAAAGGCGGGTCTAAGCAGGAGTGAGGTGGAGTTTTGTGACCGATTGCCTACACCCGTTGATCTCATGGTTATGATTCCTTGGTTAAACAAATACCCTGATCATGTATCCGCTGGGGTGTTGAGGAAGGGATTCTTACATGGCTTCCACATCCCGGCGGGGGATTTTCGGGGGAACTCCTTTTGTAGAAACCAGTTATCGGTACAGCACAACCCAGGCGTGGCAGAAAAGAAAATAGCAAAAGAAGTCAGTTTAGGGCGAGTGGCTGGGCCCTTTCGTTGCCCGCCGGTGGCTGAGTTCATCTGTTCCCCGTTGGGGGTTGTCCCGAAGAAGGACCCAGGGGAGTTTAGACTCATACATAACCTTTCTGCTCCTAGGGGTTCCTCGGTGAATGATGCCATTGACCCAGAAGTTTGTGCAGTACGATATGCATCGTTCGACGATGCCTTGGCCATGTTGAACCACCTAGGCCCTGGGGCGCTGATGGCGAAATGTGATATCGAATCAGCGTTCCGGTTGCTTCCGGTGCACCCGCAGGATCAGCGCCTGCTAGGCTTTGCATTTCAGGGACGTTATTACATGGATAAATGCATGCCCATGGGTTGCTCCATTTCTTGTGCGTATTTTGAAATGTTTAGCTGTTTTTTAGAATGGGCATTCACCGAGGCTACAGGGCATAGACATGTTATGCATTATCTGGATGACTTCCTGTTTTTGGGGGCAGCCGGCGATACGAACTGCGCGCAGGCGCTGTATGATTTCTGCATACTCATGAGTGAATTTGGAGTCCCATTGGCACCAGGTAAGACGGTTGGACCATCTACTTCACTGGAGTTTCTGGGAATTGAACTCGATTCTGTGGAGGGGTGTTTCCGATTGCCAATGGAAAAAGTGGTCAAGTTTCGGGCTTCCTTGATGCAATGCCTGGGTAGGGATAAAGTGACCCTGCACCAGTTACAACAAACAGTGGGTCAGCTTAATTTTGCCTTGAGGGTGATGCCTATGGCCCGCCCCTTTTCGCGCTCTATCGCGCAAGCTATGGTAGGTCTCAAAGAGGGTCACCACCGTACGAGACTGTCAGGGGAGGTTCGCCAGGATATGCGTATTTGGATGGCATTTCTGGCGGACTTCAACAGTCGAGTCGTGTGGAACTCCCCGCCGGAATCTTCAGATGAACTAGGTCTATGGACCGACTCAGCAGGGAGTGTGGGTTTTGGCGCCATCTTAGGTAATCGATGGTCGGCACAAACATGGCCAACATGGTGGCACTCCAACGGTCTCACAAGTAACATTGGTTTCCTGGAGTTATTCCCCATCTGGGTTGCTCTGATGACATGGTCTGACGACTCAGGGACCGCTCAGTGGTGTTTTGGTCTGATAATATGACTGTTGTTGAGTGCATTAACCAACAGGCAGCACGCTGCAAATTGATCTTGAGATTGTTGAAAGAAATTGTGCTGCTCTGCATGAGATTGAATGTACAGTTCAGGGCGAAACATGTGCCAGGTGTACTGAATCATGCGGCTGATGCACTCTCTCGTTCACATATGCAGGCATTCAGGGGTTATCTACCCACAGCGGACCTAGAGGCAGCACCATTCCCCGAAACAATATGGCTAATCGGTGCCCCGGATTACAAGACCTCGTGGCAGCGAGTTTAGCCCCCAGGACAAGGAAAGCATACGAAGGAGCGTTTCGTTCCTATTGCACATATTTGGGTCCCACAGAGAGTCAGAACTGGGGTCAGGAGGAATCCTTCCTGGGGTACTTGGTAGCGCTGCACAGAGAGGGCCGATCAGCGGCAACGGGCAGTAGGCATAGGGCGGCCATTTCATTCATGGCCCAGGTACATGGCATAAAAGACCCTACAGGTTCCTTTTTGGTGAAAAAGCCCTTCGCGGCTGGCAGCGCCTTGAGGGTTGCAAGCAAGATACGAGGCACCCGATTGGCTTAGACAGACTGTCTCTGCTTTTAGCAAAGCTGGATGAGACGTGTTTCTCCCATTTTGAAGCAGTTCTGTTCCGGGCAGCGTTCACATTGGCATTCCATGGGGCTATGAGGGTGAGCGAACTTGTCGCAAGGAACAAGAGAGATATGGAGGGAGGCTTGTGCAGGGATCACATCCAAATAAGGGGTGATTCGATGGTGATCGTGATAGCCAGGTCCAAGACTGACCAGTGGGCTATGGGAATCAGTGTGGTCGTACAGCGCAAGCGTGGGTCCCCCATCTGCCCGTTGAAGTGTGTGGAAGACTATTTGGCGCTAAGGGCGGCCACATGGGGGGGGAGTTTGCTCCGACACAAGGATGGCACTCCACTGACGAGATTTCAGTTTCAGAGGGTGCTAGCACTGTCAATCGCTGACGCGGGCATGGACCCGTGCGATTTTGGGACCCACTCCTTTAGGATAGGGGCTGCTACTGAGGCTACAGCCAGGGGTCAGAGTGCTGAGGAAGTGAAACAATTGGGCCGTTGGTCCTCGAATTGCTTCAAGAGGTATGTGCGATTGCACATGTTGTGAGTGATCAATTGACATGCACTCACGTTTTCTGTCTTTGTTTACTTTACAGTTTCGCGAGCCTGCCACGCGGGGCGGAATTTGAGGTCGACCCAGCACCAGGAGACCAGCGGTCAGAGGCCACCGACTGGAGAGAGGATGGTATGGGTCGTAGGCCACTCATACGTGTGGCACGCCGGCGACGTATTCAAGGAAGGTGACGCGATTCACGCACCTGGGGAATACGGGTTGAGAGTGTCCTTCCATGGGAAGGGTGGGCTCGTTTTTGACCACTTTGAATCATTTTTCGAGGGGCTTCTAGGGCGGTATAGGTCACCGCCATCTGTAGTCATAGTACACCTGGGAGGCAACGACTTGGTGACACTGGGTAGACGAGTGTTACTTGAACGAATTTTGTCGGCGGTTAGCTGGTTGGCTAAAAGAGTCCCGGGGTGTACGATTGCCTGGTCCCACATGATTCCTAGGAAGATGTGGCAGGGGGGCCTTTCGGTGTCAGCACTGAACCATTCAGTTAAACGGGTCAATAATAAAATAGGTAGATTGTTCCGTTCTGCGCAGTTGCATAACATTCCTCATGGGTGTATTCGGGGTGATCAAATGTATCTGAACGATGGGGTTCA
Organism: Lissotriton helveticus; assembly: GCF_964261635.1. Lineage (NCBI taxonomy): Eukaryota > Metazoa > Chordata > Amphibia > Caudata > Salamandridae > Lissotriton > Lissotriton helveticus. Next base: position 1,781,976,908 of record NC_136061.1, read on the forward strand.
CCTGTCCAGGGAGGGGAATGACTTACTCATAGGAGACTTCGTAGCATGGCTAAGGGGTTTGAGGAAGCATGACCTTTAGGAGGATTTGGGTGGACCGGATAGTCGGTCAACTATCCGGTCTGTGGCAGTAAGGTCATGATCGGTGAGCAGTAATTTCAAGGTCCCTAGAGTGGGGCGCCACCCACAATGGATGGGAGCGCCCGGGGGAAGACGGCCATTGGCCCCTTCCACGGGGAGGCGGCACCCACTAAGGATGGGGCGCCTAGGGGGAGATGGCCATGGGCCCCTCCCAGGGGGGGAGGCGGTTAGATGCCCCTCCTACTAATTTCCCGGGGCCGGATATCCGCGACGGCGGATAGAGAGTGTGGGGATGGGGGGAGAGTCCACGCTGTCCTTCCTACAGAGACCTCATACGAGAACTCGGACGACCCTTAAGATGGCGTCGAGTAGAAAGGGGGCCCCCACCACGACAAGGGAAGTTACAGTTGGCAATGAGGGTACAGTCCTCTGCGCATGCGCCGCTCACACCGTGAGGGCAGGAGTCTGGTAGTAGGGATCTGACACCGGTTAAGACCTTGCCGTTGGCCCTTAATGCTAGGATGTACAATTTGAGTTAGAGTGTATGCATTTTCAGGATGTTAGCCAAAAGTACATGACTGCATCGAAATGTAATAAATGACAAATTGTACATAATGCATAATGATGAAACTTTTATTTAATGTTTTAAATTTTGTTTCATATTTTAATAAATACGGCCGGGAGGGTGACTCCCTCCCGCCTTCCAAAAGTTCAACTATTGTCCGACTTCCCATTCTTGGGGAAATGTGTTGGGAGGGGGTGGCGGGCATCCCGGCCATATGGAAAGGGGCGACCACTCGGTCCCCCCGAACGTATGGATGGGTGCCCCGAACCTCCCGGGAAGCCATTTTGGGCGGGGTGGGCGTAGCCCGGCTGGTATGCCCGAAGCGGCGTAGCCGGGGCGCGCCTTCCCCCGCCCAAGAGGGGTTGTCCTAGACACCTCAACGGAAGACGACCACGCCCCGTAGGCATACCGGGGACGGGTACACGCCCTCCCGCAGAAGAATAAAGGAGCGGGAATCCAGAGGAGCGTCCTCTTGTTCCTCGGATCGGAAGGCTGCACCACTCGTTGCCCGTGAGCCCTCGACGGAACAAGCCGCAATTTTGACCCACCCACCAGCCCCTTATGGCAAATGTTTGGAGAAATAAAGTCTTGCAGAGAGATGGAAGTATAGGCCTTTTTCCTTGGTAGAAAGAATGAAGGAATGTTGAAAATAAAGTTTACCTTTTGCAGAGATGTCTTCTTGCAGGAAAGAGCAATTGATGGCACAGTAGGATGATGTCGAGCTTTTTCTTTCTTTAGTAGGTAAACAACTGTCGTATTTATTTGTCGGGCGGTAAGGTCATGATCGGTGAGCAGTAATTTCAAGGTCCCTAGAGTGGGGCGCCACCCACAATGGATGGGAGCGCCCGGGGGAAGACGGCCATTGGCCCCTTCCACGGGGAGGCGGCACCCACTAAGGATGGGGCGCCTAGGGGGAGATGGCCATGGGCCCCTCCCAGGGGGGGAGGCGGTTAGATGCCCCTCGTACTAATTTCCCAGGGCCGGATATCCGCGACGGCGGATAGAGAGTGTGGGGATGGGGGGAGAGTCCACGCTGTCCTTCCTACAGAGACCTCATACGGGAACTCGGACGACCCTTAAGATGGCGTCGAGTAGAAAGGGGGCCCCCCCCACGACAAGGGAAGTTACAGTTGGCAATGAGGGTACAGTCCTCTGCGCATGCGCCGCTCACACCGTGAGGGCGGGAGTCTGGTAGTAGGGATCTGACACCGGTTAAGACCTTGCCGTTGGCCCTTAATGCTAGGATGTACAATTTGAGTTAGAGTGTATGCATTTTCAGGATGTTAGCCAAAAGTACATGACTGCATCGAAATGTAATAAATGACAAATTGTACATAATGCATAATGATGAAACTTTTATTTAATGTTTTAAATTTTGTTTCATATTTTAATAAATACGGCCGGGAGGGTGACTCCCTCCCGCCTTCCAAAAGTTCAACTATTGTCCGACTTCCCATTCTTGGGGAAATGTGTTGGGAGGGGGTGGCGGGCATCCCGGCCATATGGAAAGGGGCGACCACTCGGTCCCCCCGAACGTATGGATGGGTGCCCCGAACCTCCCGGGAAGCCATTTTGGGCGGGGTGGGCGTAGCCTGGCTGGTATGCCCGAAGCGGCGTAGCCGGGGCGCGCCTTCCCCCGCCCAAGAGGGGTTGTCCTAGACACCTCAACGGAAGACGACCACGCCCCGTAGGCGTACCGGGGACGGGTACACGCCCTCCCGCAGAAGAATAAAGGAGCGGGAATCCAGAGGAGCGTCCTCTTGTTCCTCGGATCGGAAGGCTGCACCACTCGTTGCCCGTGAGCCCTCGACGGAACAAGCAGCAATTTTGACCCACCCACCAGCCCCTTATGGCAAATGTTTGGAGAAATAAAGTCTTGCATAGAGATGGAAGTATAGGCCTTTTTCCTTGGTAGAAAGAATGAAGGAATGTTGAAAATAAAGTTTACCTTTTGCAGAGATGTCTTCTTGCAGGAAAGAGCAATTGATGGCACAGTAGGATGATGTCGAGCTTTTTCTTTCCTTAGTAGGTAAACAACTGTCGTATTTATTTGTCGGGCGGTAAGGTCATGATCGGTGAGCAGTAATTTCAAGGTCCCTAGAGTGGGGCGCCACCCACAATGGATGGGAGCGCCCGGGGGAAGACGGCCATTGGCCCCTTCCACGGGGAGGTGGCACCCACTAAGGATGGGGCGCCTAGGGGGAGATGGCCATGGGCCCCTCCCAGGGGGGGAGGCGGTTAGATGCCCCTCCTACTAATTTCCCGGGGTCGGATATCCGCGACGGCGGATAGAGAGTGTGGGGATGGGGGGAGAGTCCACGCTGTCCTTCCTACAGAGACCTCATACGGGAACTCGGACGACCCTTAAGATGGCGTCGAGTAGAAAGGGGGCCCCCACCACGACAAGGGAAGTTACAGTTGGCAATGAGGGTACAGTTGTGGAAAAGTAAATTTTGCCATGTTCTGTGTCCCTACGCGTCCTCCATCATATGTTATATGTGCATGATTAATATGCATATGTTATTCCCCATGTTCGATTAAAGACGCAATTATAGTTGTGTCCACCTTTAGTATGTCAGTTTCCAGTTCTCGTGAATACTACGAATATCCGGCCTATGTAAAGCTACGTTGCCACGTTTCTCAGTGTGCACGTTATTCCATTGTAAAGTCTCCGTTTCTAGGCCTCAAAAGGGCCCGGACACCAGATTCAGCTCCTGTCTCCTGGAGCCTCGCTGAGGAGCGATACAGCCCCCACCTGTATCCTCGACCCTTCACTTACTTCCTGCCTCGCAGTGCCCGGCTCAGCTTGGCTCTGCCTCTGAGTCTGCCAAGAGTATGTTATGATTCCAGTTATCAGTTCAGTCCTCCTTCTCTGCATTCCTAAAGCTACTGAATCGCATCAATAGTTTCCGTCATTGTCTAGCCTCTACGTCTCCATGTAAGAGAAATACTGCATTTAATGGTCATCTAATATTCTTCATCACGCACTACATGTAGAATAATGCATGCTCCAGTCTTAGAGTCTGTTCGCCTTTACCCCGATAACTTTTGGATTCTATCAACATGTTCTCTAAACATCAGATACTAGATACTGTTTAGGTACATGTCGCCCTGACTCTCTAGACTTCAGTCTCTGCTCCTAGCACAGAGTTCGTAGCCCCCAGCTTCTCCTAGTAACACGTCATTGCCAGTTTGCGCGCACCATCAGGTTAGAGGTCCCGGCTCCTTAGGTAGCCCCCTCCATGGTTTCCACCCCATTCATGACATATTCTGTTACGTTTGCATCACATGTCTATGTATACGCCCTGTTACACCTCTTTTCACCCTTATCTTTCGCGACTGCTACGCGTCATGCCTATTGCTCCACCCACTGCTACGCCTATTGCAATGTAATGCTATGTGTTTGCGTTATGTATATATGCTCATGTACTGTTATTAAATGCCACGCTAGCCTTCTTGTCCAGATCCTGACCCCGGCAGCGCTGCCAGGGCTTGCCATCCTATTCCTGTGCAGGTTGTCCTGTCCCTGTCTTTATGCTGTATTAAACCTGCAAAACTCCTACTACCTCGAATCTTGACTCTTATTTATTGAGCTATCTGTTATTCATTTATGCATTCAAAAAGAGAGGTATTATTTATTTATTTACCACATAATGGCGCCCGAACAGGGACTTGCCCTTTCCCCACGCGCCGGTGAAGCCACGCCGGCCCCCTGACCCTCTGCAGCCGTGACGGAACCATACCGTGCACGTGCAGATATTTCTGCTTCAAGTATCCCTCAGGCCCACGGAGGAGACGGAGGAGGCGGTCCAGCATCCAGACGAGGCGGTGGAGGAACGCGGCGATTCCCGACCAGAGCCCAAGCCGAGAGTCCAAGGTCCGAGGTATCCGGAGGTCCACCCGTAACTGAAGTCCGAAGTTCGTCGTCCGTCGTCGTAGCAGTCCAGTCCAGTCCGAGGCCTTCCGTTCTTGCTGCCCGGTGAGTACCGTTACTGGGGTAGTATCTAGACAGGGTCAATTTAATTGACTCTGGTCCGTGGGTTGGTGGTACACAGACCCACAAACGAAGTGTCCATTTCGGTGGATGCGGGTCCTGACGTGTCTCTTTATGAGACCGGTAAGTTTCGTACTGTTTCAGCAGTGCATCTAGTTTCTGTTCTAGTCAGTTCTGTTCTCGAGAAAATTCATGTATTCTGTGTTCCGTATTCCAGGTTGTATTCTGTTCGAACTGTTATTCTAAATGTTCTTCATGTATTTTGATGTTGTGGTATGAGTGTGAAGTAATTATCGTGTTTATTGTGTAATTACGTATTGTGTCTCAGTTACAGTTCAGTCATGCCCTTGTTTTCTAAGTTACGTCAGTTAAAAACTAGAAAGGGTCTGCTGGAAGCAGCAGTTCCTGTCCCGCCTAGGGACAGTCCAGGTCATTTTATGTATCAGAAGCATGGCATAAGTGCCATATTATATCTAGATTTATGGGTAGAGTATACCAAAGAGTTAGAGGAAAAGTATAGATGGCCTGTGTCAGGCACATGGGATGCCGAGTGCATCATGAGAGTAGAAGAAGCATTATGGAAAAAGAAAGCCAGACAGTCACAAAAAGATGCCATCGAGTTATGGCGCAAAGAATCTCATAAAAGAACCGAAAAAGAAATCAGAAAGTCAGAATTAAGTAGAGAATCCTTGGAACGAGCCCAAGAAAGGGAATTAATCGAGATTGGTGAACGAGTTAAAACCGAACAGTCAGACAGACAGAGGCATGCTCTTATTAAGGGTATGTATCCTCTTCTTGCCGAGGGCTTGCCAAAAGCGACCCCGGAGGCATCCAGTAACTTTCCGCCACCATTAGTTCCGACCAAGCTACGTCACAAACCGACCGCAGCTGATATTTTCATCTCGTCCTATTTGGACGACACAGTCCCAGAATATGCAAATCCTGTTACTACTCCGCCAGTCCCTGTAAATCAGGCACTTCCCGCTCCTCCAGACACCGGAGTACCTGTTACGGTACCCCCGGTCCAGCCCGCCATACAAGTCCAGTCTGCATTTCCATTTCCCACTCTGCCAGGACGAAGAGTATCAGTTGACGATTCTAGTTTAGGGGCCGCAGGAGGAGGTCCTCCTCAGACCCCGCCGCCACACAAGCGTTTAACGTTAGTCGAATTACATGCTCAAGCGTCACAGCGTACGCCCAGATATCAGTCTGTTGCAGAAATAAGGAAAGCCCTTAATGAATGCGGCTATGATCCAGTCCCAGGCGAGGATAATATGGTTTTATATTCATTACGCGTAAGAAAGGTGGCTGAGTATCTAGTCACCCTACCGAATATGAAAGAAGATCTAGACAGAATATATCGTTTCATCCGTACAGGGGATGATCCAGAAAGCATTGGCGAAGTCATGTCTCAAAGGAAAGCCGAGATCCAGCTCATGATACTAAAGTTTTTGATTAATTGTTTAATAAGAGAACAAGATTACCCGTCCAAAGATCAAGCCGAAATGAGAACCCTGACAAAGTGGAGTGATAATATAGCCGAGGGTAAGCACAAGACCATCAGTGCTATGGAAAGTATGTACAAGAAAATCCGTAAAGAAATAATAAAGTTACACGAACAGCGTAAAGCAGCACAAGTAAGCGAGAAAGAAAGTAACTCTGATACTGAAGAGGTAGACGACGAGAATCCCGCCAGAATAGCGTATGTAGGAAAATCTAGATTTCCAGATCGCCATTTGCGCCTAGAACACAAGTCAATTTTTCATCATCCAGCAGCAGAACAAGGTTCTCTGGAACAAGTATTTCAAGCTACCGATCACATTCTGAAATCACGAATCGGTTATAGCGAGTTAAGTACCATGCATGAACAAGAACTAGTCCGATCAGCAGTCCGATGGACTACTGATTCTACCACTTTTCCAGACGAAATAGTGGCACAAATGTTTCTGAAAATGCCCCCAGCCGAGCAACGACTGGCGGGTATGTATATGATTCAGCACCTCATTACATTGTATGAGGGTCAGCACTCTGATCCAGGCCCGTTACATGATATCCTGAACGAGTTACTCCAGTATAGATGGAAAGGTTTAAGTACCGATTTAATTAGTGTCATTCTAGAACAGCGTCACAAATATAGAACGTTTTTGAACCCGCATTTTGTTCATGTCTCACCCCCAGAAAGTAAACCATTTTACATGGAGAGACAGAATCCGTTACGAGAAGTCCACCCAGTTAGAGGAACGGGTGGCGAACTAGAACGAGTGTTTGTTTACACCCCGATCACAAAGATGGAACTCTTAGAGATGAAAAAATTAATTCCCTGTCACGATAAAGATCCAGCAGGGTTCCATCGAGAATTAAAAGACATGCTCCGTATGGGAGAATACACGTATCCAGATATAATTAAAATGCTAAAGGTTCTGCTGCCCGCAGGGGTGTATGAAAAGCTCAAGGAAAAAGAATGGGAGGTGGGAGAGAAAAAGATCGATTGGGCAGTTCTAGAAGCTGAAGATAAGGCACGAGTACCAGGTACCGGTCTTGGAGCGAAATGTAAAGAATTACCTGAATTATTGATTCAAGTTTTACCCAGATTGTTAACAACGAAAAAGGAAGACTGGGATGCAATCTCAGCCTGTAAACAGAAACAAGACGAAGACATTAGTGATTTTTATTCTAGATTTGAGAAATGTTTTAGCATCAACAGTGGCCTCAAGACAAGTAGTGAGTCATACCCTCACCTTTTTGTTACTAAATTAGTCGAGAATTCAAGTCCACCAATTAAAAATCGAGTTCTGAAAGTCGAAAGTACCTGGCAAGCTAATACCCCGTCCCAGATGTTACAGATGCTCCAATACCACCAGAATAGAATCAGGGAAGAACAAGAACACGAGAAAAAGCGTATGAAAGACACGAAAATGAAAGTACTAGTTGCACAATCTATTCCACAAGACAGTCAGAAGAGGGGTCCGAATCAGGCCAGTCATCCTGCAGCTCCCGTTAAAGGGAACTGCAATTATTGTAAACAGCCAGGTCATTTTATAAACGAGTGTGCAGTTCTGAAACACAACATAGCTACTGGTAAGACTAAAGAAAGACCACGTCCACCTAGACAAGAACAAGTTTCACAGACTCCTCAGCCACAGAATGCACCACAGACAGTTACAGCACTGCAGCCCATCGCTGCAACACAGCATGTTACACAGCAGATGTACCAGTATGCACAGTCCGAGTATCCAGAGTATCAACCGTATTCATGAAACAGCCTAGAGAGGGAGGTAGGCTTGCCTCTCATCGAGATACCTGTAGATCAAGAAGGTCCCTATGTTCATAGTCAAGTACTAGGGAAAGACAGAAAGTTTCTGATTGATACAGGGGCAAGTAGGACCACTATAAGTCACGCCGAAGTTCCAGGGGCTCCGCTCTCAGGCTCAAGAAATGTTTCCCTTGGATTTTCAGGAAAACCCATTGTAAATGAAATATCAAAGCCAGTTACTCTAGAAGTAGGTCCATTGTCCCGTACTACTGATCTGTTGCTTACTAAGTCATGTCCAGAAAATCTATTAGGTATTAAAACACTGAAAGAGTTAGGTGCAGTTATATGCTGTTCCCCAGAGGGAATACGTCTGTTCCTACGTGACTTTAAGGGTCACTATGTATTACGAGATTTTGATCCAAGATTGTCTAATGTTCCGCAGCATCTATGGGCGCAAGGTCCAACTGATGTAGGTTACATGCAAATCACACCCCATCTTGTGACTCTCAAGCCAGGTGTAGTGTTACCACGAATCAGACAGTACAGATTGCCACCTGAGGCTGTAGCAGCCTTATCCAAAATTATTGACGAGCTCATCGCTCAAGGAGTGGTTGTAGAAACTGACTCCAATGTATGCAATTCTCCGATCATTCCAGTCATGAAACGTACTGATCCAAATGCACCCCCAGTATATCGATTAGTGATTGACCTACGAGAACTTAATAAATGTATTATTCCTCAGTACCCAGTTGTTCCAGATATCTCTTCCCTATTAACAGCCATTGATTCCGAAGCCACGTTCTTTACTGTAATCGACCTCAAGAACGCGTTTTTTAGTGTTCCCATTCATCCAGACAGCCAGTTTCTTTTCGGATTCTGTTTAAATGGAAGGAGCTATATGTTCACACGAGCTCCTCAAGGTTTCACAGAAAGCCCTAGTATTTACAGTCAAGCACTTAAGAGACAACTTGATAATGTTCACATGCCAACTGACACTGCCCTGCTCCAGTATGTCGATGATCTACTGATCACAGCCCGTTCTGAACGTGCTTGCGAGCGAGCATCCCTCACAGTTCTGTATTTCCTAGCCGAGATGGGGCACAAGGTGTCCCCTTCGAAGCTTCAATTCTGTGTCCAGCAAGTGGTCTACTTAGGACACTTACTGTCCAAGAGGGGTAGGCAGTTGACACCTGACCGTATCCAGTTAATAGCGAGTCTTCCCCAGCCCAAGACCCAGAAGGAGGTACGTGCTTTTATCGGCCTTACTTCTTATTGCCGACAATGGATTCCTCAGTATGCATTTCTAGCCAAGCCACTGATACAGTTAACGACACAGGAGGCAGCCGTGTCGACTGTCCTCCCTTGGACATCTGAACATACACTTAGTTTCAATGAGTTAAAGAAAGCCCTATGCCAAGCTCCAGTTCTAGCAACACCGAACTACAGTAAGCCTTTTACACTTTTCGTCACAGAACGCGAAGGTACAGCATTATCTGTCCTCACACAAGATCAAGCAGGACAATACAAGCCCTGTGCTTATTTTTCGAGCACATTAGATCCTGTAGCCCAGGCTCTGCCTGCGTGCCTCAAGTCAGTTGCAGCTACAGCACTAGCTATCAGACAAAGTGATTCCATAGTATTAGGACATTCCTTGACAGTACAAGTTCCACACTCCGTGGAAGTTCTTTTAAACCGAACACAGACTCAGCACTTGACAATTGCACGTTTAACAGGTTATGAATTGACACTGTTCCAGCCACACATAGAAATCAGACGCTGCAACGTTTTGAATCCTGCTACACTGTTACCGTCAGTTAATCCAAACCCTGCCACACATGACTGTGTGGAAGTAGTCAACATTACGACAAAGCCAAGACAAGACCTGACCGATATTCCGTTACCAGATCCCGACCTGACACTTTATGTGGATGGTTCATGTATGAGAACAAGTACAGGAGAATTAGTCGCCGCGTATGCAGTGACTACTGACACTGAAGTTATTGAGACACACCGCATTGACACCTTGTCCGCTCAAGCAGCAGAGCTAGTTGCTCTGACACAAGCCTGCATACACGCCAAGAACCTGAAAGTTAATGTTTACACAGATTCACGCTACGCATTTGGAGTCGTACACGACTTTGGAGTGCTCTGGCAGGAGAGAGGTTTCATGACTTCTCATGGAACCAAGATTCAGCATGGTCTCCTTATTCAAGCTCTGTTAGATGCAATACATTTACCGACATCCATTGCTATCATGAAATGCAAGGCACACACGAAAGTTACTGACATTATCTCTCAAGGTAATGATCTAGCAGACCGCACAGCCAAGCTTACAGCTCAGACTCCAGACATTCCAGTTAACATGACACACACTCCAGATCCGACTACATGTATGACAGTTAAGGACCCTACTCAAGATGTCATAGATATCCAGTTACATGCTACTCCCGAAGAAATCAAGAAATGGTCCGAACAAGGAGGGGTCCAGACAGATCAGGGATGGGTAACGAAGGGTAAAGCCACATGGTTTCTCCCCGACTCTATGGTTCAAGTCATTATCAATACCGCACATAGTCCAGCACATTTAGGAGAAAAAGCTATGTTAGACAGTATCCAGAACATTTGGTTCAACAAGCATTTACGAGCTGCAGCCAAGCAGAAAGTCCGTACCTGTATGATATGTTGTCAGTTTAATCCAGGTAAAAGTGTCCCGGTGGAACAAGGTGGATTCCAACCTCCTGACCACCCCTTTGAAGTCCTCCAGATGGATTATATTCAGATGGAGCGATGTCGAGGTTTCAAGTATGTCCTCGTAGTTGTATGCGCTTTGTCCAGGTGGACAGAAGCATATCCAGTCCCAGATTACACAGCCGCGACCACTGCCAAGCAGTTGGTTTGTGAGTTCTTCCCCCGTTATGGACTCCCTAGGGTCGTATATTCTGATAACGGCCAGCCATTCTCCTCAGAGTTAATGAAGCATGTTTCCCTTCTGTTAGGATACCAATGGAAGTTCCATTGTGTACGCCATCCTGAAGCAGCCGGTCTTGTAGAGAGACATAATCAGACCCTGAAAATTCGAATTGCAAAGGTTTGTCAAGAGAAAGGTGTGGACTGGCTAGTAGCTCTGCCAGTCGCTTTGTTCTATATGCGCATTGTCGCACATTCCAGATCAGGTCTGTCCCCGTATGAGGTCGTTTTCGGCCGCCCCCCTAACATGTGGGGTACACCCAGACCCCGAAGTATTACCGATGTTTCAAGTAATATGCTGACAGATTACCTAGCTTCCTTGATGTCTGCCCTCAACTCTTGTCGTTCACAGGTTGCCGCCGCATTTCCAGACAATACCGAGGTGGCACCGCATGAAATCGTTCCAGGATCCATGGTCCTGGTGCGAAATTTCGATCGCTCAAGTCCGCTGGAGCCTCGTTGGAAGGAGCCCCGACAGGTCCTCCTCGCCACCCGTACAGCCGTGAAGTTGGAGGGACGCAAAGGCTGGGTGCATCTTTCGCATATAAAGAAGTTTTATGGACTGAAACCGGTCTCAAAGAACATTTCCCAGGATTCTAAAGACTGCCAGAGTACTATTCTTAAGGACTGTCCCGCAAAGAACAATGATACTGCACCCTCCCTGTTAGAGAAAACTCCGCAGCAGGAGTATAAGTTGAAACTCCGGTCTAGTAAAATAAGTCAGCCAGTTTGATTGTCTAAGTCCTCCCCTAGGTGAAACGGTTAGACTGTTTCTGACATGTATAAAATAGACCCCCATAGTGAGAGAGTTAGTCAAAACTCAATCCGATGTATCGTTTTTCTATGTTTCATATTATTTCTCAGTATTATGATTTCCTGCACCAGTTATGCGTTTTACTTGTATTTTCCAGTTTCTCATGTAAATAAGTCTGCTAATGTTACGGTGGAGCACACGTTTAGTGATCTGCCTCCTCATGAACTCTCTTACCGCCTCGCTATGCGAAATAATTCTTTTATCCGCATGTTACATTATTCACACCAGACCAGCAATGCCACTAATTGTTGGGTGTGTGGTCGACTCCCCCCTTTTCAGACACCGAAGGGAGTTCTGCCACTCTTTCCTTATCCTTTTTCACATAATGGTTCGTGTGGAGCATGGTCCACGTTAACGTGATCCTCAACAGATATGTCTTTTCTTAACAGTACATGTTTTCCAGACAAGCAAGGTCTCCCCCACAGAACCGGGTTAGATCTAGAAAATGAAGTGTATAATTTAGGTAATTATTCTTCGAATTTCATGGTCCTGAATGTTCAGTCTGATACTACTCCAGACTTACCTGCAATTTCGGTACTACCAGTCAAAGGCGAATTATGTGTCCGAAATAATGGTTCTACACACGTAGGACATAGCGATTGTACTACTATTGTCAAGTATAGTGACAGTGGGAAATCTATTTTCAAAGCTTCACGTCATTCTTATTTTATTTGTGGTCAGACCGCATATGTTCGTCTGCCCCTCGATTGGGAGGGAACCTGTTACATTGCCTTCCTACTGCCACCGGTTTTTCTAGCCCCACCCGACTACCATAGGAATTCCCACCTAGTACATACTAGACACAAGAGAAACCTCCCGATTGTCGATTATACTGAAACTACTCTAGAACAATATATAGATATCAATAAAGGTGTCTTCCCTTATTTGGGTACAGTTGTGAATAGTAAACTGATACGTAGGTTAACCAGAACCCTTGAAGCAGTAGTAATTGAGACTACTTCTGCTCTAAGTAATTTAACCGAGGAACAATCCTTTATGAGAATTGTCGTGCTCCAGAATCGTCTCGTCCTTGACGTCATATTGGCCGATAGGGGCGGGGCCTGTAGAGTCATCGGATCTAGTTGCTGCATTTTCATTCCAAATAACGCGCCGTCTGTTTATTCAGCTATAACCCGACTCCATAAAATTGCCCATCTGTTACACCAAGATCCAGGCACCTGGACATGGTCCGGTTGGTTCTGGAATGTAATTTCCGCCTGGGGATGGAAAGTCTTGTCCTTTCTAGGTATTGCAGTAGCGATCATATTCAGCTGCTGCCTCTGTATACAATGTGGCCCTGCGATTTGCGGCATCTGTGCTACCTCTTGTATTCCTAGTCCCAAGCCCCGTTCTAAAACCCGTTCCAAGAAAATTCGAGACGAGCAAATGATACTGTATGAAATAATAGATGGTATCATGAATATTGATGTTTCCTGAAGGAAACGTAGTGACAAGGAGGGAATGTGGAAAAGTAAATTTTGCCATGTTCTGTGTCCCTACGCGTCCTCCATCATATGTTATATGTGCATGATTAATATGCATATGTTATTCCCCATGTTCGATTAAAGACGCAATTATAGTTGTGTCCACCTTTAGTATGTCAGTTTCCAGTTCTCGTGAATACTACGAATATCCGGCCTATGTAAAGCTCCGTTGCCACGTTTCTCAGTGTGCACGTTATTCCATTGTAAAGTCTCCGTTTCTAGGCCTCAAAAGGGCCCGGACACCAGATTCAGCTCCTTTCTCCTGGAGCCTCGCTGAGGAGCGATACAGCCCCCACCTGTATCCTCGACCCTTCACTTACTTCCTGCCTCGCAGTGCCCGGCTCAGCTTGGCTCTGCCTCTGAGTCTGCCAAGAGTATGTTATGATTCCAGTTATCAGTTCAGTCCTCCTTCTCTGCATTCCTAAAGCTACTGAATCGCATCAATAGTTTCCGTCATTGTCTAGCCTCTACGTCTCCATGTAAGAGAAATACTGCATTTAATGGTCATCTAATATTCTTCATCACGCACTACATGTAGAATAATGCATGCTCCAGTCTTAGAGTCTGTTCGCCTTTACCCCGATAACTTTTGGATTCTATCAACATGTTCTCTAAACATCAGATACTAGATACTGTTTAGGTACATGTCGCCCTGACTCTCTAGACTTCAGTCTCTGCTCCTAGCACAGAGTTCGTAGCCCCCAGCTTCTCCTAGTAACACGTCATTGCCAGTTTGCGCGCACCATCAGGTTAGAGGTCCCGGCTCCTTAGGTAGCCCCCTCCATGGTTTCCACCCCATTCATGACATATTCTGTTACGTTTGCATCACATGTCTATGTATACGCCCTGTTACACCTCTTTTCACCCTTATCTTTCGCGACTGCTACGCGTCATGCCTATTGCTCCACCCACTGCTACGCCTATTGCAATGTAATGCTATGTGTTTGCGTTATGTATATATGCTCATGTACTGTTATTAAATGCCACGCTAGCCTTCTTGTCCAGATCCTGACCCCGGCAGCGCTGCCAGGGCTTGCCATCCTATTCCTGTGCAGGTTGTCCTGTCCCTGTCTTTATGCTGTATTAAACCTGCAAAACTCCTACTACCTCGAATCTTGACTCTTATTTATTGAGCTATCTGTTATTCATTTATGCATTCAAAAAGAGAGGTATTATTTATTTATTTACCACACAGTCCTCTGCGCATGCGCCGCTCACACCGTGAGGGCGGGAGTCTGGTAGTAGGGATCTGACACCGGTTAAGACCTTGCCGTTAGCCCTTAATGCTAGGATGTACAATTTGAGTTAGAGTGTATGCATTTTCAGGATGTTAGCCAAAAGTACATGACTGCATCGAAATGTAATAAATGACAAATTGTACATAATGCATAATGATGAAACTTTTATTTAATGTTTTAAATTTTGTTTCATATTTTAATAAATACGGCCGGGAGGGTGACTCCCTCCCGCCTTCCAAAAGTTCAACTATTGTCCGACTTCCCATTCTTGGGGAAATGTGTTGGGAGGGGGTGGCGGGCATCCCGGCCATACTGTTTCTACTTTTTGAAAGTTCTATTTTGATTACTGTAGTGTGGATTTTTGCCATTTTGGTCTTGTTTGCTTAAAATGAAGATTACTTATTTTCCTAAACTTGTGTGCTGTGCATTTTTAGTGTTTTTACTGTATTCCTGTATGTGTGCAAAAATGCTTTACACACTGCCTCTGAGATAAGCTTGTCTGCTCGTGCATCCTACCAAGGGGGTGAGCAGGGGATATTTTAGAAGTGTATTCCCCTTACCCTGACTAGGAAGAATGGTCAAAAACACTATAAGATCTGACCCGCCAATGAACAGAAAATTTAGTTTGCGGACACACAGGGAGCTCTCACTGAGCACCTTCCAAATTTCCCTTGCAAAGCCTGCTAATTGCAAAAGGCCTGCTAGTCTGTGCTGTTCAGGTAGGAAGAAGGTCCCTACTTGGACAAAGGTGCAAACCCTTTCCAATTAGAGACTCCCATTTCTAACAGAACTCCGACTACATTTCTCTGTTGACCACAACTAGTTTTTTCAGTTCTGCCTCTCCAACGTGTTTGTCCCTTTCTCTTCCAGTCACCACCTTTTCTCTTCTACCTCTGTCTGCCTTGCCTGCTCAGTTGTGTCTTTGCCGCTAATCCTTCTTTCTCATTTTCTTCTATCTTTCTTGGACTCTTATGACTCTGTTATCTAGGACCAGAGTCACTGTGCATCGCCTGGATTCCCTTCTGCCAGTGATCATGCTCTTTTCCATCCTCTTTCCATCAGTGCTTCAATTAAGATTCTGTTAGACCCCATGCCTATACATTTGAAAAATATACTATGTTTTGGCATGTCTAAAATAATACTACTGTGTCCCATTCTCTGCACAGGGAGAGCAAGGGGGACTCAAGGGAAAATGTGACCTTAGACGTAAGGGTAGGTAATGTATTTAAGGTATTGTAAAACATTTTGCCCAGAATAACTCAGTGTGTCATTGTTTCCTAGTTATTGGACTTTGCCCTCTCTGCACAGTCACCCCCAAACTTTTAGCCTTGACCCCTCCTACTTTATATATATTTTTTTAAACTTTAGGACCCAGTGCACTTTACCACTGCTAACCATTGTTAAAGTGCTTGTGCTCACTCCCTGATGATGATGACAGCAATTTATAGCGTACACCGCTACTCAATGGAGTGTCCCAGTGCGAAAAGCATAGGTTGCAAGATGAACAACAGAAGTTAGTCCTGCACAAAAAGCCAGGTTTTAAGCTTTTTCCTAAACAGAGCAGCTTCTCTCACTGTGCCCAAGTCAAGAGGTAGCTGATTTCAAGCCACTGAGCTCAGATAAGTGAGAGACCTTCCACCTGCTCGTTAGAGCAGGTGGAAGGTGGGGATCAATGCCAAATGTTTGTTAACAGATCTCAGTATTCTGGGAGGATAATAAAATCCAAATCTGGCTCTGAGGGGAAAGGCCACAGAAGGATACAGGACTCCATGCACTAGATCAAGAGCCTTAAATTTAACTCTTATCCTGAAGGGCAGCCAATGTCCGAAAGTAGGGCGCAATCCTTGTTCTCACTGGTACATTCAGCAGAATGGGGGCAGAATCATTTTGGACCACTTGGAGCCTATTCAGCAGATATCCCCGAAACCCAAAGTGTAAAATGTTGCCATAGTCGATTCTGGAAGTTATCAAACTTTCACAGACCATTGATTTTGCTGAAAAGAACTAAAAAGGAAGACATTTCTTTAGGGATCACTTGATGCTGAAACAGGTGCCTACCAAAAGTTTAACTTAAAGTACAAGTTGTTGCTAAAATGAATCCCTAGAATTTTAACTATGCCGCTCTGGGGACCTGGGGATAGGTATCGTCAGGCCATAAAATCAGCCAGTAATCTGAAGGGATGTTACCAAAGAAGAGAATTTCCATTTTCTCTTCATTACATATGAGTTGGGAGGTTTTAATCTGTGTGCCCAGCAACTCTTCTCTCTTGCCCCATGAAAATAGCAGAATCATGTTGTCTGCATATTAGATCACTTTAACTATCGACATGGAAGGGTGGGCCAAAGGGGTAAAGTAGATTTTAAATAAGGGCCCAAACGAGGGCAGAGCCCAGGGGGACTCCCATAGACAATTTGCATGGAGTGGCAGAACGGAGGGATCCAAACATGTTGACTCCTATTTGTCAGAAAGGATGGTAACATGTCCAGGGCCTGCCCTATTACCCCAAAGGCCTGGAGATGATCCAACAGCATGAACTAGGGAACGGTGGCAAATGCTGAAAATAGATCTAACATAATCAGTGCAGCATTTCCACCAGTAACAAGAACACCTTTGATGTGTTCTCAGACCTCTGCCAGTGCGGTCTCAATACTATAAGGAGGTCTGAAGCCTGACTGACTAGGGTGTAGCAAATTGTTAACCTCCAGAAAACTGGAGTGCGTGTTTGTTCACATGTTTTCTAATATTTTGGATAAAGCAGGCAGCAAGGAGATTGTCCTATAGGTAGCTGGAATAGTAGGATCCACTGATGTTTGTTTCACTAGTATAAGCTATTTGCCTGCTGCCAAGAGCTGAGAACCGTGGCAGTCACTATTGACGCATTAAGTGTAGAGTTTGCCAAAGGATTAATAATGGCAGCCCCTGGAGCCAATAATTTTGGGGGGCAATGATCTACTGAAGAGCCACATTTCATGGCTTTCAAAGCCCTCAAAGAGCAATTCAGTGAAATAGGATCCAGGTTGCTCAGCTTTGCCTCAGAAGGTGTAGCTGAACCGACCTGCAGCTTAATCCAAAGATCCTCACCTGACCTTGTAGATGATGACAGACTGGCTTGGATGCTTAAGATCTTTGTGTTAAAAAAACTTGGCGGCAGTTCACACCACTCCGCTGAGGCCTGATGACAACTGACACATGCTGATGGTTACGTAGACTTCTTCACAATTGAGAAGATTTTTCTGGCCTTATTCCCTGCCTTTTTGAGCTTCTCTTCATTGTAGCCCAGTTGGGCTGTTCTTATTGCAGCATGTTATTTCCTTAATGCTAATTTATAGGGGTCTCTATCCTGTAAGTTATAGTCTTCCCTCCATTTCCGTTCTAGCACCTTACAATGTTTTTTTCCTACTTTAAGGTTGTCAGAGTACCAATGACTGGAAGGCTTCACTTTACTCATTTTGTGTGAGAGAGCTGGTGCTGGTTTCTTTATAGCAGTTCTAATCCAGTTATCAAGCTCAACCACGCCTGACATAGCAGGCATGTAGTCATGCATAGAACACTTAAACTCTGAAGGCTTTATCTTATGAAAGGCTCCCAAATTGCTTGTGAGTCTTTCCAAGGCAGGATCAAGTTTTACTAAGACCTGTCGTGAGAATCTAATTAAATAATGGTCTGATCAGACCTGGGGCAAAAGGTCCTCAGATTGTATAGTAATCTTGGAGAGTATTTGGTTCAGCCAATGGCCACCTTGATGGGTCGGTTTAACTACATATTAATTAAGGCCTAAAGAAGCCATAATTTCTCTACGTTCTGTGGCCTCTCTGTCATCTGGTTTGTACAGGTGATGATTAAAATGAACCTAAAAGCATAAAAAGTGAGTATTTCAGTGCTAAAAAGGTGATCACCTTATCTACAGGATTCACAAAAGGGCCAACTGGTCCTGACAGCCTATAGATTAAAGCTCCAGCTACCGAGTGTTGGCGTGCTATGGCGATACAAAGGCATAAAGCTTCAGCCCCCATCAAGTCCTAAACATCCAAGGATTGACACCTCTAGTTCTACCTGAGAATCAAGGATAGCCCACCTCCCCATCTCACCTGGTGATCTTTCTTGTAAATCTTAAAGCAATTGGGGATGGCATTGGAGTGATTATACACGTCAGAAAGCCATGTTTCAGTCTCAAATAATAGGTCTAAAGTGCCCTCATCTAAAAGATCAAAGATATTATTAGCATGTTTCTCCATGAAGCAGGCATTATTCAGTGTCACGTGGCATTGGATAGCATCTTCCTAATTTATCAAGGAAGGAGAACAAATCCTCTCTCTATCTAGGAAGGTAAGCCAAAAATCGAACCAGGGCAGATAAAATTGAGCTGGGACGAGGGTGTGAACAGCTGAATTTTTAATTTGCTGGCAGGAGCGAGGCTGTTAAGAAAATCATTACTATAGAATGGGTGAGCCTAACCATTGGAAGATCAACGAGCAGCATGGCTGGTGCTGGCCGCTTCCGGGTTGCTGATGGGCGTAGACCGGTTTGCCTTTGACACATCTTCAGTGCGCCAGTGGGGCATCCGCGCAGCATGTCTGCCTTTAAGCATGAACCCTGGAAACAACTAGAGTGTGCACTGACCAAAAATGGCGCCTTCAGTTGTTCTAAACAGATAATAATGGATCCTTTTCTTTCCCCCAAAGGTTTTAGGTGCTCCCAAACTCTTAACATTTTCAAAGTGCCACAGTAAGCAATATCACAATGAATTTTAAAAACTACCAAGCATTAAAATATTAAAATCGTGCAAAACGGCATAAGTTTGTACAGGTAACAACAAGACCTACTGCTGTGGTGTCCGGGCAGCGTTTCTACTTTGATGCATATACTCCGGAAACAGATAAAGAGTGCACTGACCAAAAATGGCACCTTTAGATGTCCTAAACAGGTTAAAATGGCTCCTTTCCTTTCCATCAAAGGTTTTAGATCCTCCCAACCACCCCTCATTTTCAAAGTGTCACTGTGAGCAAAATCACAATCAATTTTTAAAATCACCAAGCATTGAAATGTTAAAATCGTGCAAAAGGGCAAAAGTTTGTTTAGGTAACAATACGAGCTACAGCTGTCATCCCTAAAACATGGAAACATTGGTTTACACCTGATTGGCATATTTTATTTAAGTTCCTTAATGTATAAGTTCCTAGTTAAGTCATATACTATATACCCAGGGCTGGTAAATTAAATGCTACTAGTGGGCCTGTAGCACTAATTATGCCACCCACTTAAGTAACAACCTCAGGCTTGCAACCTGCCTGCAGTGCGTTTGCAGTTATAAACTACCAATTTGACTTGGCAAAATTCATCCATTGCCAAATCTAAAACACCCTTTTTACTAAGTCAATATATATACATACGCCATAAGGATGCTGGCGTTGGGAGTGGAATCAGGATATATAAATATATATATATATATATATATATATATATATATATATATACAAACGCTTTGACGAAAATCAGCCCGCGCCACTTGTAATGGCGGGCCTCAGCGGGGTTTCGTCTCACCCCAATAAATCCACAGCAAAGTCGTCCAGATATCTTTCACAAAGACAACAAGCTAAGGCCCAAAATTGTATTCACGGTGAATATTTATTTAGCGATAACACCCAACGCGTTTCGCAGCCGCAGCCGCTTGATCACAAGTGATTTCCGTGTTCAAACAAAGTTATATACAAAAGAAAACAAATGTCATGTGATTCTTGATAAACAGTGAAAACATACTCTCATCAACTTTTATCGTTTTACATTGGGGTACACTTGATCTTTCTGTACCATTTTTTGTTAAATCATCAACGGTCTGCATTCATGAATTTTAACATTGTGAACATTATTTAGACTGCATAACGTCACGCATCAATTGTACCATCAGGAACTTCAAGTCCCATCATTCATTGTCAGTTACGATTTTCATACCAAAACAGAAAATTCTGTCTTTGATTCCTATAAGAACGGGATTTTTATAATTGGGCACATTTAAAGAACTCTCCATATAACACTTATCCCATATTCAACAAGCTTTATCCAGTTCATATTGTGGCCCTAGTGGGCAAAATTAAATCAGGTGATTCCACCGGGTAACATTATTTGTTAAGAGGGATTTTTATAGATTAGGCACATTTAGAATCCTCTCTATATAACCCATGTCCCATATTCAAAAAACTTTATCCAGTTCATATTGCAGCCCTAGTGGGCAAAATTAAATAAGGTAATTCCACCGGGTAGCATTCGCCACCAAAATATATTCACGCCCCAGTGGGCTTATTCTAAGAAATCTTTATCACATTTAAACTCAATCTGACTTAACATTTTGACATCGTAGCCTTTTCGCCCCACACCCATCCGAGTGCAGCGGTCGCATATTTCTGTTGAACAGTTTGTCGGAATGCACTGACCATCCACAATCTGAAAGTAAGAGAGTAACCCCATTAAAACTTTAGTAATGTTTCTTGTAGTAAAAATTATAACAAATTCATTTACACAGCATCTGACTGAGACCACAACTTAATTTTGGCACATAATTTTAACTGAGATGCACTGCTAAAGCCTCATCTCCATTGTGTCCAGATGGGCACAGTGTCTGGAATTTGATTATCATCCTTGATTCCAATCTTCTTAACTCTTTAAGACGATCCCCCCTCTATCCCTTCTGGGTATGTAGTCTAATACTACAAATGAGAGGAGACTTGTGTGTTCTGTTTGTGTTCTTTAAAAAAGTGACGTGCAATGGGATATTGTTTGTCATGATGGTTAATTGCCCTCAGGTGCTCCAATACTCTCTTCTTGGCCTTATGGATCGTACTGCCAATATAATAAAGATTGCAGGGGCACGTGAGGTCATACACTGCATATTCCGTGTCACATGTCACATGCTTCTGAATTTCATAGGGACTACAATTGGCTGATAACTTAACCGTTTTGCAGTTGGAACTAAATTTACAGGCCTTACATTTTCCACAAATATAGAACCCTTGCACCGGTTTGGTTGTTGACTTCACAGGTTTTAACAGCATTGCTGGACTGACCATATCTTTAAATGATCGCCCTTTTCTAAACGTAATCTGTGGTGTATTACTAACTGCCTTCTCAAGGTCCTGATCTGTTCTCAATATACTCCAGTGTTTGTCCAAACACTTTCTCACCTCATATGCTTTGTTGCTGTAGGTGGTCACAAATCTCAATTTCTCTACTGTAGTCTTTTTCTCTTTTTCCCCCTTCAAAAGGTCTACATTTTCTCTTGCCTCCACTTTGTTACTTGCTGTTGCTATGCATTGATCACTATAGCCCCTTTCTTTGAAACGTTTGAGCATGATATTGCGTTCTGTTTCATATCCTTCCCTGGTACTACAGTTCCTTTTCGCCCGTAATAGCTCTCCATAAGGGATACTATTGATCAAACTGTTTGGGTGACAACTTCGGGCGTGTAGCATACTATTCCCTGCCGTGTTTTTCCGATGTAAGGATGTTTCAATCTTTCCATTTTTTACTTCCAACATTACGTCTAGAAATTCCATTTTTTCTGAGTTCATTTGATGTGTGAACCCTAAATTCAAATCATTCTTATTCAGGATTTCAACAAAAGCATCTGCCTCTTCTCTTGTGCCCTCCCATACACAGAAAACATCGTCGATGAACCTAGCACAACTTTTGACATGTTTTTTGTATAGGTCCTGGGTCCGGACCACCTGCTCCTCCCACCAGCCAAGGTAGAGACACGCAAAGCTGGGGGCGAAGCAGGTGCCCATCGCCGTGCCCATCACCTGTCGATATACTTGATTGTCAAAAATAAAATAATTTTTCGTTAGGCATGTAAGTATCATTTCAATAAGTACTTCAGTATGCATTAGGTATGAGATTGATCTTTCGCCCAGATAATGTCTGCAAGCTTTTACCCCTAATTCATGGGTAATGCTTGTGTACAGACTTGTTACGTCAAGGCTTAACATTAAGCAATTGTCATTCCATTCCAAATTCGATATCAAGCGTAAAAAGTCCCCCGTGTCCTTGATATAGGACGGCAGTTTTTTAACAAGAGGCTGCAAAAAATAATCAACATACCTCGATGTGTTTTCTAACCCTGATCCTCTTGAGGAAACTATAGGTCTTCCAGGGGGTTTCTCCTTATCTTTGTGTACCTTCGGTAAAAGGTATAACACAGGTATCTTTGGAAACTTACATTGCAAGTATTCATACTCATTTTGTTCCAGTAGTCCCTTCTCTTTCCACTCATACAGTTTTTCTTGATAATTCTTATTTGATGTGTCATGACCAATCTTTGAACTTAGTTCATACTGCCCTGGGTCATTTAATTGTCTCAACCCCTCCTCCACATATTGTTTTCTCCCCCACACCACTACATTTCCTCCCTTGTCTGATTTCTTTATCACTATTGTGGGGTCATTCTGTAGCGTTTCAATGGCCACCCATTGCTTGGGGGTTAAGTTTCTTTTTCCCTGAAAGCACATATTCGCTAATTTTTTTAAGTCATTTTCACCCCCTTTTCGAAAATGTCCAAGGCCTCATTCTGAATTTGTGGTAGAAATATAGATTTGGGTTTAAAATGGCTTTTTGAACTGAGATTTACTCTTATGTCATCATTGTTCAAATTCAAAAGGGGATCTGGATTCATATCCAACTGTCCACTTAGTTCATTCATCACATGTAAAGTTTCAATGTCATTTATACATAGATTACTGACCTCATCTTCAAGAGCAGATTCTTTTCCCATATTCACTTTGGTGGAAAACCATTTCTTCAATTTTAGTTTCCTTGTAAAATGAAACAAGTCAATTCGGGCTTGTGTATAGTCAAATTCATTAGTTGGGACAAATGTAAGTCCCATAGCCAGCACATCTATTTCATCCTTTGTTAGTGGTCAATCCGATAAATTCAGGACTGTTTGTTTCTTTAGGTCTGCTTGCTCCATTCTTTGGTCTTTTTTTGCCATCTGGTACGAGATCCCACTGGGCTTTCCGTCATTCCTTTCGGCATTTCTTGTAGCCTTTCTACGCCTCTTTCTCCGCGTCCACGCCCTCGTCCTCTCTGGTTGGCCGTTCCCGGATTTCCCTGTACTCCTAGCCTCTCCTGGGCCATCAGGGAAAATTCTTTGAAAATTTTGTCTTTTACTGACAGTTCTTGCGCTACTAGATTATCACTGGAGGTCGCTGCTTGTTCAGGAGTTTTATTTGTCACTGTAATGCTTTCTTCTTCAGTATTTGTTCTTGGGACTACTGTATTTCCACCCGCCCCTTGCCCCGTCTGACCTCTCAGACGATCAAACTTTCTGGCAAAGGTCAGGATTAGTTCCCTTTTCGTAGTCAACGAAATCCCTCATAAATTTACGTTGTTTCTTATCTTTTATCTCCTTTTCAATGCGCTCCAGTTTACTCTCAATTTTGGCCATATCGCGGTCAAACTCATCCGCTTCACATATTGTTTTCAATTGCGCTATAATGTCTTCAATCAGTTCTGTTAATTTCTCGCAATCTCGAGTAGCATATTTGACCAGTAATTTCAACATTACTGTTGAGCAGTGATGATTATTTTCTGCCAATTCTTCAATTAAGTCCGGGTCAGGGTCACTGAACATGGGTGTGATGAAAATGCGTAGCCCTCGTGGCACCCGACCTGCATCTATGTACTTCTGCAGTGTGGTGGATTCCCACCATTTATTTTGTTCAAGCTTAAGATATTTCCATAAACGATCCCATTGTGTCTTTTTGGACATGCTACTGCCCATTGTTAAATCTACTGTACTCACATCTTTTTGTGCTCGAGTTGTGGTCTCAAACATTTTATTTGCCGCTTCGCTTCGTTTCTCATTTCTTGATTTCGCCACTATTATTCCTTGCACTCCGTGCGTATTCACTTGTAGCTGCTGACAGTCGGGCGGTAATTACTTCTCCCGACGTGTCTCCAATGCCCGTTTTTCACCGCTTAACTTCGTGCACGTATTCTGTGTGCTCACGGTAACTTCAATTCAGAAACCTCACCCCTTTGATTCCGTTGATCATTCTTCGAGTGGGTTACTCCCTATGTTCCGGATCACGATCGCGGCAAGGGCGGGCGCCGGCTTTCACTTCCATAAATCCAAACGCTTTGACGAAAATCAGCCCGCGCCACTTGTAATGGCGGGCCTCAGCGGGGTTTCGTCTCACCCCAATAAATCCACAGCAAAGTCGTCCAGATATCTTTCACAAAGACAACAAGCTGAGGCCCAAAATTGCATTCACGGTGAATATTTATTTAGCGATAACACCCAACGCGTTTCGCAGCCGCTTGATCACGAGTGATTTCCGTGTTCAAACAATAAAGTTATATACAAAAGAAAACAAATGTCATGTGATTCTTGATAAACAGTGAAAACATACTCTCATCAACTTTTATCGTTTTACATTGGGGTACACTTGATCTTTCTGTACCATTATTTGTTAAATCATCAACGGTCTCCATTCATGAATTTTAACATTGTGAACATTATTTAGACTGCATAACGTCACGCATCAATTGTACCATCAGGAACTTCAAGTCCCATCATTCATTGTCAGTTACGATTTTCATATCAAAACAGAAAATTTTGTCTTTGATTCCTATAAGAACGGGATTTTTATAATTGGGCACATTTAGAGAACTCTCTATATAAAACTTATCCCATATTCAACAAACTTTATCCAGTTCATATTGTGGCCCTAGTGGGCAAAATTAAATCAGGTGATTCCACCGGGTAACATTATTTGTTAAGAGGGATTTTTATAGATTAGGCACATTTAGAGTCCTCTCTATATAACCCATGTCCCATATTCAAAAAACGTTATCCAGTTCATATTGCAGCCCTAGTGGGCAAAATTAAATAAGGTGATTCCACCGGGTAGCATCCGCCACCAAATATATTATGCCCCAGACATCCCAGAGGGCAGGGCACATTGTACTTGAAATGTTGGACATGGACTTTTATGTTTTACATATTACGGTAGTGAAAAACTTACAAATGTGATTTTCACTACTGTGAGGCCTACTTCTCCTATAAGATACCAATAGACTACCTTATTACATTTAATAAGTGCTAACTTTTGTTTGAAAGGAGGTAGAAAAGTCAGGGTTGGTATCTGAGGAATTGTAATTTAAAATCTCCTCTTTCTTGTCTTAAGCATTCAGTGCCTGCAGTCTATTCCTGGGTTACATTACTAGGTGTGAGTGGCTGTTGGCCATTATATATTCCTCCCAGAGAACAACACAATTGAGGGACAAGTTGTGCCAAATGAGCCATCTCAGGCAGGATGGGGGGCAGAGCTGTGCACAGCCGCACTTACACATCAATAGACTGAACCCTACTGTCACGCAAAGAACTTCACACTAGCCTTTTGTGCCTGTAACTAGGATAGGACCATGGCAAGGAGACACAAAATTAAAGACACTTCTGTGGGGGTAAGCCTCCACAGGTTTCTCCTACTTCAGAGGAGGCACCAGGTATAAACATGGGACACTCAGGCCCCCTCTTCAGTTCACTGCTCTGCTCCTTGTACCAAAGACTTCCAGATGTTACTCCAAAGGCTAGTTGGCTGGCCTCCTGATCAGAACCCCAGGGACAGAAAAAGCTCCAACCTTCCTGAACCCACACTTGGACCATGGCAGAGGAAGAACCTGACCCTCCAAGTGGTACCTCTCCAGTCCTGGACCCTTGGAAGAAGTGCTAAAGGTGATTATATAGCCCAAATTCAAAACTTGGGACTTAAAACTTTTTGGCTGTAAAGTGCTTTGAGCACCTAGCGGAGACCAGGAACTACTTGCTAGTCGGCGCCCGCCTAACGTGCATTGCCGGTGAGCTTGACTTTGCGGCGGGTCCCACTATGTGTTTCTCCACAGCAGCAAATTCTGTTCAGAGGCTCCTCGCAGAAGGGTTAACTGGCCTCGAAGAGCCCTCGTCGGCCATAGCCTGCAGCTTTGTCCCACTGGAGAATTTCAACTTCCAAAAAAGAGAGTCAAAATGAAGAAATCTTCACCATGCCATTACACAGCAGCACCCCGACGATGACGCCTCTTCTTCAGACACCCCCAGCTGCCTTGCCCCACTAAGCTTTACCTTCTCAGATATTTTCTTCTGACATTTTTTCTAAGTCCGAAGGTAAGCGGAGACCAGGCCTAATCCACTGTGTATGTCCAAAACGCGCTCCTTCACTGTCGGCCAAAACCATCAAATTTGTCTTGGTCTCTTGCAACAAGATGCCCGAGTTTGGCACTTTTATCTTTTAGGCACTAGTTTACATTTTAACTTTAAAAATTCATAACCTGGGTTCTACGGTTTGGGTTTTTGTCATTTAGGTGTCACATAATTTATTGAATTTTGCACTATTTTTCTAAATTGGTGTGTGATTTGTTTCTTGTTATGTTTTCTCTATATTACTGTTTGCCTGCTGCATAGATACTGTACACATTGCCTCTAAGTTAAGCCTGATTGCTTTTGTACCAAGCTAACAGATGGTGAAGCACAAATGATTGAGTGACTTTTGTGGTTCACCCTGAGAAAGATTGTGGCTCACACCCTCCTCAACCAACCCAATTTCTTACACTAGTCTAAGTCCCACACACTCCCTACACTCTCTTATATTCAATTAAATGTTGCATATACAGAACATTTACCCTCACACTGCATGAAAAACAGTGTTGCAAAAAACACAAATATATATATATTCACTGAAAAAACCATAGGGTTCAGACATGTATAGTTAGGAATTAGCCTTTAAAAATCTTAGAAATTCACTGAAAAAACCATAGGTTTCAGGGGCGTTATAGTTAGCTGGACAAAGCCATTGAAATTCCCCCGTTATAGTTTGTTCAGCTAACTATAACTCGCGCGCCCGCAATGCACTGCCGGTAACGTCACATATTACATCACTCAAGACATGGTCAGTGACATCACTCATGACATCACTGATGACATCTCAAATGACATCACTGATGACAGCATTCAGTGAATGTGTGTTTTTCTGAAAATTAAATATGTTTTATATATGTATATCTCAAGGTTGATGGAAGAATACTTGGGTTTATAAGTGTCTAAATGGATGATTTTTTTTGTAAATTTGATTGTATAACTGACTGATTAAGTGTATCTTAGTAAATACATGGGTTAGGGAGTAATGTTTAAATATGTAAATATCTGTGTCAGTCTCTCACTTTGTGAATAATTGTCTCTATGGGTTGGTGAGTAGCTACATGAGTGTCTATATGGGTTTTAGTTGTTTTTGTGAGTATCAGTATGAGTGTCTGTACAGTTAGTGGGGGGTATTACTTAGTGCATAGATACATGAATGAGTGCATCACTGTGTGTATGTGTTGAGATTGAGACAGTATGTGTGCAGGACTGTATAGGTGGATGGCTGTGTGTATGGGTGTGTTAGTGAGTGAATGACTGTCTAGTGTCTTTATGAGTAACTACATATGTTTTAAACTAGTGTATGTGAGTTTTGGTGTATATCCAAAGAGAGTAAGTATGTGTAAGTTTCTGTACTAGTAAGTGTGGTGGTGTGTGTATAACTGTATATGCAATTTAACCCCTTAAGTGCTGCCGTCGTGAGCACTACCTTCGTAGTGCTGCACACGTCCAACGGCCGACGCGGGCCCGCCCGTTTTGCGGAAGTGCTGCACTGCCGCGAAATCGCGGCCGCGGCAAAGGGGTTAGTGGATGTTTGATACTTTGTTTACATGTGTGACAATGTGTGTGAGTAACTCTATGGATGAGTGTCACTGTGTAACAGGATGTATAGGTGTATGAGTACATATGATGAGTGAGTACATGTGTGAGTGTCTGTAAAGGACTGTTGGTGATTGAGTGGATGTGTAAGTAGATGTTGGAATTACTGAATAGGTTGTTGTAACTGGTATTAATATGTCAATTCTTTTGAAAATTGCAGTTTCTATTTTTGAATGTGTGTATCAAAGGTTATATTAGGGTGAGAGGAGGTCTGCCACTCTATCACAAGGATGATGTCATCAGTGATGTAATCTGTGATGTCATTTGAGATGTCATCAGTGATGTCACTGACCATGTCATGAGTGATATAACTGACCATGTTATGATTGATGTAATATGTGACGTCATCAGCAGTGCATTGCGGGTGCGTGAGTTATAGTTAGCTGAACTAACTATAGCGGGGGAATTTCAATGGTTTTGTACGAGTGAAATGTCCAGCTGACTATAACACCCCTGAAACCTATATGTTGTTTCAGTGAATTTATAAGGTTTTTTAAATGCTAATTCCTACCTATAACATGTCTGAAACCTATGGTGTTTTCAGTGAATTTCAAAGGTTTTTTAAATGCTAATTTCTAACTTTCACGTAACTGAAACCTAAGGTTTTACAAGTGAATTTCAAAGCTTGTTTTAAATGGTAGTTTCTAACTATGCCTACAGAGGTAGGACATGTGAAGAAAGAAGGAGAAACACACAGAAAGAAGAAAAAGAAATGCAGAAAGAAGCAAATTAAAGTCCTCAAAGACGAAGAAAAGTGCAGGAAGAAGGAAGCTGTGCAGAAATAACAAACAGAGCAGCAGAAAGAAGCTTTGTTGCAAAATCATCCTATAACCTCAACTTTTTCAGATGGGTACTGGTAGTTACTGACTCTGACTAACCAGTCCTAGAGCTAGTGCTATGCTAAAAGACACTTAGAATAAAGTTAAAACAACCACATACACTAGGGAACTCTATGCGTTGGGGTACCCCTGTTATTAGCATGACCTTCTCTGTAAGTCCCTAGTATATAATAGGGCAGGGGAATTAAAACTACCTCTTAAAACGTGCCACATAGCACTGGCTGTAGGACTGGTTATTCAGAGTCAGTTACCACCAGTACCCATCTGAAAAAGTTGAGGGTTCAGGATGATTTTGCAACAAGGCCTCTTTCTGCTCCTCTGTTTGTTCTTTCTGCATGTCTTCCTTCTTCCTGCACTTTTTTTCAAGTTTGAGGTCTTCGGTTGCTTCTTTCTGCATTTCTTTTTCTTCTTTCTGTGTGTTTTTTCTTCCTTCTTCACATGTCCTACCTCTGTAGGCATAGTTAGAAACTACCATTTAGAAAAGCTTTGGAATTCACTTAAAAAAACATAGGTTTCAGTTACGTTAAAGTACGAAATTAGCATTTAAAAAAACCTTTGAAATTCACTGAAAAAAACATAGGTTTCTGGCACGTTATAGTTAAGAATTAGCATTTAAAAAACCCTAGAAATCACCACAAAAAACATAGGTTTCAGGGGTGTTATAGTTAGCTGGACATTTCACTTGTACAAAACCATTGAAATTCCCCCGTTATAGTCAGTTCAGCTAACTATAACTCGCGCGCCCACAATGCTCTGCTGATGATGTCACATATTACATCACTCATGACATGGTCAGTGACACCACTCATGACATCACTGATGACATCTCAAATGACATCACTGATGACATCACTGATGATATCATCCTTGTGATAGAGTGGCAGACCTCTTCTCACCCTAATATACCCTTTGATACACTCACTCAAAAATAGAAACTAACATTTTCAAAAAAATGGAGATACCAATACCAGTTACAACACACCTATTCAGTAATTCCAAGATCTACACACACATCCACTCAATCAGCAATAGTTCTGTACAGTCACTCATACATGTTATCACTCATCATAAGTAATCATACATCTTTACATCCTGTTACACACTGACACTCATCCATAGAGTTACTCACATACATAGTCACACATGTAAAAAAAGTATCAAACATCCATTTAGTTATATATACAGTTATACACACACCACCACACTTACTTCTACAGAAACGTACACATACTTACTCTCTTAAACAATCACTTATCGAAACACATACTTATTTATATAGGAACTCTTTCAATCTCTCACTCTCACATATACTCACTTATATACACCAATACTCACATATACTAGTTTAAAACATATGTAGTTACTCATAAAGATACTATTGAGACAGTCATTCACTCGCTAACACACCCATACACACACTCATCCACCAATACAGTTCTGCACAGATGCTGTCTTCAACACATACAAACAGTGAATCACTCATTCATGCATCTATGCACTAAGTAATACCCTCCACCACACCATACAGACACTCCGACACTCATAGTGATACTCAAAAAACCAACTAATAACCCTATAGACACTCATGTAGCTACTCACCAACCCATGCAGCCACTTATACACAAAGTGAGAGACTGATACCGATATTTACATATTTACACAATACTCACTAACACATGTATTCACTAAGATACACTTAATGAGTCATACAATCAGTTTTTCAGAAAAAATCATCCATTTAGACACTTGTGTACCCATTTATTCTTCCATCGACCTTGAGATATACATATATAAAACATATTTATTTCTCAGAAAAACACACATTCACTGGATGATGTCATCAGTGATGTCATGTGAGATGTCATCAGTGATGTCATGAGTGATGTCACTTACCATGTCATGAGCCATGTAATACGTGACATCATCAGCAGTGCATTTCGGGCGCGCCAGTTATAGTTAGCTGAACTAACTATAACGGGGGAATTTCACTGGTGTTATACGAGTGAAATGTCCAGCTAACTATAACACCCCTGAAACCTAAGGTTTTTCTGTGAATTTCAAAGGTTTTTTAAATGCTAAATCCTAACTATAACGTGCCTGAAACTTATGGTATTTTCAGTGACTATATACATAGTATATGTGATCAAGGCTCAGGGAAGCCAAAACGTTATTATGGTGACGAAGCTGCTGAAAATAAAATAATTGCACTTTTATCTATCTGGTCCGTGTCCGTATTTGTGGAGATAAGGAGGTGAGAAACAAGCCACTGCTCACCTGCGGAATTGTTTATAAATATAAATATATATATATATATATATATATATATATATATATATATATATATATATATATATATATATATATATATATATATATATATATATATATATATTAGTCCAACAATGTGTGTGCTCTCGGGAAGAATCAGAAAAAATTACCTGAAATCTTGGCAAAGCGTTTTATTACACAACACGTTTCGACTGCACAAACGGTCAAAGGAAAAAAATTGTGTCAGCTGACACAAAACAGGAGCACACTATAGTCTATGAGTAATTATTTTTTAATTCATATAGAACCCCCCACAGCGCTGACAGATGCGTTTCGCCGCTTTTGCTTTGTCAATGACAGTTTGTTTAACAAAGTACCAGCATTTTGAAAGTGAAAAAAGTGCAAGTGAAAAAGTGGTAAACATAAAATGACGCGTTTCAGAGTGATTAACACCCCTTCCTCAGAGGCTCCGGCAGTTCCCAGTATGCACGTGACACGAGGAAGAGGTGTTAATCACCTTGAAACGCGTCAGGCATTTTTCACGGCGAAGTTGTAATTTTATCGACATGCTGAGTGTGTGCATACCTGAATAAAGCTTACAGCTTGGAACTTCTGTTAGAGTGCTCCTTACCGGAGGCCAACCTTTGGAGCAGCGATGTATATATATATATATATATATATATATATATTACCTACTGGCGGTCGCCAGTAGGTATATATAGTTAGGATTTTTTCTCTATGGGATTTTTGAAAATTCTATGTCTAATAACTTTGGCGTTTGTGGACGGAATTGGCTGAAATTTTCAGGAAAATGGCACATTTTGTTTCTGAGCAGCCCTTGAAAATTTGGGGGGGGTTCGTCAAGGGGGGGCCGAGAAAAAAGGGGGGTCCCAAAACGTGTTTTTAACATTGAGTTTTCCATAGGGCGGTTGGCCTCACTTTTAGCCCGAACGGCTGAATGGATTTGCACGAAACTTGGCAAAATTGTAGGGACTGGTAGCCCGATGTGCCTTTTGTAGGTCTCAATATATGTGCTCCAGTGGATTTTGAGAAATTAACATTTAAAAAAAGATATATATCTGTAACAGCGGACCTGGCAGCGTCCCAGGACGCGTACTTTACGCGCAACGGAGCTTTGTGAAGCGAAGCTGATTGGTTCTCCGGCGTCTGTCAACATTCCAAAAAGTCCGTAGCGGCCGCCATCTTGTCTCTCGGTAGGATCGAGAGACAAGAGGAGGTCAAAACAAAGGGGGAAATAACTATGAGGGGGCATAGTAGATCCTCGCTGACCCCCTAGGTTTGATGTGGAGGTTTTAAAAGGGCCCCGCGGGGCAAAAAAAAATAATAATAATAATAATCGAACGGCTGAATGGATTTGCACGAAACTTGGCAAAATATTAGGGACTGGTAGCCCGATGTGCCTTTGCTAGGTCTCAATATATGTGCTCCAGTGGATTTTGAGAAATTAACGTTCAAAAAAAGATATATATCTGTAACAGCGCTCCGCTTCGCGTAACGGAGGTTTGCGAAGCTGATTGGTCATTCTGTCACTGGGCTATAGTTGGGCTACATCTGGCTGATATTTGGGCTACATTTGTTTTTTTGTGTGTCTGGCGGCCATCTTTGGGCTACATTGGGCTACATTGGGCTTCATTGGGCTACATTGGGCTACATTTGGGCTCCAACATATATATAGGCCAATGTAGCCCAATATATATTTTTCAAAGTTAATTTTCGTAAAAACCACTGGAGCATATATCTTGAGACATAGCAAAGGCACATCGGGCTACCAGTCCCTACAATTTTGCCAAGTTTCGTGGAAATCCATTCAGCCGTTCGAGCTAAAAGTGAGTCCAACCGCCCTATGGAAATGAAGGAAATGAATGGGTAATTTGTAATTAGCAAATAGCTAATCGCAAACTAGGAATGGTAAAGAATCGCTATTTATTCCTTAAAGTTCGCTATTTAGGAAATGCAAAAAACTTTGATGATACATATGGCGGTTCATCTCTAACAAGATAAGAAGCATAGGGATACATTTATGATGACTGGCGCATCACCAGGGATGTGTTAGTCATTCTGTGCCGCTGTTCCGTCACCTATGGTGTGCTGCATTTACAATGCGGCGCATCATGGGGCAAAAACAGCACAGATGCGTGATGTATCTGTGCCTTAAAGGTGGCGCATTGCTGGAGTTGTATCGCAAGTGTGATGAAGCTCCAGCAAGGGTCGGGGGTGCCCCTGTCGCAGGGTTTCTGTTCTCACACAGAACTGTGGACAGAGGATTGGAACCTCGGCGAATTAGGGTGTCCCAAAACTCACGTTAGTAATCAAAAACTCCTTAGCAAGCTAGGTACAGTGTCACATTGGATATAACAAACTCTCAATGTTTAGACAATCCAGAATATGAACTTATAGTACCTCAGGATACGTGGAACTCATGAACAGTCGGTCGTTATATATTTCTTAGAAACCAGAACATGGAGTTAAGAAGAACACATGTGTATTTGAAATGTTTATTTACTAATGCCGTCTTCTCAGGCGTAGTATCTTAGATAATACAAGTACACATATTATCAGTAGCAAAATTACCAGCATAGTTACTAGTACATAAAAAGCGAATGGTGATAGTATGTTAACATGCTGTAAATGAATAAGAGTTAGCAACACTTATAAGCAGCCGCGGGCCGTGGAGGGAGTTACGGTGAGGCAGGGAGGCGGGGAGGGGGAGAAGCAGGGTGGAGAATACAAGTACACATATTATCAGTAGCAAAATTACCAGCATAGTTACTAGTACATAAAAAGCGAATGGTGACAGTATGTTAACATGCTGTAAATTAATAAGAGTTAGCAACACTTATAAGCAGCCGCGGGCCGTGGAGGGAGTTACGGTGGGGCAGGGAGGCGGGGAGGGGGAGGGGCAAGGTAGAGAGGGCTCCACCCTGCTTCTCCCCCTCCCCGCCTCCCTGCCTCACCGTAACTCCCTCCACGGCCCGCGGCTGCTTATATCTCACCCTCCCTAATACACATATTATATTATTTGCTAAGAAGGTCTCTTTGTGTTGGTTTAGGGCGTGCCCATACTTTAGTGTCTTAGATTTGAAGGAATCACATCAGCATACACCAGCTCTCTCTTCATGTGAACCGCATCAACTGTTGTGTATGTGTGTTCGGCAAAGCAATATAAAACCCGCCTCATGCCCAGAATTGGCAGAAGTTGCACTTATGTTATGAGTATGAAGTCGTGGAGATCAGACCTCATAACAATTCTGTATCGTGTTGTTCTTGAAACTTTAGCACTCGCTGTACAGATATAGTTTAACAAGCAAAGCAGATAGTAGAGTAATAACATATTATTCTCATGTAAACCACGATGAACTACTAGGTGGAAAGCTAAAGCAACAACTAAGTGTCGTGTGCAGAAGTTGCAAAAAAGGAAAAATGGTGTTTAAACCGGTAATGAGCCCATGCTAACTTAACACGGTGTAAAGATATCCAGGACCTAGATGACACCTCCCCATGATCCGGAAACGAACTGAATAAGATAATAAAAGTGCCATCTCATGAGAGCAGATTGCAAGTTTATATGTGGACGGTCCGCAAGGTAAAGCATTAAAAACTAGGAAAATGTAATGCTAAAGAAAAATAAAACAGCCAAGTACTTTATCGAGTCTTAAGCCAATAGGCAAGGTAAATAATAAAAACTTGACAAATAAGTCAATGAATTGTCAATGAAATGCTAGTACTCAGCATATCAAACATGAAAAAGGTCTATGACATAACTGTGTATGCAAAATAAGCTGCAACAGCCTCCAATAGGAAGTCACCGTCTTCATCCAAAAAGAGTTCAGCCATCCAATTTAAAAGCGGAAAAGAACATACGTGCTCTCCCAGCACCGGATCCTCTATCACCATCAGAGGACAGCTCGGTGGGTTTTCAAGAAAGCTCTGTTCCAAGAAAGACTGTGCTGCCGCCAGTAAATTCCAGGGACCAAGTAGTCCATGCATCAATGCCACAGCCATAATCCTTTCGCCAGGACAAACCAACTCGTGAGTAATGATAGAAGTCATCAGCTGATTAAAGTCGACGTCAGGAGAAACCGGTCCGCAGAGACACAAATCAATGGCCCAATCGAAATCACAGGTCAGGCAGTGAAATACAGGCTGGACACAGGTGAAGTAGGAGAATCGAAAAGATAATCCATATGCCGTGCTTAATATCGCCAACGGCATTGTGCCATAATATTCTAGCATGCGATTGCGGAACAGTGTCAGCAGCTGCAGGGTGGGAGGTTGCATAGGAGGGACATCCATATTTAAAAATGTAAAAAAGCACAAGAGCGTCCGCTGGTAATGCAAGTAAAAATGCCAATCCACGAACCAGAGTGGAGAAAATAGAATGAAAGGAAGCAGGGATGACTCCAAAGATTTTCTCAAATGAAGTCATGAGACCACTGGTAACAACTTTAAAAAAGTGCGCCAGGGTCTTTGTGGAGGATGCGTTAAAGATAGTCGGAACCATCTTGCTGAAATTGAAAGGCAAATCTGAATTAAAAGTATTCCTTTTATCGTAACAGTAAGTGAACGGGTTATTTGCTGCAGAAATGTTCTATTTCCTCCCACACATGAACATAGGGAGTTTTCAATCTGGCCACAAATACCAACCTTGGGACAGATTTCAACGGCATGGCAAGAATAAGAGCTCTTTTGTCTCAGAGAGAGGTGGCCTTGAGTTCGGCCCGTGAAACTTTCGTGCTTCACATAGCGAACACCCGTACAGAGGTGCAGACCCTTTTCAATTAACTCAGAACAATCTTCATTATTGAGCATCAAATAACTACCATTTTCCAACAACTTGAACGTGGGGATGATAGCAGGAACTGGCGTGCCTTGCAACACGCAAGCCATATTTGGTCGGTGTTTGTTGCATGAACCGTGTAACTGTATGTGCCTACACATTAGTGAATGATCTGGCGTCTCAGTGCATTCCTCTCCATTCAGATAAACTTCTTGATCATCTTTGAAACATCTGTATGTGTATGGAAGCGACCAGACCTCATGAAGAAAAGCACTACCTAAAGGTTCATAACGACCTATTGGTATATATTTCATACAATTTGAAAACTTATATAAAGCAAAAGGCAGCGTTATTAAACCGTGGATAAGGCACGTTGCCAAAAAACCCGCAATCCTCTGCTGATGATGTCAGTGAGCATGTCATGAATGATGTAATATGTGACATCATCAGCAGTGGATTACGGGTAATAGTATCTCTAGTTTACTCCCCTATAGCTGTCTTTCTTTTAACATAAGTGTCTGTTTCCTTCCCTTATACTTACTGTTTTTGGTTCGCTTCTGGTTCGCGTACCGGCGAGCGAACTGGGAAGCGAACTAAGAGAAATAGAGGTTGGCACAGTTCCAAATATTGTACCAATTTTTTAATAACGGGGAGGTAGTTCTGAAAAGAACTTTTTTTTTTATTGTTTTTGTTGTTTTATATTTTTTTTATTATTTTTCGGAACATTTTTTTACTTTTTTTGAATTTTTCTGAACAGTTTTATATTTTTTTGGGTTTTTCTTGGAGGGGGCAATGAAAACGATTCATTGTAAAGGGCTCAACAGGAGCAACAAAACAAAAAAAGAAGTATTTATTATTTTGGGCGTTTCGTACAAACTTGCATATGATAGTCAATAGCTCTGTTGATCAGAGTGATGCTTTTTTCTCCGTAGGAAATGAATCCATCGCAAAATACGCAGATGTGTTTTACTTCACCAAATTTCATTTGTATATTTGGCACCATCTCCCTGCCCTCTGGTCCCGTTACTTCCGGTACAACAGATCTTCTGGCCATAATAGGGAGATTATCTAGGTCGTTCCGAAACTGTGCAGCACTGTAGTTGTTAGGATGCCACCTAGTCATATGGCGATGCATTGTGTAGTTTCCGAAACTGTATTTTTTCTCGGTTCCTCTGGACAGTCTATCTTGACATATAAGGCAAGTTACGTATCTTGCATTTACTTTTTTCTGACCTTTGGGAATTTTAAAAAATTGCCAAATGAAGTTTTCTTTCCGGTGAGACGTCCTGGGCTGCTCAGGCAAAAACTGCCTCTCTTCGTGCTCGTCGTCCTGTTCCTCTTCTTCTTCTTCTTGTTGAATTATAACTTGAGCAGGTGGTCCACTCTTCCTTGGATGTGGTGGAGGTGGTGGGGAAGCACCAGCTGAAGCTACTAAAGAAGCCATTGCTCAGTGATCACAAAGGGTCTTTCTCTCACAATGATGAAAGTCAGAGTGAGGAAAGAAGGAGGGATTTTCATCATTTGGGAAAAACAAGAGTTCTCAACCAATCAAAAGTGTTCATTTTAGATTATATGACCTAGTCTTACATCATTAGGAAACCAAAAGTGAAATGAACCAATGAAAAGTGTTATTACCAAGTCACATGACTTGCTGTGTTTACGTTAAGCGCTTTGCAGGGCCTCCCGGTTTGCTTCCAGAAACCTGAGCTTTGCGACTCGCTTCGCGTACCAGTTCGCTAACGTAGCACGTCATATGACGTATCACGCGACAACGTGAAACGTCATGCGGACGGGAGGCGTCACGATGTTGTTTTCTAACGCGGCACTTGCGGTAAAGAAACGTTTACCGGCTCGCGGTCTATTTCGCGGCATCAAGGTCAGCTAACGGGAAGCTTCCCGATTCGCGAAGCGGGAACGAAGAAAAAAAAATCTTTAAAAAAAAAATTATTCATAAACATATAAAACATATTTTTGGATTTAAAGAAGAATACATTTTACAGCTACAGATATTAGCTGTTAAAAAACCAATGAAATTCACAGAAAAAACCATAGGTTATAGACCATATATAGTTAGGAATTAGCATTTACAAAACCTTGAAAATTCACTGAAAAAACCATAGGTTATAGACCATATATAGTTAGGAATTAGCATTTAGAAAACCTTATTTTACTCACACAAAACCATTGAAATTCCATATATAGTTAGTTGCACTAACTATATATCGCGCACCCGCAATCCACTGCTGATGATGTCACATATTACATCATTCATGACATGGTCAGTGACATCACTGATGACATCTCAAATGACATCACTGATGACATCACTGATGACATCTCATTTGACATCAATGACCACATCACTGATGATATCATTCATGTGACAATACAATGCATCTCCTCACATTTTAATATAACCTCTGTTTCACCCAGTGTTAAAAAGAGAGTATAATTTTTGAAACCATTGACACACCAATACTAGTTACTACATACGCACTCACTGATTGCTACGTCTACATACACCTTCACTCATTCACCCATACAATCATTCATACATACAATCACTCATCTTTACAACACTATCATATGCACTCATACACCTATACAGACACTCACAGTCTGCCACTCATCCATGGAGTTACTCACACACCTAGTCAGTCCTGTAAAGAATCAATGACACTTCCATTTTCTTGTCTATACAGTTAAACATAGAGCACCTTACATTTTCAAACATATACTAACACATACTTACCTTCTTATACAATCATTGATACAAGTACAGATTGATCTGCACAGAGTCACACACCTCCCAGCTAGCCACACACACACTCAGTCTCCCATACAAATACTTGGGCAATCAATCAATAACCCATATAGTTACTCATATAGCTACTGATCAACACATGCAGCAGTTTACAGAACAACAGACATAATGATGCACAAATTAAGACAGTTTAGTCACTAACCCATGCAGTCAGTGAGACACATTTAATCACTCACTCATACAGTCAGTCATGCACCTACTAAATCCTTCGTCCAGACACTTACACATCCACTCATTCTTCAATATGTAAGACATATTTAAACTTTATAGAAACAAAAAATCACTGGATGTTGTTATCAGTGATGTCATCAGTGATGTCATTTGAGATGTCATCAGTGATGTCATCAGTGATGTCACTGACCATGTCATGAATGATGTAATATGTGACATCATCAGCAGTGGATTGCGGGTGCGCGATATATAGTTAGTGCAACTAACTTTATATGGAATTTCAATGGTTTTGTGTGAGTAAAATAAGGTTTTCTAAATGCTAATTCCTAACTATATATGGTCTATAACCTATGGTTTTTTCAGTGAATTTTCAAGGTTTTGTAAATGCTAATTCCTAACTATATATGGTCTATAACCTATGGTTTTTTCTGTGAATATATATATATATATCGTTGCAGAATCTGTTGCTTTTCGGCGATTTCCACACCACACAGAAAGAAGGACCTCCAAAAGCAGGCAAATTAGTGGTGAGAAGTTTTAATAGCTCGCATGAAATAGTTTTATCGGCATGACGCGTTTCGGTTATCAAGTAACCTTGATCACATAGCGTCACAGCAGTTTGGTATGATTTTAAATACTCATTTTTTCAAACATTGCGATCATGTGATTGAAAACAGTGAAGAAATACTTCTGTCCATATTATGTCCTCAAACAACAATAATATTCAGTTAAAAGAAACATTGGATCGGTTGTTACACACAATATTAGAGCACAAATTTCCTGCATTAATGCATTTGCTCCAAATTTGCTAATTTTGCATAATTAATAATTTGTTTAAACATATGTAGATGCTAATTAAGAGATTCAGTTTTCATTCTCATTAATTTTAGACCATTGCTATTTGATGAAAATAACAGCATAAATGCATTGAAATGGTTATTTACAGTCTATTGCATACTTTATGTGAGCATCTTGTATAAAAACAATTTGATTTTTATCATAACAATTATTCAATATGAGTTTAAAACATCTCGGCTCAAATGCCTATAAAATTAATATGTGCAGAATTACGCTTGTTAGTGCAAATTGAGTTTCTGTGCAAAATACTGCAATTTATTAAATTTGTACCCTAAAAATTATTCCAATCAGAACAAACATTCTCATTTGAACTGTCATAATTGTTTCACCTGAGCTAACACTGGGTTACATGGTGTTGAAGATCCAAGCCTGGATATCCAAAAATCATCCCCCCTGGATAAGCTCACTAGATGTTGTGTTTTATAAACTCGACAGAAAGTGCATAGTGCTATACAAAATGAAAAAAATAAGTGAATAAAAAATTAAAGAAAAGTTTATACGGATGCAGGTGTTAATCAAAAGACAATTTCTTTCACCAATTCATTATACAGAAATGTCAGATTGAGTTATTTTTCAGGAATTTCTCATAGAAATGTGTGCATGTCCTCCGTGGTGTTTAACCCATTAGGAGACTTGCTATTGAGATTAAGAATATACTTAGTCTCCAGCTGTCTTAACAAGCTCTCTCTGTCTCCACCTCTTCTCGGGGTCGGAACCGCATCAATGACATATTAGGATAGACACTTGAAGTCTTTATTATGTCTTGCTTTAAAGTGTCTAGCCACCGGATAGGTGGAGTCACTATTGATGATTGCTCTGATATGCTGTAATATACTCACGTGCACCGGCTTGATCGTACTGCCCACATATCTTAGGCCGCAGGTACACGTGAGAACATAAGCAGCAAAATCAGTGCGGCAGTCATAGTTCCCCCATATCTGTTGCTCATTTTTACTGAAGGGTGTATTATATTTACTGGTATTAACACCAATGGTGCAGGCTCGGCATGTGGAGCACTTAAAAAATCCTTGCTTAACTGGCATCCATGTAGGAGCAGCTGCCCCTGCCCCCAAAGGTTGTGCCAGTTGAGCGGCCATGTTCCTGCACCTCCTAAATGTTACCTGTGGTTTGTTAGGAAGATCTTCCTTTAAGATGTTATCTGTAAGAACAATTGGCCAATTTTTGTTTATTATGGCTCTTATTTTGCGTTCCTGCCTACTGAATGTAGTTATTAGTCTAGGCACATCCTTTTCTTTACCCGAATCCACTTCAACAGTGGACCTTCTTTGTGTAGGTAACAAATCAGATCTTAATTTTGTGTCAGCTCTGTCTATGGCTCTGTTAAGTGTGTCTTCTGAATATCCCCTAGCACGCAATCTTGCTACGCTCTCATCTCTGCACCTTTCATAATCTTTAGGAGAGCTACAGATGCGTTTGAGTCGCAATACCTCACCATAAGGTATGCTTGATATTAAGTGCTTCGGATGGGCACTAGACGCGTGAAGAATTGCGTTACCTGCTGTTGGTTTCCTATAGGCTGTTGTAGTTAGTTTGTTGTCAACTATAGCTACCTCAACATCAAGGAACTCAACTCTACTGGCGCTCTGATGTGAGGTAAAGAATAAGTTGTAATCATTTACATTGATTCTTTTTTCAAACTCTACAGCACTTTGGATATCTCCTCTCCAGATGACGAAGACATCATCTATAAATCGTCGCCACAAGCAGATTCTGCTAGTCATCTCACTTTGTTATTGGCACTCGAGGACCTGCCTCTCCCAGAACCCCACATGCAAGCACGCATAGCTCGGGGAGAAGCAGGCCCCCATCGTCACTCCTCTCTTCTGTCTATAATATTCCCCGCCAAAGGCAAAGTAATTATTTTCAAGACACCATTTGATCAATGATAATAACATTTTGTTATGTGACACATATTCAGCTGGACGACTCTTGAGAAAATGTTCTACTCCCTTCAAACCTTGTTCGTGATTAATGCTTGTGTACAAAGACTCTATGTCAAGAGTTAATAATACCAAGTCTTCTGACCATTCAAATTCCTCAATCTGCGATAAAAAGTCTCCAGTGTCTTTTAAGTATGACGGCAAATTTTTTTACTAGTTCTTGTAAAAAATTATCTATATATTCACCAATGTGCTCTGTCATGCTTTTAATGGCTGATATTATGGGTCGTCCAGGTACAGGTACTTTCTCCTTGTGCAATTTGGGTAGCAAATACAAAAAAGGCATCACAGGGTGGGTATTGTACAGGAATTTAAATTCCTCAGTTGTTATTAGGCCATCCATTTTCCATTTTGATAGTTCCTATTTGATGTTATCCTTTGCTTTATGGTACATTTTGAGTGTTGTTTACTGATAGCACTCACCATTATCCAGTTGCCGTTTGGCTTCAGCCTCATAATCTTTTTTGCTCCACAACACAATACAATATTCCCGCCCTTGTCCGATTTTTTTATTATCACACTGGGGTTTTTTCTAATTTTCCCATTAGATTGTTGTATTCGATTTGATGTTGGTTTAAGCTTGATTTCTCACGATTGGTTTGACAATGGAGTTTTTTTATTTCCTCAATTATGCGGTCATGAAAAACGTCTATTGCATCCTTTGGCATTAAAGGAACAAATGTAGATCTGGGCTTGAAGGGGCTTTCTCCCGCACCCTTCTGAAGTAGATCTAATTCTCTCAATTGCGATTGAGTTGATACTTCAGAGTTGTTTTCTTCCTCATTATTTAACTCATGTAGTGCCCATAGTGTAGATACATCAGAAGCTTGCAAGGCTGATTCAGCCACCGTTCTTCTTTTTTGTTTTCTTGTCTTCCCAGACACTTTTTTCCATTAACAGCTCCTGTCCCTCCACATGGCTGCGCCACTGGCGTTTGCCGAGGGTCTGCTCCACTGCAGCGGGCAAAATCGCCATTAAATGGTTTGAGCCAATCGGTGTCTTGAGCCTTCACTACGTTTGGGGCTACCTGTGTTGTGGATATATATATATATATATGTATATATATATATATATATATATATATATATATATATATATATATATATATATATATATATATATATATATATATATATATATATATATATATATATATATATATATATATATATATATATATATATATATATATATATATATATATATATGCTCCAAGTTGCCCACACAGTTTGAACAGCACACGAACACAGTTGAGAGGTGGCAAACCTTTTATTTTCAGGATACAAGCAGGCTCTGGTGGCAGTTTCAATCAGACAGTCACTGGTGCGAGAGCCTGACGCGTTTCGAAATGTTCTTCCTCAGAGGCAATCGCTGGGTGAATGCGTGCTCCTGGACTCTTTACATAGCGCTGTGATCCCGCCCCTTGATAGGCCTGTCCAATGACAGCACTGCACTATGGGAAATGTAGTCCAGGTATTCTAACCTTTGGATGGTAGCACTAATTTCTGTCCCAAATTTAAAAGCCCTGGATGGGCCACCACCAGCAGTGTCCACTATTAATCCCACAGCCGTGTTCCACATGCCGGTCCCGCATTATTGGAAGCCACGTGGCCCCCAGATTACCGGGGTAGTGCAAGTTCGGCGGCTTGGGCAGCCGCCCAAAATATACGCTCCAAGTTGCCCACACAGTTTGAACAGCACACAAACACAGTTGAGAGATGGGAAACCCTTTTATTTTCAGGGTACAAGCAGGCTCTGGTGGCAGTTTCAATCAGACAGTCACTGGTGCGAGGGCTTGCACTACCCCAGTAATCTGGGGGCCACGCGGCTTCGAATAATGCGGGGCCGACATGTGGAACACAGCTGTGGGATTAATAGTGGA
This sequence comes from Lissotriton helveticus, assembly GCF_964261635.1. Classification (NCBI taxonomy): domain Eukaryota; kingdom Metazoa; phylum Chordata; class Amphibia; order Caudata; family Salamandridae; genus Lissotriton; species Lissotriton helveticus. Next base: position 1,782,020,686 of record NC_136061.1, read on the forward strand.
CACTGCTGGCGGTGGCCCATCCAGGGCTTTTAAATTTGGGACAGAAATTAGTGCTACCATCCAAAGGTTAGAATACCTGGACTACATTTCCCATAGTGCAGTGCTGTCATTGGACAGGCCCATCAAGGGGCGAGATCACAGCGCTATGTAAAGAGTCCAGGAGCACGCATTCACCCAGCGATTGCCTCTGAGGAAGAAAATTTCGAAACGCGTCAGGCTCTCGCACCAGTGACTGTCTGATTGAAACTGCCACCAGAGCCTGCTTGTACCCTGAAAATAAATGGTTTGCCACCTCTCAACTGTGCTCGTGTGCTGTTCAAACTGTGTGGGCAACTTGGAGCGTATATTTTGGGCGGCTGCCCAAACCGCCGAACTTGCACTACCCCGGTAATCTGGGGGCCACGTGGCTTCGAATAATGCGGGGCCGACATGTGGAACACGGCTGTGGGATTAATAGTGGACACTGCTGGCGGTGGCCCATCCAGGGCTTTTAAATTTGGGACAGAAATTAGTGCTACCATCCAAAGGTTAGAATACCTGGACTACATTTCCCATAGTGCAGTGCTGTCATTGGACAGGCCCATCAAGGGGCGGGATCACAGCGCTATGTAAAGAGTCCAGGAGCACGCATTCACCCAGTGATTGCCTCTGAGGAAGAAAATTTCGAAACGCATTATGCTCTCGCACCAGTGACTGTCTGATTGAAACTGCCACCAGAGCCTGCTTGTACCCTGAAAATAAAAGGTTTGCCACCTCTCAACTGTGTTCGTGTGCTGTTCAAACTGTGTGGGCAACTTGGAGCGTATATTTTGGGCGGCTGCCCAAGCCGCCGAACTTGCACTACCCCAGTAATCTGGGGGCCACGCATCTTCGAATAATGCGGGCTGGCATGTGGAACATGGCTGTGGGATTAATAGTGGACACTGCTGGCGGTGGCCCATACAGGGCTTTTAAATTTGGGACAGAAATTAGTGCTACCATCCAAAGGTTAGAATACCTGGACTACATTTCTCATAGTGCAGTGCTGTCATTGGACAGGCCCATCAAGGGGCGGGATCACAGCGCTATGTAAAGAGTCCAGGAGCATGCATTCACCCAGCGATTGCCTCTGAGGAAGAAAATTTCGAAACGCGTCAGGCTCTCGCACCAGTGACTGCCTGATTGAAACTGCCACCAGAGCCTACTTGTACCCTGAAAATAGGTTTGCCATCTCTCAACTGTGTCCGTGTGCTGTTCAAACTGTGTGGGCAACTTGGAGCGTGTATATATATATATATATATATATATATATATATATATATATATATATATATATATATATATCCACAACACAGGTAGCCCCAAACGTAGTGAAGGCTCAAGACACTGATTGGCTCAAACCATTTAATGGCGATTTTGCCCGTTGCAGTGGAGCAGACCCTCGGCAAACGCCAGTGGCGCAGCCATGTGGAGGGACAGGAGCTGTTAATGGAGGTATCGAGGTGCCAGTGAAATGATTCAAGCTTGGACAGCAACCCACTGTGGTTTTTTAAGAAATATATTTTTCTGGGATGCACGACAGACCTACTGGAGGAATAGTGGAGCACTCGGAATACCAAGATGCTTAGCAGAGGCCACGCCCAACCGGGCGGGTAATTGATGACATTTTAAGTGCTTCGCAAAACTGTTGGTGCATGCCCAGACCAGCGCAGCCCAAGAAGAAGTGCTGGTGCATGAAACGCGACGGCTTTGCTGAATATTATCTGTTTGTTCTGGTTTGGACATTCATTTGGCAATCTTCATTAAGATTTCAGCGAAACCTACCTGATAGTGGCTCTTCCGTTTATGGGTAATGTTTGATGGATTTATACGGCCTGCCTACGCCGTGGAATAAGCCGGCTGCAGTTGAGCAGACCCTCAGCAAACGCCAGCGGCACAGCCATGTGGAGGGACAGGAGCTGTTAATGGAGGTATCGAGGTGCCAGTGAAATGATTCAAACTTGAACAGCAACCCACTGTGTTTTTTTATTAAATATATTTTTCTGGGATGCACGACAGACTCACTGGAGGAATAGTGGAGCACTCCGAATACCAAGATGCTTAGCGGAGGCCACGCCCAACCTAGCGGGTAATTGATGACATTTTAAATGCTTCGCAAAACTGTTGGTGCATGCCCAGACCAGCGCAGCCCAACAAGAAGTGCTGGTGCACAAAACGCGTCGGCTTTGCTGAATATTATCTGTTTGTTCTGGTTTGGACATTCATTTGGCAATCTTCATTAAGATTTCAGCGAAACCTACCTGATAGTGGCTCTTCCGTTTATGGGTAATGTTTGATGGATTTATACGGCCTGCCTACGCCGTGGAAAGAGCCCGCTGCACTGGAGCAGGCGCTCGGCAAACGCCAGCGGCGCAGCCATGTGGAGGGATAGAAGCTGTTAATGGAGGTATCGAGGTGCCAGTAAAATGATTCAAACTTGGACAGCAACCCACTGTGGTTTTTTATTAAATATATTTTTCTGGGATGCAGGACAGACTCACTGGAGGAATAGTGGAGCACTCCGATTACCAAGATGCTTAGTGGAGGCCACGCCCAACCGGGCGGGTAATTGATGATATTTTAAGTGCTTTGCAAAACTGTTGGTGCATGCCCAGACCAGCGCAGCCCAAGAAGAAGTGCTGGTGCACGAAATGCGTCGACTTTTCTGAATATTATCTGTTTGTTCTGGTTTGGGCATTCATTTGGCAATCTTCATTAAAGATTTCAGCGAAACCTACCTGATAGTGGCTCTTCAGTTTATGGGTAATGTTTGATGGATATATATATATATATATATATATATATATATATATAAATATAATAATATATATTAATGCTTGTAAAATACAGTTTAATAATACGTGAGACTTGTGACATTGACTCTAAAATCTTCTAATACATGTCCAGCAGTGATATGAAGCTAATCATTTTTAAATGCTAAAACTTCAAAAACTATGATTTTGTCCAAAATGAACTACAACCAGATAATAATCAATTTAATCTGATCAACTGAGTAAGCAACTTTTATTAACATTCAACATTCATTTAGGTGAAACCTATCATCCTCTGACTAATTAAATGCAATATATGCAATTATATGCTAAACAAAAAAAGATTTACTGTCCATATTATGGAAAATCGTTAAGCTTATATTACATCTAATACTTACCAGGGGCATTGACCAACACCACTACAGTATTCTGTAAACCTTTATCAGCAGAATTATATTGATGCCAACCTTCAAATCAAAGCAAAATGTTGCACAGCTAAAGAAACAATTTAGGGGAGAGGATGTGGTCTCACGGGTAGACTGCCGACTTTAGAGCAGGCAAACCAAGGTTCGAGCCTCGGGTCGACTCCATATACTGTGTTTCTGGGCAAATCACTTAATCTCCCAGTGCCCACCCAAAAAAATGAATGCGTCCTTGTGTAACGTAACTGGTGCTCATGTAAAGTGCTCCAATACATTTGGGTCGAGTTCACACTATATAAATCTGCAATAAATATGAACCTAACTTTAGTCATGCTTTTCTTCTAGGTTGAAAATACGGAGGTCATATAGACTTTGACAGAGGCGAGTTTAGCCGTAAATTGGAGAGCACCCGGCAGGCGGAAGTTGTAGTTTCCCCTTATTTAGAGGTCGGGGGCAGTCTGGGTTTCTGACGGCAGGGGCCTCTATTGGTTCTGCCATTAGGATCCTCTGACCTGACGGCCCGTTCGCTATGGGCCATCAAGTCACGCTCACCAGACCTATTTGGAGCACTACGACCCTCACTGGATTTTCCTATATGAGACTGCCAACTGGAGGTCCAGGGCAGGAAAAACACACACAGGCTGCCTGCCAAGTGTAGGGAGAAAAGCTCCCTATGCGTTAGGCCATTGGAGTTTGTATTTGCAGAACAAAATACATTTTCGAGGAGGCGAAATAAACATGGTAGCCGCTCAGCAAAGTTCAGTGTTTTCAGCTACACTTCCGACGAATGAAAACCTCGTGGTCTCTGCCTTCATCAGGGATTCACCACCAGGTGGGTTGGCAGTGTGCCTACCAGGATCTAAATGAGGCTCAGCATCTTTTTTGAACTTATTCTTTAAATATTAACGATTGCAAATAAATAACACCAAATCATTATATCGAAAGTACATTATGGTGAAATAATTAGAGTGTAAATGTAAATGTAAATGTAAATGTATAGGCATTTATATAGCGCACTACTTACCCGTGGGGTCCCAAGGCGCTTCGACCGCTGCGAAACCCTTCCTGGCTTCCCTGAGAGATGGTCCCTTAATGGGTATCTCCAGGGTGAGACCAGGCATCCCCGGCGGTCTGGTGGGGCCGTTAGTGAAGATGAGGCAAGCTAATGCCCAGAGTTGCCGAGTGTGAACGCTGATCAGAGTGGGCACCGAGGCGAGAGAATTATCGAGTCCGTTGACCCTGGTCCAGAAACCTGCCGCGCCGGGAATCGAACCCTGGTCCCGGGCCGTCCTCTGCTCTCGGGTCTGCCGCCTCTAACCAGTGAGCCACACTACTAAATGAAAATAAAATGCATTCTTAATTCAGTCTGCTCTTCAAAAAATGTATCATTGATAAAAGACATTTATCTGTCGAACTACTAGCATTCAGAAAAAATTGAAGGAACTATAGAACGTTTTTATTAAAAAGAAACATCGGAGTTAAAAGACTGGAAACACATAATTAGACTTCAACTCGTTTGAATTATTCCCTGTACACCTAAATCGCCTCCCTAAACACTTATTTAAATTGGTGCAATCCCAAATGACCCAGTTTCTAGGCATCCTATAATTTGGAGGATGTTAAGGAATATGGACACAATATTAGGCCTGCGCAAAGCAGTACGCTACGCTCGCGTAGTTTGCGAAGTTTGCGCTACTTCGCACTATGCGAACTGCACGTAGCACAGTGTAGCATAGTGCAGCGGTCATTTTTTGCTTGCTCGCGGTCCTCAACGTCAAGTTGGCTCCCGCAAGCAAGCAAAATGACATCCCGGTGAGACTTTTTCCTCATTCGCGATCAGTTGCTGATCGCGAGCGTGGAAAATAAACCTCGAGGAGGTCAGGTTTCTTATTACGAGTGGTCGCGTATGCTCGCGACCGGTTGCGATGAGAAACTACCAGTCCGCGTTGAGAAAGCTGCTGCTCGAGTAAAAATCTACTCAAGTGGCAGAAAACTACACCTCGCACTGTGCAAGATGCCGTTTTCAATGATTGCACAGTGCCGAATGCTTGTCCGCACTGTGCAATCATTGAAAATGGCATCTTTCACAGTGCGAACAGGGTACTATGCAGTTCGCGTAGTGCTACACGTAGATTTGCGAAGCGCTACTTCACAAACTACGCCCAGCCCTACACAATATAGTTAAGCATTTGGCTGTACTTTTTCTGGCAAATCTTACAGCAGCCAAAATAATATTGAAAGCACAAATATGCTGTGTGTGGGTCAATAAAAACAAAGTGGTTTTGCACGTTCTTCTTCTAGATTCATGTTCATTCAAAATTGTCTTCTATAATACAAAAAATTGAAAATGGATGGTCTGTCAATATGTTTCATCCCCGCAAATAACAAGACTTCTTCAGGCAATTAATTTATTTGCAAGCAGAACTAATCTTCAGCACCTATTCTACTGTCTTGATCAGTGCAATCAACATCCTAAATACATAGAATAATCTTCTGGTCTGTTCAATAGTAGGTGCGAACCATGCAATACGGTATACCTACATAAACCTTCAATATCAATTGATAAAAAGTATGGTATACCAAGTATAGCTCCAGAAGTCACATGACAAGGATACTCTCCTAAGAATCTCCAGCTTTGCACCTATTGTATTTGCTGAATGACCATGTCTTCATCTCTCTCCCTGCAGCGGTCCCTCCCACTCCACGTCTGGAGTGTTTGTCAGGCAACATGTCTCTGACCATTAGCAGGTGCCAGCTGGAGAAGGATCACTATGACTACAGTGGGCTTCACCTCTGGGATAGCAGCTGCAGAGGGGTAGCGGACATCACCAACAGTAATGCTACGATCATCGTAAGATCAGAGCTCATGGCAAACGCCTGTGGCAACCAGGTTTCGGTGAGTGTCCTCCGGAAGGGTGGGAGTGTGAGAAAGTGATGTGGAAGAGGGAGTGTGAGAAAGAAAGAATGAGGTGGAAGGGATTGGAGCGAGGAAGTGCATGTAATTATTGAGCTTCCTTTGCCATTTTGGCCTGAATGCGTTTGGCTATGACAGTGGAGATCTAAAATATAGACAGGCACTTATGGATGCTACAGTTACAGTGAGCACCGATTACATTTCCATCATGGCTGCTGGACTTATGCAAGAATGAGATATGCTGAGAAGATACCTCTGAAGCAGGGTAATTTTCATTTTCTTTTCATACTATAATTTTTTTCTTCCCCTGAATCATTATGTGTGAGCATTGCATCACAGGGTCACATTGTAGAGTCCTGACCTGCATTGCTTTGGGAGAGAGTTGCGTAATAGGGCCATCCTGTAGAGCTTTGACCTGAAGCATAAGGGGTGAAAGTTGCTTTTGAGGGTCACACTGTTCTGCTTTGGTCTTTATCATTAGAGGTAAAAACTACATGATAAGGTCACACTGTATAGTCTTTCTCTGCATCGGTGTGGGTGAGCATAGCATCATAGGGTCACATTGTAGAGTGTTAACCTACATCATTTAAGGAGAGAACTGCATTATAGTGTTACACTGTTGAGCCTTGTCTTGCATCATTATGGGTGAGTATGGCATCAGAGGGTTACACTGTTCAAAATAGGGCAGTATCATTACCTGGGAATATTACGTAATTGGGGTACATTGTACAGTTTTGACCTCTATCATTTGGAATGAGATTAGCATCCCAGGGTCACACTGTACAGTCTTGACCTGCATCAATAGGGATTAGAATTGCAACTTAAGATCATAATGCTCCGCTTTGACCTGTATCATATTGGTCGAGAATTGCATCAAATAGTCACACTGTCTCTTCATACACATAGTAAGTACCTCATGTTTGTGGCACTCTCTTCAAGCTTCTAGCATGCTTCTTGTACTCCCACTACTCTCTTCTTTTCATACAGATAGTGAGCACCTCATGGTCATGGTACCCTCTTCACACTGCTAGCATTCTACATGTACTCCTTTAATTCTCTTCTCTTCATGCAGATAGTAAGTACCTCATATTTGCGGTACTCTCTCAGGCTGCTAACATGCATCTTGTACTCCTGCTACTCTCTTCTTTTCATACAGATAGCAAGTACCTCATGTTTGCGGCACTTTCTTCATGCCGCCATCTTGCTTCTCCTACTCCTACTCCTACTACTCTCTTCTCAGTTTACTGAAAGTGAATATCTCATGTTTTCAGCACTCTATGTTGATAGTGCATTTCTTGTACCCCCACTACTCTCTTCTGTTTATACAGATAGTAAGTACCTCATGTTTGCAGCACTCTCTTCGGGATGCTACCATGCTTCTTGTATCTTCACCATTCTCTTAATATAGATAGTAATACCTCAAGTTTGCGGCACTCTCTTCAAGCTCCTAGCACGCTTCTTGAACCTCCACTCCTCTCTTCCCTCTATACTGAAAGCTGAAACGTTATTTGTGTTTATAGTACTCCCTTCGTGTGATCGTCCATTTCTCTTGTTCCACAACTCTCTCTTTAGGTCTCGCCTATGCAGCGCACATGCGCTACATAGGAGGAGGAGACCTTTTGAAAACGATTCACTTTTTGGCCCAAAAACGTGCACGCTTTGCATTGCTTTGAATTGCAACGCGTGCACGTTTGACGATTCCCTTGCCGGAGCAAGGAGCGCCATCTGTTAGCAATTATTTTGCTCTCTTCCGCAAGCTAAACGCTGCCCGTCCCTGTCCTCGGTAACGCTCCCTCCTCCCTCCCACTTGTCTAACTTCCACAAAGGCAGACGCGGTTTCGCTTAAATAGTCACCCTGTTCCGAGTTGCTCACACCTTTGTACACGGGTGCCACACACCACCTGCTTTGAGGTTTGGTCGAAATTGCTTAACTTTGGCTAGCAGCCTGAGATGGCGGCAGCTTAGAGGGCGAGCTCCGCGGTTGAAGCGGCCTCCGGACAGATCCGATCAACTATCCGATTCTAAATATCACCCTGCGGGAAGGGACTGAAGCCCGGGGCCGGGCGGCGCGCCCGACAGCAACCAGATTGTAAATCCAACTGCGGGAAGTGAAGTTAGCCGCATAGCCCACTCAGGCCGCCGAACGAAACTGGAGCCGGAGACCTGCCTGAAGTAAAGGGGCCGACCGGAAGTGCTGCGGCTGGGCGAGAAGGACCCGGAAGCGCTCGCTCGCAACGGAGCACCGGGAACGAGAGGGGCTCGCAGCTCACCACGACCGCCGGAGCCTCTGACACCAGTGCCCGAGAGACTTACCGCCATTGACTGCTGCCCGGTGAGTGCAGGAAACGATCCAGGCCTCTGCGCAGCGGCGGCCAGACCCGTTCGTCTGGGCCCGGGGCCGCCATCTTGCCCCCGATCACCGGAGGAACTGAGGCACAGAACTGGAGGGGTGCCGCGGAGAGTAACGCGGCACCCTGTTTGGCACACAGGGGTCGGGGACTGCCATCGATCGGGCCGCAGGGGGCCTGGCACGAGGGACGCCAACATCTCGAGGAGTGACGCAGGGGCGGCCATTAGCGCACCGGAGCGCGAGTCCACCGCAGAAATAGCCACGCAACCATTTTCCTGTGCAGTGGATCCGGTCGTTTTGGGCGCCCACACCCCATCCTCGGCACACACTGGTCTAAATTTGACTGCTGGGACGCGGTACAGTCGGACCCCCGACATTACAGAGGGGGGCCCTACTCCGCTACTGGGCATCTCTGTATTCCCATTGACTCTGCAGGTCAGTGGGCGCATCCCTGTGTGAGGCTGAAGTAAACCCGGCTGGGACCTGGAGTCATCGGGGACAGCACCGGCCATCTAGGGACTAACAGAGGACCAGTGAAAGCGACCACCAAGGCGTTAATCCTGTACGCCACCCCGGCCACGGGCTACATCCACTCCTTAAGCAACACGGGTCTATGGGCCCGGCGGAACACGCGGCGACACAGCCTCGCCTGCTAGATTCGCCGGCGGGCTAAGAGACGAGGACGAAGACATTAGCTCCCTCAGGCACCAGATAGGCCCAGCTACGTCCAGGAGCTACTGACGCAGCGGCGGGCCTCCACCGGGACTCTTTCTGGAGGGACTCAACTTCCTGAGAACTTTGTCCACAGCGACCACCTTATTGCAACGTCAGCTGCCATGGCAGGTAAAGGGCCGAAGGGAGGCAGCACGCAGTCGCGACTTGAGAGGTACGCATATGACAAAACGACCTCTTCCCCGCCAGACGCTAAAGCGCAGGCGAGCAAGACAACTGATCCGGCGGGAGGTAAGAGGGCGACCCTGGAGGACATAATGCGAGCCCTGACGCGGGGGCGTGGCCTGGAGCCGTCAATGGTGGACGTGTAGTTCCCCAGCTCCGTCCTCGGCCCAAAAATAAGCTAATTATCCTGTAACACCCTGACTGCAGCCCACCTGATCTCTCCCCAGATTGTCTCCGGGGGCAAGCGGCGTGCAGCGGTGCGACTTGCTCCCTTTTGGACCGCTCTATCGGCGAGATCTGAAGACGGCGCCCGCTGCGGCCTGTGGACCGGAGTGGAACCCCGGCCTCGAGTGCTTGGCTAAGCCGGCCTACCCCCTACCTCCTTCGCGGTCCGGTCGGGACCCGGGATTTGATTCCTACTGCATCGCCGGCCGGGACGGCGGCGGGCGGTGCGGTGCCCCATCCTGACTAGGATCCTGCTACCCCCCGACCGGCTGCTCCACCACTGGCCGGCCGCCCTGCTGCGAGGACCCGCGGGGCTGTCCCCCCTGCCCACCCGCGGAGCTAGCGGGACTCAGGCATTCCACTGCGGGGACAGGAATCAAGGAGCGGGCAGTGCACGCAATCTGCTGCCTCCGCCGCGAGACCGGCTTCATCCTGCACGGGCTGCCGGTGTTGAAACGCGGATCGGCCCGACTTTCCTGGCAACCTGGCGCCATCTTGTCATCGCTCCGGGGCTTGAGCGAGACCTCTGAGACCCGGCACTCTCGCCCTACCTCCCCCTGACTCGCCAACTGAAGAACCTGGATACCTTGCTCAGGGACACACGCACTGGCGACACGCGGCCCTCGGACACAGGGGTCTGAGGTGAGGGAGTGCTCACCGCGCTTTGGCGCCATTTCACGGCGCTGCTGCCCCGACCTTTGCCGCGCACACAGCGGATGAGACAAGCTCTGCAGTGGCCTAGACCCCACCGCTTCCTCCCCTCCTCTGACTCTGTGGGCCTGGGGTCATGCCCGACTGAAGGGACGCCGGAGGCACACAGCCACACCCTGTGCTACTACAACGCTAGGACCTTTACGTCTTCAGCCTCTGCCCAGTACGTGGTAGTCCTCCCGCGACCACCACCGCACACTTGAAGGGATTGCGGCGGGCAGCTGCACCCATTACAGCGCCACCCTGCTAACGAGATCCATGGGCAAACACAGGGACAAGCCTCGGACCCAGGGCGCTCAGATGGACGCGCAGTCCACGGGCTCTGACGACCCCCTGGCCTCCTCCAACATGGACATCATCCCGCCGACCGGTAAGGGGTCACAGGACGCCAAGCTGGATTTGATCCTGAATGAAATTCGCGCAACGCGAGAAGCGCTGGAATCGCGCATGGACACCATGGCGACGGGACTGTCTCTACTGAAGGCTGACCATAATAAACTGGCGGACCGAGTGGCGGAGCAAAAAATTGCGCTGGATGACCTAATCCCGCAGCAGACGGAACACTCCGCGAAATTGGAAAATGTGGAGAAACAGCTGAAGCGGCTATGGGATCGAGTGGACGATGCTGAAGGACGGGCCCGCCGCAACAACGTCCGCATCCTGGGCATTCCGGAGAGAAGCGAAGGGAGGGACCCCACGCGGTTCGTGGAGGATTGGCTGCGAAAGCTGGTGGGCCAGAGGGAACTCACCGCCCTCTACAGTGTGGAACGGGCCCACAGGGTGCCAGTGAAACCCCCGCAACCAGGAGCACCCCCTCGCCCCCTGATCGCTCGTCTCCTCCACTTCCGAGACCGAGACACGGTCCTGCGAGCGGCCAGGGAAGAAACGCCAATACGCTTCGAGGATAAGAACATATCGGTATACCCTGACTTCACTCCCACTGTGCAACGGGCCAGGTCCACCTTTCTGGGGGTGAAGCGCAATTTGCGGGACAGGAACATGAAATATGCACTTTTGTTCCCTGCTCAGCTCAAAATACTACATAACAACAGGTCCCACTTTTTCGACTCGCCTGAGGAGGCAGCGGAGTGGATGGAGGTCACTCTGACCCCGCCGGCATCACAGGACCCTCTCGCAGACCACCGCAGTGACACCCGCAGGAGCTCACCAGTCCGACGAGAAGATGCTCGCAGCCCCGGACACCATTCCTCCCACGGGACATCGTCTGCAGCGCATCCCCTTGGCCACCAAGCAGTGGACCACTCGTCAACAACCCCGCAACAGCGCCTGACTGAGGAGGCGCTGGCCGCCCACGACGCGGGAGCACCCGGAGACAGACTCACCGACACCACCGACACCCGCACTGAGGTTTCTGGCTCAGTTGACAGCTTGCAGCTCTTCCCGAAGGTCACGGCCCAGATGGCTGCGGAGTTTTGAGCCACGACACGGTTGATCCTCTACGGGTGGTAACGTATGACTAATCCCCTCATTCACATATGGTGGGTTGTATGTGCAGGGGCCCATTGTATTGTGGGCTACCAATCCCACGCAGTCCGTTCAGTGACGTCCGACGGAGGCTTACCACCCCCGGAATGCACACGAACTTGACTGACTTGTGCCCACGTTGGGCACCATGGTTTGTCTCCTGGGTATGTTGGCTCAGGGACCCGTTTGTTCTGGGGTTACATGTTTGCAAGACACTCTCATTTAATAGCACGACGAGTCGGGTGGGGTCACCCAGTAGTTTCACTTTGCCGCTCCGCACAGATGGTAATGGGAAATCTTAACAATTACCAGTTGTGTACCTGGAACGTGCGTGGCATGGGATCGGTGCACAAGCGACACCGAATCCTTGCGCACCTCAACCGCAGGGGAACACACATTGCTTGCTTACAAGAGACACATTTGAACGCTGCTGAAGCGGTGAAACTGCGCAAGAAATGGAGAGGGCAGCTTTTTTCTACCTCTTATTCTGCATTCTCAAGGGGGGCTGCGATTTGGCTCCGTGGCTCTCTTCCCTTTCAAATGCTGGAACAACGGATTGATAAGGAGGGTCGCTATGTGTTTGTACAGGGACTGTTGGATGGGGAGGCGGTTGTCATTGGATGTGTGTACTCACCTAATGTGAACCAGTCGGAATTTTTGTTAACTGTCAACGAGGTACTGGCGGGTTGGGCTGATCTTCGCTGGATCATTGGGGGCGACTTCAATGCTGTACTTGATGTTAGGATGGATAGATCACATCCCCCCTTACAGGCTACTGAGAGCAGGAAACAGGCAGATGCGCTTGCGAGCTGGGCTGAAGGCTGGGAGTTGGCGGACGTGTGGCGTAGCTTCCACCCTCTGGACAGGGAATACACCTTTTTCTCCCCCCCCATTTGCTACATACCAGAATTGACCATGTTTTCTGCTCCCGTTCTCTTATGGCACTGATTGTCCAGACGCAGCACATGGGGAAAACTCTGTCGGACCACAACCCCGTGGAAATTAAATGGCAATGGGGTAGGAGGCTGGCTCCCATCCCGACCTGGAGACTGTCTCCTGATCTCCTCGAGGATTCGGTCTTCCGCTCCTCCCTGTCCGACACTATTGACACCTACTTCACCACGAATGAGAACACGGCCAGCTCCAGGCAGATAGAGTGGGACACTTTCAAAGTCTGTATTAGGGGGGTTGCTATGACCAATAGGGTGGGGAGGAGGCGGGAGGTGATCAGCCAACTGACAGAGGTGGAGGGCACACTGGCGCCCCTAGAGACTGAGGCAGCAGGCACCAATGCTCACTTTACACCACTGCAAGAGGCACATATTAGACACGCGGAGCTCCTGGAGGATCTGCGGCTTATAGACTATAGGGAATACACGAATAGACAGCATACACAGGCAGACCGAGCCGGTACGCTACTAGCCCGCCTCCTACGGGACTCTCCGATAAGCCATCCCATTCTGAGGGTCCTGGACCAATCTGGTTGCCCGGTTACCACCCAAATAGGGATTAATACGGCATTCAAGGATTATTACTCCTCGCTGTACGGTCCCCCGCAGCCCTTATCGGTAACAGCACTTACGGCCTTCATGGGGGGTCTGGACCTCCCGCAACTTACTGCCAGCCAGAGCAAGGACTTGAAGCGTACTATTTCAGTAGCGGAAATTAGACAGGCGATACGTGCCCTTCCGAAGGGAAAGACCCCTGGCACGGATGGCCTACCAGCTGAATTCTATGCGACATATATAGACGTCATGGCACCACGGTTACACACTGTCTATTTAGAGGCCCTACGTACATCCTCTCTACCGCAATCATCCGTGCAGGCGTTGATCACGTCCCTCCTGAAACCGGCCAAAGATGGTCTGCAGATGGCCGATTACAGACCGCTGTCCCTTCTCAATACTGATTCAAAAATATTGAGCAAGGTGCTGGCGTCGAGGCTTGTTCAATATGTGCCACAGCTGGTCCACCCCGATCAATGTGGTTTTGTGACGGGCCGTAATACGGCCATGAACCTCAGGCGCTTAACCCAGCTCATGCTCGGAGATAATGTAGACATGGCCTCCGAAGGTTGCATATCTCTGGACCTAAAACAAGCATTCGATTCCCTACGATGGGACTATATGTTCACCACCCTATCAAACTTTGGGATACCATCCGAATTTATCGCTTGGGTCAGATTGCTATATACCTTCCCCACGGCCAGAGTGCGCACCTCCCATCAAATTTCAAGCCCCATTGCCATAGCAAGAGGCACCAGGCAGGGCTGCCCGCTCTCCCCTCTCCTCTTCGTCCTTGCCCTGGAACCATTGCTCTGTAGACTTAGGTTGATGGCCCCCCACTATAGCATACGACGGCACGGTACGAAACACATTGTATCTGCGTATGCGGATGATATTATATTATTTTTTCGCGACTTGAGGGGGTTGACTTGAGTCCAGTTTCCAGGATCTTTGAGGATTTCAGAGAGATCTCTGGCCTCACTATCAGTGGATCTAAGTCCTATGGGTTCACCTTTGCAGCAACGGATGGGTCGACCCCCCTGCTTTTTGCCCCTCATACATTCCAGATGGCGGAAACCACCTTCTGATACCTTGGGATACAGATATACAGAGAATCGGGCATGATGGTGGACGGCAACCTGGGGAGGGCCATCAGAACGCTGAAATCGCAAATTCAGTTCTGGCTGACATTACCGCTCTCAATACCTGGCAGGGTGGCTATATCCAAGATGGTGATGCTCCCCCGTCTCATCTACTACTTCACCAATTTGCCATTCCAGATCCCGGCGGTGACATTTAGGACCCTCGACTCCCTCCTTACCGAACTTGTTTGGGGTCCTGGCCGCAGACGCATAGGCCTGGCCAAGTTACAGCTCCCCTCCGACTCCGGAGGCATGGGCTTGCCGGACTTCAGAGCGTATAGTTATGCGTGTCAGCTGCAATGGCTAGCTTACTGGGTGGCGGGCCGTAATCTTCATGAGATTAATGCTTCAAAGGACGACCATGCTAGGGGGAGAGTACACATCCTGCTCCTGCCTGGCTCGGACCTACCTAGAAACACTCCACCGCTTCTCAAACTGGCGATAACATACTGGCGGAAGGCATTGAAGTACACGTCCCCCGGGACACCTTATGCCCCCACAGTTCCACTGATGGGCATACCTCTGGGCTCGGGCACACTCACAGCGGCCTTACTGGAGCCCTGGTGTGACGCAGGTGTCACACAAGTGGGTGACCTGTTTGCAGAGGGGCACTTGTTATCCTTCGAGGACTTCAGGACCAAGCAGGGCGTCCCCAACGGCTCATTTCTACTGCACGCCGGTCTCCGCCATTATATTGCACGCATATGGTCGCCTGAAGGGCGGGAGCCGGTCACGAACCCTCTCGTCGCCATGCTTTATCTCATGGGAACGGGTGGTCATCTGACCAGATGGCTCACGGCTGGCATAAGAACTGGGAGGGCACTTACGCAGTCACCACTCCGGGCGGCATGGGAGGCTGACGTAGGGAGGCCACTGAGGGACACAGAGTGGAAGCGCATACTTCAGCTCCCCAAAAAGGTAGCTAGGAACCCCAAATTCATCCAACTGATGTTACTACATAGAGCCTACCTGACACCACACCGCCTACATGTGATGTTCCCTACTGCCAAGAGTGACTGCCCCCGATGTGATGCGGACGATGCATCGCTGGTACATATGCTGTGGTAGTGCCCTAAACTAGGGCATTTCTGGGCCGCTGTCCATGACTCCCTAGAACAAGCTGGTATTCTGCACAGACCCCCTACACTGGAACGTACACTGCTTGGGCTGGGGCCATCAGCACGCGCTAGGACCGTGGCAGCGCGCTTCTCGGATCTGGCCTTGTTGCTGGCAAAGCGCGCTATCACGATCAGATGGAAGTCGTCCAAACCACCTAACCCTGACCTGTGGCGGGCGGAAGTAGTGCGCTGGGGCAAAGCGGAGGGTGAAGCACTACAGAGGGAGGAACGGAGGGGTCTCCGGAAAACTCCAATCTCAATGGATTGGTTTGCCATGCTGGGGGCATTCGAGGCTGGAAATGATGAGGATGAGGGTGAAGCAAGTGACTAGCCACATCTGGTATCACCGGGCCCTGCTACACGTTCCCATGCACGGACACAATCTATGGTACTCTGCGATGGGGTACGGGGGACCCCGGCCCATCACTCATGTTACTCTACCATACCTGTGCGTTCAAATTACACTGTGTATTACTATACTGGGATTGACCCATTTTTTCGATATTTCATTTATGTGCTAACTGAGAGAGTGTCGGGTGGGATTCCTGAGGGTGGCGGGTGGGACCGGGTGTGCACTGGGTTTGTTGGTTCAGTAAAAATTAAAAATCGATTTCGCTATGTTTCTTTATATGATCTGAGCTAACGCATGCATGTATCTTCTGGATTGATAACAAGCTTGTATCTGTGGACATGTATGCATGTTAATGCTCTATGTACTTGCTAATAAACAGATTTTTAAAAAAAATGCGAGCCCTGACGCAAGTACAGGCGACGGTGGGATCGATCTCGACAGAAATAACACTAATCAGAGCCGACTTCCACAAGATGTCGGAAAAAGTTTCCTCGATGGAGGTCGTGACCAAATCTTTAGTGGAGGATGTCTCGGAGCTCCAGATTAGTGTGGAACGGATCTCGAAAGAAAATAGAGACTTGCGTGAAAAGCTGGACGAGCAAGAAGGGCGCTCAAGGCGAAACAACATCCGCTTTATAGGGGTTACGGAGTCAGAAGACACGAGGGCGATGGACCTTTATGTGGAAAAACTGATCGAACAAGAACTCAAACCCAAGGGTCTTTCCGCCTTTTTTTCAGTAGAAAGAGCGCATCGGGTCCCGGGGGGACGTCCGAAGCAAGGCGTAGCCCCACGGCCGATCAATACACGACTCTTCAATTTTAGAGACAGGGATGCGATCTTGCAAGCGGCAAGAAACTCACCCCCAGTTAAAATTCAAAATTCTACCTTGGCGTTCTTTCCAGACTATACGGCAGAGGTCGCACGCAGGAGGAGGACATTCTTTGAAGTCAAGAAGGAACTTAGGGCGAGAGAAATTCCCTATGCCATGCTATTCCCAGCCAAGTTGAGAGTCGTGGCGGACAACAAAACTTGGTTCTTCGACACTCCGGAGGCTGCACACGACTGGCTAGAAGGATGGAGACAGACGGGCCTGCCTCGCCGGTCCACTAAACCCAACAAGCATCGCACTAATGGATTCCGTTCAGGCTCCCAAGCATCCGGTGGGGACGCAGGTCCACACTCCCCCCTGAGCGAGGCTCACGAAACTGAGAATGACGACGAACAATGACTTCCTGGGCTTACTAGAATAGACTGAATGCAACGTTGGCCGGGCGGGCCGTCAAGGGTCCTGGGCGGAGGTCCTCCGTGGACATGGAAGGAGGCCGCCAACTCCGGAGAGTCCTTCACCCCAACGAGCAAGTACTGTGTTTGGGGTTTGGGTCAGGCACTCTGCTAAGTTGGGGGGGCGGGCAGTTCTGGGTCCGTCTAGCAGGGGGGCAGGGAGGGGGGGAGTTGGGAGTGGGGGGGGTTTGGTTTTTTCGAATTGTTCCACAGGTGTAGATTGGAATCGCGAGACACACACACAAAGTATGGCGAGCTCCTGTCAAGGTACTAGATCGCATTCACTATGGTACATAGATACTTTCAACCACAGAAGCTATGGCACACAACACACGGGATGACGTAGGGAGGGGGGTACTTGGGACGGGGCCAGTGGCACCTCTGCACCTTTTGTCCTGGAATGTGAGAGGACTGGGGGATAAGGTCAAACGAGGTTTAGTATTACACAGTATAAAGAGATTCAACCCTGCCCTGGCCCTGCTGCAGGAAACGCACCTCACAGGCACAGCCACACATGCTCTAGACAGGAAAGGTTACCGTATGATCGCTCATTCGGAATTCACTAGAGGGTCCCGTGGGACAGGAATACTAATGCATCGATCCTCCAGATTCATACTCCAATCCACGAAGGTAGACACGCAGGGGCGCTTCGCAGCGGCAATTGGACAGTGGGAAGGGAGACAGCTGAATGTAGTCTCGGTGTACATTCCACCGGCGCTGCACACGGTAGCTCTCCCAGAATTAGGGAAATTTCTGTTAGAGCTCCCTGAAGGAGATCTCATAATAGGGGGAGATTTTAATGCAGTGGCGCACAATGCATTAGATAGGTTCCCGACACGGACACAGGCTCCAGGGTCCTCCCGCCTGAATGACTTCCTAGAAGCGCAAGGCCTGATAGACCTTTGGAGACGCCTACACCCAACTAACCAACAGTACACTTACCACTCAGCGGTCCATGACAGTCTGTCACGGATCGACTATTTCCTGACACCGGGCCACGGGCGGTTCACTGTCGATGACGTACAGATCAAGCCGAGGGGTGTCTCGGACCATTCCCCATTGACGCTGATTCTTTCCAACCCGGAACGGTCCCAAAAACGCGTATACCCGATATTCCCGGGTTACCTTAGGATCCCACAGGTGACCAAAGCGCTTAAAACAGCGACGAGGTGTTACCTCGCAGAGAACACAGGCTCGGTCTCGTCCCCATCGATCCTGTGGGAAGCCTACAAGACGGTTCTCCGAGGACAAGCCATTTCCACTATAACAAGATATAGGCGCACCCAGAAACAGGAACTGCTAGATTTAGAGGACAGACTCGCTAAGGCGAATGAGGATCATATGGCTGACCCGACCGGGGACACGCTGCACACACTTCAGCTGTGTCAGCAGCGTCATACTGATCTTCTGCGCCGTAGAGTGGTTGAAAATATAGCGGACACAGCGAATAGGGTATACGATGTAGGGGACAAGGCGAGCAAGCTCCTAGCCTGGCTAGAGAAGAAACGAGAGGGGCAGAGGACGATTTTGCAATTGAAAGACTCTACGGGAGCGATGCACACCCGCCCAGCCATGATAGTCGAGCTCCTGGCTGCTCACTTCCAGGAGGTATATACCTCTGAAATAGAGGTTACACAGGTAATGGCAGAGACAGCGCTCGTGGGAGTGCCCACCCGCACCCTGTCGCAGGACAATGTAGAAGACCTAGAATCAGACCTGACGGCTGAGGAATTGCAATCAGCTATCGCAGCGCTGCATTCAGGAAAAGCTTTGGGCCCCAATGGAATTCCGATTGAGTGGTACAAAACCATGTCGGAGACGCTTACTACACCACTACTCAACATGTACATCGACAGTTTAGAACAAGGACGTCTTCCGCCTGATCAGTGCATGGCTACCATTGTGGCAATCCCGAAACCTGGCAAGCCCCCTGAGGAGTGCGGCTCCTACCGGCCGATATCCCTCCTCAATGCCGAAAGCAAAATCTTGGCGAAATTATTGGCCAACAGGCTGCTGCCTCACCTCAGACACCTCATACATCCAGATCAATCGGGATTTATGCCGCACAGGAGTACGGCAATGAATCTCAGGCGCCTACATGGTGTTATGGCGAGGGCTCCATTGTTGACAGGCGATGCAGCAATCCTCTCACTGGACGCCAAAATGGCGTTTGACTTGGTGGAGTGGCGGTACCTCTTTGCAGTCCTACAACATATGGGCTTCGGCCCAAAATTCATAGCATGGATTAGGCTACTGTATAAGAATCCTGTGGCGCGAGTGACGGCATATGGCCACACCTCGAGAATCATTTCCTTAGCAAGGGGCACGAGACAGGGTTGCCCGCTCTCACCGATTCTGTTCTCCCTGGTATTGGAGCCCTTGGCAACTATCATTAGGACCACTCAGCTACTGTGGGGCATACGGTGGGGAGATGGCTGGGAGGACAGAGTGTCATTATATGCTGATGACATGTTAATATACCTAGCAGACCAGGCGGAGGGGATTCCGGTATTATTGGCATTGTGTGAGAGGCAGGGGACTGCCTCAGGTTACAAGATCAATTGGATGAAGTCAGTGCTGTACATGCTGCATGGGACCCCGCCACGCCTGGAGGTGGACTGCCCTTTGCTGGTGGAGGCCGTCTCCTTTAGATACTTGGGGATTCAGATTACACGAGACCACGTGACCTTTCAGGATATGAATCTAAGACCGCTACTCAACAGATTGAAAGCGGATGTGCGCCACTGGAAGACACTCCCGCTAACGTTGCTGGGCAGAGCGGCGCTTTTCAAGATGATGGCACTGCCCCGGTTCCTTTATGTTTTGGAAAATACGCCGGCATTAGTCCCGCCTTCCTTTTTTAGACAAATAGCAGGGCAGCTGTCGGGCCTGTTGTGGGGGGATCGACCGGCGAGGGTGGCGCAGGTGAAAATGGTTAGAGACTGGTACAGTGGGGGGATTGCGCTCCCCAACCTGGAATTGTATTACTGGGCGGCGCACCTCAAGGTGATCAACCAATGGGTGCATGCACCGCAGGAGGACCCGGCGTATTTAGCAGACAGACGGCAGCTTGGCACTAATACACTTTTGGCCCCGCTTTATCACAAAGGCCTGACGGCGAAATTGGTCGGCCCGACTAAGCACCCTGTAACATTATGGCATAAAGCCCAATCTCGTCTGAAGTTGGGGGGGGGGGTGATCACACAACTTACACCCTTGTGGGATTCTAGGTCACTGGGACACCTACGACGCTATAAAGGTTTCGACCAGTGGGATACTATCGGGATCTCCACGGTGGGTGATCTGTGGACCAGGGATGGGGTAGTTCCGTTCGATATTCTGAGGGAGCAGTATGAGTTGAGTACTACTGAAACATACCGATACCTACAGATTAGACATGCGTTGCTGGCTGTACTGACACCGGGCACTAAGGTCCCGGAATCGGCTCCTTTAGAGGACCGATTACTCACCGACTGCATGGAGGCTAGCGCTACCTCCCTTACATATCGCAAATTAGTCAACAACCTGCCTGACCCATTGCAAAAATTGAAAGAAAAATGGGAAGATGATATTGGTGAACTAGATGAGGCAAGCTGGAATGCCGCACTGGCGTCGCCTAGAGAAGCGGGAATTTCGGCGAAATTCCGATTGGTACAATTCAAGATACTACACCGAGTATACTTCACACGCACCACCCTACACAAACTCCAAAGGGCAGATCACCCGTATTGTTTACGAGGCTGTGGGAAAGAGGGAACACTGTTTCATACCCTATGGTCTTGTCCAATCATAGTAGACTACTGGAGGCGAGTGACGCGCACGGTCGCACAGACTCTGCAGCTCCCGGTCACTCCTGACCCCAGAATTTGCCTGTTAAATGTATGGGACACGACCAACCTGACATCACATGGGCGACTGTGGGTAACTATTGGGATGATGCTAGCAAAGCGGGATATAGCACAAAAATGGGGGGCGTCAGCGGCACCGACTTTGGCACAATGGTGCAGAAATATGGACATGCTCATGATGATGGAGCGGGCGGTGTACCAGCAGAGGACTAATCCACGTAAATGGAATAAAATATGGTTGCCATGGAACGTATACAAGGGGGAACCTTGTGACCCGCTGCCGGAGGAAGAAGATATGGATAGCTCAGAGGAGGACGATGATATGGAGTAAGGGTGGGAAGGCGAGAGTAGTGAGGGTGCATGGGTACAGGCTGATTTAGGACCTCCCATGCCCTCCTGGCATGGCCGATGAATGGACTACCTGTGGGTTGTGTAATTTTGTCCGCTGTACTGACACAAATGCGAAAAATTATGCTTCTTTTACATGCCTCCGATATACCAATCTATAAACCTGAATGTTGACTGTTATGTAATTAAAGAGAATGTTGCGATTCTGATGGGATGTGGCTGAATGTTGACGCCGCACCTATTACTGCCTGACATTGCCGCATACGATAACCTGTAGCAACAATAAAAACAAATAAAAAAAAAAAAAGAAATTGCTTAACTTTATAATGAAAGAAGTCCGTCAGGCAACAGATTTCTGTGGGTTGTTGATTTCACCGCCGCTGGCCCGGGAGACTGAGCCCGCCTGGTGGGCAGCCCGGAGGCTTCGTGTCAACTTCACTGCGCTGAGAGAGGAGAGCCTCCGGGGCGTCGCCTAGCAACGTGGGGGCTCGTCTACCAGGAGCCACGCTGGGATCCTTAAGAGTGACGAGAGCCTCCCAGCTGACTAAGGAACCGCCCACTGGCCGCCGACAAAAGCAGTAGAGGAAACAACCCCCCAGGTAACGCTCAGGCTGATGTGCCAAGAGCAGCATGCATGTTAGCCTGGGGGGGTTGTAAACATGCGAGGAGCTGGCTGCTGGGGAGTCAGAGAGGCAGCGCCCTCTTTGTGGTTAGCGTACATGCGCGCATCATGACAGTCGTCCATCCGGTGATTCCAAAGTGCAGCTGCAGTTGGGGCATTGAAAAGAATGGTGCCCCGTGTGAATTAAGGTGCAGTCTCGGCCGCACTCCCCTCACCCCTACCACTTGTTTAACATACACAAAGGCAGACGCAGTTTTGCATTCGTTTAAATAGTCACCCCATTCCGAGTTGCTCACACCTTTCACACAGGTGCCACACGCTGCCTGCTTTGAGGTTTGGTCAAAATTGCTTAATTTTATAATGAAAGAAGTCAGTCAGGTGACTGATGCAACTGTTGTAGTTCTACATAGGACCCTAAATTCGATAGTCCTGATTTATGCCCTTGTGTGGTTATAATAAATAATATCCCTATAAAGGCATAAGAATCATATCCATATTTAGTCATAGCCCATGCTGTCCAAACTAAGCAAGGCTACTTCCCCGGGCTCCTAGAAAGTACAACGAGTTCTGTAAACAAACCAAACCTCCAGCAACCTGGGAATTCCCCATTGCTTCTGTTTTGATTTCATCCTAGAACTCCTGTGAGCACTCTAAGAACGGCCAGTTCTTAGTGACATCTTCATTGACGTCTTATGTCCAACCTTACTTCAAAACCCGGCACCTTTCAGGTATAAATATACCAACGTTGCCTTAAGCAAACACACGGTGGTGGTTTTGGAGCAGAGCGGCTATCTACTTGCCCGAGAACCCAGCTGATGCGAGAGCCCACGGACGCCGCCCCTCCCCTTTGACGCACTGAGAGAGACGATGTCTTCTCCTGCCGAGAAATCCAGCTCCGGTGTTTCCAGATACCCTCGTGGGTTACTGGGATATCGAGTCCTGAGAGAGAGATACCAGACTTCCTGATTTCTAATACCCAGGTACGGAGCTGATTAAACCATTAAAGAGAATTCTTGATTCAGATTCCTTGGCAAAACCAACTTAACTTAAACTGCTACTTACTTACTCCTTCCCACGTATTAGGCTTAGGTCAGGTACACCGGGTAGGCGTATTTAGAAGCACCAGTTGAGTACGATAGTCAATGTATATGTGTATGTATATATTTTATCTATTTTAAAGAAACATATGGCTAAGAAACCATATCAATGCTTTTACAGTATTATTTTATAATACTCCTTTTACTGTACGCACTTTACTTTATGCTAAGTATTGCAATTGTGGCAATCCATTTCTCTTGTATGAGAAAGAAGACTGCTCAATAAATAACACCTTTTATTGAAAAAGCCCGTCTCTCTTTTCTCTACACTCTGGTGAAACTAAGTATGCACACTTGACTGAGTGAAATAGCTGTCTATTGTTTTCACACGACTCTAGAGATACACTCTTATTCTGAGGGAGCAAAGCTATCATGTTATATGGTTGTCAGAAGCTAATCCCTTCTTGTCTATCCAGGGAAGTTAAACTCCTCCTTGTTTATTCGAGAAAGTTTCTAGTGACCTCTGAGCTAGCTGGCAAACCTTAAGTCTAATATAGTCAGTAGAGACCTAGTCGACCTCAGTCCTACGTCCACACTGCTGAATATAATATTCCAATGCGCAGAGCCTATTGGGAATATAGGAACTACACTACATGGCGTCCAACGTTTGGTAAGGCGATAATCTAACGCAAGACACTAGAGTAACTCAGTCGTGCTTTTTCACACAGACCCTTTTTCCCGTAAATACTCCAAAAGACGTCTGGAGTGGGTAAAAGGTTAAAATCTGCCTGAACTTAGTAGGAAGAGATTCCTATGTAAAGTTTTGGTTTAGTCAACGTTGAAGGATACAGTGTTCCAAAATATTGTGCACCTAATCTTTGTTTCCCTTGAAACTTGATCTGCAACAAAAACTTTCTGTCAGTAAAAATGGTAGAAAGTGAAGACGAAAGGGAGGCAGCTAGAATAGCAGGTCAACTCCTAGCGGATGACACAAGTCTCCAAGAAAATGACCAGAGTGTTATAATCATTCCGGTCAACATAAGAAAAACTATAACTCTTAAACTTATAGAAAATGCACTTACATCACAAGGTGGTATAGTCATATTCGTGATAGAGGCCCATGAATATCGGCAGACAGAGGTATTCTATTCATGGATAAACTTTCCAGCAGAAAACGCTGTAACACACGAATTCCACTATTACAAAATAGAGGAACCTCCGGAAGTATACACTCCTTTCGAGGAGATTGAAATCCCATTAAATTACCAAGAGCACCTGCTCTGGTTTAAAGGCGCCCTAAAACATAACAATCACATCACCAGACTCGGTCCACTAGGTAGACCAGGAGCAACGTGGCCGGTTCTAGCCAGCTACACACCACATCCAGACATCGAAAAAATGTCAGTACCAGAACTTTTAGCACAGCTAAAACAACTGATTAAAATACATAGACAATTAGTCCAATATGTAATGCGGACCACAACGGTTCAACCAGCAATTCATATTCCACAGCTGACCCCTCATCAGGGGAACACAAACAAAATCACACCACAGAACATACAATCCTGTCTTGGTAAAACACGCGAAAAACTGGAACAAATTCCATTCTGGTTAGCATAAAAAATCACTCAAATAGAGGCAGTATTCCCAGATACTACACCTACTGAGAAACACAGAATTCTGACTATCTGTCCTATAATGGGGATCGCTCCACATGTGTAGGACTGTGACACTTGGGGCACAGTCTTTGCTTCCATTTACACAAAAACACATGGTGTTCCGTCCATGGCGGTAATACCAGATGTGCTAAGACAGATTCAAAATTAATACGGTCCAGAACCTGCTTTAACTCTGGGTATGAAATTACTGAAAGACTTCAAGCAGGTCTCGGCTATATTATTAGCCAACATAAAAGGAGAAGCAGCATCTGTGGCGATCCGCCAGAAATTGAAAGACACAGATATAGCAGAACAGCCATTTGAACTTGCCAGAATCATAGAAAAATCCTGTGAAGAACTAGGTAGAGATAGTTTGGGTGGGAAACCAGTAAAACCCCAACTAACTGAAAATCCTGAAAAAATATTTTTAAAAATAATCTAAATAATCCAAAAAAGAGTTGGGATGGAAATAAACAATCCACTCCCAAAGAAAAAAGATTACTGTCCAGAGGAAGGTCTCCTCAACGAAGAGAAAGATCTCCTGACCGAGGAAACAAGTCTCCCCAGAGGGAGCCCTCTGAGAAAAGATACAACCTTAGAAATAGGGATAATTTGAAAAAACCTGATAGATATCAAGATATTGATACACGTCCCTCTCGATCTTTTCAGACTTCCTCGCAGAAATCGGAAAGAAGAGGACCGTCAGAACACAGGGAAGAGCACGTCAAGTCCAAAGACAAGGAACCTGCTCAACAAAGTAAAAAGTTACAATTTCCAAGAAAAAAGGTAGCCAGTAATAAAATAATTAAACATGCCGAGGATACTGAGGACACAACTGAAAAACAGAGAGTGGGCCCAGACAATGCTAGACAGCGCAGCAAAAGTGACCATAGCTCGCAAGATCTTGATGAATCTTCTGGAGACAGTGGACACGAATGAATACATTCAGGTGGAAACTGCAGATACCAGAGTTAGCAAACCTCATAAAATATACAAGATAACTTTACGTATAGAGGGAGATAAGACAAGGAAAGTAAGAGGTCTCTTTTGGGATAATCTTTCGAAAGGCTATGACATCCTTTTAGCTGAGAAAGCCTGGCCACCAGAGTTTGTCAGGGAGTGCCCTCATGGCGAAGAAATGATTATGCCTGCCTTCTCAAATCATATTCCAATTCATAGAAAATATACATATGCAAAACAATGGGCAGTAGCCCAAGCTCCTGCATTATATAAAAATCATGTAGGATGGGATGAGGACTCTCCTCCTCACAAAATCCAGTTAAAATGTCAACCCACTGCACAAAGGCAGTACCCAATTAAGCAAGAAGCAAAAAAGCAAGTCAGGGAGATCTTAGATCAACTTGAATACCAAGGGGTGATTGAAACATGGACCTCACAAATGAACAATCCTTTGTTTCCTGTCTCCAAACCAGACGATTCATATCGTCTAGTTTTGGACTACAGACACCTTAACTCATGTTGCAAAACATTTGCAGTACAAAACTCACACAGTGCAGCACTAATGAATAACATTGTGCGCAAAAAATACAAAACGACATTAGACATCTCTAATGGATTCTTTTGTCAAAACATTGCACCTGAAAGCAGGTATTTGACCGCTTTCTCAATAATGGGGTCACAGCAAATTTCTGTCGACTCCCACAGGGATTCAAGAATAGCCCAGGGTTATTCTCAGCAAGAGTAACAGAGTTACTACAAATATATGATGATGAAGCATTATCATATGTCGATGACATCTATCTCACAGATGATGACCTGGATACTCACTTGAAAAGAGTGAACACCATAATACTTGGGTTCACAGCTGAGGGATACAAATTCAACTTTAAAAAGTCACGAATTGCCCATCTAACTGTCCTGTTTTTAGGATATGAATTATCAAGTGAAGGCAAAAGCCTAGCAAACAACTTCTTAGAGAAGTGCGCTGTACTCCAAGCACCTAAAACGCTGAAGAACTTACAATCGATACTAGGTTTCCTGAATTTCGGAAGAACATACATTCTAAATTATGCGAAGAGGGTTAAACCTCTCTATGAATTAATAAAACCTGATTTGAAACCAATCAATTGGACTCAGAAACACACAGAAATTTTAAGATAATTGCAAGCAGACATGTTAGCTAAAACAAAATTGCACACACACGAAAACATACGCAACCTTGTAATCCGAGTCCTGCCAGGAAGATGCGGATTCACGTACCTAACCTCTAATGAGGAAAAAACGGTACCAATAGCTTACAAATCACACTTGTACACACAAGCTGAAATGAAATTCAGTTCTACTGAAAAAATTCTAACTGCGGTCCAGACTGCTGTAGCAAAAGAAAGAGCCCTAGCACAAGGTAAACGAATAATAATCGTTACACCGGTACCAGCCCTAGAAGCGGTAACAAAAGCAAGCATTCCAAATGCTAAAGCACTACATCCGAGATGGATACAATGGGTTAATTCTCTTGCTGCAACAGACGTAGTATACGAATTTGATCCTAATTTGAAAACACAAGAATTTCTACAATATGAATATGAATGTCCTCTGCCGACTGAGATTCTGCCTCTAGAACACTACGGCTGTATAATATATACAGACGGCTCCGCAGAACCCGCAGTTGGGGTAAACACGTTTACAGTGCTGCATGCGCGATTGTTAAAGGTCGTTGGCACGAAGGAAAATTTAGACCACTGGTCACTAAAACGCAATCTCTAGGAGACTGTACAGCTCAGCGAGCTGAACTACTAGCATTTAAGATGGCGCTTGAAAATACCGATCGCGAATTCCCCACACTAATAGTGTGCGATTCATATTACTGCGTTAAGTCTTATAATGAATACTTGCAGAACTGGGTTCAAAACGGTTTCAAAGATGCAAAAGGTGGCACAATCAAGCATAAAACGCTTTGGGAACAAGTAGTTCTTTTACAGAAAGAACTACGAAAGACTCACGTGATCCATACACTGAGTCATCAACGTGATGGCGTTCACGTTGCGGGGAATTCATTGGCTTATGAGGCCGCGAAGGCAGCTGTACAAACGGCTTCCGTAGCTGCTATCACCCGGTCAAAAACAAAAATAGACAGAGATATAATGCAAGCTGTCAGTGCTACGGTAAAAGATGATATAAAATCACTCCCGAAAGGCTTTCCAGTAAAGTACTCATACATAACTGATGCGAATAATGTTCCATTTGCTGAATCCCTGGAGTGGGGGATAGGGCAATTCCAAACATGGAACAAAGGTTAGGACTAATTACTGCGGCACACGAAGGGCTGGCTTCTACACACGCTGGTGTTTCCGCCACAATGTCGTTATTAAAACAGAGATATTGGTGGCCGCGCATGAGAAAACAAACTAGGAACTATGTTCTAGAATGTGAAATATGCCAGAGAATGAAAGTATCAACAGTGAAACGACCAGCACAGACGCCACTTCTAATCTCAGATAAACCATTAGCATGTGTTTACTTGGACCACTGTGGTCCCTTACAACGGGATGGCAACTATAAATATATCATGGTCGCAGTGGATTCCTGCACGAGATTCATTTGGATGTGGCCCAAGCGCTCGGCTCACGCCAGAACTGTTATAAAAGATTTGCGAGTCTTTATCGGCACATACGCAATTGGCAAGCTACATTCTGACCAGGGTCCTGCTTTTAGCTCTCGAGCTTATAAGGAGGCCATGACCAGCATGGGCATTGCATTGCGGTACTCTTGTCCCTTCCATCCTGAGGGAAATGGGATTGTGGAAAGAAAAAACCGGGACATAAAGCAATCTATAACGGCGAGGGTATTAGGTTCGGGTGATGGGTGGGTCCAACATTTAACAAGTGTCCAACGTAGTCTCAATAATCTGCCAAGAAATTCTCTGAAAGGTTTCAGTCCGTACGAACTATTGTTCGGGACTAGAATGCATATTCAGGGCCTCGATAGTCAGACTTCAGTGGTAGAAGAAAAATGCTTTGATATCAAAGATCGTTTGGCTATTTTACAGGACTTAAATGAAACAAGAAAAGGCCTGAGCAACGTAAAGTTAAAACAGCAGCCAACAGCCACTGAAGATAAACCACCTGTCCCAGCAAGGCCTGCCTGAATTCCAAAGATTGGGGATCTGGTCAGAGAGAAGATCGCGGTGAAGAAGGAATTTGGGCCTTCTTACAGAAAAGCAGTACCTGTCTTAGCTGTCAGCGGAACAAGATCAGTTGTACTACCGCCACTTGCTGGTAAAAAGGAGAATCGAGTTGTATCGATCGACCTGGTAAAACCACAATCATGTGGCCAATAATAAGTAGTAGGCCCAGTGGACTCCCAAGAAGTAGCAGAGTACCAAAACTTGCTACTATACAAGAGGTTCAAACTGAGAGACTAATCACATTCAATAAACCTGCAGTGAATAAAAAAGGACTATGCAACAATGCCATGGAACTTGTGCCTCTTGAAACCCAAATTGCAACAGTTCGTCAAGAAACACCAGTCTACAAAGATGTAGCCTCAGACTATGCTAGTGAAACAAAGAAAAATCCAGAAGCAAATAAAAATCCGGAAGCGATTCCAACAATTGACAGAACTGCATCTGGCTACTTCATCAATTTCGATAACTTTTCTGAAGATCCAAGCGAACCGGAAGAAACGCCAGCAACAAAAACTTTTAAAGACAAAATAACTGAACTTCTACATCAACTCAAAGAAACCTATCTGATTTCTCCATGGATTGAATCTTGGATTGTGTTAGGTGTACTTTTCCTCCTGCTTTGGCTCATCATGGTTCTTTGTTTGGGAAAATTCATTGAAGGAAAATACAGTACAATGGACACAGCAAGTCAGAACATCAACTTGGTCCTAAAGCCACACAAGTCATCACACATCGATAAAAGAGAATTATCATCAGTGAATGTCACAGCCAATCCAATACCCGGTGGGGTAGCATGGGACAAAACGGATTATGAAATCTATGGCCCGGTTGAGCTCTTGAAATATCCACATCAGTTCAAGGTTTCGTTAAGTGACTTTGTAAAACAGAGTACATTCTCTGATGATTGGGACTTTGAAAGTATTAATGATATGATGTCAGATTTAGTAATGTCAGCAAAATTTACAGAACATGATTACTTACAGGGTTCATCAAATTATGAAGAAAGGTATTGTTATAATCACTTTGCACATCACTATTTGCATAAATCTGCTCAGCCTAGAAATGTTTTTAATTATAATCAATGGGAACATTGTGCAACTCCACCGAAAAGCAGTTCGAAAACATTTTATGAGAAATTCCCATACTTTTCAGGGTTTAACACAAGTGATGCAGAAACGTTTTATTTCAAACTGTTAAATAAGACAGGGGTAAAAACAATGCTGACAAATACTAAACTGATCTATTCGGAAACATTTTATGAAAAAATTATTACATTTGGTTTTGAATTCTGGAAAAACAACATTGAAACAAAAACCATCTGGGGTACCAAAGATTGGCAGGTCCAAGATTTAGGTTCAGGGGAGAGGGGTTGGCCTAACGGCTAAGGCGCTCGACCTCGGACCTGGGGATCTGGGTTCGAGTCTCGGTAACGACGCCAAAAAACCCCTGTGATTCTGGGCAAATCACTTAATCTCCCCGTGCCTAAAATGAAAAAAAAAAATGTGTCCTCATGTAACGTAACTGGTGCTATGTAAAGCGCTCTGATAACTGATTCGCGCTATATAAAACTCTGCAAAAAAAAAAGAAGCATTATTTAGAGCCTGCATGATCCCAGAACAAATAATATTCTTGAATGCCACCATTCAACAGACAACCTGTCTTGGCCTAGCCAAAATTAAATACTTAAACAAACCGTCTATTCCAAAGCCCATACCTGATAATAATAGCACATCAGACATGGAGATAGACGTACCTAAAATTTTAAACCAAAACAGAACACATCCTGATTGGAAAAAATGGTTGATCTGGCCCACAGACACTAATAACTGTCAAGATAGATTCCTGAACAAAATACAGGGGTTAAAAATGACCAGGCCAGACCCAAGATACTCCCAATGACAACATCCAGGGATAGTTACAACATACAGTGTAGGCAAACTATGCCTTGAGTGGCTACAAAAATCCACACTGGCTGAAATTAAGCAGCACTTGACTTTACTTAAAGACGGTGCTGACTTGCGTGATTTCATTCTGGGACCACGCAAACAGCGTCAAAAACGTTTCATAGCGGCCGGTATATACGCTGCGTACAACAAAGCTTGGAAAGTAATGCAAATTCAAACCGCAGAAAAAATACGAGAAATTGATCATATTAATTTTGAAAAATCACTTTCTGTTGTGGACAATGGGTTAACGACTCTGTCCTCCAGAATATATTCACTGGACAGTATTGTATCATCTGCTATTGATATAATAGAGCAAGACTTACTAATGTTACAACATGGTCAGTCCCAAATACGTTCTATTGTACAGCTTGGCTGGACGTTGCAAAATCTGCGTTCAGGCTACGTACCATGGCGTTTAATCAACACAACGTCCTTATTCTCTATCTTTAACCTTACTGATAAACAAATCAGTTTGGCACAAAAAGGAGCAGACCATACGATTCTGAGCATTGAAAAATTTGAGAGATTACCATTGACAATGTCAGAAAGACCTGACATTGAATGGATAATACATGGAATAATCACAATTCCGATAACAACTTTCCAATTTAAATACTGCCAAGAGTATATACCAGCGGGCCAGTATGAAAGGTTGGGTAAAGGGTACATCAAGTCATTATGGAAATTACCTTATACACACACATGCTACAGTGAAAAGAAACAGAATGTATTTCTTAGTGGCAAAAATTGTAAGCGATCACTAAGCGGTATACTTCTGTGTCAAGGTATTAACCTGCATGGAGCCTGCGAAGGGTCTTCAAATAACCTTTCATGTCACCAGCAAGGCACACCTGCAACACAGATAGAGCCATTCTTTAGACAACTTTCTAACGGGAGTTATATTCTAATAAATGACCACAGCTGTTGTGGCATGGTGCCAGGGACAGCCTATCTCGTCAGCGTGAGTTCCATGGTCACTTGCTGTATGCAAGTATTGTATCCAAACAGCACTCCAGATACGGAGGCAACAATTTGGCCTTCTTTGAATATCTCTTCTATTCGAATTGATACTTTAAGCAGAATAAAGTCTGTTCTTTTACAGACAACTGTACCCTTAACGTCATCAAAAGAAACGTATGATCTGCAAGTCGCAAGGACAACGGCAGAGATACATACCCTTTTATCAACAAATTGCCCTGTGCATTTCGTAGAAATGCTAAGCCAAATCCTAAATATGTCAGATACCAGTGGCATCCCACATGTATTTAAGACTATTTTTTTGGGACTGTTAACACCCTTCAAAACAGTTCTGGGCATTTTTCCTAATTTTGTATATTCTGTCTTTGGCGGCCTACCACTTCTTTTGGGACTCGTAGCAGGAATTTTATTTTTGATCCTTCTGCTCCGATATGGCAAGCCAAGTCGCAGACAAGACTCCGGCAACCATGGAAGAAACGATCCTAGCTATACGCTATTGGGACCGCATAACTAAAGTCCTTGGATTAGCCCGGCTAAGAGATCTGAATATGACCTGGTTTCTTTCATTCAGACCCATCTGGCAGAACTGCATCCTACCTGTGCTTCGATGTATGCTATGCGGAGAAGAATGCGTGTTGGACGTCTGTCTTACACTACCATCAGCAGTACCATTGGATACAGATATTTTGCTAAGTCCTGTAACGGCTCATGCATCGTGTTGTCCCCAGCGGCTACCCATTCTGATGACGGCATTCGTTGAGACTTCACCACTACGATTAGGGGGTAGTGAAGTACGAGGTGAGAGCAGCATCACCCAGGTACGACCTTCAGTGAGCATTGCTGATCCTGACATCGATGATAGCAATCATGCTCACGACTGTACTGTTGCGGCATTTTCAAACTTGGTCGAACTTCACCTGAAGCCGTAGACCAGTTTTTTGAGAGTCTGTCTGAAATGATGTTCTCCCCTGAACAGAAAGAATAACTTTTTAAGCAATGAGCACACAGCGTTCCGTGAACTCTGAATTCGGCCTTCAGCTTTGATAAACAAAAGCTACTGAAAACATTTGGAACTCATTTTTTTCCCCTGAAAGCGAATTTATTTTTTTTCCACTTCCAAAATATTTACCTTTTTCTGGCACATGTACTCTGCTTAAAGTAGAACTATTCTTAGAGAACAGAGCTTCTATTTTAGGAACTCTGGAGACAATATATTACTTCAGCCTCTAGCACATGTACAGCATTTTGTATTAATATGTGATGGAATGGTCTCGACCTTGTAATTTTCGCAAATCATTCAGCTGATAATTATATGCAATCCTTTTTTCTGAATGATAACACTGCTTGGAAAACATACAGTATCAATACTAATTTTCGTGTATTATCATATACCATTTCAAATATGCAAATTTATGTATTTTGGGGTGGGTTGGAAAACACATGCATCATTATATGTTTATATGTTTACTATTGCTTAGTTTTAAGTAATTAGGGACATTAGATCGTGGAGTGGGTGTTGTAGGACCCTGAATTCGATAGTCCTGATGTATGCCCTTGTGTGGTTATAATAAATATTATCCCTATAAAGGCATAAGAATCATATCCATATTTAGTCATAGCCATGCTGTCCAAGTTAAGCAAGGCTACTTCCCCAGGCTCCTAGAAAGTACAACGAGTTCTGTAAACAAACCAAACCTCCAGCAACCTGGGAATTCCCCTTTGCTTCTGTTTTGATTTCGTCCTAGAACTCCTGTGAGCACTCTAAGAAAGGCCAGTTCTTAGCGACATCTTCATTGACGTCTTATGTCCAACCTTACGTCAAAACCCAGCACCTTTCAGGTATAAATATACCAACGTTGCCTTAAGCAAACACACGGTGGTGGTTTTGGAGCAGAGCGGCTATCTACTTGCCCGAGAGCCCAGCTGATGCGAGAGCCCACGGACGCCGCCCCTCCCCTTTGACGCACTGAGAGAGACGCTGTCTTTTCTCCTGCCGAGAAATCCAGCTCCTGTGTTTCCAGATACCGTCGCGGGTTACTGGGATATCGAGTCCTGAGAGAGAGATACCAGACCTCCTGCTTTCTAATACCCAGGTACGGAGCTGACTAAACCCTTAAAGAGAATTCTTGATTCAGATTGCTTGGCAAAACCAACTTAACTTAAACTGCTACTTACTTACTCCCTCCCACGTATTAGGCTTAGGTCAGGTACACCGGAGTAGGCGTATTTAGAAGCACCAGTTGAGTACGTCAGTCAATGTATATGTGTATGTATATATTTTATCTATTTTAAAGAAACATATGGCTAAGAAACCATATCAATGCTTTTACAGTATTATTTTATAATACTCCTTTTACTGTACGCACTTTACTTTATGCTAAGTATTGCAATTGTGGCAATTCATTTCTCTTGTATGAGAAAGAAGACTGCTCAATAAATAACACCTTTTATTGAAAACGCCCGTCTCTCTTTTCTCTACACTCTGGTGAAACTAAGTATGCACACTTGACTGAGTGAAATAGCTGTCTATTGTTTTCACACGACTCTAGAGATACACTCTTATTCTGAGGGAGCAAAGTTGTCATGTTATATGGTTGTCAGATGCTAATCCCTTCTTGTCTATCCAGGGAAGTTAAACTCCTCCTTGTTTATTCGAGAAAGTTTCTAGTGACCTCTGAGCTAGCTGGCAAACCTTATGTCTAATATAGTCAGTAGAGACCTAGTCGACGTCAGTCCTACGTCCACACTGCTGAATATATTATTCCAATGCGCAGAGCCTATTGGGAATATAGGAACTACGCTACACAACGTGCGCCCTTCTGTGAGCTGCATTGGTGTATAGTCTCAGAGCACAATGTTCCTAAATGTGTACTCTGTAACCTCACTCCCCACGGTGCCAGTAAAAATCTCGCACACCTGGCAGCACGCTCATATTGTCTGAAGCTTCACCACATATACCCATTTTCACTGTCACAATTCCAAGAAAGTGGTTCATTGCTGATCTCATGCTATCTGCCAGGCTGCGTCAACACCTCATGGTTTCGCTTTCGTTTAAATAGTCACCCCGTTCTGAGTTGGTCACACCTTTGTTACAGATCAAAGCGCTTTTACCCTCATGCACCCTTAAACCCCCCTCTTTCCAGAGATCAAGACACAAGAAATGTCTGTGCTGAAGCCCACTATCCCGGCTCCTGAGCGCCCGTCTCTTTTCAGATATGTCCGCTATGAGAATCTGCTGGCCGGCCTCAGCGGGGGCTTGGTGTCCACACTGGTTCTGCACCTCGTGAACCTCATCAAGATCCGTTTTGCAGGTAACGTCTCTTACCAATCCCCCTTTCACCATTCTCAATCCTCTGGTTTATTTTATGTGACGTCCCTGGTTTAGCGCCCATGCTCACCATCTGGATATGCCTCCACAGTACCCTGTAAGAACTGTAGTGGTTAAAGTTGTGATGTTTGTAGCCCAACAATAGTAACCGGGGAAAAAATGAATGCAGAACATGTTTGAAGCTTGCAGGATCGGAAACTTTTTTTTTTCAGATAAGGAGTATTAAAAAGAGTTGTCACTGAACGCCAGAGATGCAGCATATTTTCTATATAACCTATATGGGAATTGTTTTGGTGTTGCTCGAGTGACCAAGCAGCCACATATATATATATATGTGTCATAAATGTACCTCTGCATTTTGTGAGCCCACAGAGGGGATTTAGACGTCTAAAACTGTCCGTTTGGTACTTGAGTTCAATAAGAAGGACAAATGGCTTTAAAAACGTAGTCCAGAGATTGTAAATGTTTTATTTCAAATTACAGAATCCAAGTCTGTCGATCTTTATGTCAGCTGATAGAATTTAAAATCACTGAAAGTCTGTC
Organism: Lissotriton helveticus; assembly: GCF_964261635.1. Lineage (NCBI taxonomy): Eukaryota > Metazoa > Chordata > Amphibia > Caudata > Salamandridae > Lissotriton > Lissotriton helveticus. Next base: position 1,782,056,330 of record NC_136061.1, read on the forward strand.
AATTCAGGGGAGGAAACATGGTTATTTTTCAAGGGGTGGACAGAGGTTGTCATTGGAAAGGTGTGAACGGTCACAAAGATGTACCTATGCATTTGCACAATGCTACCCAGTCGTTTTTCACACCCAGCTGGTACACCTCCTCCTAGTTCAAACAAGCATTGGCATAGCCAATAGGTCTCGCCTTTGGGACCTTATAAGTATTTAATTATGCAGCGCAATATCCTTGGTGCAACATCAACTTTTGCATGGCTAAACACTTATAATGTTCCAAAGGCGAGACCTATTGGCTATGCCAATGCTTGTTTTATACTGATTCTGTGTATCTGTGGTCTCGGCCCCCTACCTGTTAGAAGTTTTTAATGCAATCCTTGGGGGAATGGCGGTCCCTAGTACTTGGCTGGGAGCAGAGATTGTACCTATCTTCAAGAAGGGCTCTCCTCTGCTCCCAGCCAATTACAGGCCAATCAGCCTCATCGATGTTTTACAAAAAACCTTCGCGAGGCTGATACTTGACCGCCTGCAGGAATGGATGACGGACCACTCAATCTTAAGCATGTTCCAGGCTGGGTTTAGGAGTAAGGTGTCAACTACGGACCAAATTTTTCGTTTGGCCCTCCTTTTTTCGGAAGACGGTGTGGGTGGAGGGGGGTACGTTGTACACTGTCTTTGTTGACCTCCGCGCAGCCTTTGATTTGGTTCCGTGGAGTAAACTATGGACGGTACTCATTGTTCGTCTACACACACATAATTATGCACAGGTGCGCTGTGGGAGGATGGGTAGCCTCTCAAAAAGATTTCCCGTTGGCAGAGGGGTAAGGCAGGGTTGTGTCCTTGCACCGACCCTGTTTTGCCTCTTTGTCAACGGGGTAATCGATTACCTAAATAATGTCCCTAACACAGATGCACCTAGGCTCGGCGGCAGCAGGGTGCCCGCAATTATGTTTGCGGACGACACCCTGCTGCTGTCGAAATCCCCAATGGGGATTCAGCGTATTCTGGAGGGTTTTGAAGGATTCTGTGGAGAGCATGGTCTCGAAATAAATGCCCTGAAGGCCAAGTACATGATTTTTAATTCCCCCAAAATACACGCCCCAACCCCTCTATAGGCCTGAACAGGCTAGAAAGAGTCTTTACGTTTGAGTACCTGGGTGTGACCATGAATGATAAATTGGAATGGGGCGATCATCAAGTTAAGTCCCAGCTCAGATTGGCTCAAATAGCAGGGGGAATAATTAGGCTAGTCAACTCTAATAAATCATCTGTTAGACCGTTAGCCCCCCCGTTGGAGATCTATAGACTCCAGGCCAGTGGTGCGATTCTCTATGGCAGTGAACTCTGGGGACATGCTTGCAAAAAAGAGTTGGTCATTGTAGAAAACAAGTTTCTTAGACAACTCTTAAAGTTACTGGCTAGTACCCCCCTTCTGCCCATCAGGTTGGATCTGGGTCTGAAACCTTTAGACGAAGTAGTGGGAGTAAAGCCCCTACCCTTTTGGAGAAGATTATGGTCCACTCCTGAGTTAGCCAACTATAGGCTGGAACTGCAGGAAATTCTTGCACTTCCTGCTATAGAGAACATCCCGTGGTTTAAATATCTAAAAACTGAGTTTGCCCGGCTGGGCCTTTCGACCCTGTTGAGTGATCCTGAAGTAGCCTGTCAGGGATTGTCCCGCAAACATCTGGTGGCAACTTTTCATGCATGCAACCTTGCATCTCACACACAGGGTACACACCCAGATTCTTTGGCTAACACTTTTCTTGGGGTGAAGGATTCCTACAAGTTTGAGTCAGTTCTTGATGACATCTTTGCGAATCTGGCCAGGAAACTATATCTGCAATGGCGGTATGGCACTCTTCCGCTAAGAGCATTTACCAGTAAATGGAAGCAGCACTCCATGGAAAACTGCCCTGGCTCCAATTGTAGGCTTGGAGATGAATTGCATTTAATCTTCTTCTGTCCGGCCTACATTGCGGCTAGAAGGTTTTGGATAGTTCCTTTATGTAAAAATCTAGGGTTTGCTAAATGCTCTGAGGCCTTTAGAATTCTTAAAAGTGACCTTTCAAAGGTAACTGTTTTTGCAATGGCCAAATTTCTCGAAGCAGCATGGCACAAGAGATTGCTTCTAATTCCTAGGGTGTTTCATCCCTGATTCAGTTTATGTATCAGTTAGTGTACTGTGGTATATAAATAAATAATACCGGATCTATTTTTGTCTAGGCATAGCAATAACAGATAGCTCAATAAATAAGAGTCAAGATTCGAGGTAGTAGGAGTTTGCAGGTTTATTACAGCATAAAGGACAGGAACAGGACAACCTGCATAGGAATAGGATGGCAGGGCCCGGCAGCTGCCGGGGCTGGATCTGGGATGAGCGCGCTCTGGGGAAAGGACTGGCGTAACGTTTAATAACAATACACAGGCATATATATAATAAAACAGTTGCATTACAGTACATATGATAGGCGGAGCGGTGGGTGGAGCAAAGGGTGTGACGCGTAGCAGTCGCGAAAGATAAGGGTGAAAGTAGGTGTAACAGGGCGTATACATAGACATGTGATGCAGACGTAACAGAATATGTCATGAATGGGGCGGAAACATGGAGGGGGCTACCTAAGGAGCCGGGACCTCTAACCTGATGGTGCGCGCAAACTGTCAATGACGTGTTACTAGGAGAAGCTGGGGGCTATGAACTCTGTGCTAGGAGCAGAGACTGAAGTCTGGAAAGTCAGGGCGACATGTACCTAAACAGTATCTAGTATCTGATGTTTAGAGAACATGTTGATATAAACTAGAAGTCAGGAGGGGAAAGGCTAACAGACTCTAAGACTGGTGCATGCATTATTCTACATGTAGTGCGTGATGAAGAATATTAAATGACCATTAAATACAGTATTTCTCTAACATGGAGACGTAAAGGCTAGACAATGACGGTAACTATTGATGCGATTCAGTAGCTTTAGGAATGCAGAGAAGGAGGGCTGGACTGATAACTAGAATCATAACATACTCTTGGCAGACTCAGAGGCAGAGCCAGGCTGAACCGGGCACTGCGAGGCAGGAAGTAAGTGAAGGGTCAGGAACACAGGTGGGGGCTGTATCGCTCCTCAGTGAGGGCTTAGGAGACAGGAGCTGAATCTGGCGTCCGGGCCCTTTTGGGGCCTAGAAACAGGGACTTTACAATGAAATAACGTGCACACTGAGAAACGTGGCAACGTAGCTTTACATAGGCCTGATACTCGTAGCTTTCACGAGAACTGGAAACAGGCATACTAGAGGTGGACACAACTATAATTGCGTCTTTAATCGAACATGGGGAATACATATGCATATTAATCATGCACAGATAACATATGATGGAGAACGCGTAGGGACACAGAACATGGCAGAATTTACTTTTCCACATTCCCTCCTTGTCACTACGTTTCCATCAGGAAACATCAATATTCATGATACCATCTATCATTTCATACAGTATCATTTGCTCGTCTCGAATTGTCTTGGAACGGGATTTAGAACGGGACTTGGGACTAGGAATACAAGAGGTAGCACAAATGCCGCAAATCGCAGGGCCACATTGTATACAGAGGCAGCAACTGAATATGATCGCTACTGCAATACCTAGAAAGGACAATACTTTCCATCCCCAGGCGGAAAGTATATTCCAGAACCAACCGGACCATGTCCAGGTGCCTGGATCTTGGTGTATCAGATGGGCAATTTTATGGAGTCTGGTTATAGCTGAATAAACAGACGGCGCGTTATTTGGAATGAAAATGCAGCAACTAGATCCGATGACTCTACAGGCCCCGCCCCTATCGGCCAGTATGACGTCAAGGACGAGACGATTTTGCAAAACGACAAATCTCATAGCAGATTGCTCTTCAGTTAAGTTACCTAGAGCAGAGGCAGTCTCATTTACTACAGCTTCAAGGGTTCTGGTTAACCTACGGATTAGCTTACTATTCTGGACAGGTCCTATAAAGAAGAAGAAACCTCTATTGAAATCTGTATACTGTTCTAGAGCAGTTTCAGTATAATCGACAATTGGGGACTCGATCTCCCTTCTATGTCTAATGTGTACTAGATGTGTATTTCTATGATAATCGGATGGGGCTAGGAAAACAGGTGGCAGTAGGAAGGCAATGTAACAGGTTCCCTCCCAATCGAGGGGCAGACGAACATATGCGGTTTGACCACAAATAAAATAAGAATGACGTGAAGCTTTGAAAATAGATTTCCCACTGTCACTATACTTGACAATAGTAGTACAATCGCTGTGCCCTACATGTACGGAACCATTATTTCGGACACATAATTCGCCTTTGACTGGTAATACGGAAATAGCAGGTAAGTCTGGAGTGGAATCAGACTGAACATTCAGGACCATGAAATTCGAAGAATAATTACCTAAATTGTAAACTTCATTTTCTAGATCTAACCCTGTTCTGTGGGGAAGACCTTGCTTGTCTGGGAAACATGTACTGTTAAGAAAAGACATATCTGTTAAGGATGACGTTAACGTGGACCATGCTCCACACGAACCATTATGTGAAAATGGATAAGGAAAGAGTGGCAGAACTCCCTTCGGTGTCTGGAAAGGGGGGAGTCGACCACACACCCAACAATTAGTGGCATTGCTGGTCTGGTGTGAATAATGTAACATGCGGATAAAAGAATTGTTACGCATAGCGAGGCGGTAAGAGAGTTCATGAGGAGGCAGATCACTAAACGTGTGCTCTACTGTAACATTAGAAGACTTATTTACATGAGAAACTGGAAAATACAGATAAAATGCATAACTGGTGCAGGAAATCATAATGCTGAGAAATAATATGAAACTTAGAAAAACGATACATCGGATTGAGTTTTGACTAACTCTCTCACTATGGGGGTCTATTTTATACATGTCAGAAACCGGTCTAACCGTTTCACCTAGGGGAGGACTTAGACAATCAAACTGGCTGACTTATTTTACTAGACCTTAGCTTTTTCTTATACTCCTGTTGCGGAGTTGTCTCTAACAGGGAGGGTTCAGTAACATTGTCTTTTGCGGGACAGTCCTTAAGAATAGTACTTTGGCAGTCCTTTAAATCCTCGGAAATGTTCTTTGAAACTGGTTTCAATCCATAAAACTTCTTGATGTGCGAAAGATGCACCCAGCCTTTGCGTCCCTCCAACTTCACGGCTGTACGGGTGGCCAGGAGGACCTGTCGGGGCTCCTTCCAGCGAGGCTCCAGCGGACTTGAACGATCGAAATTTCGCACTAGGACCATGGATCCGGGAACGATTTCATGCGGTGCCACCTCGGTATTGTCTGGAAATGCGGCGGCAACCTGTGAACGACAAGAGTTGAGGGCAGACATCAAGGAAGCTAGGTAATCTGTCAGCATATTACTTGAAACATCGGTAATACTTCGAGGTCTAGGAGTACCCCACATGTTAGGGGGGCGGCCGAAAACGACCTCATACGGGGACAGACCTGATCTGGAATGTGCGACCATGCGCATATAAAACAAAGCGACTGGCAGAGCTACTAGCCAGTCTACACCTTTCTCTTGACAAACTTTTGCAATTCGAATTTTCAGGGTCTGATTATGTCTCTCTACGAGACCGGCTGCTTCAGGATGGCGTACACAATGGAACTTCCACTGGTACCCTAACAAAAGGGAAACATGTTTCATCAACTCAGATGAGAATGGCTGGCCGTTATCAGAATATACGACTCTAGGGAGTCCATAACGTGGGAAGAATTCACGAACCAACTGCTTGGCAGTGGTCGTGGCTGTGTAATCTGGGACTGGATATGCTTCTGTCCATCTGGACAAAGCGCATACTACTACAAGGACATACTTGAAACCTCGACATCGCTCCATCTGAATGTAATCCATCTGGAGGACTTCAAAAGGGTGGTCAGGAGGCTGGAATCCACCTTGTTCAACCGGGACACTTTTACCTGGATTAAACTGGCAACATATCATACAGGTACGGACTTTCTGCTTGGCTGCAGCTCGTAAATGCTTGTTGAACCAAATGTTCTGGATACTGTCTAACATTGCTTTTTCTCCTAAATGTGCTGGACTATGTGCGGTATTAACAATGACTTGAACCATAGAGTCGGGGAGAAACCATGTGGTTTTACCCTTCGTTACCCATCCCTGATCTGTCTGGACCCCTCCTTGTTCGGACCATTTCTTGATTTCATCGGGAGTAGCATGTAACTGGATATCTATGACATCTTGAGTAGGGTCCTTAACTGTCATACATGTAGTCGGATCTGGAGTATGTGTCTGTGTTGGCTTAACTGAAATGTCTGGAGTCTGTGCTGTAAGCTTGGCTGTGCGATCTGCTAGATCATTACCTTGGGAAATAGTGTCAGTAACCTTCGTGTGTGCTTTGCATTTCATGATGGCAATGGATGTCGGTAAATGTATTGCATCTAACAGAGCTTGAATAAGGAGACCATGCTGAATCTTGGTTCCATGAGAAGTCATGAAACCTCTCTCCTGCCAGAGCACTCCGAAGTCGTGTACAACTCCAAATGCGTAACGTGAATCGGTGTAAACATTAACTTTCAGGTTCTTGGCGTGTATGCAGGCTTGTGTCAGAGCAACTAGCTCTGCTGCTTGAGCAGACAGGGTGTCAATACGGTGTGTCTCTATAACTTCAGTGTCAGTAGTCACTGCATACGCGGCTACTAGTTCTCCTGTACTTGTTCTCATGCATGAACCATCCACATAAAGTGTCAGGTCGGGATCTGGTAATGGAATATCTGTCAGATCTTGTCTTGGCTTTGTCATAATGTTAACTATTTCCACACAATCGTGTGTGGCAGGATTTGGATTAGCTGATGGTAACAGTGTAGCAGGATTCAGAACGTTGCAGCGTCTGATTTCTATGTGTGGCTGGAACAGTGTCAATTCATAACCTGTTAAACGTGCAATTGTCAAGTGCTGAGTTTGTGTTCGGTTTAAAAGAACTTCCACGGAGTGTGGAACTTGTACGGTCAGGGAGTGTCCTAAGACTATGGAATCACTTTGTCTGATAGCTAGTGCTGTGGCTGCAACTGACTTGAGGCACGCAGGCAGAGCCTGGGCTACAGGATCTAATGTGCTCGAAAAATAAGCACAGGGCTTGTATTGTCCTGCTTGATCTTGTGTGAGAACAGATAATGCTGTACCTTCACGTTCTGTGACGAAAAGTGTAAAAGGCTTACTGTAGTTCGGTGTAGCTAGAACTGGAGCTTGGCATAGGGCTTTCTTTAATTCATTAAAACTAAGTGTATGTTCAGATGTCCAAGGGAGGACAGTCGATACGGCTGCCTCCTGGGTCGTTAACTGTATCAGTGGTTTAGCTAGAAATGCATACTGAGGAATCCATTGTCTGCAATAAGAAGTAAGGCCAATAAAAGCACGTACCTCCTTCTGGGTCTTGGGCTGAGGAAGACTCGCTATTAACTGGATACGGTCTGGTGTCAACTGCCTACCCCACTTGGACAGCAAGTGGCCTAAGTAGATAACTTGCTGGACACAGAATTGAAGCTTAGAAGGGGACACCTTGTGCCCCATTTCGGCAAGGAAATACAAAACTGTGAGTGATGCTCGCTCGCAAGCACGTTCAGAACGGGCTGTGATCAGTAGATCATCGACATACTGGAGCAGGGCAGTGTCAGTTGGCATGTGAATGTTGTCTAGTTGTCTCTTGAGTGCTTGACTGTAAATACTAGGACTTTCTGTGAAACCTTGAGGAGTGCGTGTGAACATATAGCTCCTTCCATTTAAACAAAATCCGAAAAGAAACTGGCTGTCTGGATGAATGGGGACACTGAAGAACGCGTTCTTGAGGTCTATGACCGTAAAAAATTAGGCTTCGGAATCAATGGCTGTCAATAGGGAAGAGATATCTGGGACAACTGGGTACTGTGGAATAATGCATTTATTAAGTTCTCGAAGGTCAATCACTAATCGATATACTGGAGGTGCATTTGGATCAGTACGTTTCATGACAGGAATGATCGGAGAATTACATACATTGGAGTCGGTCTCTACAACTACTCCTTGAGCGATGAGCTCGTCAATAATTTTGGATAAGGCTGCTACAGCCTCAGGTGGCAATCTGTACTGTCTGATTCGTGGCAGGACTACACCTGACTTGAGAGTCACACGATGGGGTGTGATTTGCATATAGCCAACATCAGTTGGACCTCGCGCCCATAGATGCTGCGGAACATTAGACAATCTGGGATCAAAATCTCGTAATACATAGTGACCCTTGAAGTCACGTAGGAACAATCGTATTCCCTCTGGGGAACAGCATATAACTGCACCTAACTCTTTCAGTGTTTTAATGCCTAATAAATTTTCTGGACATGACTTCGTAAGTAACAGATCAGTAGTGCGGGACAGTGGACCTACTTCTAGTGTAACTGGCTGAGATATCTCATTTACGATAGGTTTTCCTGAAAATCCAAGGGAAACATTTCTAGAGCCTGAGAGCGGAGCCCCTGGAACTTCGGCGTGGCTGATGGTGGTCCTACTTGCCCCTGTATCAATCAAAAACTTTCTGTCTTTCCCTAGTACTTGACTGTGAACATAGGGACCCTCTTGATCTACAGGTATCTCGATGAGAGGCAAGCCTACCTCCCTCTCTAGGCTGTTTCATGAATATGGCTGATACTCTGGATACTCGGACTGTGCATACTGGTACATCTGTTGTGTAACATGCTGTGTTGCAGCAATAGGCTGCGGTGCTGGAACTGTCTGTTGTGCATTCTGTGGCTGAGAAGTCTGTGAAACTTGCTCTTGTCTAGGCGGACGTGGTCTTTCTTTAGTCTTACCGGTAGCTATGTTGTGTTTCAGAACTGCACACTCGTTTATAAAATGACCTGGCTGTTTACAATAATTGCAGTTCCCTTTAACGGGAGCTGCAGAATGACTGGCTTGATTCGGACCCCTCTTCTGACTGTCTTGAGGAACAGATTGTGCAACTAGTACTTTCATTTTCGTGTCTTTCATACGCTTTCTCTCGTGATCTTGCTCTTCTCTGATTCTATTCTGGTGGTATTGAAGCATCTGTAACATCTGGGACGGGGTATTAGCTTGCCAGGTACTTTCGACTTTCAAAACTCGGTTTTTAATTGGTGGACTTGAATTCTCGACTAATTTAGTAACAAAAAGGTGAGGGTATGACTCGCTACTTGTCTTGAGGCCACTGTTTATGGTAAAACATTTCTCAAATCTAGAATAAAAATCACTAGTGTCTTCGTCTTGTTTCTGTTTACAGGCTGAGATTGCATCCCAGTCTTCTTTTCTAGTTGTCAATAATCTAGGCAAAACTTGTATTAATAATTCTGGTAATTCTTTACATTTGTCTCCAAGACCGGTACCTGGTACTCGTATCTTGTCTTCAGCTTCTAGAACTGCCCAATCGATCTTTTTCTCTCCCACCTCCCATTCTTTTTCCTTGAGTTTCTCATATACCCCTGCGGGCAACAGGACCTTTAACATTTTAATAATATCTGGATACGTGTATTCTCCCATACGGAGCATGTCCTTTAATTCTCGGTGGAACCCTGCTGGATCTTTATCATGACAGGGAATTAACTTTTTCATCTCTAAGAGTTCCATCTTTGTAATCGGGGTGTAAACAAACACTCGTTCTAGTTCGCCACCCGTTCCTCTAACTGGGTGGACTTCTCGTAACGGATTCTGTCTGTCTATGTAAAAGGGCTTATTTTCTGGAGGTGAGACATGAACAAAATGCGGGTTCAAGAACATACTATATTTGTGGCGCTGTTCTAGAATGACACTAATCAAATCGGTACCTAAACCTTTCCATTTATACTGGAGTAACTCGTTCAGGACATCGTGTAACGGACCTGGATCAGAATGTTGACCCTCATACAAAGTAATGAGGTGTTGAATCATATACATACCCACCAGTCGTTGCTCGGCTGGGGGCAATTTCAGAAACATTTGTGCCACTATTTCGTCTGGAAAAGTGGTAGAATCAGTAATCCATCGGACTGCTGATCGGACTAGTTCTTGTTCATGCATAGTACTTAACTCGTTATAACCGATTCGTGATTTCAGAATGTGATCGGTAGCTTGAAATACTTGTTCTAGAGAACCATGTTCTGGTGCCGGGTGATGGGAAGTTGACTTGTGTTCTAGGCGTAAATGGCGATCTGGAAATCTAGATTTTCCTACATACGCTATTCTGGCGGGATTCTCGTCCTCTACCTCTTCAGTATCTGAGTTACTTTCTTTCTCGCTTACTTGTGCTGCTTTACGTTGATCATGTAACCTTATTATTTCCTTACGAATTTTCTTATACATACTCTCTATACTGCTGATGGTCTTATGCTTACCCTCGGCTATATTATCACTCCACTTTGTCAGGACTTTCATTTCGGCTTGATTTTTGGTCGGATAATCTTGTTCTCTTATTAGACAATTAATCAGAAACTTTAATATCATGAGCTGGACTTCAACTTTTCTTTGGCACATGACGTCACTAATACTTTCTGGATCATCCCCTGTACGGATGAAACGGTATATTCTGTCTAGATCTCCTTTCATATCTGGTAGGGTGACTAGATACTCGGTCACCTTTCTTACGCGTAATGAATATAAAACCATATTATCCTCGCCTGGGACTGGATCATAGCCACATTCGTTAAGGGCTTTTCTTATTTCTGCAACAGACTGATACCTGGGCGTACGCTGTGACGCTTGTGCATGTAATTCGACTAACGTTAAACGCTTGTGTGGCGGCGGGGTTCCTGGAGGACCTCCTCCTGCGGCCCCTAAACTAGAATCATCGACTGATGCTCTTCGTCCTGGCAGAGTGGGAAATGGAAATGCAGGCTGGACTTGTATGGCGGGCTGGACCGGGGGTACCGTAACAGGTACTCCGGTGTCTGGAGGAGCGGGAAGTGCCTGATTTACAGGGACTGGCGGAGCGGGATTTGCATATTCTGGGACTGTGTCGTCCAAATAGGACGAAATGAAAATATCAGCTGCGGTCGGTTTGTGACGTAGCTTGGTCGGAACTAAGGGTGGCGGAAAATTACTGAATGCCTCCGGGGTCGCTTTTGGCAAGCCCTCGGCAAGAAGAGGATACATACCCTTAATAAGAGCATGCCTCTGTCTGTCTGACTGTTCGGCTTTAACTCGTTCACCTATCTCGATTAATTCTTTTTCTTGTGCTCGCTCTAAGGATTCTCTACTTAATTCAGACTTTCTGATTTCTTTTTCGGTTCTTTTATGAGATTCTTTGCGCCATAACTCAATGGCATCTTTCTGTGACTGTCTGGCTTTCTTTTTCCATAATGCTTCTTCTACTCTCATGATGCACTCGGCATCCCACGTACCTGATACGGGCCATCTATACTTTTCCTCTAACTGTTTGGTATACTCTACCCATAAATCTAGATACAATATGGCGCTTATGCCATGTTTCTGATACATAAAATGACCTGGACTGTCCCTAGGCGGGACAGGAACTGCTTCTTCTGGCAGACCCTTTCTAGTTTTTAACTGACGTAATCTCGAAAAGAGGGACATTGCAAACTTGAATCTGAACACAATACAATACACGAGGAACAATAACAATTGAGAAAACAATTCAGGCATACCACGACATTGAAAATACATTGAATAACATTATGAAGCAACAGTTCGGACAGAATACTACCTGGAACACTGAGAACAGAAACACATGAATTTCTCGAGAACGGAACAGGCTAGAATTACTGGATGCGCTGCTGAAACAGCACGGAACATACCGGTCCCATAAAGGGACGCATCAAGACCCGTATCCACCTAGGTGAACACTTCGTTTCAGATCTGCGTACCCAGACCCATCGGACCAGAGACAATTTAGATTGACCCTGTCTAGATACTACCCCAGCAACGGTACTCACCGGGCAGCAAGAACGGAAGGCCTCAGACTGGACGGGACTGCTTCGACGCCGGACGGACGAACTTCGGACTTCTGTTACGGGTGGACCTCCGGATACCTCGGACCTTGGACTCTCGGCTTGGGCTCTGGTCGGGACTCGCCGAGTTCCTCCACCGCCTCGTCTGGATGCTGGACCGCCACCTCCGTCTCCTCCGTGGGCCTGAGGGATACTTGAAGCAGAAATATCTGCCGGTGCACGGTATGGTTCCGTCACGGCTGCAGAGGGTCAGGGGGCCGGCGTGGCTTCACCGGCGCGTGGGGAAAGGGCAAGTCCCTGTTCGGGCGCCATTATGTGGTATATAAATAAATAATACCGGATCTATTTTTGTCTAGGCATAGCAATAACAGATAGCTCAATAAATAAGAGTCAAGATTCGAGGTAGTAGGAGTTTGCAGGTTTATTACAGCATAAAGGACAGGAACAGGACAACCTGCATAGGAATAGGATGGCAGGGCCCGGCAGCTGCCGGGGCTGGATCTGGGATGAGCGCGCTCTGGGGAAAGGACTGGCGTAACGTTTAATAACAATACACAGGCATATATATAATAAAACAGTTGCATTACAGTACATATGATAGGCGGAGCGGTGGGTGGAGCAAAGGGTGTGACGCGTAGCAGTCGCGAAAGATAAGGGTGAAAGTAGGTGTAACAGGGCGTATACATAGACATGTGATGCAGACGTAACAGAATATGTCATGAATGGGGCGGAAACATGGAGGGGGCTACCTAAGGAGCCGGGACCTCTAACCTGATGGTGCGCGCAAACTGGCAATGACGTGTTACTAGGAGAAGCTGGGGGCTATGAACTCTGTGCTAGGAGCAGAGACTGAAGTCTGGAAAGTCAGGGCGACATGTACCTAAACAGTATCTAGTATCTGATGTTTAGAGAACATGTTGATATAAACTAGAAGTCAGGAGGGGAAAGGCTAACAGACTCTAAGACTGGTGCATGCATTATTCTACATGTAGTGCGTGATGAAGAATATTAAATGACCATTAAATACAGTATTTCTCTAACATGGAGACGTAAAGGCTAGACAATGACGGTAACTATTGATGCGATTCAGTAGCTTTAGGAATGCAGAGAAGGAGGGCTGGACTGATAACTAGAATCATAACATACTCTTGGCAGACTCAGAGGCAGAGCCAGGCTGAACCGGGCACTGCGAGGCAGGAAGTAAGTGAAGGGTCAGGAACACAGGTGGGGGCTGTATCGCTCCTCAGTGAGGGCTTAGGAGACAGGAGCTGAATCTGGCGTCCGGGCCCTTTTGGGGCCTAGAAACAGGGACTTTACAATGAAATAACGTGCACACTGAGAAACGTGGCAACGTAGCTTTACATAGGCCTGATACTCGTAGCTTTCACGAGAACTGGAAACAGGCATACTAGAGGTGGACACAACTATAATTGCGTCTTTAATCGAACATGGGGAATACATATGCATATTAATCATGCACAGATAACATATGATGGAGAACGCGTAGGGACACAGAACATGGCAGAATTTACTTTTCCACAGTACAAACTTCCTGTATCAGGTCATTTTATGTAAGATTTTAGCTATACTGTTAAATCGCCTTCATTTTTAAATCGTATTTTTATATACTGTTATAATTATTCAGTACTGGTCTATTTGATTCCTTTTGTAGTATAGGTTGAGGTGTATTGGGGCATTCTCGCTTTTTATTTGTGTGTTATCCTGCTATTGATGTAACACTGATGTCTGATTTTTGCTTGTACTAATTCTATGCTCATCTTTTATGGCAAATTGCCGAAATAAAGATTAATGAAATGAATGATTCTGTGTATCTCATGTTTGCAGTGCTGTCTTCTCTCTAAGCTTATAGCGTGTATCCTGTGTTTATTGTTCTCTTTTCTCAGTTAGCTGATGGTTGTATCTCACATGTACAATATTCTTTTCTTTCTATACTAATACGGCATGCCTTGTATTTGTAGCACTCTCTTTAAGATGGTATTGTGTATCTCTTATTTCCACTACTGTCTTCTCTTTAGACAGTTTGCAGGTATCTTGTACCCTCTTTTCTGTATATTGACAGCATGTATTTCGTACTTGTGTCTTGGCATATTGAGTTCTTCTAGATTCTCCGATGGCAGGTGTCTTTGCTTTCTCTTTGTCCTTTTATGAAGGTCTCTGGTGCTCCTGTCACTGTAGAGTCTCTGTACGGCGTACGTGAGCACTGTATGCACTATGCAGTTTAGAACTGTGTACATCATTTAGGCTTTCCTCTTACAATCTCTGGCACTGCCTCTGAGGGGGCAATACTATTGCTAAGAACAGAAGGTGAACAGCGTCTTGGTGTGCACTGCTTACTTTTAGCTTCAACTGGGACAAAGACCGTACAATTTGGGTTCTGTAAAAGGAATTTCGCAGTGCAATAAAATCTTAAATAAAAAACAAAAACATTTTTAAGCAACTTGTTGCTTTGTTTCGTTATCGTGAATATATGAAAATAATAGCCCGAATCACAACAGTGAACGTATACTTTTGTGTAAGCTTACTACTTTTCAGTATTCACAAAGGTAAACTTAGACCACAAGTCTAAGGGCCCGATGTAGGTAAATCTGATTTACCGACTCTAGAATACCGAATTTTACTGATTCGGTATTCTAGATTCGGTAAATCAGATGTAGGAAAAAATTCGGTAATTCTTACCGAATCTGTATGATTCTGTAATTACCGAATCGGTATTTACCGATTCGGTAATTGCCATTGATTTCTATGGGCCTTGAGGCCCATAGGAATCAATGTCAATTACCGAATCGGTAAATACCGATTCGGTAAAATTACCGAATTTGCAAGGGGGACAGGGTGTCACTTTGACACCATGTTGCACCCCTGATTCTGGCTTGTGTGCCATGTGGCACACATACATGCCTTTAGGGCATGTATGTGTGGCATGTATGTGTGCCACATGGCACAGGTGTACATGCACAGATGTGCATGTACACAGGAATTCGTTATTTACCATGACATAATATGTAATGCTAAATAACGAATTCTTAAGGGCCGGTGGCACTGTTTTCAATGCCACCTACATCACAAATTTGCGATTCGGTAAATTTACCGATTCGGTAATTTACAGAATCGGTAAATTTACCGAATCTGTAAATATACCGAATCTGTAAATTTAAGGCCCCCTACATCTGAAACTCCAAATACCGGCCGTTACCGACCGGTATTTGGCCTCCTACATCTGGCCCTAAGTGTCCTACTTTTTGGTATTCACTGAGGTACAGTTAGACCAAGAGTCTAACGTTCCTACTTTTCGGTATCAGAAAGTTAACCCTAAAACAAAAGTCTAATTTTCATACTTTTCGGTATTACCGAAGGTAAACTTAGACTTTTTGGTATTCGTAAAGGTAAACGTAGACCAAAAGTCTAACTTTCCTACTTTTCCGTATTCACGAAGGTAAACATAGCCTAAAAGTCTAACTTACTTTATTACTGGTCTAAGTTAGACTTTTGGTCTAACTTTACCTTTGTGAATACAGAAAAGTAGTAAAGTTAGACTTTTGGTCTAACTTCACCTTTGTGAATCGGGCCCTATGTGTTTAAACAAAACATTTACCTTGGCCAATATAAATTAATAGAGGTGAACATAACTACTATTGTTTTTTTCTTATAAATCATTTTTCATTATGTACATGATTTAACAATACTTTTGTAATTGATGTATATACTAGAGGAATCATAACATTATGACACTTTGTGGTTAAATCATTCAGGTTCCAGTGTTCTGTGCTTTGTGGGCCTCAGACCTCCTCTTCAAACAAACATAATTTTTCATGTACTTCCAAAGGAAGTTAGCAATGTTCCTCTGGCATATAGCAGAACCCTAACCAAAATATAGGTGGTATCTAAAATAGAAATGTTTCTCTGTTTTGTTGTTATATCAACCATGTAGTTATTCTGGAGCGTCTGTGATGTCAATTGCTGTGATGTTATCAGGGTTAAGTTCAAGTGACATCAATTTCAGGGAAGGCTGAAGGTCATAGGATGTTTCTTCTTGTTATGTCGTTGCTGTCAAAGGTTGGGATGCTATTTCTGCTACCCCTGCCATGTTGGTGAATCAAAGTCCCTGCAGAAGAAGGAAGGAATCACGCAGGTGGGGAATTGTTATATCCCAATGCTTCTCCATGGTGATGATGCAGTACTCTTAGCTGGCCCTCAGCGGCTGCCGGATGGATTTATTTAATTTAGAGTGCTCTAGATTTGAAGGTCAATTAATCTTTTTTCTTTTATTTTAACCTGTAGGCCCAAAAGGACATACTCAAGAAATGTTTATATGAAAGGATTGCTAGCTCGAAAGGTTGTCAATTTTAAATATTCAGTGACCCCTTCGAATCTAAACTTAAGTGGGCACCTCTGCTGACACAGAGAGCCCAACAATTCTATAGAGCTTTTGAAGGGATCTTTCGTTTCGCCTGTACTCTGGGACACACACCTATAAAGCAAATGGTGATGTTGTTTAAATCAAAATGTATCTCTTTGGTGTCATGTGGGGCGGGAGTGTGGAGGCATAGTAGTACTGATAATCTTCAGAAAATACAACATAGCTTCCTCAAAAGATCCCACAGATACAGCTACCTTTTTTGCCACTCAGAGGTGGGATTGTTCTATCTTGAAGATGTTTTTGGACATTCCCCTCTATTGTTATGGGCCAATATATGGAAGTGGAGTGACATTAGAGAGATATTTTCTACTAGATCCCACGTTCAAGCTTGAGTTTTATTTATTGTTTGTAGAAAACAGGCAATTTTGATTTTACCTTACCAGGTTTCGTTTGAATATATTACATTTTTCTTTTGTGTTTCTGCAACAAGGTATATTGTCTGACAATCTCCTCCCCCACCCCCCCCCCGTCCTAGTGAAAATTGTTTTGTTCAATCTACTATTATTTAACGCTATTTTGTTCATTGTATAAGTCAATTTGTATTTGTATTGCGTACTACAAACTTTTTTCACACAGTTTGGGTTTCTAATATCTGCAGCAGTTGGACGCTATTAAAAATGTAGTGCGGTTATTGATTTTATTAGAACTCACAGAGTATTAGGAGACAATATTCATCTTAAGTGCTGTTAGATATCGTGGTGTTATAATGTCTGTCATAGTACATGTTGTTCAGAGCTGGCAGTGTTTTAATGAATTGTTGTCTGTTTTAGGAGTTTTTAAATATTTTGTTGATTTTAAGATGAGATAAGAAATTATTGTGATTTTATTATGCACTTTTATGGCATTCTATGCCAAATAAAGTTTACTTGAATCGAGAATCGAAATGCATGTTCAGAGCTCTTGGCAGTTTACGAAGCCATGTCTTTAGAAAGAATACAGGATGAAATTAGCAGGTGTGGGTAGCGTAAACTGTACTGCAGTGATTTTATCTTTCAGAAATGTTTGAAGAAGCTAGATTGTGTTTTAAGCATCAAAGTTAAGTATTTATTTGGAATGTAATAAACTAATTGCTCTTTTCATTATCTATTTTTAATACCGTTGTCAAGATATCTGTATAAATGGTTCTTGAATGTAGAAAATATTTGAAGGCTCATGTTTAGTTTGTCTTCACGTATTTTCTACATACAAGAACAATTTATAAAAATACCTTAGCAAAGCCCACATTAGCTACTTGTAGTTTCCTCACCGCTGTATCTTTGTATTTTTTGCCCTGGTTTGTACTTTAAATAAAATATATCTTCCCACTCTGCAAACCCGGAGTCATTCGTTTAGCTCTGTGGTTCAAGGACTGTGCGCATGTTGAACTCGGCGTTGCTGCTATCGTCAGTGTAAAGTATGTCTCCTGTCTCTCCAGGTCAATGGATCGCACGTGATATTTTCCAATGTTCTCATCATCCCGGGTCGAGTTCTTCGGAGTGGAATTGTGACCCGAAACAATGTCACCTTCAGTTTCTCCTGTGCGTATCATACCACGACGCTGGCAGCCTTGGGAACCCCTGTACATGTGACCCCACTGTGAGTACATGGTCATTTATCCTCTTCTGACGTAGTCCACTCTTCTTCTACCTCTGAGTGAAGTCATCCTGTTGCTACTTGAACATGATTCAAAGAATAACCCTGTGATGCAGTTCAACCTTCCGCCACCTCTGAGTGAGATCACCCTGTGACCAACTGCAATCGCTCATACACTAACTCCCTCCTTAAGCAGTGCACTGGTCTCCTGCCTCTGAGACAGGTCGCACAGTGAGTAATGGCACATTACCCATACAGTAACCCTCTTCTCCTGTCTCTGAGTAAGGTCACACTCAGTGTAGATTGAAATTACTGATATAGTAACTATTTTCTGAAGCATCACTCTCTTCTCCTGTCTCTGAGTAAGGTCATAGTGAGTAACAGCCCATTACTCATAAGTAACTCTCTTTTGCTGCAGCCCACCCTGCTGCCACCTATGAACGTTACTCTTGCACAAATCTTCTTCTGCAGCTGTGTACTTTTCTGCTCCCTCTGATTGACGCCCCACTGTGAGTACCTGCACCCTACTCAAAAACTGTCTTCTGGAGCAGTGCACTTTTTTCCTACTTCACCTGGGACCAGGGGTTGGTGCAGGATGTTATAAAGCCGTTTATGTCCCTGAGGCTCAGATCAGGCCAGCAGATCAGCCGTTGAAGTCACTTTGGTGTCCTGGGTGAAAGGGTGAAGTTACAGGTCCAGTTGTCTTTTAACACAGGCAAGGGGGCAGCAGGTCAGCACAGCAGGGCAGCAGTTCCTTCAGAGTGGCAGCTCTTTCAGAGGCACAGCAGTCCTTCTTCCTTGCAGAGTAGCTACATGTCTAGAAGTGTACTGAAAAGGTGTGTCTGAGGTCCAGGTATTATGCCAAGTTGTGCCTTTCAGGTGAGGAGAAGCTTCCAGGGGCATGCCTTTAAAGTGCTCATTTGCCCTGCCTTTCTGGCCCTGGTTCCAGACTAGCTACAGGGGTTATGCAGGACTTTATGCGGAAATAGCACACAGCCTATTCAAAGGTAAGTGGGACTGGGCCCAGCTCCTCCCTCCCATCCTGTCAGTAATGTTGTTTATGAGTTTTGTAGAGCACATAGCTGCCTAAGGGCTTTCCAGCGCTACGGAGTAGGAGAGAGCGGGATACCAGTGACTCAACCTGGGAATAGCAATGTCTTCTATTTTTCCCTGAAGTCAATCTCATATGCGAGGAATCTTAGTTCTATAGGTATGGAGTTCCAAAGTTTTGGCACCAAATGCGTAAAAGATCTTCCTGCCCATTTGGATCACCTGCTCCTAGTCCTTTAGTCCATTCAACAAGTATTTGGGTGACCCCAGAGAATGATTCATCCAGGCATACCTAAGCTCCCCATGGTGTGTGGCTGTGTAGGGGAAATACACAAAGCTAACTGTCACCCACATTCAGTCATGTAACAAGAGACAGACTGCACCAATGACTAAGGCAAGAAAATGCCAACTTTCTAAAACATTTCAAAACTGTAATTTAAAATCTGACTACACCATAAGTTAATATTTTTCATTCCAATTCCACAGACACCAAACATGATCTGGATACCTGTGCAAATTTGAGAATTATACCTATAAGATGTAATTAGGTAACTCCAATGTTATCCTATGGGTGAGGTAGGCCTTATAGTGGTGAGATATGACCTGAGGTGTTTTACACTACCAGGACATTGAAAACGTAATAGTATATGTCTTCCTTGTTAAATACATTGCACCCTGACCTCTGGGTTGTCCAGGGCCCACCTTAGGGGTGACTTATATGCATAAAAAGGGAAGGTTTGGACCTGACAAAAGGTTTACTTTGACAGGTTGGCATGACAGTTTAAACCAGCACACCCACACAGGCTGCAATGGCAGGACTGGGAGACTTTTAAAGTGGTACTTATGTGGATGGCCCTCTATTATCATTTAATTTACTGTACCTGGGCACATGTAGTACCACTAGGGACTTACAAGTGAATTAAAAAGGCCAATTGGATGTTCACCAATTTCTATCATGTTTTAAGTACTGGTTATCAGTGTTAAAGTGCACAGATTACTAAGGCCAACAAAAATAAAATCAGCAAAAATGGAGGAGTGAAGGCAAAAAGTCTGGAGATGTCCCTATAGAAAGGGCCCAGTCCAAAAGAAAATATCTTCTGAAGCAGTGGACTCGCACAGGCTTCAATGTACACACGCACAGGCTTCAATGGCAGGCCTGAGACATGCTACTTAAGTGGGTGCTGCAGGGCCACAAGTAGCATTTTATTTACAGGCTCTGGGCACATGTAGCACCACTTTACTAGGGACTGACAAGTAAATTAAATAGGACAGTTGGGAGTAAGTCAGGTTTCAGGTTTCAGGTTTTAAAGTCTTTATTTCGATTTTTACATCATAAAAGACAATTAAAAAAACAATAAAATAGGATACAGTTCTAAGTTTAAGAACATCATAATTACATGATACAAATCATCATTAAAAGAGTATTAAACAATGTAATAAAGACCACTTATACAAAAACCCATTAAGAATCAAGATGCCTGTAGCTGTTTTGCTCTAATAACCCATGCCCACCCCAGGAATTTAGCAACACCTACAACCACCGCCTCGGAGGTGGTGGTACGAAGCGCCCACAGCGCCTCAACACTCCCTCGGACTTTGAGAAGGAGGCAGATGGGCCTAATCCATTTAATTCTAGGTGCATAATAGGCGGGGCAAGAAAATAGAAAGTGACCAATACTCTCATTATGGTTGGTACACCAAGGGCAACGGTCGTTCGAATGGGCAGACCATTTCTTAGTGAAAGACCTTAGAGGCAGGGACCCGACTCGGAACTGATGATACAGTTTTTTGTCTAATGGCTTGGTTATGAGGTCCCAGTAGTTCTCAAAGGAAGGGTCTAGTTTATGAGACAGGAATCTACCAGTTAAACTGGTGGCATCTGAGCTTATAACGGACTCCTGTCGAACACAGGCCCAATATAATGCTTTATAGTCTTGCTTAGAGGGAAAGGAAGTAGACTGCGGAGAAACCCACAGCTGATTGCAGCCCATGTCTTCTAAGATTGTTTTTACTTCACGCAGCCAGGGTATTTTATTCGACCCCCGAATCGATCTCACTTCCTCTAATTCCCTAGCAAAGAGACTTAGAGCTGGAGATGTCCAAATGCGTCTCCACAGGGCTACTAACCGATATCGGGCCATCTCGTTAATTGGGGCAAAGCCCATATCCAAACAAAGTGGTTTTGTCGGAGTGGATTGGGGAAGTCCAACCAACTTTTGCAAAAATTTATTTTGAGCCCTAACCAGAGTTGATAGGTCCATAAACCCCCAAAGATCAGCACCGTATAGAATTGCGGTGCTGATCTTAGCTTCATAGATCCTGAGGGCGGGCTTAACCTGTTTGGTTAGGGACCTTTTTTGCTCCTGCAAGAGACAGCCAGTAAGACGTGCAAATCTTTAAAAAAGTGTGTCAACCTGTGGTTTCCAGCTGAGGCGGTGATCCAAGGTTACTCCTAGATAGGTCACGACCTCTACTTGTTCCAGATTTACTCCGTTCATGCTCACATGACTTTTAATTGGACGACTTTTATTTAGGACCATGAATTTGGTCTTACTAACATTGATTTTCAAGTCGTTAGCCAAGCAGAACTCCTCAAATCTATTTAATGCAGTTTGCAGGCCACTACGGGTCTTTGAGAGGAGCAGGGTATCGTCTGCAAAGATGAGCATGGGGAACTTACTCCCACCCAGGGAGGGGGCGTTAGTGGGGGTATCGGCAAAGAACTTCACTACTTGATCGATGAACAACAAAAAGAGCGTGGGTGCCAATACACACCCCTGGCGGATGCCTCGTGTTACGGGGAAGCAATCCGTCACCTGCCCTTGACCTCCCCACCTCACCCTAGCGAAGTTGCCCTCATGTAATCTTACTACCAGGTCAAGCAATTCCATCGGCAGTCTCAGATTTTTTAGGACAGCCCACAGTTTAGCCCTAGGCACACGGTCGAAGGCCGACTTCAGATCTACGAAGGCGGCATAGATGGATCCGCCGCCTAACAGCACCACCTTCCAGTATATCAGAATAAATCTGAATACTTGGTCGATGGTGCTGGTGCCTGATCTGAAGCCGGCCTGCATGGGAGAGAGAATGCTTTGCATCTCCATCCAGCCCTGGACCCTAGCTAGGACCATCCTAGCGATGATTTTTTGAAGGGAGTCTATTAAGCTAATGGGGCGATAATTACCCGGGACCGATCGGTCCCCTTTCTTAAAAATGGGAAGAATTTCTGCCCCCTTCCAAGAAGCTAGAATCCGTGCCCCCTTAGAGATAGCATTCGCTACTGATGTTATGTAAGGGACCCAGAGTTGGAGATTGATTTTAAATAAATCGGCCGGGATGGAATCCATCCCTGGCGCTTTCCCACGCTGGATCAGGCGAATTCCTGACTCGGTATCTAGGGCCGTAAACATTAACACTTGGTTATGAGTGTGGGGGGGGGCTTTCCCACGTGGCTTGTCCGGTGTTAGATTCTAAGTCAGGTTCCAAAAACTGGCTGGAATAGAATTCGACCCATGCTTCCACAGGCACATGGTTAGCAGGAATTTGTGAATCGGGGTTCCTACCCCAGTTCACTAGTTCCCAGAATTTGGCCTGATTGGAGGAACTACAAGCCTCTAGGAGATCTAGCCAGTGGCGTTCATCCCACTCTTTTTTCATCTCCCACTGAACTTTTTTATACCTTAGACGTGCCTCTTTTATGTCGGTAATAATCCTAGATTTAACAGCTTTGATTAAGTCACTATGCGCGACCCTACAATACTTATTATACCATTTTCCTTGACAACCCTGTGCCCTCACCTTGCCTCGTGTTAATGGGAGGGTTAAGAGGGCCTTAAGTTTGTCAAAGCACTGTTCGTGTAGGTCGCAGATCCGATCTAAAGCTGCCACAGCAGGCGATACCTTCAAGATTTCACCCAGAGTCGATGATACTACCTCAGTTATGCCATCTAGGAGGGAGGGATTCTCTACAACCCTTGTCCATTTAAGCCTTCTTCTGTCGTTGGTCAGGATGCCGTCACCTGTTATATATACATCAGAGGTAGGCCTGCCGGGGACACCAGGAAGTCTTAGACTAAGTGACAGGGGGTTATGATCACTTTCGGGGCGAACCATGACTTCCATGTCGTCCAGAAATGACCAATATTCTATTTTTAAGAGAACATAATCTATTCTACTTTTACTAACCCCGTTGTCAAAGGTGGGTTTGCCGGATTTATCAGAGGCCGTACGACCATTGGCAGCTCTCAGACCCCAGTCCAGGCACAATCCCGCCCAATGTAATGCTGCCTCAGTACCCCTTTTGATATTATTCAGGGACAACATCGGGATATTCCACACGGTGTCGTCCTCCAACCCCAGGTCCTCCCCCGCACTGAGCAGGGGTTCAAAAGTACAGTTGAGGTCACCCGCTAAAATAAGAAACTTATCTCTCCCAATCCACTCAAGGTATGAATCAAGTATATTTAATATGATAAGACTACGCTCTCCTAATTCCCAGCATGTCCAGGTTATCCACAACAATTTCCACTGGCCGATAGCCAGTAGTCTGTTTGACCCAGATAACTAGGCCCCCTGAGGCTCTGCCTCTGTGTCCCTTCACTGCTGGTTTAAAAAAGTTCAGAAACCCTACCCTATGGATTGGACCAAGTGCCCAGCTCTCTTGGAACAATAGGATGTCATAGGGGTCGATGAACTCTACCCAATCCTCTGAGCCCAAACGCCCCTTTAACCCCGCTATATTCCATGAAACTATTTTTAGCGACGCCTCTAGACTAGGTGGCGTCATGGCGTTCTGAACACAATGGGCCACTCCCAAGTTCTCACACTTAGAAAGGTGCGGGCCCCCCTCCAAATTAGCATCCATGTTATATGTTGGGGTTGTCCTATTCTCTATCTCCGAGGTGCCTCCCCCCGGACTCGATGCCATAGTGCAGTCTACTTCTCGCCCACCTACATAGTTGCTGGGATCATTCCTGCATCCAGTAGCAGAATCAAGTCAATCGATACCCTCTAGGCCGGAAAGGGATTCAAAGCGATTGAACAAAGTGGGAAGATACGGAGTGGGGGGGATTCTATCTGCATGATATCTCCTAATGGATCTTCTTGGGATCATGCAATTGGGGGGGAGCTCACAAGATCGACGGGGCAAAAAATACCCAAGGCCCAATGTCTGCACGTCACCCAGACTACCAAACCTAGCTTCCCTACGTATGAAGTCCACCACCCAAGGGTCCTTGAAGGATATGATAATACAATCCCCTTCTAAATCTTTAGTACAGTGACCCACCCAATCAACTCTTCGCACGTTCAGTATGTCTGTGGATGAGGAAGGGGGAGAGGACGATGTTTATTTAACCAAAATACAACTTTGTTTTTGAGATCCCCAAAGTGTTCAGTTGGTCCTTCCTAAGGGGTGCAACTCCTGTTAGGACGATCGTATATGGGGTGGCTTCAACAGGAAGGTCTATACTCGGGGGACCCCGGTTTTTTACCTTTAGGGAGGGAATGGGAAGATTGGAGGATCTGCTCCCCCGTACTCCATTAACTCTTTTGGGCTGTATAGGTAAGATAGAATCACCCCTCGCAAGGGCTTGGGCCTGCATAGCCGCAGTGGACTTCGGGGTACTTGGCTGACCCAGGGGATTGGGTTTAGAGCTAGCCTTCTTTAAGACCTGTGTAGTTTTGGCCAATGAGGGTGGGTTTATGCTGTTCGCGATTCGACCCCCTACCCTCGTCCCCACGGGTTTGTTTGAAGCGGGACTTATGGATGCTGGCTTGGTGGGTGCTATGGAAGAAAACTTTCCCGCGGGCACTACTCCCTGTAAATTAGAATTACTAGGGGGAATGGAATTCACCATAGCACTTTGAGGATAAACTAGTTTTTTTAAGAGACCAGTGTTGGTGTTGACAAGATTCTCAAGTGCATCCATTTTTGCGGTCATCAATCTTGTTCTTTCCAAAACGGGCAGTAAAAGAGTTTTAAATAAAGCTTCCATTTTACCCAACAAGCCATCGTCGCTACTATAACACGTAGGACAAGGATCTGAAAGCCCAAAGAGATGCTTTGGGGGATACGGGGGATCATCTAAGACCAAGGCAGGGGGTGCAGTTGGGATCATTTCGGGAGTGGTGGTTAGGTGAGATATGCCATTGGTTTTTGAAATCTTAGTTACACCTCCCCTCTGACGGCCCTTGCGTCTCTTCCTCTTATGAGATAGGTTTCTCGTAAAGTCCTAGTCCGAGGAAGAGTCCGGCTGGGATTGACTAGCCAGGAGCACACTACCCTCAGCCCCACTGACTTGTAAATTACCAGGGTTGATCTCACTGCCAGAGGAGATCAGAGACGAAACCTCACCCTCCGCCTCTCGATGCACGTCCACCGGTGCAACAACCCGAAAAGGGCTAGCACTCGGTACCGGTGCATCTGGGCTAAGTATTGTAGCAATTTTGCCCAGCGAGGAGCGTTTCCCAATGACTAAATCAATTGAAAGCCGTTTTTCAGCCATAGCTATCTCTTTTTCCAATATACCTGTTGCCCTGGTGATGAAGGCGTCCAAGGGGCCCGAAACCACCCCCTTAGATGTCTGCAACTGAACGGATCGTTCTTTACCAGAGCGTAAAGGCATGATTTATACCAGTAACGATAGATGGGGGTACAATAAGTTAATTGATAGACCAGATCAAAGGGGATGGCCCAACCCAACCTAGTCCGACCACGGACGGCCACAGACGGTCCCGCCCTTGTCCCGGGCTTCTCCCGCGCAGCGGGTGTAAGTCCAGTTCTTATTGGGTAAGGACCGCACAGGGGGCGGGGATAGCAGGGAGAGCGGGCCAGGTGGTTCAAATTGGCCAAGCAGGGACTCTGGGAGATGGAGTCCCAGCACTCACGCTCTCAGCCCTGCCCTGCCCCTAGGCTCCCCAGTGACAGCAGTTATTTCCAGCAGCAGCCCTCCTCCACGAAGCGGGACCCGCGAAGCGGGACCCGCGAAGCGGGTTCCGCGAGCGGTAGTCCAAAAACACAGCAGACAGCCCAGCAGTATCGGCCAAATAGTTCAGCAACCTTCCAAGGGCACAAACGCAGTAAGAGTCCCGCCGGTCAGCAGCCAAAGAGAGTTTTTTAAAGACCTGTGTGCAGGGGGCGGGGCTTGCAGGGAGAGCGGGCCAGGTGGTTCAAATTGGCCAAGCAGGGACTCCTGGGAGATGGAGTCCCCGCACTCACGCTCACAGCCCTGCCCTGCCCCTAGGCTCCCCAGTGACAGCAGTTATTTCCAGCAGCAGCCCTCCTCCACAAAGCGGGACCCGCGAAGCGGTAGTCCGAAAACACAGCAGACAGTCCAGCAGTATCGGCCAAATAGTTCAGCAACCTTCCAAGGGCACAAACGCAGTAAGAGTCCCGCCGGTCAGCAGCCAAAGAGAGTTTTTTAAAGACCTGTGTGCAGGGGGCCGGGCTAGCAGGGAGAGCAGGCCAGGTGGTTCAAATTGGCCAAGCAGGGACTCCTGGGAGATGGAGTCCCCGCACTCACGCTCGCAGCCCTGCCCTGCCCCTAGGCTCCTCAGTGACAGCAGTTATTTCCAGCAGCAGCCCTCCTCCACAAAGCGGGACCCGCGAAGCGGGTTCCGCGAGCGGTAGTCCGAAAACACAGCAGACAGCCCAGCAGTATCGGCCAAATAGTTCAGCAACCTTCCAAGGGCACAAACACAGTAAGAGTAAGTCAATTTTATTATGTTTTAAGGAGGGAGTACATACACTTTAACATTGGTTAGCAGTGGTGAAGTGCACCGAGTCCTACGACCAACAAAAACAAATTCAGCAAAAGTGGAGGAGTGAAGGCAAAAAGTTTGGAGATAACCCTGCAGAAAGGGCCAAGTCTAACAGAAAATATCTTCTGAAGCAGTGGACTCTTGTGCTCCTAAGAGGTAGGCCACACTGTGAGTATCGCTATATTACTCATGCACTAAACATCTTCTGATGCCATCCAAACACTGTCTGCTGTGAGTCACATCACACTGTGAGCACATACACTTTACTCATACTCTGTATTATGATGCAGATCACCCTACTGCCCACATTACTCTTCTAACAATCCTCATCTGTAGATGTGTATGCTTCTGTTTGCTCTGAGTGATATAACACTGTCAGTACCTGCATATCACTCTTATGCTAACTCTTCTAAAGCAGAACACTCTTCTCCTCCCTCTGAGTGAGGCCACAGCATCAGTACTGGCACCTCATTAAAAGAAATATCCATCCTCTGAGGCAGACCACCCTTTTGCCACATCTGAGTGAGCAGGTCCACTCTAGATTACCTTAATATTACTCACACAGTAGCCTTTGTTGAAGCACTACCGCCTTCCACTCTCTCTGTAGGAGGTTACTCTGTCAGTTTCTGCACCTAACTCTTAAATAATCCTCTTCTGATGCATGCAGTCTTCACTGCTCTCTCCTCTGAGTGATGCGGTCCACATGTTGGCCACTCACTGTGTGAGTACTTGCACATTGCTCATCCACCAGCCCTCTTCTGATGCAGTGTAATGTAATGTAATGTAATGTAATATAGCGCGACTATCACTCCAGGGAGCATCTTGGCGTTGGTACCGTTGCCAGTTGGAGTGAGGCCGGCTGACTGTTGGGTTATTGGGAGATCCTGCACATTTACACCAAGGCTTTACTGGTGGTATCAGTAAGTCTGAAAATCCAAGTTTTCAAGGCTTTCCTAAACTGGCTCTCTGAGGGGATTTGACGGAGCTGCAGTGGGAGCTTATTCCATGCCCTGGATCCCAATACAGCGAGGGATTTTCCTCCCTTGGTGGCAAGCCTAAAGCTTGGGATCCGCAATAAATTCTGATTTGATGACCTAAGGCTCTGAACTGGTAAGTAGCGCCTAAAGCCATTTGACAGATACTTAGGTCCTTGTAGATGGAAAGCCCTAAACTTAATGACCAGTATTTTAAACAAAATACGCTTATGTATTGGCAGCCAATGGAGGGCATTGAGTGTGGCCGCGGCGGATGACTTCCTCGGCCAACCAAGGACAAGGCGGGCGGCTGCATGTTGGACCATCTGCAACATGTGGAGTACAGATTTATTTACTCCCGCATACAGGCTGTTGTAGTAATCCAATCTTGATGTTATAAGTGCAACCACCACCGTTTGCCTTGCTGTCAGGGGGAGAAAGTCAAAGAATTTTCTGAGGCCTCTGATAATGTTAAAACAGGTACCAGCCACAGTCACCGCCTGTAGTTTAAATGACAGAGAGTCATCAAACTTAATGCCCAGGTTACGGGCGGTGGGGATAGTGTTTGGGGGGGCTTCAGTATCTTCCGGCCACCACTGCTTTGGAGAGAACAGATTTTGATAACAAAAAGGCAGAATTTCGGTTTTACCGGAATTGCATTTGAGATGGTTACTCCTCCTCCAGTCGAATGTGGCGGCCAGACAGTTTTTAAGATTTTCCTCCGCTCCAGATGACTCTCTATCCAGTACTAGGATGAGCTGAGTATCGTCAGCATATGATATTGTGCTGATCTGAAAAGATGAGATTAGTTCGATCAGGGGGACCATGTATAAGTTAAAAAGTACCGGGCTCAGGCTAGAGTCCTGCGGCTCCCCAGTCATTATAACCTTCTCCTCAGAGCGAAACTCTCCCAGTACGGTGACTTGGTGCCTTTGACTGAGAAAATTCTTAAGCCACGCCAGCATTGCTCCCCCTAAACCAGATTTTACTAGGCGGTTGATTAATATAGGGTGCGAGACTGAATCAAAAGGCGCCAATAAATCTAGTAGAATCAGAACGGCTTTCTTCCACTGGTCGATGGCAGCCCGCAGGGTCTCAGCCGTAAACAGGAGGGCAGATTCTGTCGAGTGCTTAGCCCTAAAGCCTGTCTGGTTGGAATGCAGAATATCATTGTCCTCTAAGAACTTGGTGAGCTGTTTATTTACGAACGCTTCCGTCCATTTAGTCAATACTGGAAGTAATGAGATGGGGCGTAGGTTCGAGACGGTTGTAGGGTCAGCTAGTGTTTTTTTCTGTAAGGGCTTTATGGCTGCCAGTTTCCACTCTATAGGGATTACAGCGGAGGACAGTGCTGAATTAATAATCGCATTGATAATGGGATTTACCTCGTCCACTAAGGCTCGTAGAAACATCGGGGGGCAGGGATCAATAGGAGATCCAGACCTGCTTGATAAAATGGCAAGGCGGGACTCTTCTAAGCTGATGGTAAGAACGTTTTAAAACAGACGGTCTCGGAGTTCTCCCCAGTCAGCTCTTCCATGGGGAGAGGCACCGATTGGGGAAAATCTTTGGTAATGTCTAAGATTTTTTGCTCAAAGTAATTAGCGATGCAATTACAGAGGGTCAGGGAGGGTGGAATTTCCTGCGAAAGCGATCTGGGATTACTGAAACTGTTTACGATCCTAAAGATCTCCTTCTGCCTATTATTAGCGGAGGATAGGGCCTCCAAATAATATTATTTTTGGCCAGTTTAATGGAGGCATGATACAGCCTCTGAGCTGTTTTATAGATGTTTTGGTCAGTGCTCTCATAATTTTGGCGCCACCTCCGTTCCAACGTTCTAACTTCGCCTAATTCTTCTTTTAAGGCGAGTGATAACCACGGAGCAGATATTCTTTTTTTGATTTCATGTGAGTTCGCTGGGCTTATAGGGTCCATTTGCCCACTAAGGGGCCTATTACGATTGCGGATTTCCCGCATCCTCCGGGCCGGCGGAAGCCACCGCCAGCCCGGAGGATGCGGGAAAACCGCCGCGGAGGCTTGAAAGACCCACCGCCAAATTAGGATGGCTGGTGGGTCTTGCAATCTGTCCGCCGCTTTTCCGCCGCGGTCGCCTTCCGACCGCGGCGGAAAAGCTTTAACATGGCTGGCGGTGTCTATCAGACACCGCCAGTCATATTAGGATGGAGTAGAAAGTATGCTTTTCCACGGCGGCTTTTCCGCCGTGGAAAAGCATACGGACCTTCACTTCGGGGGCCCGTTGCGGGCCCCCTGGGTGAAGGGGGGTGAACATGGGGGGTACCTATGGGGTGCCTGCCGCTTTGTGCACGCAAATGCCGTGCATGCATTTTTAACATTGCGGCGGGTGCAGCTTATAGCTGCACCCGCCGCAATGTTAAAGATAGAGGATATGACCGCCACCCTGGCGGTCACATCCTAATCTGCACAGAGGGACCGCCGCTGCCCCGGCGGACGGTCCCTCCTACTCTATGGTGGCAGATGGACTCAGGTCCGTCCGCCATCATAATCGGCCCCTAAGTGTGGTGATCCAATCACAGAAGCGGTTGTTATCTGTTGAGGTGTGGCCAGTCAAGATGGGTTTACTCTGTTTTACATTCTCTGGAAGATCAGGATTGGCAAGTATCTTTTTCCATCCTGGTTTGACCCGGCCGACTACTTTGCCAGCACCTTTCCTTAAAACATCACCTTTGACTGCAAAGTCGAATGGGATGAATTTATGGTCTGACCAAGTTTGGAACCAAGGGGATTTGACCTTAAGAGTGTCAAGGTTGGAGCAGATGCAATCAAGCATATGACCCGCTATATGTGTAGGGTCCTGAGTCAACAAAGTTAATCCAAGAACATTGATTATATCCATAAAGCGAGTCACCTCTGGGTCACTTGGAGAGTCTAAATGGAGGTTAAGATCCCCTAACAGGGTAAAGTTGGAAAATCTGAGGGTAAGATCGCTAATTGCTTCCCTGATATTCTCCAAGAACTCTTTAGTCTGCCCAGGTGGGCGATATATCAGGGCTCCTGAAAAGGCAAAAGAGTCATGAATCTGCAGAAAAAAGGCTATGCTTTCTGCCCCTTTTATGTCTGGCATTGCCTGAATGGTGCACTTCATGGTGTCCCGATAAATAATTGCAAGCCCTCCCCCGCTTTGCTCCTGCCTGTCTAATCTTTGAATTAAGTAGCCTCTCAGAAGAGCTATTGCTATATCGGGGTTACACCAGGCTTTTAGCCAAGTCTCTGTGAGCAGAAGCCAATCCAGGTCGGCCTCTGTAATGAGGTCAAAAACGTGTAGTGCATTTTTGCACATAGACCTTACATTAATGAGTCCTCCTCGGATAACATTGGGCCCCGTCTTCCCATTTAGGGCAGGCTCAGAGGCGAGAGTTACTTTACAATGCCTGCAGCTAACTGAGCCTTCCCATTTTTCAGGCTTCAGGGCCTCATGGCACAGAGTTGGTCCTTTATTCAAGGAAAGTATATAATCCCTGGTCAGGACTTGATTCGAGGGTAAATACGCAGCATATAAGGCCCTTGGCCCGGCCGCGGCATGGACGGGCACAGACGGGCTTACCTTAGGCGCACCTTCGGCGCGCTGTCGGTGCGCCCGCTGCTCGCGTCCGCTGCGCGGAGGCATCGTGTGAGCTTTAAATAGGAGGTTGATGAGGGTCCTAGTGTAGCCACTAGACCGTCACCTCCTCCAAAATGGCCCCCGGAAGTGAGTGTGTTTCACTCTGCTGCCACGCTACCAGGCTCCCTCCACAACAAACAGCACAAGCTGCGGTGGACCAGGGAGAGAGGCGGTGTCTGAAAGGCAGTAAGTCCCCCAAAAATGAGTTTTCCTAGCTTGTGCCTACAAACATAAGTTTAAATTTAAAACAATGAACTGTGCAAAATAGTATTCATTTGCAGTGCACCTTCTGAGTGATGTCACACTGTCAGTAACTTTACACAAACTATAGAGCCCAGCTCGATTGGACTCTACAGTTTGTGCGTGGTTCTGTGTCGGAACAGGGTTAGCCTATGCTCTACAGCACCTCTTCACTGCCCTTCATTTTGTTTATGGACACTGTCAGTAACTGTAAATTACTCATACACCAACCCTGTTCCTCTTCACTTCATCATCATGCTCCCTCTGAGTGACGTCACAGTTCAAAGACCCCACATTACCCTTAGACTAACGCTTCCATCAGGAGATGAGGAGACATTCAGCATACTGAATGCCACGTGCTTCTGATAATACATACTTCTGTTGTTAATGAATGCTTCTGCTAGTAAAACGTGCTTCTGCTAGTAAAACATATGGTTTGCTAGTGATGGGAAACATCACTTACAACGCAACTTTTACCACGCAATGCTTTTACATCGCAGCTTTTACAACGCAAACCATTACAACGCATTGCGCTGGGGGGCGATCTAGGATAGGGAATAAGTTTAATTTACTGTCCAACACCTTCCCTAGTGTCCACGGGGACTGGAGTTGGAATAGTAAATTAAACTATTCACTATCCAGCACCCCAAAGCGCTATGCGTTGTAATGGTATGCGTTGTAAAACTCGCGTTGTAAAAGCATGCGATGTAAAAGCATGCGTTGTAATGTCGTACATCCGCTAGTGATACATGCATTCACTGTGATATGTACCTGCTAGTAGTGTACACTTCTGCTAGTGATTGGTATGAATGTTATTGACGTTGTTATGTACCTGCTAGCGATACGTGCTTTTTGTAGTGGGGTGCTTACGTTTGCCAGTGACGCATGCATCTGCTGTTACGATCGCCTCCAAAAACAGGACCCAAAGCCATCACTGAATCCCGGCTGTGGCCAGGTTCCTGCTACAAGCATTCATTCCTTCTCCTCCCAGGCCCACCAGGTCACTTGCCCCTGTTGCTTGCTTTGCTTGCCTATCTCATTTCTGACCCTTGGTGTTGTAAGTTGCCTTCTTGACTTGAATCGTCTAGTTTTTTGAATAGTCTGCCACCAACGTCATTACTTTGATTGAATCCCTTTTAGGTGCTGGACTCAACTCCTTATAGTTTACATGGAGTAACACTCACTTATGTAGTGGGTTCAACGCAATGGTGTCTCTCACTTTAGTAAGGGACTTAATGTCTTTGTTGCTTACACCGGATGTCTCTCGCTTCAGTGGGAAACTCACTGATGATTACTTGGGGACACTCTTACATTCAGTAGGAAAGTCAGCTTTCCTTTAATGACTGGGATGGCTCTTACTTCGGCAGCAGGCTCAACTCGCTCTTGTTCACTTCGGTTGTCTCTTGCTTCAGTTTTGGGTCCCACCTCAGGTTTGGTTTATGTGGGTTAACTCCCACTTCCTTGGTGGGATTACCTTTTTGTTGTTAAATTGATGTGTGTCCCACTTAAATGATGGACTCGGCTTCCTGATGTCCATCAGTTGTCTCTTTATTCTGTGTGAACTTTAACTTCCTGACTTCGATGTTAATTTCCAATTTCCTTTTACCTTGATTGTTTATTCCCGTTTGGTGGTCTCAGACATATTGTTTTTAATTTGATTGTATCTCATTTTAGCCCCAAAGAGGTCTCGGTTCCTGATGTGGCAGGTGATTTGGAGCCAGAAATGAAGCTATTTAAAGACAAAGAATTTGTTATTCCCTTTGGTGTATCTGAGACGTTTCCTGTGGATGAGACCCTCAATGTCACGATTATCTAAAATAGCCCTGCATCAAGAAGGACATCTCCCAGAGAACATGAAGACACTTTATGGAATTTTACAGATTCAGCGTCTGATCTTCTGGACACTATAATGCATCTAATAGGCCATTAGCTGTGGCTGTTTGGCTACTTCTGTTTTATTCACAGCCTAGTAGGTCTGTCTGACCCTCCTATTCTGTCATCCTTTCTCACACTCTGCTGAAAATACGTCTCATTTGTAAAGAGTGATACTTAGGATACCACATTTCTTGTAATTCGGTTTCCTTGAAATAAAAATGTTTGCACTTTATTTACATTTTTTTTGTCGTTGTTTTTACATTTTAATACTCCTGCTAGTCTTCACCTGATCAGCATTTCTTAGACTGTGGTAATGCCAATAGCTGTCTTAAATACTCTTATTCTATATGTTGGGACGTAAATCTGGTACAATAGTTTGCCAGCTCCCTGCTGTGATATACCCAGCAGGATGCAGGCTGAGGGTTCAGACAAAAAGAGAGTAACGCTTTACTGCACTCTCCTGTGACCTGAGAAGTTTTGCTTGTCCATTTGCCGGCTAATGTCCAGTTCCTCAGAAACTGCAAACTACAGATTTGTATCGAAAGGTGAACATACTACTGGAGAACTCTTCAATTAGTTATTATGAGGATGACAATGAGCACATGCATGGGCTGGTAACACATAAACATGACCAGACCCTAAGGCATTCTTTGAATGGTGGTAGCTGTCAACATTGAGTATGATTGATGAGTAAGGAGGACTGACAGGATGGTGTGCAAAGGTTGAGGCACAAAACAACATGCAAAAGCAGAAACATAAAGCACACGATGGCGGCTTCTTGATTAATATGTGACTGGGCCTGAGCAATGGAGTATGCTCTTGATAGAGTGCGGGCTCACCTGCTCAGTTTACCATACTCACCTGGGCCCATAAACTATATACACTTTAAACAGGTAAGCCTACACTGAATCAATTTTGATTTTATCATTCAGGATCTATACCATTTGTCTTACCAATCCAAGCCACCGATACCTATAGTCCTAAAGGATAGGACATTATCATAACATTTAGCATTTCATATATAACCACAAACTCGGCAAAGGTTTAAGTTATTTTATCTAAGTAAACCTTTAAATGTTAGAAACCATGAAATCAATAATTTCCTATTCTTTTAGAATAATGAAGATTAAAAACAATATACGCAATAATTTTGAAAGAAAAATATCATTAAGCATTTAGACGAAGGGTGGGTAGAGAAAGGAGAAACAGTACAATGACAAACCCACACTTTATAGTTACCTAGAATGGTGTGGTGACCAACCCTGGCCATGGGCTGAGTCAAAGGATAAGAATCCCAAAGTGCAGGTGCCAGCAGTAAAGAACAGGTGCGGATCAGAATCAGGACAGGTTACGGACCAAATTGGATCAGGACAGAACCACCACAGGCTAAGACCGGCACCCACAGCTAAAGTGTAACGCCAGCATCACAACCCTCTCTGCAGCTAACAGCCGAACCCCGACTGGGTCTTCGAACTCCTCTCCAGAACCCCGATTGGGTTATCGAATCTTCTGACAGAGTGCTCCGCCAGCACTTCTGCTCTCGATCACATATTGAGTGCATTGGGTCAGTGACAGGTCCGCTCTTCGGACAAGTCGGACAATCTAACTAGCTAAGCCTACCCTAGTTATATTATTTTCCAGGTCAGTGTACCACCCCCAAATGTTGCAAATGTGTGAAATCTCACAATTTTATTGGACAAAAGGCGAGGAGTAGTCATCACACCATATTAATATGAGGTAACCTGTCAATCATGTATTTAAATGTTCCCTCCCATCACTTTATCTTCCCATGTACTTTTTATTCCGCCAGGTGGTGAATGAAACAATAAGACATTTAAAAATGTATTCAATTCAACTTCCTCTAGCAGGGTGAGGAGTTTACTCTTCTCATAGTTTTTCCAATCCATGTCAGAGTTGGCACTGCTTTAATGCCTCAGCTTCAGTGGCATGGGATTTCTTTCGCACAGGCACAGTCTATCCAAGATGGAGTTCAGAGGTACATTTAGGCCCAAATACGATACATGCAAGAATAGAAAAGAAACAGTTTTAGAGACACAGAATAAAATGAATGCACTGTATACCACTTCTTTCTACTCTATTCCCATTATTTTATTTTAAACTATTTCATTAAAGGTTAGGCAAAACGAACAGCTTAGCAAAGCAGCGATGCAGGCTTCTTGCACGTTAGGACACATAACAGCCATCTTAGTTCTAGTGCGCAGAAGCAAAAGTTTCCCACCAAGCGAAGTAACACGTCATGTCACTTGAGTGTGACAGACGCATGCGCAGTAGAAAATCCCGCTTAGCAGCAGCCATTTTAATGAAAGCGGATTATAGTTAGTAAAAGCACTTTGACAAGCTTCCCCTAGATACCTAAATGTTGTGTAATGCAATATTAATATGGCAAAACATGTTAATTAGTACATTAATATTATTTTCGAGAGGGCTGAATACAAGCAAGTCACTTTACGTGTGCAACCTTGCTCCATCACTCTGACAGATGAGCATCTGGAAAAGTCAGGGCAGCAATCTATGACGCATGCACACTGCTTCAATGGCATACTGTCTTTCCCAACTGTAAACAAAGGAAATGCTGTCGGCGCACAATGCCTTTCATCATGGAATCACCTTCTGCTGGCCTACTGATACTTCCTATACTGCAGTTCACCTGTGCTGATAAGCCTGTTGAGGTTGTATGCAGGGGTGGCTCTTCTGCTAAGGCAGAGGAGCATCACCCATTGCCTATCAGCATGGCAAAATAGGAAAAATAAAATGATACGGCGATGTTACTATCATTTTATTTTTCCAGGCTCTGGTAGTTTTGTTGGGATGCACAGGGTGGAGGAGTGGTGGCGGGCCGGCTAAACATTCATGCACACTTTGCATGTTCTCCACCCTGGCTGCATTGGAGCCTGGTTGGAGAAAATGCCCTGGCTTCCATTCCCCATCTGGGCCCCGAACCACGGTGCTCAGACTAATTTATGGTTGGCTTAGGGAAGCCTATCCTGCTTCCTGTTCCAACAGAAGCCAGGAAGAAAATGGAAGAGAGGCGGCGGACAGCCAGGCAGCCGTCCGACAGGGACGTCATTTTCTTTTTTTAAGTCCCCCTCCCCCTTTTCCCCATCTTGCCCTCCCTGCCCCACTACTGACTCGTGTGAGCAGTCACGACTGGTTGTATGTCACAATACTGAGCTTCAAGATCTCGGCCTGCAATTATAAAGACTCCACAATATCGAATAGCACTGTACCTCAAGGCATCTATATATAGTAAGGTATAGAGTTGTTTATAATGCCACATCTACTTAGCTACTACTCAGTCTACTGGCCAAGCCCCACAAGATATTTTATGTTCATGACAGTTGTCTAATACGTACATACTACATGGTTTATATTGTGTGTTGTTGCCCAAGTCCATATTAGTAACTATATTGTGTCGTGCACCAGCCTAGAACAAGGACAGGTCTTCCATAGCATGTTGGGTGTAACATCAATGTCTGCGTTACCAAGACGTTGACAGTAGGGTCCTAAGCAAGTGTCTCCAACGAGTCGATCAGGAGCTAGCAGAAAGTGGCAGACACATTCAGAGTAGCTTGCTAGCCTTGAGTTCATTTTTTAAAAAGCACAGGATCACATTTCCTTTTAAAGTTAAGAGAACGTTGTGTTTATTTTACATTAATATCATCAGGCTCCATATAGCAGGGCCTGATCATGGGCAGTGCTCAGTCAGATTTACCACCCAGGTTGGGTCACATAGTTGAAGGACTAAGCACTGAGGATGCAACTCTTAAATAAAAGTCTTTGTCAGCTCCATATTGGAGCTGAGAACAAAATGATGTTTCTGCATTCTTTTAAATCAGAGAATATCAAAATGAAGAGTTAACTTTATGATTAAGTTAACTCTTCATTTGAATTTTCTCCCATTTTTAAGTGTTGCATTTACAAACAGAAGGCCTCCTGCTCCCAGTGGCCAGTAGACCCTGCGCCATATTTATAACTGAAAAAGACAGTAATATTTTTAAATGGGAGACATTTAAAGTGAAGAAAAACATTTCTATGAAGCATTGTCTTAATATTTTTATCTTCTTTTAATTAAGCCAATTTGTCTTAATATTTAATAAAGCATGTTTCGTCACCTTATGTGCCTCGAATTTAACTAATGACTGTATATCTCTGATATAAATATGGCACTGTGTCTACAAACCACTGTGCGGAACATGCCTGCTATTTCCAAATGCAACATTTGAGATGGGACCTGACACCCTCTTCCTACCATCCCCAATAACATTTTATTTACAATTTACGTAGTAACTGAAAGGAAATTCAATCTCAAAGAAATTATATTGTATGTGTAAATAATTACAGAATGTTCTCCAATAGCTCATCAATACTATGTTTCATAATAAAAGGGATGTTGCATGATAAACGTACAAGCGTTCTGGACTTTGCTTTATCTCCAGGTGCACACTTAGATAGCTACTGTTTTAGAGGAGAAACTCCACATCCAGTACAGAGACCGTTAGCTTGAGCATGGGTGTCCAGTGTAAGCCCTGGAGAGCTGCAATGTGGGGTCATTGATTGTTGAACAACGGTTGACTATGTATATGAGTTTCATTTATATCCATATTATCTAAATGTATCTTATGTCCGTGTTTTAAAAAATCTACAACTGTTCCTGTCCTGATTCTGCCTTGGTGGCATGTTGGAAATGTGTTGTCTTTCCTTAAGAACGGAGAAGATGTTGTGAGGACACTGAAACTCTACAGCATAGAAACCACCCAGATCTACAGCCAGGTCTCTGGACTCCCTGGACTGGACAGGAAGTGTAGGAGTAGGGTAGCACAGGGACTGCATGAGTAGAGGCTGTCCCATAGCGACAGAGGAGCTACTTACAACAGAGGCAACCCATTATAAAGAATGGTTTAGCACTATACATTTGCATGTGCTATGAGGCCTATCAACATACATGATACAACACATAAACATCCCTGCCCCAATCAACATACAGTGAGCGGGAAAGAGTGTGTAAAGGCATCCAAGCAAGACTACCAAGAGGCCTAATATTTCAACAACTTGTATTGACATGCAAGCAAGAGGGCACTTAGAATCATCAGCCAATTCGTTTTTGTCGGCACATCTGGACCAAGAGAATAAACTATTTGCAGAGGTCATCTTTTTCTAAAGAGGCTGTCAATAGTGCAGAATGTGGCAGCCTCAATGCAGACATATATCTTGCTCCTAACAAAAAGCTGCACACATTTAATGGCCCATATTGGTATTGTATATGGTGCAAAGTCAATAATCTGCAGATGCCTGTTGAACCTAACCAAAATGTAGGAGCAATTCTTCTAAAAGGAATTTAGGGCCTCAATTGCAGTCACAAATTTTCAGATTTGCAAAATCACTTTGTTTTCTGAGCACAAAAGTTTTTTTTTACTTTGTACAAAAGCCGACTTTTGTGACCCTTTCCAAATTGAA
Source organism: Lissotriton helveticus (assembly GCF_964261635.1). Taxonomy (NCBI): domain Eukaryota; kingdom Metazoa; phylum Chordata; class Amphibia; order Caudata; family Salamandridae; genus Lissotriton; species Lissotriton helveticus. Next base: position 1,782,095,296 of record NC_136061.1, read on the forward strand.
AACGGGAGGGTGTGAAAGCAGGGGCGGCTGAGTCGTCACACTGCTGCTACCCAGAAGAGGCAACAGTGAAAAGTAAAATGATAATAAAATAAAGTTATTATCCTTTTACTTTTCATTGTTGCATCTGCTGGGTAGTGGAGTCACAAGACAGGGCAATGCAGGGCCATCCTGGGCTTAAGGGAGAAGGAGTGATGGGCACTGCTAAGTAGTCAAAGGTTAAGTAATATAGGTTTGATGCCCCAATCGGTATCTGATAAATCCGATCGGCAACATCCAGTATTTTCCCAGTGGTGACCGCGATGCATCCTCCGGCATCAAACCTATATTTCTTAACCTTTGACTACGCGCTGTTGGACTATACATCTATTATGGATAACAGATAGACCTAATACCACATGCAGTTGTACTTAAACCTCTGGATTAACAGATACCACACAATATTCTTGAAAGACAGCGGATACATTGACTAGATATTTTTGGAATTCTTGACCTCTATCTGATGAGCCAAGTCTTTCTTGTTTTTTGCGGTGCTACTCCTTTAGAGCTTCATCTTCCTTCTTCACTCGAAGTCTCCCTTTATTAGCAGAAGCCCTGAAGAAGCCCTTCTTTGGGACGAAACACGTTGGCTGTATGGTGCTTCACCCTTTTTTTAAATAAAGAAATCAAATCGAGGAACTTCATTCTCCGTGACTTATTGAAATTGTAAATCAAATGCCAAATGTTGTGGTGCACCTGTGCTGCTGTGATTAATTGATTCAGTTCCCCAGGGAACAAGCACTGTTACAGTGGGTGCTATTCAGTATGCACACAAACCCATATGTAAATATTAGGGGTACCAATTACTATGTGGGGCTATTGTTTGTTAGGTGATGTTCTTAAGAAGGTCCCCCTGTTAGGTCTTTTTTATCTACAAGTTTTCTGCATTGTTCTAAACTCATGTAGTTGTCTGGTAGTCGAAATACAGTAGGCATTGACTTACAGGCCTGAGGACCTCGAACAAAGAAGCAAAGCCCTCCCAGTCTCTTTCATTTGAAACTTGGGATCGTGAAAAGGTTTATTTGTTGTGTCTCGGAGAGTATTTTTGGATTTTGGTGGTAATGAACTTAGGGCATTTGTTGTGGAGGGCTTTGAATATAATACAGCCTGTTTTGAATATGGTACCTTGGGTCACTGGAAGCCAGTGTAGCTTCTTCATTAATGGTTTGATGTGACAGTGTCACGGTTGTTGGAAAATAATTCTAGCTGCTTAGTTTTGCACCAATTGGAGTCTATAGTTTAGAATTTCTGAGAGCCCCAAATAAAAGGCGTTTGCGTAGACGATTCTTGACAGGATCAGTGCAATGATGATATGGATACTTGCCTCCATTGAAAAAACATCTTCTGATTTTCCTAAGTTGGAGGATGCAGGAGGACGTCACTGTGCCTATCTGAGACGGACATACTGGATTTGGTTTTTCAGGAAGGATTTCATCCATTGTAGGGCTGAGCCTTTTAGGCCAGCATTGGCAATGCAGTCCATCAGAATGCTATGATCCACAGTGTGAAATGCTGCAGATATATCCAGGAGGACCAGTGTTTAAGTACTGCCTCCATCAGTCCCATGCCTCATATCGTCTACCACTGAAAGAATGACTGATACATTAGAGTGGGATGGGCAAACCCTGCCTGGTGGGGGTCGAGGTAATTAGTCTCTTCTAGGCAAGAACAAAGGTGATTTGCTACATGTGCTTCTAAAATGTTTGCTGGATATGGGAGGAGGGAGATAGGTCTATAATTATTTAGTATCTGTGGGTCCTCTCCATATGTTTTTTGTAGCGGGATTATCACAGCTTCTTTGAATGGTTGGGAAACGTCCTTGCTTGAGAGAAGAGTTTAAAATGGAGAGAAACACTGGGAAGGATGAAAAGATGATTTGTTTGTATTTGGAGGGGCATGCATCTTTGGGGAAGCTGTATTTTTTTTGTTAATAATTCTGCTAGTTGTTCTTTGCTGATGTAGGGAAAATAGAAATGGAAGTGTGATTACTCTTTCCTGAGGAGGTCTGTGTGATTACTCTTTCCTTTAGTGTCTGATTTGCTTGGGGGAATAATAGCCTGTACTGTTGTTTCTTTATTTTATCTATGAAGAAGTGATTTAAGTTATCACATTATTCATGGGTTGGCATGATCGGCGATGCTACTTGGTCTACGGCAGATAAATCTCCCACTAATTTGAATATGTCTTTAGTTTTATTGTTGGAGTCTAACACTTTGTTTGAAAAGAAAGTTACTTTGGCTTGAAGGATAGCTTTTTTATAATCTTTCATACATTGTATGAAGAGTTCTTTGTTTTCTGTCGAGTAAGACCGTCGCCATTTCCGTTCCTCTTGTCACGTTTATAGTTTAGCGGTCTTTAACTTTTCGGAGAAACATTTTAACGCCTCATGCTGGCGGGAAGATCAGATTTTTTTAAAGGGCTTGTGTACATCACTGGCCTTTCTTTGCCATTGTGATATTTCTTCCTCCTATTTTCCTCTGTCATGGAGGGTAAGTTAAATGCTAATGTGTTGTAGAGGGAAATTGTGTTTATTCTTTTCCAATTTCTAGTCATGATCTTTGGGAGTAAGATAGGTTTAGGTAGTGTGATTTTACCAAGGGTGAACTTTATTAAGTGGTGGTCAGACCATGCACAGAGATAGATGGAAATGGATATACTGAGGTTAATGGACCAAGCTTGGTCCATCATGTGTCCATTGTGTGGACTCCTTTATGTGAGATTCGAAGTTGAAACTATATAGCATTTGGTCATATCCTTGGAGTCTTCACACCAAGTTTCCTAATGTTCCCAGTAGTTCATGTCACCAATGAGTACATTTTTAGCACGGTCAATAGATAGTTAGGACATGAAATCTGCTAGGCCTTTTGGAAATTCCTGCCTAGGCTTTGGTGGTCTATAGAGTAGTACACACACCAGCGAGGCATTGGAGAAGACCAGTTCAAAGGTGATGCTGCTGATTGATGCGAGATGTAGCGATGTTGGAGAAGTGAAAGGAAAATGTTTTTTACAACGGCTGCCACACCCCCACCTTTTTTCCAGGTAGATCAATTGGCATTCCGGAGATGGTAATTTCCTGGTAGTGCCACTAGCATGTCAGGCATGGAATCATCCATGAGCCATGTCTCTGTCACAAGCAATATGTCTGGGCCATCTGTATTCAGTAAATGAAATATTTCCAACTGATGTTTAGCCAAGGAGCGAGAGTTGAGGTGGATAATAATAAGATTGTTGTTTTTTTGACTTATAAGGGTAGAGATTGCCTTTTGGGGAGCAGTAGGAAGTTGGGCTAGGTTCTGTGTGGATTTGTTCATCTCAGGGTCTGCTTAAATCGTCCTAATGTCTTAAGTGTATGTTTAATCCAGGGTTCTGGCAGCTTTCCTAATGGGGAAAGCATTTTCAGTTTGTGAGATGTATAGTTTATCTTTTTGGCATAATGTCTGGCCCCTGGCCATGTTCGGGTGCGGATGGGCGCAGATGAGCTTGCTTTCGGTGCACCAGGGCCACGTCCGTAGTGCGTCCGCGATGCCGCTAGACTTTAGAGATTCTGGAGCTCGTGTTAACTCCACCCCTCTGTGAGTGGATTGGATCCTCTGATCCAATCAACGTTAGCTTGGTGGTGTTTGAGGGCCACCCGGATGTGTGGCTGTAATTGTAAGATAAAATCAATATTAGCACCATCAAATTCAACAAACGGTTTTTGCAGCGTCAAATTCAGTCACAAGGGTATATAAAGGCTTGCGCTCTGTGAATAGCAAATCGTTGGTGCGGCTGACTATAATAGTGCGGCCGTGCTGCCAACAGACTTTGGAGGGTCCAGAGCTCCTGTTAACTCCGCCCCTCTTTGAGTGGATTGGATTCTCTGATCCAATCAGCTTCAGCTTGGTGGCATTTGAGTGCCTCCCGAAGTGCGGCTTGTTAGCAAGATAAGATCAATATTAGCAGCATCAAATGCAATAAAACAGTTTTTTGCAGTGTCAAATTCAATCACAAGGATATATAAAGGCTTGCGCTCTGTAAGTAGCAGGGTAGCATGAGGAGACTGTGAAGCAGAAACTTCTAGCCAGAGGATACCTGAGGCATTTGATCCAGGAGTCCTTTAAAAGAGCCAAATATTACAACAGGGAAACCATATTCCAATACGGAATCAAAGAAACAGATGAAAAACTATCCTGCGTGGTATGACACTCAAACGAAGACCACAAAATCAGACAGATCATCAACTCTCAATGGTAAATCCTTAATATGGATCCATTTGTGGGTAAAATACCAAGGGCTAGATGTAGGTAATAGCAAATTACCGAATGGTAAATACCGAATTTTACCGATTCGGTATTTACTAATCGGTAATTGCTATGTAGGAAAAAAATCTGTAAAAATACCGACTTGGTAAGATTCGGTAATTACCGATTCGGTAATTACCGAATCAGTATTTGCCATTGATTCCTATGGGCCTTGAAGCCCATAGGATTCAATAGCAAATACTGATTCGGTAATTACCGAATCGGTAAAATTACCGATTTTACAAGGGGGACAGGGTGTTACTTTGACACCCTGTTGCATCCCTGTTTCTGGCTTCTGTGCCATGTGACACACATACATGCCCTTAGGACATGTCTGTGTGCCACATGGCACAGGTGTACCTGCACAGATGTGCATGTACACTGGAATTCGTTATTTACCATGTAATAGTATTACATGGTAAATAACGAATCGGTAATGGCCTGTGGCACTGTTTTCAGTGCCACCTACATCTGTATTTACCGATTCGGTAAATTTACCGATTCAGTATTTTACAGAATCTGTAAATTTACCGAATCGGTAAATATACAGATTCTGTAAATTAAGCCTACCTACATGTCAAATCACAAATACCGGTAATTGGCGACCTACATTGGGCCCCAAAACTCTTAATTGCGTTCAAACGTAGCGGTAACCTGAGGAACTCTCTAGATCGGGCAATGGTCACCAAGGATACTGATTTTTGCCAAAATCCACAAGAGGACAACAACCAATCAGAGGAAATCACAGCTGTGGTACCTGTCATGCCTGTGAAAACGCGGATATGTCCAGTACTCTGCAATGCTGATGCAGAAATGTTAGCCTACTTGATATAACAAACTATAGTATATTGCATGTAATTTACCTTATTAAATGTCCATGCATTTTCAGATATGTAGGTGAATCCATCTGTGAACTGAGAACAAGACTTAGGAAACATAAGTCAGCGATTCAGAATTTGAGACAGGGGGCACCACCGGTAGAACATTGGACCAGCCTGAACCATTCTGAAAAAAGATCTTTCCTAGACCATAGGTGGGAAAATTCAAACTATGAGGGGCAGAGATGCCAATCAATACCGTACAAAAAGAGAAGTGTTCTGGATTTATACACTAGGCACCCGTATCAATGGTCTGAATTAAATGATCCTCTGGGAGAATGCAATTTATTTACTGGCCTATTCATCTACTACTCTAGTTTGTTTCCATTCAATAAATACTTTTTGGACAGTATGGTACTACCTACTGTCTTCTGTGTCTTCTGCCAGATCTAATGACAGATCATCTAATAAATGATCCCCCAATCCTCTGGGACCGACTTGGTTGCTTTTCATCCTCTGTTTGATTTTTGTGTACTTTTGTTGGGCTCCCTTGAGGGCCCTTCCTTTCTGTTTTAGGGAATCTATTATGTATTTGGAAGTTTCTTTTTCTTTTATTACTTTGAATTTTTTCACGAGTTTAAGTCATGTATAGGCTGTTCATTGTTTGGATAATATTTCCTCCTTTTTGTTTTACAATAGGTAAATCTTGCCCAGTATTTAGAAATACCAATGTTTTTACTTGGTTTCCGTTCAGCATCTGTATTCTCCGTACCCCATTCCAAGAGGGCACCTGCATTTTTATGCTCCATTTGATCTACCCATGGCTGGTGTTGGTCCTTTGTACTTTTTCGCTTTAGTTGTTTCTGAGAGCCCTGGATACTTAAGGGTCTCTCAGTGTACGACATTTCTTTAGTATCCCAATGGACTTGGGACACTCCTATGGACTTAGGAGCCTACTCGATCCAATCTTCCTGGAATTTTCTGCTGTCTCCTTGTTTAGAGGTAAAAAGGGGTCCAGTTATTGTGTCTTTAGTCAACGACCCGAACTTGAAAAGCCTTCGCCTTTCCTTGTCTCTAGACTGTATACGTGGAGCCCGAATGCTGCTGTGATTCTTTAGTCACTTCACACTTCAGATACCCGCATTCAGTAGAGTGTCTTTATCTTTATCTGTGCGGACATAGAATTCTGCATGGTAAAAAGTATGTGTAGACACCCCTTCATATCAGTTGTGTACATCCTAGGCGATCCCATGCATCTTTTTATCAGCTGAGCTATGGATAATCTATTCGTGAACATTGCTGGTGGTCAAACGTATCGGGATGGCATATTGATATATGTCCTAGGATTTGGAGGAGCCTCACAGGATCCTGAGGAAAGTGTTATCGATCCTATTACAAAGAGATATAATAAATTGGAGAAATGCTAGTTTGCAACCAATGAGTTTGAATATCTGGGTCATACTATTCTATGTGATTGTAGTAAAACCAAGGAGTCTCTGATTGAAGCTATAGCGATGCGATTCGATCATTTATTGGGCTAGCAGAAATTATGCACACTTAATTCCTGGATATGCCCAGTCGTTGGAGCTGCTTAGGGTTTTGCTTAGGAAAGGGCAGAGATTCGTGTGGTCTGATGAGTAGACCACAGCTTTTGAAAGTACCAAAAGGTAATTTTTACAGCGACTGTTCTGAGTGCATTTTGTGAGGGGTGCACTTAATGATTATTGTGGATGCCAGTGCCCATGGCCTGGGTGCTGTGCGTAGTCAGAAGGTTTGTGGTGGTAGCAAAACTGTTGCCTGTGTCTTCAGGTCCCTTAAGTCATACAAGCGCCAATATAGCACAATAGAACATGAAGCCTTGACATGTGTTTGGGCAGTCCACAAGTTTAGGATGTATATTTGGGGCACAAAATTTGAGATGGTCACGGGCCAAAAACCTTTGGTGCATATCTTCATCAATTGTGTGCATGGTAACATGTCCTCTAGGCTCACAGGACTAGTCTTCAAGTTGCAAGAGCACACCTTTATCATCAGCCATATTCTAGGTGGAAAGAACTTTTGCGCTGATTGTCATGCATGGCACTTGATGAGGATGAAGATGGCGTTGTTATCGATGATGTTGATTGTGTTGTATTTGATGATGCTGCCTCTGAGAACAAGTCTGTAGCGGGTGAGCAAGTCTGGATTAGCACCTCTGATGAGGATGTTGCTCTGCGCAAGGTAATTGAGTACACGGTGCAAATATGGCCTGAAGCAAGGAGTTTGGAATGTGATCTGAAGTCATTCGCTTAGGTCTCTGATGAGTTGTCTGTGGAGAATGATTTTTTTCTTAGGGGAGACCTTTCTGTACCACCATCCAGGCTATGCAACATTATAATTTCCCAGGCTCAGAAAGGGCATTTAGGCAGCACCAAAACATACATGAATATCAAGCAGCATTATTGGTGGCTTGTTTTCGACAGTCAGTGCCCTGAGTATCCTTTATTTGACAAGCATTGGAGAAGTATGCGTACCCCACTGTTTCCCACTCTGTTTCCTGAGAGGGCATGGGAAAAATTGGGGTTAGATTTCTCAGGTCCCAGCAACATAAGGTACACTATTCTACTCATTGGTTTTCTTTCTAAGTGGATGTTTCATGCTTTTGTGGAATCTCCTGATACACAAGCAGATACACTAAGATTTTTAGAATGCATCTTCGTTCTGGCAGGGGCTCCTAAATTTCTTGTCACTGATAATGGATGTTAAGCACCTGGAGGTCGCGTTATACGCGCTATCTTCCAATTACCTTGTTGAGAGTGCCAACAGGCTCATAAAAGAAGGGGTGCGAACTGTCTCAGCAGAATTAGATGTTGCTACATTAGTTGACCAGGAGGTTGGGGCTATAATACCGCTCCTCATTGTGCTACTGGAGTCACTCCTTTCTCATTACTGAGGGGTAAGCATGGGCGGATTTTGCGGATCCACGATTCACGAATTTGCGAATTCACGGATCGGCGGATTTGGGGGCGGGGCTTCCTCGAGTGTGTGGGCGGGGACAAACGGACGGGGCTTCCATGCGAGCGCACATGCCTCTTGTGTGTATAAAAGGTCAGAGACCGATCAGAGCGGCAGATTAAGAGACAGAAGCTCCTGGTCACAGGAACAGCACGGGGATTGCGCTCGTGAAAGTCAAAGATGCAAATGCCTCTGGCCTGCATCACAGCGGATTTTCGATGGTATATTTGGGAAGAAGGCACACCTGCCCAGCCTCCACAACGCTCACGATTGATTTTGGGCTGATGAATGAGTCACTGAATTTAAGCTTCAACTAGGGCACATGCTTTATTGATATCTGCAAGTGTTTCCTGTTGAGGTTTATTTTTTGTGCCAGGACCGTCGTGCCAGAATGAACCCTGCCCTTCATATTTATTCAAGAAGACACCACCGTTTTTCCCCATCGTAAATAATTTACGATGGCGCCGGCAAGCTGCCAGCGCCATCCTGAAAAAGTTACTTAATTAGCTTCAACAGGAAGCTCCAACTGATAAAATAAAGCAGGCGCTCGAGCCCCTGCTGTATCTTATCTATTAGAGCTTCCTGTTGAAGCTAATTAAGTAACTATTTGAGGATGGCGCTGGCAGCTTGCCGGCGCCATCGTAAATTAGGCTTTGAACTTTTGACCGTGGAATCCGCCGCTCGCGGATTGCGGATTTTTGGTAAATTCGCGAGAGTTCGCGGACCGCGAATTTACCGAAAATCCGCAAAATCCGCGATCGGAGCGGATTTTGCGCTCATGCTTACTGAGGGGCAGGAATGTTCACACACCCTTGTGTCTAACGTGGTTAAGTAAGAAAATGCACAGAGGTAGTGAAGTGATGCTTCCCATGGATGTAGTGGCTGCTAGGGTTGCTTCGCAGCAGGCTGGGATGAAGATGAAGTTTGATAAGGGACACAATCAACCAGGCGTAGAGGTGACAACAGGTGATTGAGTGTTAATCAAGAATCCCTTAAGACAAGGAAAGAAGAGTCCAAGTTTTGCGCTCTTGTGCTGGTGGGTAGAATCAGCAAAGGTACTGCACTCATTCTGGGCAAGAGTTGGTGGAACAAGAGGCAGCTGGGAAACTTGCTCTGGATCAAGTAGGTATTATGTGCACAAGAAGTGATCTGGTCCAAAATGCTGATTGGGCGCAGTGGCTTCAACCTGCCTTCCTGTCTTTGGAGGTTGGCCAGAGGTGCATGAGCACCAGTGAAGGCACATCTCTGAGAGCACAAGTATGAGTTTGGTAGTTTCTCGTGTTAGGAGAATTCCCAATAGGTTTGATGAATTTGTGTTCACATAACCTGTACTTCCTCGTTTGTAATAGGTCGTTTTTTTCTGTTTCAGATCAAATGGGGGAAGATGTTGTAATAGATTGCAGTCTTCAATGTATACTGTTCTGCAAGAGCTGAGCGGGCGCGCTCAGCTCGTTTGTCTAATGACAATAAATTCTTAACTTTTGACTGATGTTTCTATGTGCACAGTTCAGAATGTCTGTTGGGATCCTGTTACAGCAACTAGTGAGCTGTTGGAATCTGATCTGGCAGGACGTGCCATGGGCTTGATGTATTGAAATACACCTACCTTTGAAGACATACATGACTGTTTCTGGTGTAGTTGGCCTTTATTTCATCTTATGAGTGTTTCTCCTTTTGTTCTCCATTTTGATCGAATACAGCAAACAAACGGACTGGGTTGGTGTTTGTCCTCGCTCCTTATGGGATTGAGTGAGGTCTATGGGGCATAACCTCGTTAAAATGATCGCCGTTTTAGCGGCAGGATACTGCCGCTATAACGGCAATAATGGGCTTGCTAATATGTGTTATAGAATTCCAATAGAAGACCAGGTTAGATGTGCAGGATATCTAACCTGGGCTTCTATTGGAATTCTATAATGCATATTAGCAAGCACATTATCTCCGTTTTAGCAGCAGTTTCCTGCCACTAAAACGGCAATAATTTTAACAGGTTCTTGCTAATATGCCCCTAAATGCTTCTTGGAATCTCAGAAGTGCCAGTAGTAGTGGAGCCACACTTCTGGGTTTTCAGAACATGTACTTTTTTGGTTGAAGTCACACATGAGCATGGCGGCCTTTAGTCTGTGCACAATTGAAAGAGAAAAAATAAGGAACAAAGAACGTGCAGGGAGGTGCGCGTAGTGGAGTTCTTTTGTTTGGTATTACTGATTACTTGCGTTTTTCCTCTACTTGTGCTTTATGCTATTTTTTCTCCATGGGCAAGCATTTTTTATTTATTTTTATTTATATTTAAATTTATAATGCGCAACAGCTACCCACAGTGGGTTTCCCGGCGCAATGGATAGACTGAAGAAGAAAAACAGACCTCTCAACAGCACCATGAATCAGCCAAAAAGGCATGAAGATCATTAGAAAAGTATAGCTTTAAGGAAAGAGGATGCGTGCAGATTTCAGTAACAAACGGTTTAAGAGGTTAATGAAAGAATCTTTACTGGAATTGAAGGGAGCTCAGAACCCTGGTCTGGATTACGTGGTAACTTTTTGTCTGATATATCTTGTAGTTCAGAGGAGGAGAACGCACTTCCTACTGACTAACACAAGGGCAAATATATTACCAAATGTATGTTGCCTGCCATTTTGAACCATGTCAAAGCTGATATGGATTTCCAGGAGGATTTACCAGAGACCTCTTGAAGCCATTAATTGAGGCCTTTCCAGAATACATCCCAGTCAGAAGTCCCAATACATCCCTAAATTCTGGAAGTGTTTAAGAGGGGATTAGAGATAGCTGGATAAGATAATTTTCCTTGCTTTGTGGCTAAACCATATCCTATGGTCGACATACTGAAGTCTTTACCTGACCGCATCCCCATTGACTCTCTGGTAACTAGTCTTGCGGGCAGAACCTCTTTATCTGAGGAAGCAATTATTAAAGACCAAACAGACAAAAAAGTTGATTCAGGTTTAAAGAATGTTTATGCAGGAACTCATTTGGCAGTAAGAGCTAGGTTATATGAAACCTATGTATCTCAATCTTCAATCATAGACTTTGAAAAGTTGTTAACATTTATGGAAGATGTTTCTGATTCCTTATCTATGTTAGAGGGCATAGAAAGACAAACTGAATATGTCAGTAATCTCCTTTGCCATTGTGAAAGTGACTGCCCTTACGGGGAGAGCTTCCATTGCTCCCAGATGTAACCTAGTGGCAAGGGATTGGCATACTGACTCGGCTGAGAGGGCATCTGCCTTGAGGATGCCTTTTGAAGGAACCCATCTTTTTGGGAAGAGTTACAGGAGAAGATTAATAAATTATTCAAGGAGAAAAAATGTCTCTGCATTCAAACTTGGATGTTTTGCTTGTCAAAAACTAAAAAAGTCTCTTTTCCGTCCGAACTCTTGCAAACAATGTCAACAGCAACAGAGAAAATTCAAGCATAGGAGTGGAGGAGATAAGAAGTCCTAGTCACCAAACAAGCAGATGTGCTGACTATGCAGAGTTTACAGTTGGAGACAAAATTCGTAATTTTCTGGGGTCCTAGGAACTCTCCACATGAGATTAGTGGGTGCTTCGAATTTTCAAATCCAGCTACAAAATGGACTTTTCATCCATACCTTGGAATTCGGGGATGAGGCCGCCTCCCTGGCCAACCAACGAGAGAAACTGTTTTGTTATCCAACAAGGAATACAGATCTTACTCTTGAAAGAAACAATTTCGCTGGTACTCCTGAAGGAACAGGGCATGGTGGAGTAACTCAATAACCCTCTGGTCCTGAAGTCAACAGGGAAATACAGGATGGTGTTGTATCTCAATTGTCCTAACAAATTTGTCAAGCACATTCTGTTCAAAATGGAAACTTTACAGAAGATAATACAGTTAGCAACAGATAGCAATTTTTACGAGCAGTCTGGGCTTGCAGAATGCCTACTTTCATGTGCGAATATGTCTCAGTCTTTGCCAGTTTCTCACCTTTGGTGTGCAGGGTAGTAATCTTCAGTTACTTATCCTATTGGTTTGACTCACAATGGCTCCCTGTGTGTATATGAACATGGTATCTCCTTTGGAGGCCTTCCTCCATCTCCAGGAAATAAATATCTATTTGTACTTAGATGACTGGCTACTGCATCAAAGGGTAAACTACTTCAAGAGATGGCAGTGGTTTGCAGGTGCATTTAGTCTCTTGGCTTTCTTCTGAACTTTCTGGCAGGAAAGTAGCTCCAGCAATGGATATGACAGTCATAGAAGTGAGTTTATGCATGGACATCAAAAGAGTCTTTCTCTCAGAACCTCGGGCGGCGTTGTTAAGGAAAGTAGCACTGTATACCATCCAGAGGCACTCACTGCCTGTGAGGGGGTAGCTAAAACTCCTGGGGCACAAGCCTGTTTCCAGTTTACAGTTCCTGATGCAAGAATCCAATGGCGGCACCTCTGGATACATCTTTACTTTTTGGCTTCCCAGATCATAGGATTTAAGCTTGCTGGTACCATTGACACAAGAAATAAGGACAGAACTCGAACGGAGGCTACTTCCAGTGTCTTTGTCCAAGGGAGTGCGCCTCACCAAAACCCATTAAAAGTTTTAACAAAGAATGCAAGTGGTTTAGGGTGGGGAGACAACTCTGGATTCAATATCCTGCCAGGCAAAATGGTTAATTTCTGAGAGTCATCGCTACTCCAATAGGAGAGAACCACTACAGAGCTAAAGTCAGTGATGCACTTTCAAAAGGAGATTGCAGAGCATAACTTGGTGATCAGGGTGGACAATATGGTGAAAGTGGCATTTCTAAACAACTTGGGAGGAACTAGATCCAAGACCTCGAATCTAATAACTTTCAAATCATTGCAGTGGGCAGAGGCCCACCTGTTGTCATTGGTGGTAGCTCATATAAAGTGATCAGACAATGTAGTAGCTGATACCCTCAGTCAAATATTTCCCTCTTCAGTAATTGCCATTGTCCAAACCAATGTTTCAGGCAATGTAAAGGAGGTTTCTTAATCTATTCCTGGACCTCTTTGCATCCCAGCACAATGCGCATCTTCAAAGGTTAATTTCAAGGAATGTCCTCTAATTCTTTTGAAAATCAAAACATCTTGCCGGACTTCAATCAGAGGATAGACATATGGTGGTCGTAGTCCCAATCTGGCCAAGGAGCTTATGAGTCCCCTTTCAGGGATTCCTGGCAGTTCTGGAACCTTGGATTCTCCCTCCCATCTAAGATTCCCAAACATTTTGCTTTCCCAGGGACTATGGCTCGCAGTGTGAAATTTGAAAGGAGGGGATTGCAAAAAAGGGATTTTCTAGCCATCCAGCCTTAGCTATTCATCGGTCTTGTAATCCTTCCACCTTAAAATCTTATGACCTTTATTTGGGGCATTTTCAAAAAAGGTGTAGTATTCTTGTTTTTTTTTCTGGTGAATCGCAGTCTTAATGACATTACATTTTCTCTGGAGGGATATGAGAAATGTCTTACTGTTACTAACCTAGGCTGTCAGTGAGCAGCTGTAATGACATTCAGGAAACCATTTGAGAATGCATCTACTAACGAGGACTTAGTTTCTTGCGTATTGCAAAGTTCTTTCTTTTTCATCCTATCTTTAAACCTTTATATCCTCTGTAGGATCTTCTCGTGGTTCTGAGGGAAGAAAAAGTTTTGACAATTAAAGTTGTTTTCCGAGTGGCAATACCTTCAGCTAAGAGAACTAGTGAACTTGGGGCCCTAATGAACAGAGAACCTTTTCTGTCCTTCAAGCATGGGGTAGTGCTCAAGCTTGATGCTTCTTTGATTCCTAAGGTGGCCTCCTCATTTCATAAAAGTCAATACTGAAAGAGCTGTTAGATTCTTCTATTAGATGTTAAAAGTGATTCACAGATCTATTTGGAAAGGTCTAAGCCTTTCAGGAAATCAGACTCCCAGTTCATAAACTTTGGCACATCTAATAAAGGGGAGAGAGCTTCCGTAGTGTCCATTGATATGTGAGTAACGCACTAAATGTCCCTGGCCTTTTGTCAGATATCCCTCCTCATGCAGATGTGCAGGGTCATTCAACTAGGTGGGTGTCTGCCTCATGAGCAGAATTGAAGGGAGTATCAAACTTTGAAATATGCAGGGCAGTCACTTGTGCAACTACCACTACTTTTGTAAAACAATATCGAGTACAAAATGTTTACTGGCAAACTTAAGTTTTAGTTTGCTAAATGCTGTCTTGGATTAAGGGAGTAGGTTACACCATAAATCAGTAGTGGTGCAGCATGAACAGTGATGTTAGAAATTGGGTTTTAGGTTGATTGGGGTATGAGCCATAGTCAAACAGCAACCTAGTCAAGGTAAGAAGTAGGTAAACCCTAAATTATCCTGTGCTTAACCTCTGGTAGCTTGGCACCGAGCAATCAGGTTTAACTTTGAGTAAATGTGTAAAGTAATTGTGCAACACTTCAAACACTAAAACGGTGAAAACACCAGACAAAAGGATTCCACACCAGGTTAGAAAGATAGAGCTTAATTTAATAAATAGAACAAGACCAAAATGACAAACATCCAATAGGTTTAACTTGGGACATTGAATTTCAAAGTTTTATAGTAAAATAGAACTAAGAAGCAAAGAAGCACCATTGGGGATACCTGGTTGCGCCGGCCTGGGACAAAGTAAAAAGGTCAGGCCAACCATGATGGAGAGCGGGCCAGCTACAGGGACTCAGTTAGGTCTACTGAGCCAAAGTACCTTCATTATTCCTGGTTTGCAGAGTGCTTGCGTGGATCCACGTCAAAGATGCATTGCGCAGCAGAGGCGGTGCGTTGATTCCGAGATGAGACTAGGCTAGGGTGCGAGTTCCTAGCGCGTCAGTGCTGAAGATCTTGTTGACGGGTTTTACGATGCGAAGGCCAGTGTCGAGTTTGTGAGACGCAGCAGAGGTGATACATCGGTTTTGATGAGCATTGAAGCTGCGATGCAGAAGTCCAATGTTGTAGTCAAGGCTGTTGTTGACAAAGGGTGCGAGGGGCTTGTAATGGGCAAAGCGTGGGTCAGCAGTGGTTCCGACAGCGATGCGTTGGCCTCACATGCAGGCGGCTGAGGTGATGCAAGTCTTTTGCGTCGGGTCTAATCCACCCAACAGCAGTGATGCATCAGTTCTGCTCGAAGTGGCGCCTCGCAGTCAAGGAGATACATCCGTTCTCTTAGGGGATGCATCGTTCAGCAGAGAATGCAATAGTTCTGCTGGAGAGACACATTAAGCCAACTTCCAAGGGTCAAGGACTGGGGTGGTACAACTTGGCAGGGCATGCTCACAAAGTATAGGTGTAGAAGCAGATTGGTTGGAAGTCTTTTATGTCTCTGAGACTTGAGATCAGGAAACCAGACAGTTAGCCCTCGAAGCCGCTTTCAGTTCTAGAGATATCTGATGCAGGTCGAGTCCTTCTCACCCAGGCACGGAAACAGCAGGCCAGCAGGTCAGCACAGAAAAGCAGGAATCCAGCAGAGAAGCAATACATAATCAGCACAGCAGTCCTTTTTCCTGGCAGAGTATCCAAAGGTCCGGAAGAGTTCTGAAGTGGTGGGGTCAGAGGCCCAGTATTTATTACCAGTTTTGCATTTAAAGTGGGGAAGACTTCAGTGATATGCCTTTCAAGTGCACATATGTCCTCCCTTCCTGCCCTGGCTCCAGACTCACTACACTATGGAGCCCTTTGTGTGGGGATAGGACACAGCATATTCAGATGTAAGTGAGTCTGGGTGTAGCTCTGCCTCCCATCCTGCAAGCATGGCCCAGCAAGTCACACCTAATCTCCCATTGTGTGTGGCTGTTTAGGGGGATACACAAAGCCCATCTGTCACCCACCCCAGACATGTGATCAGAGGCAAACAGCAGGCACTAAATGGCTAAAGTAAGAAAATGACAACTTTCTAAAAGTGGCACTTAAAGAATTACATTTTAAAATCCTGAAAAAAGGATGATTGCACAAAATGGCCACATGGTCAAACAACAAGCAAGGAGGCATGGAAAAGAAAGAACACATGCAGGCCTGTGGCAAAAAGCACATTGGCTGGCTAACAAAATTGCCACCAGTCCAGCGGTGGCTAGAGCAGGGAAGCTCTGTGGGGTGGGGTAGAGTGGGAGGGGGGGTCAGTCGACAGACGACAGAGTAGGCAAAATAAAATAAATATATTAAAACCTATTCCGTCCTCTGTTGACTTTCCCCCTCCCCTGCTCTGTCCCGCTCCACTGCCGTACCTCGCTTACCTTCACCGGCAGCGACTCTGCCAGCTGCATGGTCAAACAACAACAACCAGCAAGGAGGCATGAGGACAACAAAGACAACATGCAGGCCTATGGCAAAAGCATACTGCTGGCTACACAAAATAACCAAAATAACCATCAGCCACATGGTCAAACAACAAGCAAAGAGGCGTAGAAAACAAAGATTACATGCAAACCTATGTACACTGACACTGACTATACAAAAGGGCCACTGCCCACATTCCATGGAGAACAAATACAAATGGTGGCCTATTGCAAACACACTAACACACTGGCCAGACAGGCGGCATTGCTACATAGAGAAGACCGCAATAATTCAGCAATGCAAAAACAAAAATTAACTGTGCTATAAATTGTTACAGCAAAGGCATCAAATATATTACCCCACCAAAACACTGTTTTCAGGGGGGAAACAACGTGAAATATCCCCCAAAAACATATTTTGTACTTTAATTCAAGGCCTTCCATGGACTAAATGATGTTTCTATGAAACCACAGAAACAGTTGTTTCATGCACCAATACTAGTACTGGGCATACTAGCTGGAAGGCCCATTGGCAGACTAGGCCACATAGTGAATTAAATATATATAAAAATGTATTACAAAACATGAGGAAAATTTACTGAACTGCACTACATTTTTCCTTTACAAAAGAAGTAAAATTACATGCAAAAAGAAAACTAGTCTGCTTCCGAAACTGCAGGCCACCCACAACAATACATTTCTACAAATCTAATAACAGTGCAATATATCATTGTGCTGTCCCCCTATCAAACAAACAACACCCTTAAATAACAGTTTTTGAACTTACTTGTGATATCATGAAAACAAATCAAATGATATAAATGCAGCAGAAAAACAGAATGATCCTTCCAGCTCCAAATACACAAGTAAAGTGACCAGGAGGTGGGAAAAGCTCTTGGAGAAGGCTGTTGGACAGAAATAGAAAGTTGAAGACTCTGGGGCACTTCCTCTTTTTTGAAAAAAAAAGTAAAAGAAAAAAGGGGCTCCTGGCACAAAAAATCCGATGCGAATGGTCCATTTGATAAGTTTATTGTAGTAGTAAGTAAGTAATAGCTTTATTTCGATATAATTCATATCATAAAAAGCAATACATGTATATTAAGAAACAGTAAAAACCAGTGCAAGCAAAACATGTATGTTAATAAACAGTAAGACCAATCCATAAGTAATAATATACAATTCAGACAGCGAATTACATAAGATATTGCATAAAAAAGCTAAAATACATATCAAGCAAGGTATGAGAGCCTGTTAAATCTAATGCGCCATGCCCAGCCTAAAAATTTCGCCAGTCCACTTGCAAACAGGGGCCGAGGGTCCGTTTTTAAAATTCTTAAGGCCTCCTTATGGGATCTAGTCCCGAGTTCTCTGCAGAGAGGCTTCAGCCATATGCGGCGAGGGGCTGCATAGGCCGGGCATTCAAACAATAAGTGCGGAACTGACTCTATTCTGTTCGAGCAACAAGGGCAAAAGGGAGTTGTCTGCGCCGGGACCTTCCAAGTGGCAGTGTGTTTCCCCACTGGAAGTACGCCTACCCTAAATTTAAAATATAGAGCCCTGTCCCAAGTAGTTAAGATGGTATCCAGGTATGGTTAGCAGAAATGCACCTCCTTGATCGAAAGAAATTCCACCGTAGACCTGCACAAGTTGGCATTACTATTCCTGCCATCAATCACCCAGTTCCAAAATAGCTTTTTCAAAATTGACTTGGGCGGGGCGGTTTTAGCAATCAGGCGTCTTCAAGGCCCAGGTCAATGAGAAGGCACTTGACTTCCCTTAGCCACTGGACCTTAGCCCAGCCAGGCATTAGGAGGATCTCTTTTAAACCTTCTGCGTAGCTAGACATTTCTGGGACTCTCCAGATACGTGCCCACAAGAAGAGTGGGCGCAACCTCGCCTGATCACTAATAGGACGGGTGCCCATATCCAAGAGAAGAGGAAGAGTTGGAGTGCTGTGAGGGAGGCCCATTAAGTCCTTATGGAATTTGCTTTCTGAGCGGGCCAACTGGTCCACGTTCTGTACACCCCATAGTTCTGCCCCATAGAGAGCTGCACTAACACCTCGTGCCCTGTAGATATCAAGAACCGGTGCAATTGGTTTGAGGGAGGAGGCACGTTGTTCCTTGAGGAGGGCCCCCACCACCCTCTTGTGAGTCAGCAGCATCTTTTGATGGTGGGATTTCCAACTCATAGAGTCGCAGAGACGAATGCCGAGGTAATCGAACTCCTTGACCCTCTCGAGTGGAACTGAATCTAGGGTAGGTGGTTTAACTGACTTCTTCGGGGGGTTTAAGACCAGGAACTTAGTCTTCTCTGTGTTTATAACTAATCCCCTTGAGTCACAGAAGGTCTTGAAGCTGGTTAGGAGACTCTGCAGGCCCGCAGGTGATTTGGAGATCAGGAGGGTATCGTCTGCAAATAAGAGGGCAGGTATTCTCCTACCAGCCAGGGATGGTGTATCTGCAGGATGTTGGAGCAAGTGCTCCACCACTCCGTTAACATATAATGAAAACAGAGTGGGGGCTAGCACACAACCCTGGCGGACGCCTCTATTTACAGGTATTCGTGTTGTTTTTTGTCCCTGCTTACCCCACCTGATCTGTGCAAAGTTGTCTGCATGAAACTTTATCAGCATATTCAGTAAGTATGGGGGAATGCCTAGTGCATCGAGTACACTCCAGAGGTGGTTACGTGGGACCAGGTCAAAGGCAGTCCTTAGATCTATAAATGCAAGTTACAAACTGCCTTTGCCCAGTGCAACCACTTTCCAGAAGAGCATCATTAGCCGAAATGCTTGCTCGATCGTCGCCATGCCAGTTCTAAAACCAGCCTGAAAGTCTGAAAGACTATCGTTCTCCTCGACCCACTGCAGGACCCTTCCTAGGACCACTTTCCCTGCCACCTTCTGCGTGGAATCCAAGAGGCTTATAGGGCGATAGTTAGCAGGGTCATCCCGTCTACCTTTCTTAAAGATCGGGACGACCTCTGCGCCCTTCCATGAGTCCGGGAGTGCCGCACCAGCCAGGCCAGCATTCATTAAGGAGGCAATAAGTCTCCCCCACTCGGCTGGGTTAACGCGGAGCAAATCTCCCGGAAGGCCGTCAGGACCCGCTGCCTTATTAGGGACAAGGCACTTAATAGCCCCTTCTACTTCCTTAGGTGTGAATAGGAATTCTTCATCGGGCTCTGTGCGAACCATGGGGTACTGTTCCATCAAGGTAATCTCAGGGCCCTCATCCATTGTATAAAGCTTGGAGAAGTGATCAAACCACACTCCCTCTGTTATGTTACACGTTATGAGAGAGTCCACGGGTTTGTCCCTAGCTCTTATTAGGTCCCAAAAACCTTTAGAATCCTTCCTTGAACTGGCCGCTTTCAAATCGTGCCAAAACTGGTTCTCATACTCGGCCCTTGCCTTTGATACAGTCCTTCTATAATTACGTCTAGCAAAACTAATCTGGGCCCCATCCTTTGCTTTCACTGCTTTGATTAGCTCCCTTTTGGCAACACGGCAAGCAGAGGAGAACCAGCCCGCATTGCCCAAGGATCTACCTCTTGCATTGCCCCTTGTGCCTGGGGAGCGGACCATAAAGAGTTCGCCTAATGCGTTTATTGTTTCGTTAAACAAAATTGGAACCTCAAGCATGCTAGCTTCAATAGAGTCTAAACGCAACGCGGAATTAGACATTATGTGTTTAACACCCAGGATCTTTTCCTCGTTTGCAGCAACGGTATTCCATTTTAGGCGCCTACCACAATTAGAGGGCAATACTTCATGCGTTGATTTCCACACTTGTGGGGTTTGGGCTGGGGTCACAACCGTCCACAGGGAAGACAGGGACAGAAATAGGGGTTTGTGGTCACTAGCAGAGGACTGTAAAACCACCATATCTATCAGGTGGGCCCAGAGACTATAGTTCAAAAGAATGAAGTCAATTCGCGAAGAGTGACCCACTCTATTGAACGTGTGTGCTCCTGTGGAATCTGAGATTGATCTACCATTGGTTGCCCTCAGGCCATATTCCAAACAAAGAGCATTGAAATCAATGGCGTTTTGGGTCCAACTTCTGATAGGGGCCAATGTAAGAGGGGGGATACCCCTCTTAACATCATCCTCCCTAGTGCCCAATATATCCTCTCTAGCCAGGGGTTCAAATGTGCAATTGAAGTCCCCGGCTAGTATGACAAAGGAGTCGGAACCACAAGAACTGAGACCCTCCTCAATGCCCATAAATGACAATGTGGAGGACCCACCTCTTGATCCTCTGACATAGATATTAAAAATGTCAAGCTTCCTCCCCCCACGTGGCCCTCTAACTAAGATTCTCTGCAGATCGGGCGATTTAGTGGCAATGGGGCTGATGGAGAGACCCAGTGAGATGCTCGCCCAGATTAGTAGGCCGCCGGAGGGGCGGCCCTTCCCTCCGGGTGGTTGTAACGCAGGCACAAAATAGGTGGTAAAGCCCACCTTGTGTCGTGGTTCCAAGCACCAGGTTTCCTGGAATAGACAAATCCCGAAGGAGTCTACGAATAGATTTCAATCGGGTATGTCAATATTCC
Organism: Lissotriton helveticus; assembly: GCF_964261635.1. Taxonomy (NCBI): domain Eukaryota; kingdom Metazoa; phylum Chordata; class Amphibia; order Caudata; family Salamandridae; genus Lissotriton; species Lissotriton helveticus. The sequence goes on from NC_136061.1 coordinate 1,782,116,267, forward strand.
GTGCAAGGCCTGCTATGTTCCAACTAAGCACTTTCAGCGCTTCACCACCAACTCCTTCCAGACCTGGCACACAGTCACTCGCATGAGGGTCAGAGGCAATACTAGGGGCCACATCCGGAAGCAAAGATGGAACTTCCCCCCCAGGGACCTCCGCAGGGGACCAGGCAGACACCCCCCCCATAGTCAACAGCGATAAGTTTATTAACTCTAAATTGTCTTTTGATGAGATTTAGCTGCTTCTCCAGGAGGTAGTCTTCTCCAGGTTGCAGCCGGGTCGCTCGTGATTAATCATGCTTACCTATGTCACAAAGAAGCGCTGGTAGCCGCTGCCATGGCCTAAAAGCTGGCTACAAAATTCCACAGGTGCTGGTTGGTGACTAGCAAATCTCATGAGCGCTCGCAAGGTCCCAGCAAGTTTTTTCACGCTCCCCGTGCACGCAAAATGATGTGACTAGTGCGCCAATGGAAAAAAGAGAATCCACTCTGTTGCAAAGTGCAGACTTTATCAGTAACTTCGCATTCTCGGCAAAATGCAGAGGTGCCGTATTTAGCAAACACCACAAGCAGAACGCGATTTTATGCCCAGCCGTAATTTAGAGCAAAATGACTTTGCTTGAGAATATTTAGGGGTAAATACGAGAATTTATTTCTGAAATGGAAAAGATAGTTTGCGAGGTTCTTTCATTTTTAGGTCTCACCTACACAGCGTGCATGCGCTGCGTAGGAAAAAGACCTACTGTAAGCGACACAGCTTTGCAGGCAAAAATGTTCACGCGTTGCATTGCTTTCAATGGCAACGCGTGCACGTTTGGCGATTCCCTTGCGGGAGCAAGATTTGGCACCATGTGTTAGCAATTATCGCTCCTGGCGCTGCTCGCTCCCGCAAGGGAAACCCTTTCACTTTTGCCGCCACTTGCAGTTTTTTACTTTTAGCTCGAGGCATGCGCACTTGTACTTTAGCTGTCTGACCCCGCTCCTCACTCTTCCCTCAGTTTCTTGCTCTCCCCACTGTTATCTTTCCGTTTCTCACTCCTCTGAGTAAGCCTAACAATCCCTAGCATTGGAATGACTTAGACAGCCTGGACCCCAGCAGGTCGGTGGACTGGAATTACCAATTCCACTGTGTGCAGATCCGAGACAGGCTTGATAAGCATATTCCTGCAAAGAAGCTAAAAAAAGAGAGAGAAACCCTCAGCCCCCTGGTTTAACAAGGAATTGTGAGCACTCAGGATGGGTTGTAAAGTGGCCGAAAAAGCCAGAAGAAAAGGAAATAGTGATTCAGATAAAAATGCTTTTAAGAATCAACTTAATCTGTACAAAAACACTATAGCAAAAACTAAAGCCAAGTATTTTGCTAATACCATTCTTCTAGCAGCTAATAGCACCAAAGCTATATTCAGCTTATTAAAGAGTCTGTCTAAACCTGACTGTGCTAATAACAAAATTCCAGTTACTCAATCTTTATGCGATGAGTTAGCTTCCTATCTGAAGGATAAAATCGACAAGATAGTTAGGGATTTTGACCCACCAACAGTGGTGGAAAAACCTGATTCTCAGTTGTCCAATGCTGAGCAGTGTTTTCTGCCATCAACAGACTCTAAGCCCAGCAACCCTACCATTTTAAAACATGGCCAGCATACTCTGGATTGCTTTCGCATTCCGGACGAGGAAGCATTTGATACCTTAGCCAGGGGTATCACCTCTGGCTCCCCCCTGGACCCCCTTCCCCACAGAATGTGGAAGGAATATGGGGCCGAGCTCTTCCCCTATTTACGACAGATCTGTGGTCTATCTTTGAGTACAGGGGAGGTCCCTAAAAACTGGAAGAAAGCCGTTGTGCCCCCTCTTCTGAAAAAAACATGCTGGACCAACTATGTGTGGCCAACTATTGGCCAATTTCTTTATTGCCATATCCTGTTAAAATTCTGGAATGCATCATCAGTAAGTCTCTATCCCAGTATCTTGAGGAGTATTCGCTCCTTGACGAGATGCAATTTGGCTTTCGGCCCAAGCACAGTACTGAAACAGCACTTGTTACCGTGCTTGATGATATGAGGATGCGGGCGGACAGTGGCCTGTCAGTGATCTTGGTGCTGTTGGACATGTCAGCGGCTTTTGACACTGTAAACCACGGTATACTGTTGGAGAGACTTAAAGACCAGGGTGTGACTGGTCGCGCCCATGACTGGCTTTGCTCTTATCTAACAGACAGGACACAGACAGTGTGCCTTCAGCCGTTCTCCGCTAACAAGTCTTTCTTACGACAGCGGGTCCCGCAGGGCTCAGGGATTAGTCCTGTGCTCTTTAACATCTATTTTCAGCCTCTCATTCCACTTATTAGATCCTTTGGAGTGGAGGTGGTGAACTATGCGGATGACACCCAGCTTGTGTTTTCCTTGGAAGGGAATGATTCCATTTCCCTTGAAAGATTTCACGAGTGTATGACTGGCACCACGAAGTGGCTTAAGAAGAACTGGTTACAATTTAACAGCTCTAAAACGGAAGTGGTCCAGTGTTCTTACAGAAGATCTGTTCAGCCTGTTTTACCATCTTTCAGTTGTCCCCTACTGGTGCACCTATTACCCCTTCTATCACAGTACGTAATCTGGGGGTGATCGTGGATCAGGACCTCCAACTGAATTCTCAGATTAACAAAACGGTTGGCACTTGCTTCTCGCTAATCCGAGTGTTGAGAAAGATCCTCCCTTTTTTGCCTAACTCTGCTAGGACGCAAGTTGTGAGATGCGTAATTCTCAGCAGACTTGATTACTGCAACTCTCTATGTCTGGGTGCGTCTAACACCCTTATCGGGAAGTTGTACAGAATACAAGCCATTGCAGCGAAACTCGATTTAAATAGGCAGCGAGGGACCTCAACCACATTAGCCTTGCGAGATTTGCATTGGCTGCCGATCCACTAGCGAACTCAATTCAAAGCTCTATGCACTGTCTTTAGGGCAGCTCATGGAATGGGCCCTAAGAACCTGCAAAGAAAATTCAGCTGGTATTCTCCAACTAGAAACCTTCATTCTGCTTCTGCATTTCAGGTTCAGGCGGTTCAGAACAGGTGGCAGATCCTTCTCTGCCGTTGCTTCTAGGCTATGGAACACTCTCCCTTTGGATCTACGTCAGGCCCAAAGTCTTATGGATTTCAGGAAAAAGTTGAAAACTTTTTTATTCCCTAGGCTGGAGTAATTTTTCCTTCTGATATCCTTTCTTTTTCTCCCTTACTGTATCACACCTCAGTTAGAATGGCTGACCTTAAACAGCCGACACCCCAGATAGGCATCTAAGATCAGAATACATTGCGGTTTCCTCCGCCACAGGGCCCGTAGAGGAGATGCCGAGATGCACCGTTGACATTTCTTTATTTCCCCGCACAGAGCTCTGAAATCCTCTCCTGAGCTGCCGTTTAATGAGATGGTGGAAATTCAAATTCGGAAGTCGAGTCTTTGTCTGCCGAGTGTGGAGACTTTCTGTGCACAGCGAAGCATTTCAGCAAAGCTCAGGTCAGGTAAACAATGTCGGAGTCCTAATTAAGGGACATGCGCAGGTTTGCGGACATTCGTTATTTTATGTTTATATAGCCACCTCTGATGCTGCAAACGAAGTGACATGTGAGGCTATAATGTGCGGAGCTCCGTCCAGTCACACACCATTCTCCAAGAGTTTTGCTGCAGTCCAGCTCCAGCCACCGCTTTCAAGCAATGAAGTTAAAGCAGATATTTCTAAGAAATAAGGTCTGCTGCTTGGGAATCTCTCGCTATGCAGCTTTACAAAGGGTGAGAAGTCTGTCATTGCAGAAGAAATGCAATGGTATGTATTTGTGTATTTAAGCCCAACTGGTGTCTCCTAGTTAGATGAAACATTTCTTGCTGTCTCATAGAGGAAACATCTCAGAAATTCAATAAAAAGAACATTTGTCCGGAATCCAGTGAACCACCCACAAACTTCAGCAATCTTAACCAATCCAAAAAGATGGTCTAAGAAAGTAAATAAATAAATATACATATTCACTTCAGGTGAGGGGAAGTGATGGTTCAAACTAATAGATGAATGCCACTAAAAATGTTCAACTGTGATTAGCGATGCAGGGTTAACACGCTTTCAGATGCACTGCTCATGACCTAACAGACGGCACTAGTTATATCATCCATAATATTACTGCTGCCATCACATTTGATCTCACCATATAGTTCCCTATGGATACACAATTGTTTGTATATGTGCCCTTATTTACTGATTTTGCGTTGCTATATGCTATTATTGTTTTCGCATATCACCTATACCCAGGTGTGGACAAAACCCCGCTTCAGGAGTTGATCACAGGCCCTGCCCAATGACCTGATCCTGCAACTTCCTCCCTAAACCCTGTTGATAAAATGCACAACATACCACCATCAAATGTACAGAGTGGTGGGTTAGCACAGGTCCTCGCCTTTAACCAGGGCATGTGCTGTAACTTGTGAGCTGGTGTGATTCTTAAAGATTTTAAACAATTTTGTACTTTGACCATGTATATTTACAGTTACTGACTCACAAGGCTCTTAACTATTCTGTATGGGCCCTTGATAACCTTGTACGATGTTATTTGTGTCTTATATTGCTCTTGACTTTTTTTTAATGGTCGTAGGATGTGTATTTATGGTTTTATTATTATGATAGTATAAATTGTTGTTTATTGTTTTACGAGCTGGTGAATTAAATAAACAAACATTTTGGACATCTACTGGTTCCTGGTTTTGAAATATATGCAACATCTCTATGAGCGTCGTAGAGAGCCTGTTCATTGTAAACGATGTTGCAGTTGTCTAATCATGCAATCAACAAAGATCCAATGAGATTTGCCCAGCAGTCAGCTCAGAGGTATGTTGGAATGCTCTTGGGAAGGTAATGCCGCAAGCTGATGCCCTTACTGACTAAGAATGACTCTAAGATGAAGAAGATGACAATATTCCATATTTTTTGTGACGTGGGTGGTAGCGCATTTGGGCTTAGGCTGAGTGGCCGCTCAAAGATTTTTGTTCCAGGCAAAATTAACTGTGACCTATGTCATTTATAATTTTTCTAGCTGGAAATAGATTTATGTATCATTTTACATTTGAAAATTTGCCAAAGCTTTTCTATGAGATGGACCTGAGGGCATATATACATATCGAACATCAGACATGATAAAAAAAAAAGCATTGGCATAGCTATTAGGTCTCGCTTTTGGGACCTTATAAGTATTTATTTATGCAGCACAATATCCTTGGTGCAACAACATCAACTGTTGCAAGGCTAAACACTTATAAGATCCCAAGGGCGAGACCAACTGCCCATGACTCTCCGAGGTTTATCTAGTCATGCTTGGTTTTTTGAGTCTTTCCAAACCTGGCTAGGCTATCCTTTGACTATCATAGGCCTGTTAGCTGGATTCCAGCTTGCCCTAGGACACCCTTTGGGGGCGCTATACACTTAAGGTTGCTTAATATCCCTTAGGTGTCAGGACCCTTTCTTGCCATACTGCTGATAGCCTGCTCCTCAAGTCTTCCCAATTTATTTATTGTATTTATTATAGTCTGTATACTGTGGAACCTCTTCCTACTATACTAGGTCACTTTACTACATGAATTCTTCAGTTTGGCAGATAAGTCATTTTTCTTTTCTTTTGGATTGACACATATTCAGTCAGACATAAAGTCCTCCCTTCCCTCTGGGTTTGCTTAAAAATCTGGGGCCTTTCATGGCCACTCAGATAGGTATGCTCTGAACCAATGAGTGATACTGAAAGCTTTTCATGCACACACAGTCTTTTGCCATTCAATCATTGAAAGGGCATTAGAGTTAAATCTCACTTAGGGACATCATGCTCTCCTAAGAGAGGGCCTCATTATTATAGCGGATGGACTACAGTCCTTCCGCCATTGTATCAGAATTAGACCTACCAACATTACGTATTACAATGCAACCGCTACCACAGCAGTTGCATTCCTTATATCTTGTATTGTGGTGGAATGTGGTCAGTACAAAAAATAGGGTGTAGACATATCCTTGCACTATGTGGCAGGCACCATGCGGTGCCTGCCATATGGTGCAGAAATATAAAGGGGACCACCACTGGCCCCCAGGGTACATTTCCCTGCTCCAAGGATATAAGGGGGGCCCGCTACAGGCCCCCAAATCTGTTTCTGCCAGCTGTTGCACAATGGGTTGACCACCGCGGAACAACTAAAGGAAAGGGATATTGTAATCCCTATGCAATGCTGGGAGACGCGGTGAGTCCGACTAGCGGTCGGATTTAATCCTCCAATCTGGACTGTGGCGGTCAGTCTTTTTGATGATCGAAATATGGCGGGCAGGAAAACGTATTATGATGGCGGAGGGACTGCCACTGATAGCCTATCAGTGGTGGTCCCTCGGCCATCTTAATGAGGCCCAGAGTGCTTTTCTTCATAGTGAGGTCATGACACCCTAACTTGATCAGACCCTAGTGCCGGTCTTCTTTGCTAGTGTATGTACTGATTCTCTTTGTTATACAATGAGGCATGGCTAGCCTTGGCCTGTAGTGCTGGCCTAAATTAGATCTCAGACCCAACCAGGATCCCATCCAAGGCTGGAACTCGGGGTCACAGCAAAGACCATGCACTAGTAATCTATCTTCATCCTAGAACAGTGTCTATGAAGAACAGATTGGAGCCTCCTTTCAGATTTGATGAATGGGGACACCCTCTTCCAGCGTTGGAAACTGGAGTCACCTTACATAAATAAAGGTCCAGCTAAAATGTGCATGTTTTGAGAATTTCAAAGTTGGGGCTGTGTTGTAACGGTTTTAGGGTCATGAATTTTCATTAGAGACGAAAAGGACAACACTGGCACTCTTGTATTTCCTTCACTTAAGTTATTCTTTGGAGAGTTTTATGGGACTAAAGGTTATGGACTCATCGATCGATATGGTGTGATACTGTTGAGAAGAGGCATTCTAAGAGGCTGTGAATTTCTCCTTTAGATGGACAGTAATTGCTTAAAGAATAAAAGGCCATCATTCAATGAATGACTAAATGCTCGTCCCGATGCCCAAAACCACCGTTTACAAGGCGTAAACTATGCAATGACAGCTTCCATCTTGAAAATATGTCTCCACCATAATTGTGGCCACAAATCATTGAGGCATCACATACTGACTTGAAAAGCACACGAGGATGCATGTCCTCTTGAACTGGGTACGGGTCTGTAAGACATTTACGACTACACTTCATACATTATGGAACTCGTGAATTTGGGAGTCGCATACTTCGCACCCACAAAGTTGTTTTATACAATAGGTCCTAAAGGTGCTGAACCATTCCCTTCTTGTCATTCACCTAGAGGTGAATCAGCTCACATCAGGGACTTGTAAGGCGGACGGTGCATAGGCAGAACACTCGGATGAACAGAAGAGCAGCACCACATTTATGTATGTTGTGAAAAACAAAATATGTTTGTGGGGTATTTGTCAAAACTAAATCCTACGTTGTCTAAGGAATTAAACTAAAAAGTGAGAGAAATTGAAACTCACAATTCGTGTGTAAAGGTGAAACCTTTTGGCTAAGCAGTCCTAGTTCTGATAGGTTATTTTTTTGCAGAATTTGTATTGTGCTTTATTTTCACACCGAGGATGCAAAGCACTGCCCATTGTATCAGGTTTTTGCGATCCTTAATATTTCAACATGAATACAATATACTTGATTATTATCTTGTTTATATTTCTTAATTGGTTTTGTTCATGTTTTAAATCATGATAATAATCATAGTGTATTCCTGTGGAAATATTATCAGAAATAATAAATTCATTGAAATAAAATGCCGAGTTCATTCACTATGGACCAAGCCAAATTGGAATTCTTTGCAGCATCCTTTGGGAAATAAAGCACAATACAAATTCTGCGATACAGATTGCGGAATCCCTCGAGAATCTGTGCAACGCCATATCAAGGACTGTATTTATGTGGTGAATCACGGCGTGTATAATTGTTCCTTCCATTTCTACCCGCCTACATACACTGATGTTCCTCAAATCAAAGGTAAGGAGTGAAACTCATATTAACCCCATTAATTAATGAGATTTACCACCTTAGAATTTGGTTAGATTAGACGACTCATATAAAGTGGTGATTTCAGGCTGCACATGTTGCCCTGCCTTCATGCAATCGTCCATGAAGCTTACTTAAACTAGAAGTAGCTTACTTTATGACTGCAACATCTTGTATTCACTGAGCATCGCCTTGATGTAAAGGGAATATTTATAATAATAAAGACCCCTCTTTTTGAATAGACACTTCTAAAACTCATTGATACATATTACGTCAAACGACAGTAGATTAGATACCATTACATCTGAATATAGTATATGTCACTTATGCCAGTTAAACAGGTGTAGAATACTAATTTAGTGCATTGTACATAATTAGTATTATTACAAACATGCTGGCTAACATAGGTACGAGTCCCTACAATACATATGTTACTCCATTTTGTTTTATTTGTTCATGTTGAGTAAATCATCACTTTTTAACACCATCCACAATTATCCCCTGATGAAGGGACCAAGCCGATATGCATTAGGACATCTTAATGTAAACTTCGGAACATTGCACAAATTATCTAAATGAAAATTCACTGTAAGATATACTATTTCACAGCCACGGCCCGTGCATTTTGCGATGCAGGGCGCGCTATGAAATTCGTTTTTATTAATTAAATTGTTTACTTACCACAAATTATCCATATTCCGATTTTTAGCACCCCCCCACCCCGCCTTCCTGCCCCACCGTAACTCCCTCCACGGGCCGCGGCTGCGTATTTCATAAACAATTACTTCCCGCTTTTGGAAATTTGTTACTCTATTGTTCCAGGGAAAACAAACACTGGACTGTGTACCCGAGGGTGTGCTTTAGCAGCCCGTATCATTGTGATGACCTGATTAAAAGACAAGCAATTCAAGGCTCTGGTAGAGGGAATTTCCTTAAAGGCACCACCAGGACAATAGCAATATGTGGGTAATATTTGAATACACCAAACGCACAAATACAAGGATTTCCAATATTGCCTTACCACAAATAGCCAAAGCTGTCAATTGGAGTTGTTGAAAGTTGGACTGAGACCGTCAACATTATCGGCGCCCTCTTGCTCTCCTTAAACCTTTTGTGCGCGTAAAACAGCCGCCATTTTGGGCACCATGGCTTCCCTGCTCTCGCCGAGAGCCAGCGCGCCTCTCTCTCCCTCCTGGCTTCGCTGGCAACCCCCTGCTTGCACCTGCCTTGAGTCATAAACCCCTCTTCGGCGCTGCTCTGCCCCAGGCCCTCATCCTGTTCCCAGCGCGACACCTCCCTGCTTCCCTCTCATGATCTCCGGCCCTTTGATGCAAACCCCTTTTCCCTGTGTGCCCGTTTGTCTTCCCCGTTCCCAGGCCGGCACCCAGCTCTGCCGATACCAATCCCTTGCCTCTCCCCGTACAATAGAAAGCTTCCCTCCTCAAAGGACCCCCGAGATGATCAAAGCCCCCCCCCCATCCCACGAGATCCGATCGAACCCCACACACTCCGTGAATCGGCGGAATATCCAGCTGCGCGATGATCATCACCTGTTGTGAACGGGGCGGGGACTTCCACTGTAACCTTGCGTGGGAACGGGCTGGGAAGGGGGGGATTCTGAGGATGTCTTTCCGTACTTCAAAGTATCGACGAGAATGTGTTACATGCAATAAACAGATAAACGTGTGTATAAGAGGCCAGGCCTCAGGGATGCAGTTAGAGCACCTCAGAACGATACCTTCTGTCCGTTTCGTTGTGTTCTCCTCCGGAGAGAATAAAAACCTTGTTTCCTGCCTTCCAGTCTCCAGCGCCTGCCTCTTCAATAGTTTAACTTCTTTGTGGGTTCAAGAGGCGACACCGCCGGGCAATACTTAAGGATCTTATATTCTGGTTGGTAGCGCCCCCCAATTATTTTCTACAATTGGCGTCCCAAGCGTGGGGCCCATCAGCGACCCATGGATCCAGTGGGAGAGGTCCTGACGACAAAGTGAACGACTGCAACGATCGGGAACGCGTCTGTCCGATAGACCCTCGTCTGACAGCCGATCATCCGAACTTCACTGGTTCCGAACAGACCTCTCTCGAGTGATCTACGGTCCTGACTGGGAACCATCAGGAGTGCCGCGAGGATAACGAAGAAGAGAGGACGATCGGGCGCTGGATTCGGAAGACAGGAAACTGTCCATGCGGTCCGGGTAAGGTCGTGTAACCACGACAAGTCGCGAAATATTTGCTTGATTGCTTGTTTGTTTAAAAATACTAGTATTGCTCTTTTTATTTATTTGGAGATTCACTGTCTGCAAACGGAGAAACAACGGGCTCTCTCTTTGCAAGCAGTGGAGGATAGGTAGGGCAGCAGCCGTGCTTATTTTTTCTCCCCCACTCAATAATCACTTGAAACTGAACTGTTGTTCGCAAAACTATTGTTTCCTGGAGATTCCCTGTCTGCAAACAGGGAAGAGACCACCCTTTTTGCAGATAGTGAAAAGGGTAGGTAACGCAAATTTTTGCGGACCTACTCATTCTCCCCATTGTTATTTATTGGTCTTTTGTTATTTTGATCCATGAGGTATTCACTGCCTGCAAACAACGTAGAATAGAAATATTCTGTCCAGTCTTTGCACCTAGTGATAAGATAGGCAGTGCTGACTTTTTAGTCCCTCGTTACGAGCCGTCATGTCTGTCTTCTCCCCACTGATTAGTAGCCTGTTTAGCCCGGACCGCTTATTAGAGATGGACCATCCAGCCCCACTGGAAGGCACCCCTAATAAGGACATGTTCATGAAGCATGGATTGACCGCTATAGCCTATAGTAGACTATGGCATAAATATACAAAAAAGGGTCAAGAAAGTCAATGGCCCCTGATAGGATCCTTCGATGATGATAAAATAAAAACGCTAGAAACTGCCCTGGGTAAAAACAAGACAACACCTACTATGCTTGACAGCTTCGGCATGTGGCGAAAAGAAACTGAACAACGTAAAAAGAAAACTGAGAGTAGGTTGGAAAAAGAGCTGCGAAAAGCAGCCCACCTAGCTGCTCAGAAACTAGAAAAAGAGATAAAGGAAAGAGAGAAAGCTAAACAGAAACTAGAAATGGAAACGCCAAGCCAGTGTCCGGTTAGAACCCCCTCCATGCTCTACCCTGATTTACCCTCGAAACGACAAGCCAATGAGGACCTGCTGTTAGGTCCTCCTATCATCTACATGCCCCCTCCATATGCCCCTTCTCAACCCGTGGCGCAGCACGCGCCACCCCCAGGTACAAACGAAGGTACCGCCACAGCGTCGGCCCCAATGGCCTCTGTGCCAGCCGAACCCCTTGTGTTAAAACCCGCATCCACAACAACGATAGACGACCATGAGACTCGAGGGGCTGGCCCTGCAAGAACAAACAGACTAGACAAAGATGAGCGAGCGGGGATCGACAAAATAGCAAGGACACTGGTAGAAAGGAAGGATGATGAAGAGTACATCACAGATATGTTCAGCTCGTATACAGGGAGTCACAGACGACATTTTACCGTACGACTGTGTTATCATGTCTTGAATGCATACGAGGACCGATATCGAGACAAAGGTCCCGAGAGCCTAAGGACTCTGTACCGGAAGGTCGATATCGGGGGTGAGGGCGAGTGTGATGTGTCGGACCTCCTTACGCGTACGCTTGAGGTTTTCCGCCACCTCACTGAACGAAAGCCGGGAGCTAAATCCGCAGCCCCCGTAGTGACCGAACCACCAACCGAGCAATCTAACACCATGATGCCGATACGTGAGGCTGCCCCTTACTGGGTTCCTCCTCGGGGTACAGGGACTCACGATGATGCAAACAACCAAGATGCGAAGGGAAGGGTAGTATACAACTGGGTCTACCAGCCATGGGACCGGCAAGAGATACTGACATTCCGGAAATCTCTACCCGACCTACGTAAAAACCCCACTGCCTTCTATACTGAATTGGGTACAGCCCTGGGTTCAACGATCATGACCCTGGCTGACATCGACTTGTTCTTCGGGTTATGTCTACCAGCTGATGTGTGGAAGCAAATCCGGAAAGTCGACCACCTTGAGCTGTTTGGACATACCTGGTCACAACTCGATGACCTGGACAAACAACGGGGACCAGGACAAAAGCCGTTGAAATCCATTCTAGACCTCCCAGATAAAATCGTAGAGAAATTAAAAACCCTAATCCCAGAAAAGAAAGTGGACTGGTCGATAGTAACAGCCTGTCGCCAAAAACCCCAGGAGGATGTATCGGAATACTTCTCCCGGTTTGAAACGGTGTTCTCCGATTACAGCGGCCAGGACATGACCACTGCAACCGGACACCATCTGTTTGTCCAGAATTATGTTAAGGGCCTATCATCGGAAATCTCCCAGAAACTACAGGCCAGCGAGAGTAGTTGGGCAGCCTCCAAACCTACAGCGATTCTCCAAATGGCCCAATATTATGAGCATCAGAAAAATGAAAACGATAGGGCGACAGAGAAAAAGAAGAAGGACTTAAAAGAGAGGGTGATGATTGCCAAACTGCAAGGGGTGACTATAGGACGAGACCAATACCGGGGAAACTACCAGACAAACGTCCCTAAGACTACATTTCCCCAGGACCGCACTCTGACTTCCTACAGTGGACGCACAGACCTTAGAGAAGACCAGTGCGCTTTCTGCAAAGGGACTGGCCATTGGAAATCCCAGTGCCCAGTTCTTCTGGAAATGATCAGAAACAAAGACCCCAGGGATGTAGCAAACGGACCGAGACCTAAGGGACAACAACGAGGGCCCCCAAATGACGCAACTAATGACAGATCAAACAGACCAAATACGTTCGACCGACCCAGGCAGAACCAATATCAACAATCTGACTATGACGACACTCACACCTTCGCATAGGACAGCCAAGGGCGAGGGAGGGATCCAGTCGAGCTCTATGTTGACCAGCAGGGCCCTTATGTCACTGCTAAGGTCCTGGGTACCAAGTCTCCATTTCTGGTAGACACTGGCGCAACACGTAGTGCGTTATCTAAACGACTGATTCCAAGGGCACCCTTGTCTGGCTCACTCATAACATCGACAGGTTTCGATGGAACGCCCTCCACCAACCCTTTGTCTGCCCCGATTCTCTTTGACGTAGAAAACAACACCACCGACACCACGTTCTTGCTTTCCTCCAATAGCCCTGACGCCATTATGGGACTTGACTTACTGAAACACTTCCGAGCGACGATTAGGTGTTCTCAAGATGGAGTTCGAGTGTTTCTTTACGACAACCCCGTTCTGCTTAGACATTGTTCCCCCCGACACATGTTTTCCATCACCGACGTTGACGAGTCCCTGCTTGACACTCTACCTCCGTATCTGTGGGCCAAAGCGGATTCGGACGTAGGGCGTATGTTAATTGACCCAGTGCACATTACTGTCCGACCAGACGCAACACTCCCAAAACTCCCACAATATCGGATATCGCCAGAGGGCGAGAAGGCATTGGTAATGATTATCCAGTCACTGATAGACGCAGGAGTGGTAGAGGAAGTGGTTAGCAACGTTTGCAACAGCCCTATCTTGCCCATTATCAAGAAGCAGGGAGAGGGAGATGAGAAAGCATACCGTTTCATCATCGACCTCCGAGAGATCAACAAAGTGGTGGTACCCCAGTACCCTGTGGTCTCAGACATCACCACCATCCTGACCTTGATTCCATCCACTGCCACCACCTTTTCCGTCATCGACCTCAAGAACGCATTCTTCTCCATCCCCATCCACCCAGACAGCCGATATCTCTTCGGCTTTACCCTAAAAGCCCGCTCATATAGGTTTTGCCGAGCGCCTCAAGGCTACACGGAAAGCCCTAGCATCTACAGCCAGGCCCTCAAAAGACAACTAGACCAAGTCCAGTTACCCGACGGGGTGGTGTTGGTACAATATGTCGATGACATCCTTTTGGCAGCCGACACCACCCCTCTAGCGGTTACCGCCACCATTCAACTCTTGCACTTCCTTGCGGAAAATGGCCACAAGGTCTCCAAGAAGAAGTTGCAATTCTGCCTACCCCAGGTCACTTACCTAGGCCACCTTTTGTCCAAAGATGGAAGAAAACTCACCCCTGATCAAATCCAAACCATTCTAGATACCCCTGTCCCTAAAACCCAGAAGCAGGTTCGCTCCCTATTAGGCCTCACCTCCTTCTGCCGACAATGGTTACCAAACTTCAGCCTCGTTGTAAAACCACTGCTTTCTCTGCTAAACAAAGACGTCCCTTTCCCACTCCCTTGGACTCCTGAGTGTCAAACTTCCTTCACAGAACTGCGAGATGCCCTTTGCTCAGCCCCTGTCCTGGGTACCCCTGATTACAGAAAGCCCTTCTCCCTTTACACTCACGAAAGGGAGGGGTGCGCTTTATCTGTCCTGACCCAGGCCATCGGCCCTAAGCAACGACCGTGCGCTTACTTCTCTGCCACTCTTGACCCTGTCGCCAGAGCCTTACCTGCCTGCCTTCGAGCTGTAGCTGCTGCTGCAGTCTCTATCCGACAGAGTGAGGGGATTGTACTCTCGAATTCCCTCACTGTACTGGTACCCCATGCAGTCGACACCCTCCTGAACCAAACCAAGACACAACATCTGACGAGTGCACGACTGACTGGATACGAACTGACCTTGCTTGCCCCCCATATCACCCTGAAAAGATGCACCACACTGAACCCAGCAACTCTGTTACCCTTGCCAGAGAACGATCCCAATGTGCATCCCGTACATGACTGCGTGACTCTTACGGACGAACAGACCAGGAGTAGGGTCGATCTCAGAGACACAGCTTTCCCTGACCCCGACGGGGAGTTGTGGGTGGACGGTTCTTGCATCAAACTCTCCGATGGTACCACTTCCGCTGCCTATGCAGTCACCACGGCTCGAACTGTAGTAGAAACAGCCCGCATCACCCAGCGATCTGCCCAGGCAGCGGAACTGATTGCTTTGACGCGAGCCTGCATCCTGGCAACAGGAACCACAGCGAACATTTACACTGACAGCCAGTATGCCTTCGGGGTGGTTCACCATTTTGGGCTCCTCTGGAGGGAGAGAGGATACTTGACCTCACACGGCACACCCATTTTGCACGGGGATTTAGTCTCCGCCTTAATCGAAGCTGTCCTCCTCCCCAACAAACTTGCCGTTATCAAATGCCAAGCACACAAGAAAGTGACAGACATTATTGGACAGGGAAATGCACTAGCCGACATCACCGCCCGAACGACAGCTGAAAACAGAACGACAACACATATGTACGTGACCAGGTCACAAGCAGAAAACTGGACTGACGCCAAGGACACAATTAGAGACATACAAACGACTAGCACACAACACGAATTGACTGAATGGACACGGGTGGGATTGAAAGACGAGGAAGGCTGCTGGCGGACAAAAGACACGAACAAATGGTTGCTACCTGATTCGTACTTGATTCCCATATTAACCATGGCACACTCCCCTGCCCACATAGGATCAGCCCCCATGATCGAACTTGTCTCCAGGGTTTGGCACAATGACAAGATCCCAGAGTCCGCCAAACGCCTGGTCCAACAATGCTTAATATGCCTGCAACACAACCCCGGGAAAGGAACTGTAGTACCCCGGGGGGGATTTGGGGTCCCAAACCACCCATTTGAAGTCCTGCAGATGGACTACATCCAGCTAGACAGATGCCAAGGCCTGAAATATGTACTCGTCGTGGTGTGCGCATTTAGCAAGTGGGTGGAAGCATATCCAACCCGTGACAACACCGCTATGGCCACTGCAAAGGTTCTGTTAAAGGAGTTTTTCCCCCGTTATGGCCTCTGTCGTGTTTTATGGAGTGATAATGGCCCCCACTTTGTAGCCCAAGTTATCCAGCTCATCTTAAATGGGCTGGGTATCAAACAGAAATTCCACGCAGTCTTCCACCCTCAATCTGCTGGGCTTGTCGAACGACACAATGCCACACTAAAGCTTAAACTGGCCAAAATAGTGGCTACGACGGGCCTGAAATGGCCAGACGCCCTCCCATTGGCATTGCTATCGATGCGCTCTACCCCCACCCGACATCACTTAACCCCTTATGAAGTTGTTTTCGGTCGACCCATGAGCGTCTGGTCTGCCCCGAAACCAACTTCCATTCATGACGTTCCGGATGTCCTAATGTCTGATTATCTGTACAAATTGACTGAAACTTTGTCTGTCCTTCATCAGCAGGTGCAGCAGGCCATCCCCGATGCTTCCAGGGGTTCGGGTCACGCCATCCAGCCGGGGGACTTCGTGCTGATCCGAAATTTTCAGCGATCAAAGAGTTTGGAACCCCGGTGGACGGGCCCCTGGCAAGTGCTGATCACCACTCGGACCGCACTTCGAGTGGAGGGGGAAGAAACACTGGCTGCACGCTCACCACTGCAAAAAGGTCTCTCCAGCCCTGGCCACGACAGACACCGTCAACACCCAAGAAGAGCTCCTGAACCAGGACCGACCATCGTTGAACTGCTACCCTGATACTGAGACACTTGAACTTTCAAAACATCCTGACCCCACTGTGCCATCTCGAGAAGGGTATTTCCTGCGTCGAAAGGAGGGAGCTTCGGCTAAGTAGGCCACGGACTAGGTTAAAGGATCTCAGAACGGTGACCCAAACTACCAAGGGTTACCCGGAGAGAAGCTAAAACCAAGTCTGTGGTCCTGCCCACTACCGAGCACCTTGAAGACGAAGATGATGGAAGCGCCAGATAAGAAGATGATGGAAGCGCCAAATAAGAAGCCGACGGAGACAGCAGGAAATACCCACTACAGAAATCCGAGAATAGACAGACTCCATAGCTCAAAGACAATTGCACTCTTCATCGTAATCCTCCTCTGTTTTCTCCTCATGACTACGCTCTGGATTATGGAAGAACACGCACCTGCTCACGAAACATTCCTAACCACTGCTCAGCCTACCACCATGAAGGAACATTATCTAATTTCGCTCTCTCCTCAACTAAGAGAGAGACGAAAGGAGTTTTGGAACAACTCTTTCGTGCAGCTACTTCACCAGCACAATCTTGCCACCAATACCACCAACTGCTGGATCTGTGGGTTGCTACCCCATGCCACTGGACATTCAATACCATTCATCCCTTCACCCTTCTCTGTCCACGGCTCCTGCCTTGCCTGGCTGATCCTCCTGCAAGAGAGCTATACGGGCAATGCCACCTCCAGCAGAACTGCAGCACATTCTTCTCATGGGGCCGGGCGAAACAAGACAAAGACACACTTCTGCCCGCTGACCCCCAGCGACTCGAACCAAATGGACATCCCGGCTAAAGAACGAATCGAAATGCAGGTGTTCAACAATCCAACCAGACCCACCTTCTCCTATCTACGGAAACGAACGGCTGCCACTCTGACTGTGGCCCTGACGGTCATCAACGTCACAGGCCACATGTGTGTAGAAGGACTTGGGACACAACTGGTGGGTCGCAGCGCTTGCCGCTTTACCAGAACTCTGGATTCCACGGATCCACCTTCCTTTGTGTCATCCCCAAACATGTATTTCATCTGCGGCACGAAGGCCTACACCTGGCTCCCCAAAGGCTGGGGGGGCACTTGCTACATCTCCTTCGTCCTTCCTCCAACTTATGTGGCCCCAGCGAATCACCACAGGCAAAAACGAGCCAAAGACGTTGAGCAAGCCGACTCAACAGGGGCGCAGTTCCTCGATGCTATGAAAGGACTCGTCCCCCTCTGGGGCCCGATGGCAAACAGCCGTGCCATCCGACATTTGACTCAGGCAGTCGAGACAACCATGAACATCACAGCGGGCATCTTTGCCAACAACACTGCCGAGCTCCAAGCGGTCCGTTTGGTGGCTCTTCAGAACCGCCTCGTTCTAGATGTGGTTCTGGCGGACCGTGGAGGAGCATGCCGCATTATTGGGTCCAGCTGTTGTACATACATACCGGACAACTCACCCTCAGTGTACAAAGCCATCGAACATCTTCACAGACTCTCTTCGGAAGTTCACCAAGAGCAAGAAGAATGGTCGCTTGGTGGTTGGTTCTGGGACACCGTCAAAAACTGGGGCTGGAGACTGCTCACCATTATCCTGATTCCCGTAGTTATAATATGTGGCCTATGCTTAGGAATTCAATGTTTGCCACCTATGTGTTCTTTATGTGCGAGTTGTATTTTTCCCAAAACTGTGGACATTGGAAGCGAACATATGAGAGCATTGTATGATACCGAAGTTAGGAATTTGATGAAAATTGACATTGAGTAAAGCAAGGTGGCTAGATATGTTGAAAAGGGGGGACTGTTGAAAGTTGGACTGAGACCGTCAACATTATCGGCGCCCTCTTGCTCTCCTTAAACCTTTTGTGCGCGTAAAACAGCCGCCATTTTGGGCACCATGGCTTCCCTGCTCTCGCCGAGAGCCAGCGCGCCTCTCTCTCCCTCCTGGCTTCGCTGGCAACCCCCTGCTTGCACCTGCCTTGAGTCATAAACCCCTCTTCGGCGCTGCTCTGCCCCAGGCCCTCATCCTGTTCCCAGCGCGACACCTCCCTGCTTCCCTCTCATGATCTCCGGCCCTTTGATGCAAACCCCTTTTCCCTGTGTGCCCGTTTGTCTTCCCCGTTCCCAGGCCGGCACCCAGCTCTGCCGATACCAATCCCTTGCCCCTCCCCGTACAATAGAAAGCTTCCCTCCTCAAAGGACCCCCGAGATGATCAAAGCCCCCCCCCCATCCCACGAGATCCGATCGAACCCCACACACTCCGTGAATCGGCGGAATATCCAGCTGCGCGATGATCATCACCTGTTGTGAACGGGGCGGGGACTTCCACTGTAACCTTGCGTGGGAACGGGCTGGGAAGGGGGGGATTCTGAGGATGTCTTTCCGTACTTCAAAGTATCGACGAGAATGTGTTACATGCAATAAACAGATAAACGTGTGTATAAGAGGCCAGGCCTCAGGGATGCAGTTAGAGCACCTCAGAACGATACCTTCTGTCCGTTTCGTTGTGTTCTCCTCCGGAGAGAATAAAAACCTTGTTTCCTGCCTTCCAGTCTCCAGCGCCTGCCTCTTCAATAGTTTAACTTCTTTGTGGGTTCAAGAGGCGACACCGCCGGGCAATACTTAAGGATCTTATATTCTGGTTGGTAGCGCCCCCCAATTATTTTCTACAGAGTTGTTACCCAAAAGGGTGAGGTCCAACTTGACCGGATCATCTTCATACTTTAGGGTGGTCTAGTGTATTCCAACTGCCTTTGGCAGACAAAAATAATTTTTATTTTAAAGGTAGGCAACTCGACAATATATAAAGAAAAGAGAAGTAAGGATAGTATATGCCCTTGTCTAAGCCCAATCACCACAGGCTTTTTTGATATCAATAGAGCCCAAAACGATTCTATTTTAATTATAGGAGTAAAATAGGAATGTGGATTTTCTTTAACTCACCGCCATACCATGCCTTGATCAATGCTGTCAAACGCACTGGAAACATCCATAAAAGCCACAAATATTTTCAGCTATTTCCCTAAAAATGACTTCTCACATAATATTTTGAAACACATGATGCTGTTAATCATTGAACACGATGGAAGAAAACCTCACTTATTTTAAAGACAACAATCTATATTTCCACATCCTACTTACTTCTCCCCATCTCCCCTTGGGCACTTCACCAATCAGGGCCTGCAGAAAGAGACTGGCGACCAAGCTCCTATAATGGGGCTGTGAGTGCTCTATCCCCAAAAGTCACATGGGCTTTACGTGTGGTCTCACCTTCTGAAACCCCCTGGCCTGCGAGCATCAGAAGCCATGCAAACTGAAGGGCAGGAGGTAGAGAGAGGACCTGGTCATGAGGAGCAACAACTACACTGCTGTAGATGTGCTGGAACTAAGACAATGCCCTATGGCAAAGACTCTCTAACCTCTTGCCGATTCCATCAGCCGACAGCAACATCATTTTCTTGGGTGTACCAAATAATAACACTTACTTGTTCTCCTTCTCTCTGGCCTTTGGTATCTGCAGTACTCTAGGAGATAGAGCGTAAAATGTCCTTTGGTATCAGACTGTGACTAAAGCCCAAGTCTGGAAAGAAAGTGTTAGAGGCAGTCACAAGGTAGGTTATAAGTAATCTGTCACTAGCACCGGAATCTAATTGGAGAAGGGGTGCAAGGGTAGACCTGTGTTACCACGTATCCTTGTTTGGTGAGTCGTGGTAGGAAAAGCAGAAGGTTTAGGATGGAACGAAAATGAAAATGTCTCACTAAATCTGCCCCCAAAAAACACATTTTCTTCAAATGGACGTTCGGTTCTACCCTTGTATCTCACGTCCCCCACAATCCCAGTCAAACCTTGATAAATGTTGCTCGGCAGGATCATCTGCTGGCGGAGAAGATGGCTTGGCTGGATTACTGTCAAACAAAAAAGGGTTAAATTATATATAATACATTAATGTTTTTTAACCATATCCATTTAAAATATAATATAATATACACATAATGGACTTTTAATCTGCTTTTTTCAGCCATTATCATTTGTGGCTCAGGATCCTTCAGCCATAGTCTAGAGACACTGTCAGTCACTTTGTGGCCTGTGGATCACCTTACAGCAGTATTTTAGTTAGAGGTGGGCGGAATTCACGGAATTCCACAGAGTTACCTAAATACCTCACGAGATTCTGCAGAGTTCCACAAGGGGTGGAATTTCAGTCTGTCACGCTGCTCGAACCGAATTTTAGTGCTGGGAGCTTTTCCCGCACTTTAAAATCAGTGCAAACTAAGCCATTCAGAGCGTAATCTGCTTCGAGAGTACTGGGAGACATCGGCACCGATAGAGGAACGACTGGGAAAGCTATATCAAAAAGAGAAGAAGCCTAATATAAGCTACCTCACTAAGAATACAAGAACTAAAGATATGGACGCCTCCCAGAGAACCCCTATGCGGGTTGGAATTATCACCGCATATAAAAACGACTGAAACAAACAGGAATTAGCCTTGAGAAAGTCGTGGGAAGATTTCCCAATATGACAAAACACGTGTCGGCTGTAAAACAATCTACTAAACAAATCACAGGAATAAAGTGGACAAGAAAGAATGAAATATCATTGTATCTTATTACATCTACAACGTGTGGAAACACTCACCAACTTGTGTTTAACATAATTATTACGTGTGCTAAGGAGTGGTTAGGTTCTTGACAGTAATAAAGTTTAAATGCCAAACAATAAAAATCCAAAAATGAATTGGAAAAATAAAGTGAAATGCAATAAAGAAAAGAACACAAAATTGGAAATAAATCTCATAAGCAGAGCCATAGGCATGATTTTTTACAAAAATTTGAATGTTAAAGTTTTAAGTAGAAATAGCAACAAAAAGCACAAAATGGCAATAACAGTCAATGGTGCCAGTACACCAGGACCTAGGCACATTCTGAACACAGGCTGGATACACCAACCAGGTTCACCACAGTCAAAGATTTTAACTTCTTATTAAGGCTTTTAAGTCCCTAGCCATCCACAACAGTATAGTTCTAAATCTTCCAGAACTTCAGGGGAGGCACTTAGAGACTCACAGGATGTCCGGAAGAGGCTAGCAGCAGGATCCAGTCCAGGTCCAGTTGCCACTGATCAGCTCTGTATTTCCAGCAAAATGCCATTTGAAACGTGTTATTTTCCTGTAGCCATACAGGTGGTCACCCACTGACCCGTGGGTCCCTCTCAGGTCACAGACAGCAGGTCCAGTCCTCTTCTGACCTTACACAGGTCCAGAAAGTTTTCTATAGTGGGTACCTGGAGGTGCTAGAAGTATGCCTGGCACTGACTCCTGAACACTACCTAGCCAATGTGGTAAAAGTTCCGGGGAAAACTCTGCAACCTAGCCAAAAAATGACAGGTTTCAGGGTATTTTGAAAATGGCAAATGTCTTTGGCCACACTAAAATCTGGGGCTTTGAGGACTACATTTGTGTGTGTGTGGAGTGTTCTATGGTAATCCTAGTGTCATACCACAATTAACACCAAACTTTAGTTTGAGTCAGCCAATGTACCCTCAACATATACAGAGACAGATGTCTGAAAAAAGCAGGGTTCTTCAGCAACTAGACAGGGGATCCTCTAGAACTATCTTGGCTTCCTTTTTGCCCCCATTCAGTTGTACCCCCAAGTGTTACATGTGGCTTACCAGACATGTCAAGTAGGATTTTACACTTTAGTGTCAAAAAGATACCCACACCTCCCACTCTTAAAACTCTGAGGATTTTAGATGAGTCATCTCTGCCCATTTAGGTCAGCTTATTGTTTGCTCCTGGGAGTCACTTCACACCTATTTAACACCTATTCAAGACTGAGCACAGGCTGAGAGCCAACAGAGCTGTATGCTAATTAACCTTCTAACAATTCAGGCAGGTAAAGCATAACTTTCTAAAAGTTACTATTCCTTAATATGTATCACAAATCTGACTCCACAATTGACTTGGATTGGTAATAACTTTCAAAAACAGTGGTCTGATTATTTTACTAGCTTTACCCATTTCTGAGCGATAGTATTAGTACTTTAATCTGTACTCTGCTATTTTTGTGGGACAGTTAGTCCTGCAACAGTCAAAATAGTACATGGGATTTTGTTCCTGTATGCACATAATTACATTATTGTTCTACATGTCCCACTTTCAAATACCATGCACCCTACTTGTGGGCTACAAGTCTTACCTAGGGCTGACTTACGAATAATTAAAAAGGAAGTTTTATCTGTCAAAAAGGTTTATTTTAACAAGTTGCACTGCAGCAGTCAGGCTACACAGGGTAGGCCTGAATCCATGTTTCCTTTGCCACTCCAAAGCTTGCAAAAATAGAGTCACACCCCCCGCAAATCTGTGGTAACTGGACAAACAAGGCAGGTTTTCTACATAGGCAGTCCATTGCCAAGAGCTAAGGTAGACTAATCAATCCCTTGACTTTCCCTTGACGTTCCTGCTCAGGCGAAATAATGTGGACAGTTTACAGTGTCTCCAGAGTCATTTGTACATTTTATGCCCCTCTGAATCTACTTGTAACTAACCCTGGGCGAAGCACTACGCTACGCTCGCAGAGTTTGCGAAGTTTTTGCAACTTCGCACTTCGCGAGCTGCACGTAGCACAGTGCGGACATGCGTAGTGCAGCATAGCGTAGTGCAGCGGTCATTTTCTGCTTGTTCGCGGTCCTGAACGTCATGTTCGCGACCGCGAGCAAGCAAAATGACATCCCGGCAAGATTCTCAATGTGAGGAGGTCAGGTTTCTCATTGTGAGTGGTTGCGCATGCTCGCGACCGCTCTCAATGAGAAACTAGCTGTTCGTGTTGAGAAAGCTGCCGCTCGAGTAATAATCTACTCGAGCAGCAGAAAACTACAGCTCGCACTGTGCAAGATGCCGTTTTCAATGCTTGCACAGTGCCGGATGCTTGTCCGCACTGTGCAATCATTGAAAACGCATCTTGCACAGTGCGAACATGCTACTACGCAGCTCGCGTAGTGCTACGTGAAGTTCGCATAGTGCGAAGTGCACTTCGCGTAGCGTTACTTCGCGAACTACGCCCACCCTTACTTGTAACTCTACCTCAATATCTTTCCTAGCCACTAAGCCTGCCCATGGGTAACCCTTCTCCTCCCCTGTGAGGTGAAAAACCGTAGCTTGTTCACAGAGGCATCCCAGCAGGCAGACAGTATCATCACAGCCAACAGGGTGTTGGGGCCTATGCTCCCCCAGATCAGACTTCTGTCCTCAACTCAGGGCAAACTATGTCCAAAAGGCTAATAACCAACAGAGCCCACTGACAGCTGTCAATGTCAAGGGCCAGACCCCTGGCCATCCACTATCAGGTAGAGACTACAATCTGGTGCTTTGGGAAGTCCTTACATCCAGCCCTGGGTATGGCAAAGAGCCCCCACTTGCTGCTTAAGTCCTCTTGACCTTTTTGGTTTCTCCAAATGGGAGAGTACAACTGTAGGTTACAGACACCTCCTTCCACTCTTACTTCCACCATATCTGGGGTGACACCCTGAGCCTGGCTCCTGAAATGTACCCAGACACTTAACAAGTGCTTTGCAGTCCTTAACTTCTGAGGTTGACGCACAGTCCACCTCAAGAGTGACAGTCTCAAGGCATCATGTAGGAATCAACTTTGTTGAAGTTGATTTGAGTTTGGTTCATAAGTGTCATTAGATGTCGCTTTATATATAGATAAAGCTGCTCAAAAATATGTCCTCTAAATGATTCCCTTGTAGGCACCTTCACCTTTCTAACTGTCTAAAGTGGCATTTTCAGAATTGTGACTTAAAACCCGACTTTACCATTAAAGAGGGGTTTACATCACAATTACTCACACACTAAACATGGTATTCCTACTTGCTCCCAGTCAAAGGTTATCAATTTCTAAATGTAATAAGGTACCCTAATGTTATCCTATGGTAGGCACAGGCCTTGTAATAGTGAAAAACAAATTTTAAACATTTTCACTACCAGAACATGTAACAGTTCAATGCACCTTGCTCTAAGGGTTGTTTATGGCTACCCTAAGGGTGACTTATAGATATGAAAAAAAAGATTTAGGCCTGGCAAAAGGTTTGTCTTGGCAGGTCGCAATGGCAGTTTAGTTTAAAATTCAAACATAGGGTGTAATACCTGCCTGGGCAATGTTTATAAGGCTACTTAGGTAGGTGGCACCATCAGGCTGCAGGCCCACTATTAGCATTTAATTTTCAGGCCCTCTGTACCTGTAGTACCACTTTATTAGGGACTTACTAGTAAATGTAAAGCACAGATTGGGTGCAAGCCAATTTCACCATGCTTAAAGGAGCGATCACAAGCACTTTAAAACTGGTTAGCAGAGGTAACGTGTGTAGAGTCTGAAGGCCAACAAATATTAATTCAGCAAAACAGTGCGGTGGAGGCAAAATGATTTGGGAGAAAACAACCATGTGGCTGACCGGTCTAACAGAATGTTTCAGTATTAACCTGGCCTTTCTCTTCCCTTTTTGGAAGGAACCCTGAAGTACCATTTCTGTGGTCACTCTCAAGTACGTTCTTGGACATTCCGGTGCTGAGCCAGAGGACAGATATTTTTTTAAGCTCTTTTGGCACTGCGAGCTTGAAATCTGTCAGATGATGCTGTTTAAAACAATTAAACAAGATGCGCTCTTGCGTAAATTAAAAATTTTCATCCCATCATAATCCTAATCTTTACTGACCTTCATCCAACCATTTAGTGCCTTGACAGGTCTACCAAGACTGGTGTGTAGTTTCTGAGCATCCCTGAACTTCAGGCTATACTTCTCTGTGGCTAACCCACATTTGCATATGAGGGCCTTTTTCAGGGGGACAGGAGGTAATCCCTTTCAACACTGGGCATGTGCTTCCAGAGGGCTAACCCCCAGTACTCCTTGGAGACACTATACATTTACTGGGCCATGTCATAGGCTGCCAACCATTTATCAATGTCATCCTCAACCACATACTAGTCACAATGTCTTTTGGGATGTGGCCTCCTTAATTACCTCTCATAGGCACTTCAGTATCACTGCATCCATCATCACTAGCCTTGGACCCCCTTCTGATCCTTATGTCCATTTTGCGATGGCATCTCTTGTGGGCCAGCAGGACCTTCTATTCCTCTAAAGCCAAGACCAACTTTTACTCCTCATTGCAAAGGTTACTGCTGCTGCCTTTTTCTCTTGAGCAACCTCAGAAGCCCACTTTCTCTCCCTAATGGCAAGGATAGTCAACTACAACTTCAAGGGCCTCTCTGCCTGTCTGCCCTCCAGGTCTGGTGGGGGCACGCTGATAGAAGACACACTACTCCCTGACCTGGACAATGGAGGTGATGCTGTACCTTAGCAGCAACACTCCCTTGGTACTGGGGTTTTCACAATGTCTCTTTCATTTTCCTCTTCAACCTCATCCTCATTTTCCTCCCGAGTGCACTGTGGGTGACAGACTTCTTTCCGGGCTCTGAGGGCAAAGCTATGATCCTCCTTCTTAGACTGCTTGTTCAGCTTCAGTCTCCTTTGCTTGCACATGCACTTTGGCTCTGCCAAGTTAGCCTCTCCATGTTAGCCAGATTCACCTTCATATTCCCAAAAACCTCACTTGCAAAAATTGAGTAAAAGAATGACTATTGGAAAAAACACCCAATCAGTAACATAAGACAATTTAAAAATCCAAAATGTAAATTTTTGATGTCAATTTGAAAAGGTATTTTTAATTTAATCTTAAACCCCTGTGTGGTACTGCTAAACATGAGTCTTGGATCCTCCCTCTGAACCTCAATGGAAGAAATTAGAATATTGTTTGGTGTGGGTGACTGCCCACCTCAAAGAATACTCACAACACTTGTCAGAGTGAACCCTCAAAGTCAATAAATTAACTTGAGCTCAGCCAATGGTAGTACTGGCATAGAACAAACAAATTTAACTTAGGGCAATATGTAAATTATTTATGCAGTGCAAAAACAGTAATAAAGTCAAAATGCCAAACAATAAGCTAAATTAGAACAAAATTGAAAAATATAGTAAAACTCAATTAACAAAATGCTATGAAAAAAAATCCAATATGAGGTACTGAAGATATGAATTTTGAAAGTTTTAGTTGGTCTTTGAAGCCCCACTCAACAAAATAAGTGCACTTCCAAAGTCACCAAGGAAAGCAGGGAAGGCACCTATAAACTTGCAGGATGTCAGGCAGAGGCCAACAGCAGGATCCAGTACACATCCAGTTGCTAATGGTCATCTGGTTACTTCCAGGAAAAGGCCTCTTGTAGATTGTTGTCTCCCTGTACCCACACAGCAGGTCAGCGTCTTGACTCATGAGGTTCACCTCTTAGTCCTGGGAAAAAGAGGGAGCAGCTCCAGTCCTTCTGGGCTTCTCTAAGGTCACATACAACAAGTTGAGCCCTCTTCTGCTCTTGATCAGGTTCAGAAGATGTTCTGACGTGGGTGTCTGGAGGTGCCACATTTATGCGTAGCACTGGCTAGCGAGTGGGGGACATTTCCTAACAAATCAGGTAAAAGTTTCTAAGGCCAACCCTACCACCGTTTTCAGTAGGTCGTGCTGGCCCTACTGTAAATAAGCCCAAATTGCCATTTGTCAAGGCATTTTATGTTTTTTAACCACTGTATTTATAATATTTAAACCACTGTTACATGAATAGAATCATTCAATTGACTATAGGTTTTTATTACCTTTATAGCATAACATAACTATCCGCATGACAAAGTCACAGCAGTATAAGGTATCTTCGTGAGAAGTAACATTCCCTGAGGCATTCAAGTCTGTTATTGATCTCCTGCCAATGATTCATTTGGTGTTGAGGATATCACATTTAGTCTAGCTTTTCGAATCAGGTCAGGTACCAGGATAGGGTTTACCTCAACCATTCTGTCCCTCTTCGCAAGGGTTTTAAAGGGAAGCCAAGTGACTTCAAATGTATTTGATCTGTAATTCTCAATTGTGTAGATGTTCCTCATTTTCCCCGTACCCAATTGTATAGGAGTAGTGACTAGTAGCGTCCATTCTTGTGCTTCTCCAATAAATGTGAAATTAGCTTGCCCATTGGCATAGTCAGAGAGAATTAGGTATTCTCTCCCAACTCTCCTAATAACACTGTTAATGGTTGTAAGGGATTAGTTAAACCCACTATATGTCTAATGAGTATAAGAATTTCTTTCCAGTATGCTGGGACATAGCTACAGGACCACCACTTGTGAACAAAGTGCCAATTTCACCACTGTTCTTCCAGCATGTCTGGACTACCAAACATTGCATGCAATCAGGTTAGAGACAAGTGCCATTGGGTAACCAATTTCTATGCATTTTCCTTGTGAAGGACACAAATAGAAGACTTAGGTGTCCTCTGCCATACCCTCCATTGACATCTCATGACCTATAAAAAATTCTCACTGCATGGTGTACGTATATTTGGTTTTAGGTCCCAGGTCTATGACCACATATTGAAGCCATGTTATCCCCTTGCTAAACTGCATGTTTGTTTGCAAACATGTTAGCAAGTCATGTTTTTCCTTGCTTGCTATTTCACTTGTCTACTAAAAGCTTGCCCACTGACAAGCTGTGTGAGTCAAAAGTCATCCTCATAGTCCAAGTCCACAGTAGCCTGAATGTTTTCCCTGATGCAGTGCTCGCCATCAGAAGTCCCCTTTGTATTACTGTTTGGAGGCAAAACATTTTGCTGCTTTAGTAGGTGGCACAATGATTGCTGCTGCCGGCTAGTGGCATTTAATTCACAGGCCCTGAGCACTAGTAGTGCCATTTAGTAGAGACTAACAAGTAAATTAAATGTCCCAATCAGGTGTACCCCAATTTACCACATTTGAAGGAGAGACCACAAGCACTTCGTGACTACTTAGCAGAAGTAAAATGCACAGAGTCCTAAAGCCAACAAAAACGAATTCATCAAACAGAAGGGGTGAAGGCAAAATGCTTGGTGGAATACCATGCCAATGATGTCAGGTGTAACAAGAGGACAACCAGTTCTGCCACAGTGAAAATAGCTTTTAGGGCCTTGTCACTGTAGGAACATACTATTATTATTGATTTACAAGTCCCACTTTTAAATACAATGCTCCCTACCTTGTGGGATACAAGGAGTGCATAGGGATGACTTACTAATATTTAAAGGGAGGTTTTTACCTGTCGAAAAGGGTTATTGAAACAGGTCACAGTGCAGAAATCAGGTCAAACAGGATAGGCCTAAATCCATGTTTGCTTTGCCACTGTAGTGGATGGCACAATAAGTGTGGTGCAGTCCTCTATTGGCACTTAACTTCTGGGCTTTGAGTACACATTTTACACTATATACTAGGGACTTACAAGCATGTTAAGAGTGTGACAATTAGGAATGAACCCAATTTAACCATGTTTAACGTGTGAACACTTTACTACTGGTTAGCAGGGGCAAAATGCACAGAGTTTTTACGCCAGCAATATTAGGGTCCAGGATAAGCTTAAATATTTGGGGCAGACATTACACTCTCCAAAAATATATCAACTACCCCCTGTCTCTAGGGTGTATGGGCTTCCCCATCTCATTAGGTGTCTGTCTTCCCACTATCTCTCAGCTTTTAGGATTGTTTATACATCGGGCCCAGAATTATGACATGATTCCTTTGATCAGTCGCTGTACATTTTGCCCCTGAAACGTGGTGGATGCCGTGCACCAGTGATGTTTCACATATGCAAAGGAAACAATTTATGGATGGAATGCTGGACAAGGCAAACATTCTCCCCTAGTCACAGGAATCTGGGTTAAATCCATCATTCTTTTGCTCACCACACCACCTCAGTTTGGAGTGATGTTTCACAGCACCTCCCGGGAGACCTGTCAACTTTCCCATCTATAAAAAGGATATGTGCATGTATCTACCCCTGTGGGGTTTTATGCCTGCTTAACGGGGGCAGCTCCTCTGTTAAGTTGGAGGAGTGCTGCCCCACAGCTTGCAGAGCTGATAAAAACAGAAAAATAAAATGATAACCTCGTAATTATCATTTTATTTTCTTTGCTACTGGGCTGGGTTAGGGAAGACGGGCTGCGGTCACAGGGGACGGAGTGATTTGCACACTCCAATTGGGCATGACAGTTTGGCCGGCCATCATGGGCCGCCAAAGAGTCATGAACACTTAGCATCTTCCCCACCAGGGTGTAATGCACAGCCTGATGAGGAACATGCGCAAGCTCCCTGTGTCAGTGTGCGTGCCGAAGCACAGCGCTCAGACCAGCAGTGTTGTGATTGGTTATGGGAGCCTAGGTGCTTCCTGGTTTGGACCTCGCCAGGAAGAGCGGCGACTCTACGGAGAGCTGACGGACATTTTTTCCCAAATCCATCCCCCTGCCCTGCCTCCCCTGCTCCCTGGCAGCCACCTCTGCTGCTTCTATCTCTCTCCCCTTTCAATAGGAGGATTCCTGCTTTTGGCTCAGTGGTTGAGAGTGGTACCTTGCTCTAGTAGGGTCATGCGTCTCACATGAGGTTTTGATGGGCCCCCTCTCTAGTCGTAGTTTCTTTCTTCCAAGGACCCCTGAGTTCCACCTACTACACTGCAATAAGTTGCAGCAGATGTGCTACTCCTGATGGGTTTCAGTTACGGACGGGTTCGGACTGGGACAGAAAATTGGCCCCAGGCCCCAAAATAAAAGTGGCCTCTCTTGCAAATCAGATAGTTAAAAAAGTGGTCTAAATTTGAAACCGGGGCTCGTTTTCAACTGGTAAAGACATGCTACAGAGAAGTTTTGTAAGGTATGTGTAAAATAATGTATTTGTGCTCGCTGCAGGAAATATGTGTGGTAATATAAGGGACATCAACATTAAAAATCTTCTCACATGACAATGAAAGAGTCCCACACAGTGATTTTTCAGGCCAGCCCATCTGGCAATGCCTGATTGCCCTTTAGACCAGTCCGACCCTCGTTACAGAAAGGAAACCAATTATTATACACGTGTCAACAAACTTTTCTTGTAAGGAACTCAAAGACACAGTCTGTACTTTTTTCAACCTGGAGAATGTCCTCAGACAGGTTCTCTAGTCTGACGTTTGATGCTATAAATACTATCCCGACCTCTTCTTCTGGCCTCACTGACGGTTCGTTGTGACAGTTCATTGCTGGCTTGGAATGCCCCTGAGGAAGGCTCCTTTCTGAGTAGTGCAGGCCTAACCCTGGAAAATAAGGTGTGACGGTAAGACAGAGAGGTTAAACGTTTGAAAGCTGAATAAGAGAGGAGCAGCACAGAACACCTTCGACCACCCACGTGCCTTGTCGTCAGGAGCTTAACTTCAAAGGGGGGTGGCCGGGGTGTTACACCCTGCTAATAAATGTATTTTCTGGTAAATAGTTGGGTACAGGTGCTTTCAGTCGGATATTGTTAGGTGTTTGTCAGATAGCGCCAATAATTTTTACATAAACACAAGCAAACCCGCACACACTCTCTCCTTCTATGTTTTAAGTCTTCAAAAATGTTGGCTCTTTTAAAAAATATTGTGTTTTCTCATCATTGAGTACCCCAACCAATTAACATTTGACTCCCTTTCCGCTGCCCTTAAGCCCCTCTTGTGCACCCTGGTTGTTTTGTAATGTATTTTAACATTGTAAGCCAGAGTGAATGTTGAAAAATCTGAAGCTCGCCTCCCACCCCAGCCATAAGCTAGCACGTCACCCACACTACTATTAAAAAATGGTGCGCGAAAGCAACTCACTACGATGGGACAGAAAAAATTACGCACACAAGGCTGACACTCGGCCGACTCTGTCCAGCCCCTACAGGTCTTATAAAGCCTCTATTTAAGGTTTGGGCTGGGGCCGTGTTAAACAGATATGCCTCATGATAAAGGCATATCTGGCTGGCTAGACTCCAGCTCCAATGACCTTTCAGAAGGGAATCTGACATGTGACTGATACTCCCGGCCTTGCTGGACATTCAGTGGTAGGCCGGGTATACTACTGACTCTTTTCATGCGTGGTTGGTTTAGAGATTTGAACCTAACATGCCACCAATCCCTAGGGCTGGCCTTTAGCATGTTTAACATGTTTGATCTGGGCCTTTGCCAGGGCGCACACTTTAGAGGGGCTCCATAGGCTGCCTTACCCCGTCTTCTTTTCTCTGTGAGGAAAGTAATTCAAATGTTTCACTGGTTGCCAATGAAAGATAGGATACGATTTAAGGCCCTGTGTTTTGCTTATAAAGCCCTGCACACTCAAGAACTTTCTTACCTGGCCCAGAAATTCAGATGGTAAATTCTTAATAGAATACTTAGATCAACCAACTCTAAAACGTAGGTGGTACCAAGCTTAAAAAAATGAACTGGGGTGGAAGAAGTTTCTTCTTAGGAACAATAGCAATCTGGAATGAACTCACTTTACTGATTCACTCAGCCCCTACTTTGCATATATTTAGAGGGTTGTTGAAAACGCTTTTTAGCAATTCAGATCTCTGTTGGGACATCAGCCATTGTCCCTACCCAGTGGGCTAGCACCATAACACCTAAGGGTAACAGTGCGCTTTACAAATTCATTACATTAACATTTTTGGGAGGGCATACAAACCTTGGTTTTGACCAGGGGGTTCCCCGACCAAAGGCTAGCTCTGATCTCCCATCTCAGCTATTGCTGCATTCCAGAGATGATTATACCCTGGCTTTGATCACCTATCACAAGTCATCTATCTCCTCATGAACAGCTGACTCTATCCTATCACTACATGGGCTTTCAGAGGTGACAATTACATATGGCCATAAATACCAACATTTTAGAAGAGGAAAGTAGGGGATCGTACAAAATATTCAGGAGAATGTGTTTCTCCCTTTGACTTCAGTAGCAGTAGTGACAATTTCTGTCAGGAGACTTTCAAAATAAAGCAATATTTGGCTTTAAAAAAGGCAAGTCTCCTGCCTGAATCGGGTCTAATGACATGTATACATGACTGTTTGCCAAGTAGACCTTGGGAAGACACGCCTTACACGTTAGAGTCTCACCCAGCCCACTCAATCAATCAATCAAACATTTATAGAGCGCACTACATACCCGTGAGGGTCTCAAGGCGCTGGGGGGGAAGAGCTGCTACTGTTCAAAGAGCCAGGTCTTGAGGAGTCTCCTGAAGGTTAGAAGGTCTTCGGTCTGCCGTAGGCGGATAGGGAGGGTGTTCCATGTTTTTGCGGCGAGTTGGGAGAATGATCTGCCTCCGGCGGTCACTCTTCGGATGCGGGGGACGGTGGTAAGGGTGAGGTCTGCGGAGCTGGCGGGTGGGGCTGTAGAGGCTGAGTCGGCTGTTTAGGTACGCTGGTCCGTGTTGTGAAGTGCCTTGTGTGTGTGGGTGAGGAGTTTGAAGGTTATCCTCTTCTTGATGGGGAGTCAGTGTAGGTCTCTCAAGTGGGATGTGATGTGGCTGCAGCGAGGGATGTCGAGGACCAGGCGTGCAGATGCGTTCTGGATGCGTTGGAGCCATTTCAGGAGTTTGGCCGGGGCTCCTGCTTAGAGTGCATTTCCATAGTTCAGTCTACTGCTGTCCAGGGCCTGGGTGACCGTCCTTCTTGTTTCGGCGGGGATCAACTTGAAGATCCTGCAAAGCATGCAGAGGGTGTTGAAGCAGGAGGAGGAGATGGCGTTGACCTGCTTCGTCATGGAGACGGTGGAGTTGAGGATGACCCCTAGGTTGCGTGCGTGGTCAGTGGGTGTGGGGGGTGCTCCTAGTGCAGTCGGCTACCAGGAATCATCCCAGGCAGAGGGGGTAGATCTGAGGATGAGGACCTCCGTCTTGTCTGAGTTCAGCTTTAGTCGGCTGTTTCTCATCCAGTCGGCGACGGCCTTCATTCCTTCGTGGAGGTTGGATTTGGATCTATAGGGGTCTTTGGTAAGGGAGAGGATCAACTGGGTGTTGTCGGTGTAGGAGATGATGTTGAGGTCGTGCCATTGTGCGACGTGGGCGAGCGGTACCATGTAGACATTGAACAGCGCTGGGCTGAGGGATGAGCCTTGGGGGATGCCGCAGATGATCTCGGCGGCATCGGAGCGGAAGGGGGGAGTCGGACGCTCTGTGTTCTGACGGAGAGGAAGGAGGTAGTCCAGTCCAGGGCCTTCTCTTGGATTCTGGCGTTGTAGAGGTGTGTTCATAGTGTGCGGTGGCAGACCGTGTTGAAGGCGGCTGACAGTTCTAGGAGGATGAGGGCTGCGGTTTCTCCGTTGTCGAGCAGGGTCCTGATGTCATCGGTGGTGGCAATGAGGGCAGTTCGGTGCTGTGGTTGCTGTGGAACCCGGACTGGGACAGGTCCAGGATGTTGTTCTCCTAGAGGAAGCTGGTCAGTTGTTTGTTGACGGCCTTTTCGATGACCTTTGCTGGCAACAGGAGCAGGGAGATGGGTCAAAAGTTCTTCAGGTCCTTTGGGTCCGCCTTGGGTTTCTTAAGTAAGGCGTTGATCTCTGCGTGCTTCCAACTCTCCGGGAAGGTCGCTGTGTCGAAGGAGATGTTGATGGTTTTCCGGAGGTGGGGTGCGATGGTGCTGCTGGCTTTGTTGTAGCTGTGGTGTGGGCAGGGGTCTTCTGGAGATCCAGAGTGGATGGTGTTCATGATCTTGACGGTGTTGTCGTCAGTGATGTTGGTCCAGGCCAGCAGGGGGTTGGTGCGGGTGGTAGTCGTGGGAGCGGTTGTTTCAGTGGTTGCCGGGATGGTGGCGTCATCAAAGCTGTCGTGGATGTCTGCGATCTTGCGATGGAAGAAGGTGGCCAGCGAGTCGCACAGGTCATGTGAAGGTGGGATGACGTTGGAGTTGGAGCTGGGGTTGGAGAGTTCCTTCACGATGTTGAAGAGCTCTTTGCTGTTTTGTGCGGTATTGTCTAGGTGGTCTTTGAAGAAGGTCCTTTTGGCTGATCTGATGAGGTGGTCGTGTCTACGGGTGCGTTCTTGTGGGCTGTGTAGCTTTCCGGTGTTCATTCACGAATCCAGTTTTTTTCAAGTTTTCGGCA
Source organism: Lissotriton helveticus (assembly GCF_964261635.1). Classification (NCBI taxonomy): domain Eukaryota; kingdom Metazoa; phylum Chordata; class Amphibia; order Caudata; family Salamandridae; genus Lissotriton; species Lissotriton helveticus. Next base: position 1,782,150,813 of record NC_136061.1, read on the forward strand.
GGATCGCTTGGAGGATTGGAGTTCTTCGGTGAACCAGCTGGCTCTCTTGCTGATTTGGGTGCTGGAGGGCTTCTTAAGCAGCGTGAGGGTGTTGGTGCAGTCGGTGATCCACTGTCTGAGGTTGCGGCGTTGGGGTCGGTTGCGTCTGAGGGTGGGTCTGTGAGTGGTCTCTGGGCGAGGGCGGTGGTTAGCTGGTCCTCAGTGACCTTGCTCCAGTGGCGGCCGGGCATCTACTGGGTGCGGTGATGTGTGGTTGGTTTCCGGAAGGTGAAGTGGATGCAGCGGTGGTCGGTCCAGTGGAGTTCGGGGTGCGGTTAAAGAAGACGTGAAAGCTTGCTGAGAAGATGGGGTCAAGCGTGTGGCCACCGGAGTGGGTGGGTGTTGTGACGAGTTGTTTGAGTCTGAGGTTGGCAAGGTTGTCGATCAGGGTGTTGTTTTTGAGGTGGAAGTTCAGGTCCCCGAGGAGGATGTAGTTCGTGGAGACGAGGGCGTGTAAAATGTAAATGTATGTATACTTGTAAAGTGCACTATCACCTTTCAGGCATCCTGGCGCTGTATACCGCTGTGGAACACTTCCTGGCTTTCCCTGTGAGATGCCCCCTACTGGGCACACCCAAGGTGAGGCCAGGCATCCTAGCGCTTTCGGGCCGTTGTGGAGATTAAGCAAGCTATTGCCCAGAGTTGCAGAGTGGGACCCATGATTAGAGTAGTACAAAAGAGAAACGGTCTGAGTTACAGGTGTATTAAAATCATACAATACTGTAATATTTAATTGATCGCACAATCACCATCAAATTCGAAATGATTGAAAGAAAATTTGTAAATTATTCATTTCATTTTCATTGGCATTTATTCATGCAAAGTCAATGTATGATCAAGTTGCAGCCAATGGTCCTTAATAACAAACAGAAGTACTGATACGTAATTGTCAAATCATTACAATCGGTATTCAAATTAGGTGCTCTCAGTGAAAAAGGAAGGGGTGAGTGAAAAAGTGAAGGGGACAGGGTAAAGGTGTTGTGACATAATTATTACATCATATTAAAATTAGAAAAACCTCTACAAACAAATTAATGAGCAAAGGTTCCCAAATAGCATCACACATAGACAAGGAGAATTAATCTCGTATTAGGATCCTATGGTGTGTAGAAAAGCGGCGTAGTTCTACGTTTCGACCCCTGGTTACGCTAAAGGGTACATTGTGGCCTCATGTTGGGGTCTTCGTCAGGAAGGAGGAGAGAGCATATGGAATAATGTAAACTTGAATTCAGTACTAGACGGTGATAATGCATGATTAAATGGGGGAAGGATGTGGAATTACCTACATCATGAGACGGTCACCACTTATTCCGTCTAAAAGTGGGCTCACACAAAGCTCCGAAGATTGCTGGAAAAAATAATACAGGAAAGTGCCATCAGGGCCCTGATTAGAAATAATTAATTAACGGGGGTGGAGAGTTTAGGAAAAGAGGGAACTTACTTTCGTGACGTGCACGCAGTCACTAAACCATTTTGGACAGGCAGTGAGATCCTCTCAGCTGGGGTCGTGATGTGCTTCTTACTGTGATCTAAAGAGAAGAAGCGTCACGTCAAGCCCGGCTTGTAAGCAGTGGAAAATTCAAAGCCATAAAACATTTCTGAGCGCATCAAGGGAAGCCGCCGAGTAAGCTGTCTCAGCAGTGTGGCCGGCTTGCACAGGGTTCAGTTAGTATTTACCTTCGATCGGGGATCTACCAGGAGGGATACCGCTCCGCCGGCGTTCTGCATCGGACTAAGCTCGCGGTGCAGGCGCTCGATGCTAGATACCAAAAAGGGCTCGCCTCGCGGGGCCAATCAAAAGAAGGGAAGTGACTCATGCGCTCAGAGGCCAAAGGGAGCGTCTCTAAAGGTTCAAGGAAAGAGTCTTGTAAGGAGAGCTGGGAGGGTTGCAAAACCCTGGTAGGGGCGAGTGGGGTGGTTAGTCGCAAAGGAAACCCTGGCTAGATCGTGAATGAACCTAATAATGTAAGCATATATATAATGCACGTTGAATCACGGTGTACATTTAGCAGGCAAATTAGGATATAAATGACAAAAGTCAAGAGTTCCATGTATTCCCGACGTTTAACCTAAATGCACATTTGGAAGATAAGTCATAAGGTCCATGTAATCCCAACCTGGATATACATGTTTAGTTGATCAAGTGTAAGTACATAGTGAGTGGACTGTTCTAAAGCAGTAAAGGGTGAACGTTCTGATTGTCCATAGTCTATTCTGGATTCAAGCCCGCCATTTGTGAAAAATTGGCATCGAGTTCGTTCAACCCCCTACTTATGGTCTGAAATTTCTGCATCCACTTGCATTCCCTTGTGTTGAGGATGGAGTTCAAGTTTTTAGAACACTCCACTCACTATGTACTTACACTTGATCAACTAAACATGTATATCCAGGTTGGGATTACATGGAACTTATGACTTATCTTCCAAATGTTCATTTAGGTTAAACGTCGGGAATACATGGAACTCTTGACTTTTGTAATTTATATCCTAATTTGCCTGCTAAATGTACACCGTGATTCAACGTGCATTATATATATGCTTACATTATTAGGTTCATTCACGATCTAGCCAGGGTTTCCTTTGCGACTAACCACCCCACTCGCCCCTACCAGGCAACCCTCCCAGCTCTCCTTACAAGACTCTTTCCTTGAACCTTTAGAGACGCTCCCTTTGGCCTCTGAGCGCATGAGTCACTTCCCTTCTTTTGATTGGCCCCACGAGGCGAGCCCTTTTTGGTATCTAGCATCGAGCGCCTGCACCGCGAGCTTAGTCCGATGCAGAACGCCGGCGGAGCGGTATCCCTCCTGGTAGATCCCCGATCGAAGGTAAATACTAACTGAACCCTGTGCAAGCCGGCCACACTGCTGAGACAGCTTACTCGGCGGCTTCCCTTGATGCGCTCAGAAATGTTTTATGGCTTTGAATTTTCCACTGCTTACAAGCCGGGCTTGACGTGACGCTTCTTCTCTTTAAATCACAGTAAGAAGCACATCACGACCCCAGCTGAGAGGATCTCACTGCCTGTCCAAAATGGTTTAGTGACTGCGTGCACGTCACAAAAGTAAGTTCCCTCTTTTCCTAAACTCTCCACCCCCGTTAATTAATTATTTCTAATCAGGGCCCTGATGGCACTTTCCTGTATTATTTTTTCCAGCAATCTTCGGAGCTTTGTGTGAGCCCACTTTTAGACGGAATAAGTGGTGACCGTCTCATGATGTAGGTAATTCCACATCCTTCCCCCATTTAATCATGCATTATCACCGTCTAGTACTGAATTCAAGTTTACATTATTCCATAGGCTCTCTCCTCCTTCCTGACGAAGACCCCAACATGAGGCCACAATGTACCCGTTAGCGTAACCAGGGGTCGAAACGTAGAACTACGCCGCTTTTCTACACACCATAGGATCCTAATACGAGATTAATTCTCCTTGTCTATGTGTGATGCTATTTGGGAACCTTTGCTCATTAATTTGTTTGTAGAGGTTTTTCTAATTTTAATATGATGTAATAATTATGTCACAACACCTTTACCCTGTCCCCTTCACTTTTTCACTCACCCCTTCCTTTTTCACTGAGAGCACCTAATTTGAATACCGATTGTAATGATTTGACAATTACGTATCAGTACTTCTGTTTGTTATTAAGGACCATTGGCTGCAACTTGATCATACATTGACTTTGCATGAATAAATGCCAATGAAAATGAAATGAATAATTTACAAATTTTCTTTCAATCATTTCGAATTTGATGGTGATTGTGCGATCAATTAAATATTACAGTATTGTATGATTTTAATACACCTGTAACTCAGACCGTTTCTCTTTTGTACTGATCTATGGACCCAGGTCTTGAGTTTTAAGGGCCTACCCCTTCTACACTCACACTCTCAGAGCAAGAGGCTTCTTGCGAGGGTTTTTTCATATAAATAGTTTTGATTGATCATACTATTGTATAGATAGGGTGCCATCAATATGGAACTTGAGACCCTATCTTATACAGAAGATTACATAAAGAATTTAATTGGGGGCGAAACGGGGACTGCCTTTCTAACAACCAACAACGCCAGTGTAGATCACTCTCTCAATGAGAAGATTAACAGACTTGAACGTCTAGAGAAAAAACTGGTAAGGACCAAACTGCATGGCCATTTACTAACTGGCTACCTTAGAGCAAACATCATCCCAACCGGACTGCAAATCCGTAACGAACCTGCCATCTTCGTGGACAATCCAAAATTCAAGGAAGGGTTCAGTTTCGTGGCCAACAACTGCTCCCGGCACTGGATGGTGCTGGGAGTAGAGACGGCCAGGGACCAGGTGGAACAACTCACGAAGGAAATCGACGACCTCAAGGCTGAGATTGCCAATCATTCAGCCTTTGCTGATGCCAAAGATACTCTAGAGAGATTGAAAAAGACCTTGAAAGACTTCGACGTGGATACTCAAACCAAAAAATTGGACAAACTAGCCAAAGACATTCAGTATTACGACCGCAAAAAGACCTACCCGTACTTACAACCTGATTATTACAGACAAGACAATCAAGGCCGATTCTCCAACCGAGGCCGAGGAGGGTACAGGGGCACCAGAAGATACACAAATTTCTCTGATTCATCGTACAGTGGGGAGAGTGAGAACGACCAGACCACATCCAGCACCAATTATCAACAACAGGACCAAGGGTACCAACCGCACGAACATCAACCGGCTTTTTTAGGGGACAGCCAGTGGAGACCACCAAGAGGGCGGGGCCGCGGTGGATCATGGAACAACCGTCCGAACCGAGGCCACAACCAACAAAATTGGGACAACGGGAGACAGCAAGGCAATACCACCAAGCAAGTACGTTTCCAGCCGGAAGACCACGGCGAGAGGAGCACCAGGAGGAAGACCTACAGATGGTAACTGACACACTCAACAAGACCAATCCCATCCTGAATCTATCTAAATATACACTCACGAAGGATGAGAGAAGCATACTCTGCAAAGGTCTATCGTATGTGCCAACTTCCTACCCCAATAAATTTAACATACAGACGGAACTAACCAGGTTCTTCAGAAAACTGAGGTTGAAATATTTCTTCAGGAATAAACCGACAACGGCCATGACAGCTTACACAAACCTACGACCTCCGTCAACCTTCATGCCCACAATGTCATCAGTGTCTCATGAAATTCTAACATATGAAAGTGTAGTCATGAAAGATGTCCTCAGAACTATTGACAAGAAACATTATGTTAGACAAAACATCAGTATTGGCGAGAGAAATGCATTGGAATCCTTAAAAAACAACATGTCAGTAGTGATAAAGCCAGCTGACAAAGGCGGATCAATAGTTGTACTAGATGTGGAAGATTATAAAGCAGAGATCCAATCTCAACTAACTGATGGTGTCAGCTATAGACCATTGAGGAGAGATCCCACCAAAGAGATACGCATAGACATTGTGGCTATTACAACCAAGGCACTAGAGATGGGTTTCCTGTCCAAAAAAGAATTTCAATACCTCAACGTGGATCAACCCAGAACACCAACCATATATGTCTTACCGAAAGTACATAAAAACCCAGTCAAACCACCAGGGAGACCCATCATATCCGGCTGCGGCTCCTTGCTAGAACCACTCTGCAAGTATATTGATATATTCTTGAAGCCCTTAGCAGAGGCCACCCCCTCCTACCTAAGAGACACCATGCAAGTTATTAAACTCATGGATCAGAAAGCATTCAACAAGCAGGATCAGATTCTGGTAACCATGGATATTGTCTCCTTATACACTAGCATCCCACAGAGACCGGCTTTGGAGTGTATGAGGAGAGTACTAAATGGTCGGGAGCAACCCACTCCAGTACCCACTGAATTCCTGACAGAACTATTAGAAATTGCAATGACCAAGAACTTTTTCATTTTCCAAAACAATTTCTTCGAACAAAGCAAAGGAGTAGCCATGGGCGCTGCCTTTGCTCCAGACCTGGCGATTCTCTACATGTCGGAATTGGAACAGGATTGTATCCTTTCACACCACAATCCATACAGGGAGATGATCACATCATGGCATCGATACATCGATGATGTCCTCATGGTATGGACAGGACAAGAGGAATCCCTTCATGCATTTCTTACCTGGCTGAACAATCAATCGGAAGATATTAAGTTTACCATGCAATTGAACAGAGAGTCGATTGATTTCCTAGACATTAGTATTAAGGAGAAGGAGGGTTATCTCTACACTACCCTCTATAGAAAACCATCCGAAAGAAACTCCCTCTTACGCTATACGAGTCATCATACAAGAGGATTAAGGGACAACCTGCCCTTCGGACAGTTTCTCCGCCTCCGGAGAAACTGCACCCTCAAAGAGGACTTCTTCAAGGAATCAGACGACCTCATCATTCGCCTAATAGATAGAGGCTATCCCAAACGTCTGGTCAAGAGATCAAGAAAAAGAGCATGGTTCCAGGACAGATCAACTCTACTCGAACCAAGAACAAGAACAACTTCACAAGAACGTATGATATGCGTCACCACCTTCTGCACTGAAAGTAATGCCATACGCAAAATTGTAAATAAACATTGGGGTTTGGTAGCAGACACTCTCAAGGTCCCCGAACCTCCCATGCACGCTTTCAAAAGATCCAGGAATGTCAGAGACTCTGTGGTGCGATCACTGTTAAAAACCCCCCCGGCACCCACAATTCGGAATCTATGGAAACTACCGGAACTAGTGGGCCATTTCAAATGCACCAAATGTAAAGCATGCCCAATGTGTCTGGAAACCAAACAAGTACAGTACAACAACCTTACAATAGATCTTAAGTCTCTGACCAATTGTAACTCAAGTGGGGTGATTTATGCGATTCTGTGTCCGTGTGACCTCATGTACATTGGTCAGACACAGCAAAAAGTGAAAAGTCGCATTTTTCATCATTGCAGCAGGATCCGCTGCACCACACCGGGGGCCCCCCTGGTAGACCATTTCAAAGAAAGAAACCATGCACCTGAGTCCCTTCGGTGGCTAGTAATTGAAAAGATCTCCCTCGGACCACGAGGGGGAAACTTGAACTCCATCCTCAACACAAGGGAATGCAAGTGGATGCAGAAATTTCAGACCATAAGTAGGGGGTTGAACGAACTCGATGCCAATTTTTCACAAATGGCGGGCTTGAATCCAGAATAGACTATGGACAATCAGAACGTTCACCCTTTACTGCTTTAGAACAGTCCACTCACTATGTACTTACACTTGATCAACTAAACATGTATATCCAGGTTGGGATTACATGGACCTTATGACTTATCTTCCAAATGTGCATTTAGGTTAAACGTCGGGAATACATGGAACTCTTGACTTTTGTAATTTATATCCTAATTTGCCTGCTAAATGTACACCGTGATTCAACGTGCATTATATATATGCTTACATTATTAGGTTCATTCACGATCTAGCCAGGGTTTCCTTTGCGACTAACCACCCCACTCGCCCCTACCAGGGTTTTGCAACCCTCCCAGCTCTCCTTACAAGACTCTTTCCTTGAACCTTTAGAGACGCTCCCTTTGGCCTCTGAGCGCATGAGTCACTTCCCTTCTTTTGATTGGCCCCGCGAGGCGAGCCCTTTTTGGTATCTAGCATCGAGCGCCTGCACCGCGAGCTTAGTCCGATGCAGGACGCCGGCGCAGCGGTATCCCTCCTGGTAGATCCCCGATCGAAGGTAAATACTAACTGAACCCTGTGCAAGCCGGCCACACTGCTGAGACAGCTTACTCGGCGGCTTCCCTTGATGCGCTCAGAAATGTTTTATGGCTTTGAATTTTCCACTGCTTACAAGCCGGGCTTGACGTGACGCTTCTTCTCTTTAAATCACAGTAAGAAGCACATCACGACCCCAGCTGAGAGGATCTCACTGCCTGTCCAAAATGGTTTAGTGACTGCGTGCACGTCACGAAAGTAAGTTCCCTCTTTTCCTAAACTCTCCACCCCCGTTAATTAATTATTTCTAATCAGGGCCCTGATGGCACTTTCCTGTATTATTTTTTCCAGCAATCTTCGGAGCTTTGTGTGAGCCCACTTTTAGACGGAATAAGTGGTGACCGTCTCATGATGTAGGTAATTCCACATCTTTCCCCCATTTAATCATGCATTATCACAGTCTAGTACTGAATTCAAGTTTACATTATTCCATAGGCTCTCTCCTCCTTCCTGACGAAGACCCCAACATGAGGCCACAATGTACCCTTTAGCGTAACCAGGGGTCGAAACGTAGAACTACGCCGCTTTTCTACACACCATAGGATCCTAATACGAGATTAATTCTCCTTGTCTATGTGTGATGCTATTTGGGAACCTTTGCTCATTAATTTGTTTGTAGAGGTTTTTCTAATTTTAATATGATGTAATAATTATGTCACAACACCTTTACCCTGTCCCCTTCACTTTTTCACTCACCCCTTCCTTTTTCACTGAGAGCACCTAATTTGAATACCGATTGTAATGATTTGACAATTACGTATCAGTACTTCTGTTTGTTATTAAGGACCATTGGCTGCAACTTGATCATACATTGACTTTGCATGAATAAATGCCAATGAAAATGAAATGAATAATTTACAAATTTTCTTTCAATCATTTCGAATTTGATGGTGATTGTGCGATCAATTAAATATTACAGTATTGTATGATTTTAATACACCTGTAACTCAGACCGTTTCTCTTTTGTACTGATCTATGGACCCAGGTCTTGAGTTTTAAGGGCCTACCCCTTCTACACCCATGATTAGAGTAGGCACCTAGGTGAGAATTATCGAGTCCGTGGACATTGAGCCCAAGACCCTGCCGCATCGGGAATTGAACCCTGGTACCGGGCTAGACCTCTGCCTCAGGGTCTGCCGCTCTAATCGGTGAGCCACACTTCTCCGTGTGTGCTGATGAAGTCGGCGATGGAGTCGCTGAACTGTGGTCAGGTCTGGGGGATCTGTAGACGAGGGTCCTTCTAAGGGTGGTATTGGAGTCATTGTGGATATGGAAGTGCAGGTGTTCAGCGGTGCTCAGGGTGTCGTGACTGTCGTCGGTGTCCGTAGAGATTTTGAGAGTGTTCGTGTGGATAATGGCAGTTCCTCCTCCTACTCCGTTGGTGCGGTCCTTGCGGGTGATCTTGTAGCCTTTCGGGATGGCTATGGTGATGTTGGGTGCCGAGGGGGGGTTCAACTAGGTCTCAGTTAGGTAGGCGACGTCTGGGGCATTGGAGTCGAGTAGATCCCAGAGTTCGATGGCGTGTTTGCGGGCGAAGCGGGTGTTGAGCAGGATGCATCTGAGGAAGTTGGGTTCTTCGGTGGGTGGGCTGGCATGCTGGATGCTGGTGAGGCTGCAGTTCCGGCAGGAGAAGGGTCCTTGGGTGCGTTTCGGGGCAGCCAGGCAGCAGGTGCGTGATCTTCCGACGTTGAGTGCGTGGACGGTGCCGGAGTAGTAGCGGAGACTGGCGTTGTGGCGCTTGCAGTGGCCAGGCGACCTGGCGCAGGGCGCGGTCCAGGCACGGATGGGCGCAGGCGGGCTTGCCTTAGACATGTCTTGTGCGCGCCAGCAGCGTGCCCGCTGCGTGGCATCCATATAAGGGTAGGTGGGAGGGAGGAGCAGCTGGGAGGCAGGAGCGGGGCAGTGAATGGGAGTACGGGGGGGCGAGCATCAGGGACGAAGTGGCGGGAAAACAGGCAAGGGGCACAAGGGAAGGCAAAAAAGAGAAAAGAACAGCAAGATGGTACAGAAGAGAAAAGTTGGGCATAACAAAGAATAACAGGGAGGCAAAGAAGAAAGAAGTTTGAGCACAAAACAGATCAGCAGATATGAGCAAAACAGAGTTCACAGTTTAGTCAAGCAGCAACACAGTTAGGCAATAACGGCAGAACAATGCGGGAGGTGAGGCGAGGCAGGCACAGGTGGAGCCGTGCAGCAGCGAGGGAGCGACCTGCCTGCGAGCAGGGTCAGAGGTCGCTGGCACTGGCATTTTAGAGGCGACAATTACATGTTACTGCTTCTCCGTCTGCCGAGTAGATCTTTAGACACATGCCTTTTGCATCTAAATATGTCCCAGCCCTATTGGCCATATGTTAGGGACTATTCAGAAGTATAACTGACACCACAGCCTTAGTGCCGATATCGGCAACCCCCCGCTTAGCAATAATTAGTTGTGATGTGCAAAATAAACACTCAACACAAAGTCTCGTTGGGAAAACAGTTTGCTGCAGGAACAAGGAGTACACCAGCTTGGTGGGTTAACTTAGGGGCAATGCAAGGGCAGGCAGCGGTGACTAACCTAAGCTGCCCTGCCCGCCTGATGAGCCAAACTGCATTGTGGCCAACCCAATCCATGCTACCATTTATGTAGGGGTATCCCCCTTAAATGCCACGGACCCCTAGTCCAACACTTTTACTCACGCCTTTTTAGGGGCGGAGCATATCCAGGCAAGCCCCCAGTTGCTCAGACTTACAACCGCCCCAAGGACTAGCGGGACACTGTAATTTTCAACCAGGGTCCTGCCGTAAATACTCCTGGGATTTTGGCATAATGCACCCCTATTGTGCTCCGGAAAGGGTACCCCTCGTACCAATCAGCCTCCGGATCGGCCTGTAACTCCTCCAAAGCCCTTGATGTTGCCGCCATCATAAACTGGGGCCACCGCCACACCTCTTAGCCACCCAACCCCTTAAACCTCAGGCAACCATCCTACCAAGTAGGCAATGTGATGCTAACATCTACAGGTAGTCCAACATGTTTAATCAGTAGCACATTGCATTCTGAGATTTGTAGTTTAAGTGTTTTCACTATAGAAGTGTGGACTTAACAATACCAGCATGCAAAATGCTGTTGGCGAAATAGTCTGAACTGGCTGAAGGTGTGACACGTTCCATAGGGCCTCGTTCAGTTGTAATCAGGGCTTTAAGTGGGCCGGGTCTGTCCGGGTCTGAGCACCGGCAGTTATTTTGAGGGGGCCTCGAAACGGGTCTCTATCGGGCTCTAGTTTCGTGACACAACAACTTTGTAAATTTTGCAACGTTTTCCATGGAACATCGTGAAAGTTGAGAAGAAACAAACCTTTGAAACATCGAACCTCTCTTAACACTTTCACTAAATCGCGTCTGCACCACACTCGCCAGAACTCTTCGAGCACTGTAGCCGCTTACATCAGCAGTATGTGCGTCATGGCGTCCACAGAGAAAGCTACACAGAAGATGTCAGCAATAGCGCACAAATGATTCAAGGAAGGAGGTGTCTTGTCTACTCATTGGATGTACTCTGATTACACACTGTGCCTTTGTTTGTAACCAGGTGAATGTATACAATGTGTGGGGTACTCTTTAGTTGCATGCCCATTTTCTGGCTGGCAGCTGCGTCATTAAACCTTGAAATTAGCCTGGATTCATCAACAATGATTACGCCACTGTTATCTGCCCCTCCTGGCTATGTTACCTGACATTCCTTCTTGACTATTTATTGTTCGGATACACGGTTTTTCGCCAGAGATGTGTAAACAGGAACCTGCTATTTAACAACTCTGTGCCCCATCTTGAACCCTCTTTCTTGAGAGACTGCAACCCCAGTATGGCCATTGCCCCCAACCACAAATTACTGGGGAGTCAGGACCCCATTTTGCAGGTGTTTGTGTCAACACCCAGATGGTGCCTGCATTATCACAATACAATGTCTTTTAAATGCAGCTTTGCCATTGACTGATGACATTAAAAACATATATTTTTGTCACTTATCTCAATCGTACATATTCTGTCAACCTCCAAATTAAGAAAGGCAGAGACAGAGCCCTGCTAGGATTTGAAACCATGAGCTACTGCCTCCTCGCGAGTTCACACCTGCCCAAGCGCCTTGATACCCTGTCGGGTGATTGGTGTGCTATACGAATCAATAGAACATAACACAATGACACTCAGGGCTTTAAGTGGTCCGTCTCTGTCCGGGTCTGTGCACCGGCAGTTATTTTCAGGGGGCCTCGAAACGGGGCTCTATCAGGCTCTATTTTCGGGCCTCGTAGAGGTAGTCCATTTTCTTTTCTTTTTTTTTCCTTGTACCAAACTTATTTTGCTCTAGCTGGAATTGCCAGGCTAGATTCTGAGGCCTCTGACCTTTGTGCACTCTTTATATCCTTTCATGTAGATTTTTATCATATGATGCGAGACTGTGGGGAAGTATCACAGTTTAGGACAGAAAGTCCTCTCTTTAATTGATTACTTTTCAGGAACCTATCTCCGAGTCATTCTGAGTAAACCTTTGTTTGTTGGGTAAGTTACCTACCTAGAACTAAGGATAATAAAAACTTGTAATTTCATAGATTTAGAGCCTTATTTTTGGTAAGCGTAAGATTGCGAACCTGCAACCAGCCGCCAAACACACACAGCGGCACCCGAGTACTTCACAGGTCTTTAAAAGACTATTTGCTTGTTAACGAGGCTTGAAGAATTAGCCCCCCCAAAATGTTTTCTTAGCCCCCCCCCCTCGAAATGTGGCTCTACTTACACCTCTGGGGAGGGTGTATGCAGGGCACAAGTCCTAAAAAAAGAAGTGGGGGGACGCTGACGTCACAACAGGAAGTGACGTCACAAAAGGTGGCTTGCACCATCAGACTCATTGCCTCCCAACGCTCACCCCTTGGATGCGATTGCATCAGAGAAGCCAGCGTGTGAGCAGCGTTCTGAATGAGCTCCGATCTCGCCCCAAAGAAGCCAAAGAGTGAATGTGTGGCTCCATTTGCTCCAGTGATCGGACTCCTGGTAAAATAAGTGGGGGGACGCCGTCCACCCGCGTGGTACCCCGACTCAAGCCCTGGGTGTATGGCATTAGCCATACATATCTTTATTTAGACCACGCCCCTACTTGGATAGGCCACACCCCTTTAAGATGTTTGCCTCACCCCTTTTAGAGCACCCCCAGTTTTTTTCCCCCACTTAAAGCCCTGGTTGTAATATATATGGTTCCTTGATATCCGTTCTTCTAGTACAACTACACAAAAAAAGGCACAGAGCTACCAACTGATCCACGTCTTGCCTGACATCTTGAGTTTATGGTAGATTTTTCATCTAACTGTACTCGGCTCTCTCCCAACTGTAATTTCGCTTTCTGTCAACCGCCAGCGCTTTCCCATCTTCAAGTAAAGCCTCAAAAAATTCCCTTTTCTCATCCATTGCAGTTTTGCTATTTTCAGGCTTATTGCCATGCAATGCCATTGTGTGTACGTCTGTAATTTTGGTAATACGTTTATCGTCTTGCTAAACTTCTGCCCCTCTAGTTGCAGGTATTTTCCGCGCTACGCAAAACCCCGAGAAAAAAAAAATAGTTGTGGACCTACAAGTCGGAACTTGCAGCGTGCCGTATCACCACGCTCCAGGGTTATCTTCGCAAAATGTCACGCATTATATTTATACTGGGGAAAGCGCCATTGCTCTTATCTGCTCTGATCCTGCCACAAGTTAGATAGGACACACAACACTGCCCCTGCCGCTGAGACAGTGGTGGTGCTCAAGGTCGCGCCTCTCCGGAAGGCTCGGCGTTGACCGAGACCAGCCCCACAGTAATCTGAACAGCTCCGCCGCTCACTGACACCCAGCGCTGCGACAGTACAACCTGCACCGAGACTGGGAGACAACGAGAGGCGGCGAGGAGTGTCTGGAGGAGAGGCAACGGCAAGTACCATTTTTTTTATATCTTTCTATTTAGTTGTATACATTCTCAAAGTGAACACATTAAAATGTTACTGTTGCTCTGTTGCGTCTTGAGAAGCCACGCCGTCAGTCGTGCGTTTTAGGTTATGATAAATATGCAAAAAGAGTGTAGGCTAAGCAGCTGATATTACTTTAGAAGCAGGGGGCGAGTGGGGGGGGCGGTTGGGGGTGAGTCCTGACGAGGTCGACTCATTCTTTCAGTCTCCCGAATTCAACAGAATTAGTGGCATTGACTGAGGGAGTGCTGCGCCTATTGTTTAACTTCCTGAAATCACATCTGTAGGATTGGCTGCGGTTCATATCCTCATCATCCGCCACATCTCATGGGTGGTCTTTGTTTGGGGTCTGGGATTTTTGAGACAGTTGTCTGTGGCAGAGTTTTAGTATACTTACAGCGTATGTAGAGGAGGACGAAATAAACCCATGCCACATTTTTAAGAGAATCTCGGATTCTGTAAGTGACGTATTTTTAGATTAATTTTATGTTCATTCATCTTATGTGGAGTTCCTATCACCAAATTCTTATTGTTTCTTATGTGTATATTTGATGGCATTCGTGTCCGTTTCCGGCGAGGTTTGTGGTTTCTGGTCAATGTTATGTGGGTTAGGTATCATTTGGTTATTTCAGGTTGCTATATTGTGTTTAGCGCCTTTTCTGACAGTTATATGGCCTCGTAGTGCTGTCATAATCCAGGTGCATTGGCCCTTTTGTCTCAACGACTCAATCAAAGGCCGTAGTCTGATTACTGGATGTATGAGTGGGATAATCAGAAATGGTCAGAGCCCTCAAGTTCCCATATCCCTATATCAATAGCTCATCCTGTACAGATTTCTACTTTGCTTTCTGGGATTTGTAGTCCTGTTTATCCTATTTTAAATCCTGGATTGAAAGTCCAAGAATGCAAAGTATTGGACAGGTTGAGCTACTCATGTATGGGCCCGGGAAACTCGAGAACTCTATATCTTGGGGTGCATATTATGTTGCTTATGAGTGTATGTGCTTGTGAGGAAACAGGTATTTTGCAGGTTTCCCCTTCTACCTCCACTTTTTGCCACACATTTGGAATACTAGCTGCTGTCTTTTTGACTCTGACAGTGCACTCAGGCCTGCTAACTAGATGTTAGTGTCAGTGTTCTAACTCCGTACAAAATGAATGTTGAATTGGCTACCCCCTATTTGCATACACTGACCTACTTATAAGCCCCTGGTATATAGTAACAAGGGTACCCAGAGCATGTAAGTTAGAGTGTCCATTCAGGGCTGCAGCACTGATTGTGCTACCCTGCTGTGGCAAAGTACAAAATGGCTCCCAGCCTGCCACTGTAGTCTGGAAGAGCAGTTTCGAAACTGCTAATTCATCTTTGCCATTTAAACAATGGCAAAGCCCCCACTCCCCTTAACAGTATATATGTCTCCGCTAAAAAAAGCCTATTGAGCCCTTAGGCAGGAAGCTGTATATTTGTAAGTGGGGCATATACTTTAATGTGTTCCAAAAATATAACTACTAAATTGTTGTTTTACTGTGGAAAAGCTCGTAGCCTCATTGGCTAACACAGAGTTGCTGGCTGGCATGTCAGGTTTGCTAACTTCTGAATGGGATTTCTACTATCGGCACGCCAAGGTATCATATTAATTGTGGCATTAAGACAGACTTGATGCCAAAATCCTTTTAATGTAACTTTTAAGAAAAGGCAACTTTCAGAAAGTTGCCACTCTGTTATCCATTTTATCCGGTGGCTTTTTACAGTTTGTTAGCCACCACACAGCCTTCTGCCCTCCTTGGGAGTAATATGAACGACTCTTAGGCTTAGGGACAATAGAGACCTACCAAAGAGAGAGTTGTCTTACTGCTGACTTGCAGGAAGCCAAACAAAGTGCTGGCTCGAAAGGGTAACTTCAAAGGGTGAAGCTGTTAATCACACTCATGTAGGGCTGCCCCTTTGTTCAGGTAGATGTGCTGGCAGCGGGAACAGACCAGTTACCAAATCGTTTTTCTGTGGGCGGGAAGCCCACAGGTAGGGACACCTCTATGGTGGATGTCCAAGCTCCTAACATCCAAGGATGGCTTAAGACATCTTGAGAGTGTGCCAAATAGGGATGTATGACATTACAACGCATGCTTTTACATTGCATGCCTTTACAACGCCGTTTTTACAACGCAAACCTTTACAACGCATCGCGCTTTGGGGTGCTGGATAGTGAATAGTTTAATTTACTATCCCAACTCCAGTCCCCGTGGACACTAGGGAAGGTGTTGGATAGTAAATTAAACTTATTCCCTATCCTAGAGCGCCCCCCAGCGCAATGCGTTGTAATGGTTTGCGTTGTAAAAGTTGCATCGTAAAGGCACTGCGTGGTAAAAGTTGCGTTGTAAAGGATGTTTCCCGCCAAATAGTGCACTCAGGGATTGCTAAATGCCACACACAGCTAGAAGTCATTATGGGGAGGGATCCTGGTAGCCCACTGGCTAATGACCACTTCTTCCCACCCCAGGGCACTTGCTAGGCATAAACAAGGCATTTCGGGCACCCTGAACCTGGACTTGAGAGAGGACCGAAGAAGGACAGCCCTGCTGATCCCTGGGCCTGGCAAGAAGGATTGCTGCAATCACTGGACTGCTCCTGTTGGTCTTTGGGATAGCAAAGAGAGGGCTGGGCCTGTGGTACTTGGCTTGAGGAAAAGTTGTTCCTGAGCACTACATTGAAGTATTGACTCCAATGGTCAGTCAGCTGACCCCTGTTACAGCACCATGCTCATAAAAGCTGAAGATGCCCGTCCTTGCCAGTTAGTAGTCACTCGCAAGGAATCACCACTGACTTACAGCCAAGACGTCCTCCACTCTGGACTCAAAAGTTGCACCCGAGTCTGTCGGACCTGGAAGTCGTCAAAGTGTGGATTGGTCACCAAAAATCAGACACTAGCCCTCATCAAAGGGTATCGATGTGACCAGAGATTGGTAGCCAGCCGCTGCTGTGCTTCTAGTGGCTCAAAGAGGACTTCGAGGGACTCATAACCCTGTGGCCAAAATTGCCCCATATTACCCGTGGACCAAGGAATAACCCCAGAAATGCTCCCCTTTGATCGCACAGCACCCAGAGCATCTTTCAACATCCTCCACTTCCTGCATCCCCAGCATCAAGACCACTCCATTGAAGTCTATGGCGGTCTTGATGTAAAGTGTGCAACTGGACTTGAGACTGCTTTGCAGACCAGGTAACTGTCCATATTCTCCTTATTGGCCCCCCAACCTTCTCCTTGTCGGAAATGTTTGCACAGTCTGGGCCGGAGTAGCTGGCCACATCTCTTTCAAACTTTTCAAAAGTTTAAAAACTGTAAGGTTACCAACTCTTGTTTGCGCTTTGAACTAAAAAGCTGAGATTTACATTTTCTATATCTTTAGAACCCTCGAGTGAATTTTGCTCATCTTGGTTTCTAAAACGTCATACAACTATAATCTATTTTTATAAATTGGTGTCCGATTTCTTTGATGTGTGACTTTCTGTAAAAAATTCAATTACTGGTTGAGGGGGGTGAAACCTTTCTTAAAGCTGCAACCAGACATCTTCTCAGGGTGAAGTCACAGACAAACCCTAAATTAACCTGTGCACAACCTTTGGGTAGCTTGGCACAGAGCAGTCAGGTTTAACTCAGAGGCAATGTGTAAAGTATTTGCACAACACTTCAAACAGTAATATAGTGAAAACACATGACAAAAACGCCCCACAACAGAGTTCATAAAATAGAGTCTTTTTTAATGCATAAAACTAAACCAAAATGACAAAAATCCAATTAGTAGTACCAGAGATATTACATTATGAAGATTTTAGTGCAACAATTGTGCCAAAAGGCATTAAGTGCCAAATGTGAATATCTGGTCACACCGGACCAGAGCCGGACTCGCTACCGGGGGTTTTGGTGTGCTGCAAGCTGGGAGCTTATTTCACTGTGGTGGGGGCTGATTTTGTTGATGGGGACCTGCGTGTGCTTCTAAATCAACAAAGCAGAACAAAAGGTTTTAAGCACATGCAGGTCCCCATCAACGAAATCAGCCCCCAGCACCAAAACGCCCGGTAGTCAGTCCAGCCCTGCACCGGACCCGGACAAAGTCACAAATTCAGGCTGACCGTGATGGAGTGCGGGCCGGCTACAGTGAGCCAGTTAGGCCTGGTGAACAGAGTACCTGAAATCCTTGTTTGTGGAGTGTTGCGATGATCTGCATTGATGAAGCGTTACTTATCTGAAACAAGGCATTGGTTTGAAGATGCAGCGAAGCTGTGGTGCGAGGTCTGCTGCATTGGCGTCGAAGATCCCGTGGATGAGGGCTTGCAATGCGGAGTCCAAAGTCAAGGTTGTGTCGTGCAGTCGGCATGATGCGTCTGTTTCGAGGCAGCTGTTGACAATGAAAGGAGGGTTTGCACCGAGGATACATTGTGCAGCAGCGGTTCTGATGCAGTGACAGACTGCAAAGCATGTCTTTGTTGCAGTTCCGTTCCACGCAGCAGCAGCAAAGCTTTGTTTCTGACTGGGGTTGCATCTCTCAGCAGAGGAGAGACGCCGGTTCCGCTGGACCCACCCAGGCTGGAGAGCAGCGTAGGCCCACTCCAAGTGTCCTGGACTGGGTTCACACCACTTGGCAAGGTATACTCACAGATGGCAGAGTCCTGGTGCATGAGTAATGTAGTTGTTGCCTTCTGTCCATGAGTGTCTAATCACAAAACCCACCAACAAGCCCTTAGAGTAATTTAATTTTCATTTAAAATTACTTTATTTCGGTTGCCAGGGCCATAAAAGTATAATCCATATACAATATACAGCGTTATTAAGATCTATTGCAAAAGAGATCATATAAAAAGATATCAGTTAATAGGTAATATCTATATATAAAATTAATTCATCACTGGTTATCAAATAAAAGGATATCATTAAAAAAAAAAGTGTTGATAGCATAAAATAGGCATAGAGGAGATGCACTTAAATAATACATGTTAAGTTGGAGGGCGGCAACAGGCTTTACCACGAATGACTCACATAGCACCTAGAAATTTTGCAACAGAAATAGCATTACTGAGCGAGGATCTGATCTAAGGATGCGCAAGGCTTCCTGATAATTCTGTACATCTATTAGCCTACAGATGGATACAATCCAGGTATGCTGAGGAGATAAATAACTTGGATATGCAAGCAAAACATGGGAATCATTTTCACTTGGGTGATCACAAATCGGGCAAGAGTTGCCTCCTTTCCCAGCCCAACCTGTTGTAAATACTCAAAGAGGTAGGGTTGCCTATCGAAACTGAAAGTAAAGCTTCCTATGGAGTGGCACCGACACTGGATGTACGTTGTTACAACGCATGCTTTTACCACGCATGCTTTTACAACGCAGGTTTTTCAACGCAAGTCGTTACAACGACTTGCGTTGGGGGGTGCTGGATAGTGAATAGTTTAATTTACTATTCCAACTCCAGTCCCCGTGGATAGTAGGGAAGGTGTTGGATAGTAAATTAAACTATTACCTATCCTAGAGAGCCCCCCAGCGCAATTCGTTGTAATGACTTGCGTTGAAAAACCTGCGTTGTAAAGGCACTGCGTGGTAAAAGTTGCGTCGTAAAGGATGTTTCCCACCGACACTAAGTCCCAGAATAGCTCCAACCCTCGTATGGGCTTAAAATCCATAAAATCACTGGTTAGCTTGGCGGTGGCAGACTTCCGTGAGTACATGGCAATCACAAGTGACCAGTATATCTTTTTCATTGCAGCAATTGAAGGAAAAATAGATGTATCTGGATGTTCCCACAAGTCATGGAGCCCTAACGGATATAGGGCTATCTTTATGTTTTTAAGCCGAGGGATTTTGTTAAAATAGTCGGACATTATATCATCCAGTAGGCAGTGGGCATAGTGGGCAAGTTCAGGAGTAGTCCACACATGTCTCTAATACAGCACAGGCCGCAAACAAATTGTATTAGAGATCTTGGAGACACCTAGGTCACTAATCAAAGGATATAATGGGGTGCTGACTGGGTGAGATACAAGATTCCTAAGGAAATTGTTCACAGTTCTTGTAATATCATTGTGTTTTTAGAACCCCCACAGTTCGACCCCATATAGGGCTGACCCCTAACCCTTGACCTCATAGATCTTTAGTGCAGGAGAAATGGGCTTTGTATGTGATATCTTAGACTCCTTGAGCATTACTTCTCAGATCTGCTTAACCTTCGTGGTCCCTTTGTCAATATGGAGGTGCCAAGACATACCCTCTGCAAATGTGACCCCCAGGTATACAAATGAATCAGCCCTCTCTTGGGGAACTCCTCCTAAGGTTAAATTGCCGAGATACACACAAGCTGGCGGAACGCCTAAGGCCCACTTCCAAGTGTCCCGGACAGGCTTGGCACCACTTGGTAAGGTAGACTCACAGATGGCAGAGTCCAGGCGCACAAGCAATGTAGTTGGAGCATCTGTCTATGAGGCTCTAGTCAGGAGATCAGCCAACTATCCCTTGGAGTCACTCTGGTGTTCTGGGTTTAAGAGATACAGTTCCAGTCCTTCTCACTCATGTAAAAATACAGCAGGTCAGCACATCAAGGCAGCAACACAGCAACGCAGTAGTGCAGCAGGGCAGCAGTCCAGTTGAGTGGCAGTCCTTCAGCAGCACAGCAGTCCTTGTTCCTGGCAGAGACAGGTCCAGAGTGTACTGAAGTGGTGGTGTCTGAGGTCCAGCATTTATACCCAGTTGTATTTTGAAGTGGGGGAGAAGCTTCAAGAGTTTTCCCTTTGAAATTCCCAAGCATCCTGTCTTCCCTGTCCTGGCTCAAGACTAACTACAGGGGGTATGCAGCCCTTTATGTGGAGGTAGGACAAGTCTATTAAAGTGTAAGTGTGGCAATGCTCAGATCCTCCATCCCATCCTGCCAGTGATTGCCCACGTAGACATACCCAAGTTCCCTATTATGTGTGGCTGTCCAAGAGTAATACACAAAGATCAACTGTCAGATGCACCCAGCTGTGTGACCCAGGTACAGGCTACAGGCACTACATGGTTAAGGCAGAGAAATGGCAACTTTGTGAAAGATAAGGGTAAAGAAATAACAGTGAGAAAACTAAAAAAACATTGATAACAGAGAACATATAGATCAGAGATGAAAAAGTATTATCCTGGTTATCAATGTGTGGCTATCCATCTTCATTAAGCAATACAGTGAGATGTCCTAAATATAGGATTCAGTACTCAAGGATAGGTCAATTTAAAAATCACTAAAAAGAAGAACGGATTTGTTGTCAATGTTTCGGTCTTCGTTGCATCAAGTCAATGAGACCATCTTCAGGACAAATGTAAATCTTGTGCAATTTCTTGACCCGTTGATCAAAGAATCTGGAATTCCCACACAGGATATCACTAGTAGCAGATAGGATCAAAGATGATAAATGAATTCATCATTTTGACTGGGAATGTAGTTTTTGCTTCACGCCTACGGGACAGTTGTCTCACAGTCTCAATTGAATTCCACGTGAATTGGAACGAAGACCGAAACGTTGATGACAAATCCACTCTTGGTTTTAGTGGTTATTAAATTGTACTATCATTGGATAGCCTCACATTGATAACCAGGATCATCATTTTTCATCTCTGATCTATACGTTCTGTGTTATCAATGTTTTTTTAGTTTTCTCACTGTTATTTCTGTAACTTTACTTTTTGTATTTATGGTATTTGAAATATAATTTTCTGCAATGGCTCACCCAGCTAATGTAATTGATTTACTCATTTATTTTGTATAATTCAGTTTGATTGATGCTACTGAGTGTCATTGATTTTCATCCTATGGATATACATGTAGATTTTCTAAAAATCATTCTTGTTGAATAAATCCTTTTAAGGCATCTTTACCTTTTTCACCTTAAAACCCAAGCTCACAAAGGTTGATTGGGTTGCCCAAATACTTGCTATACATTTTCTGAAAGTGGCATTTTCAAAATTGTAACTTAAAATCCGACTTCACATTAAGTTATGGGTTTTCATTAGGGGTGGGCGGAATTTGCATAGACGCGCTACGCAATGCTCTGCGAAACTGTAAAAAATCGCTGCAAGCATGCAAAACTTCTGCGAACACGTGGAATTGCTTTTCCGCCCCTTCGCGATACTTTTTTCTTTTATTCGAATGCTGTTTGCGTGCTCAGGGAGAAATATCTCCCGAACACGCATTTTGAAAGCACGAACAAGCACAAAATTCCACGAAGCCGCGGATCATGGAAATTTTGGCAAGTCCGCGTTCTCCGCGGAACGCAAAATTACCCAAATTCTGCAAGCGGAACGGAATTTACCGGCCAGGCCTAGTTTTCATCACAATTCCATAGACACCAAACATGAACTAAATACCTGCTCCCATTTGGAAATTACAGCTTATTAAATGTAATAAGGTAAACTCAATGTTAATCTATGGGAGAGTTAAGCCTTGCAGTAGTGAAAAACAAATGTAAGAGATTTTCACTACCAGGACATATAAACCTTAAAAGTACATGTCCTACCTTTTAAATACGCTCCAGCCTACCTTTGGGATATCCAGGACCTACCCTAGGTATGACTTACATGTCTTAAATTGGGCCTGGCAAAAGGTTTATTTTGCCAGGTTGAAAAGGAAGTTAAAACTGCCCACGCAGGCTTCAATGGTAGGCCTGAGGAATGTTTAAAAGGTTACTTAATGACTGGTACAATCGGTGCTGCAAGACCAATCAAATTATTTAATTTACAGGCCCTGGGGACATGTTGTGCCTCTTTACCAGGGACTTACAAGCAAACTAAATATACCAATTGAGGATAAGCCAATATTACCATGATTTCAGTTGTAAGTATACTTTTGAAATGCGACCTTTTTCTCCTAACGTCCACTTATGAGTTCTCAAAATACACACATTTCATCTCGAATACACTTTTTCACTTTTGGTATACATATATTTATTCAACCAAGTCAAAACGTCTAACTTAGTATGCTGAGCTGAAAACAGAAGAGCAATTTACAGGTAGCTACTAGTAGCTCATAAGCTACTTGTTGGAGAAGCCTGACCTAGATGTTCTGCCCACTAAGGTATGCTGGAAGTAGGGTAGTCATCTGGGAGCAGTGAAGGGGTTGAAACATGATGGCATCGACCTAGTGAGAACCCAGTCAGTGCGGACGTGGAATGCTATGTTTATTTGGACCAAGAAAGAAGAAAAAGAGGATGGGAGGCAAGGATGTTCTCCCTCCCTACATAGATTTAGTTCTGGAATGTGTTAGTTGTTAGCATTTTCAACAAAATGACCTCATTTTGAGGGCATTTTGCTAGGTAGTGTAGTGTATTGTTTTGTAGGTCATTTGTGTAGTGCTTAATGCCATTGATGATATGCTGAGAGCTTTCAGTGATTGGGTAAGGTTCTCAGGATTAGAACACTAGATTTATAGGGTAGGCCACGTTGTATCATGTGTGAGGGATCGAGGTGTTCTCCAATTATGTTATGGAGAACGCAATGCCATAGCTATGCATGGCTGTTTGTAAATTATCTTTCAAAGATGAGTTTGTCATGATTATGTCAATCACCTCTTCAGGTCACATTTTGGGCCAGGAGTGAAAACACATCAAAATGAATAAAGACTTTAAATTTGTGCCCTAGTTGGATAATAAAAGCTACTGAAGATACCACATTGCATCACTGTGACTTTGACACACAGCTGGTATTGCATTTGAGTGGGGCTAGTGGGCAGTGGCCATCTGGGCATTGGTATATCTGTCATGACACGAAGGACTCCTGGGCTAATCTTGCTTTGTTATCCAATAGCACGTAACATGGCAGGACTTTGGGGGACTATACTTATAAAGTATGCAAAGCGCTATTCTAAACTGTGACCACCAGAAGGTCACCTTAATGGCATAGGCCAGTTGGCATCTGTGTTAGAAGCTAATTATGTTAGAAGCTTGAAAAACACCTGGTAACTCCAATTAATAGTGTACCCACGCTAGGTTTTCTTCTTTAGCAATCCGTGAGCCAGACATGGCATTTAATTTACCACTGATTGCCCGAGAACCAGGTCTTTAGTTTTTTGTGAAAGAAAATTTCAGAAGGTTGCATTCTAACGTCCACATGGAGGAAATTCTACTTCTTTGACACATGGAAGCTGAAAGAGCTACCACCCAAATGAGCTCAATGCATTTTGGGTATCATAAGCCTGGCTGTACCTGGGGATCTGAAGCAACGACTTGGCCTGTAAGGTTTGATCAATGGAAAAAGATACCGAGGACCCCTTTGATTTAATTTTCTGTAGCAAAAATATAAAGCTTTAAAAGCTATTCTTGCCGGATTAGGAAGCACGGTTGACTCTCACCAAAACAAAAAAAGTTGAGTATTGGGCAGCAGCAATGGGAAGTAACTGATTTATAGTTTTGGTAAAGCGTAGAAACACTCAACAGGGTATCTGGACATTAAAAACTATTAGTAATTAGTAATCTCCTGCCATAGGATAATATTTAATAATGTTAAAATAAACTTTTTTAGAATTTTTCTGAGAGCAGGTTAATTGGAAGTGATGTGCTGCGCAAATGGTATTGAGTGCCACAATTTATCGGCTCAAAAAGAGAAGGAACCAATGGTTCTGGAATTAATTTAAGAGTGGGAGCGGTGTCCAATATTGTCACCTCACTAAAGTACTAGAGGATATTTGACTATGTTTATTTTAAAACAAAAAAAAAAGCTGCAGGAAGAAAAGTTTTTGAGGGTCTCCTTTACTGTCCATTCTCCATTTAAACTTTTTCAAGTTTTCTGGGATTGCACCCTCCACACCTCGAGTTCTAGCACCCCTAAAAGGAGCCGCCACCTACTCTCATCTGCTTTAGTGGTAATGCCAAAAACAATAGGAAGGGGCAGATATTAGTGATCAAGGTGTGGAGTAACTCCACATCAATCTGCAAATTACCATAAATAGTTTTTATAACAAATAAGTATAGAGTTATATTTGATTCGCTTCTTAGGTCTTACGAAACGTGTGCCACATATACACAGTATTACAGTGGACAAATGCGGGGCAGGTTCCTGCTTATTTGGATGAGTGCCTAACACCCCACATTGGAAAATCCAGTAAACAATCTACATCTATTTACTGATTTTCATGAACTATCAATAAGGGAACTGAAGAAAATAATGAGGAATCGTTTGAAATAAGGTTCCACAGTTAACATTTTAAAAGGACTGAAGACACTATAACTTCCTTGATTTGAGAAGTTTTAAATGCTTCATTGAGAAGATGATGATTTCAAGCAAACTATTGTCCAACTATTATTGAAAAATCCCACACTGGATGCTACAGACCTAGCTTTAGATCTAGTTTTGCTAATCGCTCATCTATCAAAGTTTCCAGTGAACACAGCCACTTCACAACTCAATAATTGGAGAATGACTGAAAGTTATTGAACTGTGAATAAATGGGATTTAGGTCATATATAGTGGCTGAATCAATAGTTCATTATTTCAGAAAGACAGCAAATAGGCACAGAGTAGAAGCAGAAATGTTGTTAAACTTTTGTGCAGCCTTTGATGCTATTGATCTTGCCCTACTCTTAGAATGGCTAAAAGGCAAGACTCTTGAATGGTTATAGTCTTTCTTGGCAGACATGATCTCAGGTGGTCCAGATAGCAAATTTTAGGTCTGGCTTTCTTCCAGTCAATTGAGAAGTCCTACAAAGTGTTGCCGAAAGCCCTCTATTATTCAATCTTTATGTTAGTCCACGGCCTTACCCTTGCAGACATTTAGTGTAATCCCATATTTATGTGCGAATGCTGTTCAAATTATTTTTAATCTCCTGTCACAGAAGAATAATTGCACTTGGATTATTACTCATGCTGTTCAATACATCCAATGTAAATGTTTATTGACTATTTAAAATTATGCCTAGCTAAGAAAGATATTTTGATGGTTAACAACAAACTGAACACATGAGGATGATCATTAAGGCTACATTATTTTGGTACTGCCCCAGTGTAAACTTGTCAAGTAAGGAAGTTTGGTGTTGTACTTGATCCAGATCTTTCTTTGGATACCCAGATGGCCATATTATCAAAATCTGCTTTTTCCATCTAAGGTGCTTCCGTCGAGTCTTCATCTTTCAGTACTTCACACAACAACTCTCGCCACTAATGGCTTTGTTCAGTCCAGAGTAGACGTTGGGAACACAATTTTTTT
Organism: Lissotriton helveticus; assembly: GCF_964261635.1. Taxonomy (NCBI): domain Eukaryota; kingdom Metazoa; phylum Chordata; class Amphibia; order Caudata; family Salamandridae; genus Lissotriton; species Lissotriton helveticus. Next base: position 1,782,176,781 of record NC_136061.1, read on the forward strand.
GGCATGTCTGTCTGTATTTGTAATGGCCTCCTACACATCCAAATGCAACTAGGCTAACAACATTTTTACTGTATATCAGATAACTGCAAAGCCTCCACTGGTTGCTACTGAGTAAAAGAGTACCGTTTTAAGGAGCATGTTGATTGTGGCACTGGACCGATTTTTCTTCAACAAAAATCTGATGAATATGAACCACGGATATCACTCTGCTCAGCATCCTCTATGATGATAACTATTAGTAAATGCAGTCACTTAACAACTGTAATAAATGGAAAAAAACGTAGGGCCTCATTAAGAGTTTGGCGGACCACGGACTGCCAGACTCGCGGGGGCGCGGCGGTCTTCCGACTGCCCTAATAATACCAGGCTGGTCGGGCTGCCCTGGGACCACTGCAACTGCCAGAAATCAGAGATCCTGGTGGTGGCATGGCCTGGCCACCATATGCCACAATATGCTTAGTTTGACCGCTGTGGCCCCACCAAGCATATTCTGAGATTCTTCATGCCATTTTTTTCATGGCTGCGTAACCACTATGAAAAGTGTGGTGGTGAGGAAGCAAAGGAGGCACTACAGGGCCCCCTTGTGCCTCTATGCCATGGGCATGTATGCAGGAGGGCACATGTTGAGCCCCCCTGTGTGCATGCACCCCAGTACCTGCATGGCATGGACTGCAGCAGTCCATGCTGTGCAGGTACTGCTTTTGGCATTCCAATTGCAGTTTCTATTTTATGGCACCCGAGTGCAGTACCCGTACGCATACACCCCAGTGGGAACGCCATAGAACCACTCGCCAGACAGGAGAATACTCCTAATCTGGCAGGTGTTTCAACCATAGATTTGGTGGTGCAGGAGTGGGGCAGTCTCACTCCCGCCCCTCCAAACTCATAATGAGGCCCGTAAACGTATTGAACTGTGTGGATATGGGCTCCAGTTAATACATAGTGGCTGAATCAGTAGTTGAGTACCTCAGAATTACAGCAGATATAGGCAGAATTTGGGCATAAAGTTTTGTAGACCTGTGTACAGCATTTCATACTATACTTGTAGAATAGTTAAAAGGCCTCAACATCAAGGACAATGCCCTTGAATGGTTATCCTCTTTACTGGCAGAACTGATCACAGGTGGTCCTGATAGAAACGTTTAGGTGTGAGTTTCTTCCAGTCAATTGGGGAGTCCTATAAGGGCTCACAATTTTCTCCTTTATTGCTTATTCCGGACGTCTTGAAATTTGATGTGAACAATAGACTGTGTATGAATATTTGTTTTGTAGTATATGTGGTATACTAGGTAGTAACATTTGGTGTGTGTAGTCAGAAATCTTTGACCATTTGGGTACTTGGCTTCTTGGAAAAATGATCTATGCTTTGTCCAGCTGGATGTTATATGTCATTGTACCTGAGAGTAAGGTGTCTTGCTTTGGTCCCGCGTATCCCTTTAACCAGACTAACTGTGGGGTGTTGGTGCCATAGTGTGGGTTGAGTTTTGTTCGATGAACAGTGGGGTGATGTTTTGAGTCTGCTGCAGTACAACGCTGAGCAGTGTTGGCTGTATATGCAACTTTCTGTTGAAGAATCTGATTGCTTTTTACAGTTAGTACTGTTGTGAGCATGTTACTACCCAACTATACAGCAATTCTGTGCTGTTCTATTTATGAAGTCACTATGCTGGCCAGTGGCGGCTCCTCGAGGGAGTGCTGTGGGGTGGTAGGGCGGGGGAGTGGCAGTGTGGGGAAGTGGCAGGGTGGGGGTAGTAAACTCTGGAATAGGGCTAAACAGAGTTGAGTAAATACATAAATAAATAAAAATGAATTACATTACGCGTGCCGCAACGCCAAATCGGCGATGCAGCGTGCAATGTAATTCCTTTTATATATTTATTTAGTTACTCAACTCCGTTCGGCCCTATTCCGGAGTTACTACCCCCACCCTGCCCCTCCCCCACCCCGCCCACCTCCCCGCAGCACTCCCTTGAGGAGCCGCCACTGATTCTGGCTCATGTTTTATTTTGGATGTTGGGTGTTGCTTTTTAGTGGAAGTTTGTGCACAAAGCAATATCCAAATACCAGGCACATCAGCCCTGTGCAGCACTTGTGTGCTACCAATCAAGGGTGGTATATTATTTAATGTTTTTATGATCATGTGTGCTCTTGTGAGCTCGTTGATACCCAACAATCTGAACAATCATAGCTGTGTTGAATGGGCTTTCAGAGTATAGTCAAATCTGTAGTGCTAAGTGACTGTCGCAGCTTGGAGGGCAGTGCTGTAGTGAATGCAATGGTACAGTTTAAAGTAGTATCCATAGTTTATCGTGCCTTTCAAGGTGCTGGGCCAATTTTTCTCCTACAAAAATGACTTAAATATGAACCAAGGAGATCACTCGATTAAGCATCCTTTGTGATGGTAGCTAACCCAAAATTCAAACTAGTAGTGTAGAGGAACTTTCAGAGTGGCTGTGGCCATATTCTGGATTGTCATCTCTCTGGAGATTTGGGAGGCCCCCATCTCTATACAACTTTAGAAATAAACTAAAGTCTTTGTTGTTTAGTAGGAAATACACTCATTCAACTCTCCACTAATCCACAAAGTAATTTATTAGACTTGTTCCTTATGTTGCTCAGCACTGAGCGATTCCATGGCAGTACATGTGTGCTTTGCAAATAGCCTTTAATAATAATGATCATCATCTCCATCCATCCGTCCATCCGTCTGTCCATTATCCATCCATTATACATCATCCATTTATCTTCCATCCATTATCCATCATCCTTCATCATCATCATGATCCTCATCATGTACCACTAGGCAGTAGTGGGCTTTGATATCCTTACACAAATAAAAGGTGCAGAAGAAGAGCCATAGAAGTGATATCTCCCTACACACACAGAGCAAATGCAATACTGAGTGCAGCAGTTGAAGCACCTTCCTTCACTCACAGAAATCAGGAACAGCAGCTGCAGCAGCAGTACAAGACTGCACGAATCTACACACATACATGTACAGAATGATTACACGACCAACACTATTAACACTGCTGGACAACCCCACGCACACACCATGTGGTATCTTTGGCAGCAGCAGTGCCAGGCTACCTCACACAGAAAGAGGCACAGGGCAGTCAGCAGAGCCAACAGCAGGGGACGGCAAGCTTTCTTCACAAGGTACAGCCATGGTGGCAGAGACGTAGACTTGTCTCGGATGCTGAACAGACAGCACAGACATAAAAAATACAAACTTCCCTTTCAAACATAGCATAACAGACCATGAACAGGACGACCTTAATCACCCCAGGACTTTCTTACAAAACAGAAGCCTCTGTTATGTAGTCTGCTTTATTTTGCACAGTACTTAAAAGATTACCATTGGTTGTGACAGACTGCACATTTAGGGGCATATTATCAACAAGTAGCGATAATTGTCGCTAAATAGGCTTAGCGACGATTTTTTTATCGCTGGATATGTTAGCGGAGAAAACATGCTATTAGAATCGTTTTTCCCCATTGTGCTAAAATATCCAGCGATAGTGGCGAAATGCGTGAATATCGCTGAGAATACAGCGATATCCACGCATTAGCGACAAAATGCTCTTAGCCATGTTATCCACCTCCCATTGGATTACATGGCTAAGAACTGGTATGAGCAGGCGTTGGTTTTTGGCGACAGCGGGAATATTTCCATCGCTACGCCAGCCTTGCTAATAGGTGATAGCGACGTTAGCGACTGCTTTCAGTCGCTAACAGGTTGGGTACGCCCTCTTTGCATGTCATTAGCGATAAATATCGCTGACATGCAAAGAGGGGCCCAAACTGCTCGCTATCGCCTAAAAACTGTCACTAACATCAGTTAGCGACAGCTTGCTAATAGAGCGATAGAATTATCGCCGCTTAGCGGCCGAAAACGGCCGCTAAAACGGCGATAATTGCCTATCGCCACCCTTGGTAATATGCCCCTTAGTTATTATTTATTTGGTGTATAAACTTACGTTTTGCTTTATTTAGGCCAAAGGTATTTGCCAATTTTACATAGACCTGCTTTTAAAACTTGCCTCTAATATTGTTACTTTGTACAGCGTGCTGTGCCAGTTTTTTTCACCTAAAGAGGATTTCGTCTGTTTTCAAGGTACATGTGTAAATAATTGTGATTGTTGCAGTAAAAGGCTGCTGGGGATTTTTGCCTTTATTTATTTCATGGTCAGATACATTGTATTATTTGTTGCAAGGCAGACGCTTGGATTGTATTTATGCAAGTTGCCTGGGTTTGTTAGAATGGCATTAAAGATCACAAATCATTTCTTCTGTGTTTCTGTTTTAATATACTTGATATAACGTGTTCAAAGAAAATGTTGTGAGTTTCTAATTATATTCATGAGCGGTCTTGTCATCTCTTAAAATTGTGGCCACTGATATAGGAAATTCTGCAGCGAATGCTATTACAAGCGCTTTAATTCCTAGGAGGTAAGGTTACATGCCCAGCAAGGGGAATTATGTACCCATGTCTGCAACAAAAGGATGAAGACATTTTTTTTTTCTCATGGGTATGTGTGAGTGATATGCATTTGGTGATGAGATAATGACTTGATATCCATGTGGCAAAACCCTATTTTGGGTGAAATGGGACAAAGTAAGAGGCCTCATTATGATTTATCTTCACAGAATTTTGATGAATACTATTTAAATTATATTTATTACAGTGATAATGATGATGGTAGCAATGTCCAGGAAAAGATAAAAACTGGGGATGAGCATCATTTTTTTTTTGAAAACGTAATTTATTGTTTTTTTGTACAAACATATACAAATCCATACTTGCTATTCATCAACACTGGGGATGAGCATCATATTGTTTTTTTGGATAAGAGAGGCACTTCCATAGTGCAACCAGCATAGCTGCACCTGGTGCTGACCTGTTTAGAAATATTTCATGGGTTTAACCCCTTCCGTGCGGGGCTAATTCCCCTGTGGTGCGGGGGGGGGGGGGGGGGGAACAGGGCACCACGGTACTCATGACAAGTCTAGCTCGTCATGCTGGACAGTGGAGCTGTGCTCATGACGAGTCACATGACACCACCCACTCTTTTAGAACGCCCGCATAGGCGGAGAATTCGCCGCGCGTGGGAGGCGCCACGGCAGCATGACGAGTCTAGCTCGTCATGAGCACACACACGACCACGGTGCAGCATGACGAGCTGGACTCGTCATGAGCACGGAAAGGGCTAAAAGCACCTGCTGCTTTTTCCTTGAGCATTCAGCAGTTTTCAGGCAACAATAAAAATGTCACAATAAAACTCTGATTGATATTCCTGCTGGAGAGAGATTGGAGATTTATCTAGTGATACTTTTAACTCATCATAAAGTTGCACAGAGGATTACTATGCCTGCTCCAAAGAACGTGTACCATGCAGATAACAGAACTGTATTTAATGTGGATAGCTACTGGGTTATTGCTTTTGTCATTGAAATCCGTTTGCTACTTGCTGTTCATAAGTTACAACCTAATATATTACGGTGACCAATTAACTGTCATTAACATGCTGCAAGAAAACTGCATGGTATATGTTTGAACTTTAGTTTTTTCCCAGTCTTTCATTATGCTAAGACTCATCTGTCACCAACAGTATGGACACTTCAGGCCAATATTCTTCACGCAGAAAAAGAAGAGAAGGATGCTTTGTCATCATCAGAGTCCAAACAAGGGGAGGGGAGTACTCATGATAAATGTAGTGTCCTTTCCCCTTGTGACAGTGGGAGTCAGGTTGGCCATTTTGGAGTTTAATATGAAAAGACCCTTGGGTAGTACAGACGGTATACGGTATACAGGCATAATATCGACAAGAAAAATATCGAGGTACTTAAATATCGAGTTCAAAATATTGAGTAGACAGAATATAGATAAGACAGAATATAGACTACAAAAATATCGAATAGAAGGACAATAATATCGAATCAAAAATATAGAATGGACAGAATATCGAATGGACAGAATATAGACAACAGAAATATAGAGGGACAGAATATAGACAACAAAAATATCGAATTTTAGGTAAGTAACTAAGTCAATTTATGGTATTTAATTTTTGCGTAATATAATTCTGGAGTGGGTTGTGGGTTTATAGGGGAATAGGGTGGGAAGTAATTTAATTATAATTAATTAAATATTTTAATTTATTGGTATTTATGTACAATTAATTGTTAATGAATTATTAATTGGCAATTAATTAAAATATAATTGGTAATTAATTTTTATTAATTGATTAATTGATAATTATGTGAATTTTATTTATTTAATTTCTGGAGCGGGTTGTGGGTTTATAGGGGAATAGGGTGGGAAGTAATTTAATTATAATTAATTAAATATTTTAATTTATTTGTATTTATGTACAATTAATTGTTAATTAATTATTATTTGCCAATTAATTAAAATATAATTGGTGATTAATTTTTATTAATTGATTAATTGATAATTATGTTAATTTTATTCGTTTATTTTCTGGAGCGGGTTGTGGGTTATAGGTGAATAGGGTGAGAAGTAATGTAATTATAAATAATTAAAGAATATTTTTTTAATTGGTATTTATTTAGATTTAATTGAAATTTAATTTGTAATTGGTAAATATTTAATTTTAATTGTAATTCATTTTTATTAATTGATTAATTGATAATTATGTTAATTTTATGTATTTAATTTTTGTTGTGGGTTTATAGGGGAATTGGGTGGGAAGTCATTTAATTGTAATTGATTAAATTTATTAATATATAAATTGGTATTTATTTTGAATTAATTGTTATTTATTTTTAAATGTTTTAATAATTTATTGTTATTTGTAAATAGTTAGTATTAATAGTTAATTCTTTTTTAGTAATTAAATTAATTTTATTATTTTAAATTGAATAATTATTATATTATCTTAAATTGGTATTAATATTTAATTTATGTTTAAATATATATGAAGTATTTACTTTCCCTACTGTTGCACTCACTGGAGTGGGAATAGTAATTTTATCCCCTACACTATCCAACGCTTACCCTACTGTTGCACTCTCTGGAGTGGGAATAGTAATTTTTACTCCTACGCTATCCAACGCTTTCTCTACTGTTGCACTCTCTGGAGTGGGAACAATAATTTTTACCCCTACGCTATCCAGCCCTTTCACTACTGTTGCACTCACTGGAGTGGGAATAGTAATTTTAATTTCTATGCTATCCAACGCTTACCCTACTGTTGTACTCTTTGGAGTGGGAATAGTAATTTTTACCCCTACACTATCCAACACTTTCCCTACTGTTGCACTCTCTGGAGTGGGAATAGTAATTTTGACCCTTATGCTATCGAAGGCTTTCCCTACTGTTGCACTCTCTGGAGTGGGAATAGTAATTTTTACCCCTACGCTATCCAACGCTTTCCCTACTGTTGCACTCTCTGGAGTGGGAATAGCAATTTTGACCCTCCCACTTTCCAACGTTTTTCCTACTGTTGCTCTCTCTGGAGTGGGAATAGTAATTTTTACCCTCCCACTATCCAACGCCTTCCCTACTGTTGCACTCTCTGGAGTGGGAATAGTAATTTTTACCCTCCCACTATCCAACGCTTTCCCTACTGTTGCACTCTCTGGAGTGGGAATAGTAATTTTTACCCTCCCACTATCCAACGCTTTCCCTACTGTTGCATTCTCTGGAGTGGGAATAGTAATTTTTACCCCTCGCTATCCAACACTTTCCCTGCTGTTGCACTCTCTGGAGTGGGAATAGTAATTTTTACCCTCCCACTATCCAACGCTTTCCCTACTGTTGCACTCTTTGGAGTGGGAATAGTAATTTTTACCCCTACACTACCAACGTTTTCCCTACTGTTGCGCTCTTTGGAGTTGGAATAGTTATTTTTACCTCTACGCTATCCAATGTTTTCCCTACTGTTGCGCTCTCTGGAGTGGGAATAGTAGTTTTTACCCTCCCACTATCCAACGCTTTCCCTACTGTTGCATTCTCTGGAGTGGGAATAGTAATTTTTACCCCTACGCTATCCAACGCTTTCCCTACTGTTGCACTCTCTGGAGTGGGAATCGTAATTTTTACCCTCCCACTATCCAACGCTTTCCCTACTGTTGCACTCTCTGGAGTGGGAATAGTAATTTTTACCCCTACGCTATCCAACGCTTTCCCTACTGTTGCGCTCTCTGGAGTGGGAGTAGTAATTTTTACCCTCCCACTATCCAACGCTTTCCCTACTGTTGCACTCTCTGGAGTTGGAATAGTAATTTTAATTTCTATGCTATCCAACGCTTACCCTACTGTTGTACTCTTTTGGAGTGGGAATAGTAATTTTTACCCCTACACTATCCAACACTTTCCCTACTGTTGCACTCTCTGGAGTGGGAATAGTAATTTTGACCCTTATGCTATCGAAGGCTTTCCCTACTGTTGCACTCTCTGTAGTGGGAATAGTAATTTTTACCCCTACGCTATCCAACGCTTTCCCTACTGTTGCACTCTCTGGAGTGGGAATAGCAATTTTGACCCTCCCACTTTCCAACGCTTTCCCTACTGTTGCTCTCTCTGGAGTGGGAATAGTAATTTTTACCCTCCCACTATCCAACGCCTTCCCTACTGTTGCACTCTCTGGAGTGGGAATAGTAATTTTTACCCTCCCACTATCCAACGCTTTCCCTACTGTTGCACTCTCTGGAGTGGGAATAGTAATTTTTACCCTCCCACTATCCAACGCTTTCCCTACTGTTGCATTCTCCGGAGTGGGAATAGTAATTTTTACCCCTACGCTATCCAACACTTTCCCTGCTGTTGCACTCTCTGGAGTGGGAATAGTAATTTTTACCCTCCCACTATCCAACGCTTTCCCTACTGTTGCACTCTTTGGAGTGGGAATAGTAATTTTTACCCCTACGCTACCAACGTTTTCCCTACTGTTGCGCTCTTGGAGTTGGAATAGTAATTTTTACCTCTACGCTATCCAATGTTTTCCCTACTGTTGCACTCTCTGGAGTGGGAATAGTAGTTTTTACCCTCCCACTATCCAACACTTTCCCTACTGTTGCACTCTCTGGAGTTGGAATAGTAATTTTTACCCCTACGCTATCCAACGCTTTCCCTACTGTTGCACTCTCTGGAGTGGGAATAGTAATTTTTACCCCTACGCTATCCAACGCTTTCCCTACTGTTGCACTCTCTGGAGTGGGAATAGTAATTTTTACCCTCCCACTATCCAACGCTTTCCCTACTGTTGCACTCTCTGGAGTGGGAATAGTAATTTTTACCCCTACGCTATCCAACGCTTTCCCTACTGTTGCGCTCTCTGGAGTGGGAGTAGTAATTTTTACCCTCCCACTATCCAACGCTTTCCCTACTGTTGCACTCTCTGGAGTTGGAATAGTAATTTTTACCCCTAAGCTATCCAACGCTTTCCCTACTGTTGCACTCACTGGAGTGGGAATAGTAATTTTTACGCCTACCCTATCTAACGCTTTCCCTACTGTTGCACTCACTGGAGTGGGAATAGTAATTTTTACCCCTACGCTATCCAACGCTTTCCCTACTGTTGCACTCTTTGGAGTGGGAATAGTAATTTTTACCCCTACGCTATCCAACGTTTTCCCTACTGTTGCGCTCTTTGGAGTTTAAATAGTAATTTTTACCTCTACGCTATCCAATGTTTTCCCTACAGTTGCGCTTACTGGAGTGGTTATATTAAATTTAACCCTCTCGCTATCCTACGTTAAAAATATTGTATATGTTTTGTTAATAATATGTATATATATATATATATATATATATGTATTATTTTCAAGTTACATTAATTATTTATTATTATTATTATTTTTTTTAAGTATGTTTAAATTAATTATATTTATTATTTTATTACTTTTAAATAAATTTTAAGCCATTTAAAAAATTCGATATTTTGACAGTCTATAGTTTTTTACAATCGATATTTTGGATTCGATATTTTTTTACTTACCTGTTTGTAGATAGGCAGTCGATATTCTGGCATTCTATATTTTTAGCTCGATAGTTTGGTAGGTCGAAATTGTGTCTGTCGATATTATGTCAGTGATCCGTACAGACAATAGGAGGGATTCTCATAGAATTCTATGCAACCCACAATACAAACCAAGGGGTCGATTCCGATCCGGTAAAAAGCGCTCCGAAACGTCGTACGGAGCGTTTTTTCCCCGTACGAATCGTACCTGTAAACCTCTCGTACGTACGACAAAGTACGATTCGTACCAGGAGCCGTACTCCGTACGAGTCGTACAAGACACCGTACGACTCTAATCTCCGTACGATTCTCCCTCGGAACCCGCTGTACGCGACATTTGTATGGTTCGCGGCTGGTTTTTACGACCCAGCAAGTACGATACGTGTCGGGTACGCACCGTACGACCCTTTTTCTACGGGAGCTGAAAACAGCCGTAAAAGCAGAGTTCGCGCCTCGGTGTACGAGCCGTACCCCCATTGTACGATCGGTGTACGAGCCGTACCCCCATTGTACGATGGGGGTACGGCTCGTACACCGATCGTACATGGGGATACGGCTCGTACACCGATCGTACATGGGGTACGGCTCGTACACCGGTCGTACATGGGGTACGGCTCGTACACTGATCGTACATGGGGTACGGCTCGTACACCGATCGTACAATAGGGGTACGGCTCGTACACCGATCGTACAATGGGGGTACGGCTCGTACACCAATCGTACAATGGGGGTACGGCTCGTACACCCCATGATCGCAGGGGTACGGTGCGTACCCCTGCGATTATGGGGGGTACGGACCGTACGGTGTGTATGTGTTTGTGTGCTTTTCCGTACGACTCGCCCTTACCTGACGTGGACCGTACAAATCGCGTCCTCATACCCCGGTCCGGATCGTACTCGTCGGGTCGTACGGCATGTGTACGAGTCATACGGTATGTGTACGAGTCGTACAGTTCACGGTTTCAGCCTTGCAATACGTACGGATCGCGATGATTCGGACGGATTCACGGGATACGGATCGTACTTCGCGACTCGGACGGACGGGTACGATTCGTACGGAGAGGGCTCCGGATACAAATCGTATGGATGTTTTTTTTCCCGAATCGGACTCGACCCCCAAGTGTCCTTTGCATATGCATTTTCACAGGAAGGTTGGTATATAGTCACTGTAAAGGTACAGGAGTTGTTGCCAAAGGGGGCTATAGAACCATGTTGTTTACACCCCAAGGTTTTTGTCAGCAACATCTTCCTATTGCAGAAGTACACAGAAACATTTCAGCCTTTAATAACTTTAAAGGAACTCAATCAATTTGCTCTGTACACCCATTTCAAAATAGAGAGCATCTTATGTTTGACAATTACATTTCTTCTTGGGGACTAGATGTGCGCCTGGATTGAAAAGATATTTACCTCACAGTGCCAATATGTCAAAAGCACGGAAGGTTGCAGTAAGTGTCTGTGTCAAGGACAGATTTTCATATTTAAATCCCTTCCATTCAGTCTCTCCTTTGCTCATTGATTCTTCACCAAGTTGATGAGGTCTCTGATGACATCCTTCAGAGCATAGGGACTGACACCCTGAAAACGGGGCAGGTCTCGCCTATCCTAAAGAAACCCACAGCAGACCCCTCAGACCCTAATAACTATAGTCCGATCTCTAACATCCCTATGTTAGTCAAACTCCTGGAAAAATGCGTTAACATACAACTGAACAGTCACATTGATCGTTTCAACCTGCTGAACCAATTTCAATCTTGTTTCAGAGCAGGTCACAGCACAGAATCAGCCATGACACATGTATTAGACGACGCTCTAAAAATCTTTGACCAAAATGAAGCCTGTCTTCTAATCCTACTCCACCTGTCATCAGCTTTTGACACCATCAAACACGACAACCTGCTGAATGTCCTGAAACACAGAATGGGTTTGTCTGGAAGCGTATTTAACTGGTTCGCCTCTTTCCTCCATAACAGATCCCAAAGATTGAAGGTCAACCAATCCCTGTCCATCCCCTCGTCTGTCACTCTGGGAGTTCCACAAGGCTCCTCCCTCTCTCCCACCCTATTCAACCTTTTCATGGAACCGCTCACTGATCTTCTCAACCTCTCCAAGATACACTTCCACATGTATGCTGACGACACCCAAATATACCTCAAAATCCACTCTCTGGAAGACATCTAATCACTCAACTTACAAAAAAACCCAAATTTGGCTGGCCGAAAACCACTTGAAACTTAACTCCCTCAAAACGGAATTCTTTGTAATCGCTCCCCCTAACAAAACTCACACTATTATAGACTGGATGAAGCACCTAACAGCTCTCAATGGACAACCGCTCATAGTAGACTCAGCAAAATCTCTAGGGGTATGGCTGGACAGGAACCTTAAGATGAAGAAACATATCAGCGCCTCAACAAAGGGAGACAACTTCCACCTAAAGACCCTGCGAAAACTGAACCCCTATCTGCCCGCTTTCAATTTCAAACAAGCAGTTCAAGCCCTAGTTATCCCCAGCTTGGAATACGGAGCAGTAACCTTATGCGGACTCCTTAGGTCATCAACAGCCCCCCTAAGAGCCACGATCAACTCAGCTGCGACACTCATCACATGTTCTAAGAGAAACGGCCACATATCCACAGACCTGAGAGCACTCAACTGGCTACCGTTTGAAGCCAGAATTCATTTAAAAATCGCTTGTATGACACACAAGGCCCTCTACCACAGCGCCCCACAATACCTAGCTCAGAAACTGGTGCTCTCAGTGGGCAGCAGAGCCTCCAGGAGTGCCAAGACTCTGTTCCTACAACCTCAATGATTTGCCAAGTAAAAAACGTGTAACCGGTTCTTCTCTGGTATGGATCCGAGGATATGGAACGCTTTGCCCAGTGGAACTAGAATGAACCCTTCCTCTGCCTCCTTCAAAAGAGAAGTGAAAGCTATCCTCATGGCTCAATTCACAAGAACTCTGTCTTTTCACTATACTGTATTACTTGCTTTTCTTCGCTCATATTTGTCCTTCTGTTTATCTTTGTTGTTTTGCGCTAGCTTAGCACTGTCTTCTCTTGATCTAGATGTATGTATAACGTACTTATTTCGTGAAAGACTTTATCGTGATATATTGTATATATATATTCTACTTGTCTTGTAAAGAGCTCTGATACTCGGAAGAGTCTTGTTTGAACTATATAAAAACGTCAAAATAAATTCCTGGGACAGGAGAGTGGGAGGTTGGTGAAGCAAGTTAAGGGTGCCTACGATTTGATTCAGTCATTGGGTTTCATTATCAATGTGGAAAAATCCGAGTTGTGCCCTCATGAAGGATGGAGTTCTTGGAATTTTTGGTAGATCCTAAAAAATAGATTCTTCAGTCACTAGAAGCAAAGTTAAAGGTGAGAAACAAGGAGTTGAGGGTGATGATGTCACAGTATCAGATTGAACTCTTCCAATTAGTACGGCCATTGGACCTGCTCTTGTCCTTAATTCAAGTGATTTTTCATTTACTAGAGGGCTCTCCTGCAAGTGAAGATAAGACACTTCCAGAGAGTTATAGAATCCTTACAAATAGTACCTTTATTTAAATAGTCAAAAGAGGCGATAAATTGGTGGCTAATTCATGCAGACGCTTGGGATGGGTGAGCCATCTTCCTTACAGACCCAGGTCTTTTCTGAGAATCAGATGCATGCATCACCTCACTGCTTTCTCGCAGTACGAGAAGCAGAAACATAAAATGGTAAAACTACCATTTTATGTTTTTGCTTCTCGCACTGCGAGAAAGCAGAAGTGCCTGGAGTGCCTGGTTATATATATATATATATATATATATATATATATATATATATATATATATATATATATATATATATATATATATATATATATATATATATATATATATATATATATATATATATATATATATATATATATATATATATATATATATATATATATATATATATATATATATATATATATATATATATATATATATATATATATATCCAAAAGCAAAAAAGTTCACGCGGCACACATCTTGGCAGGTACTCAGGTCAGCAAAACTCCACTGTGTCGGGGACATTTGAGAGGATATATATATATATATATATATATATAAATATATTTTAGCACAACCCACTGCTGCTGTGACTGCTGCGTCACAAGGTGAACTCAAACTACTGTTAAACTTTTCTGTCCAGTCACTTCCTCGTTGTTAGGGTGCGCAGGAACTTGCTGTGTTTTCCACTATTCCCGTTCACTGGAGTCACATTTCACATAGTTCACACACATTGTTTTGGGTGGTGCTTGGCATTCACCAGGGTTAGATCACATGGTAGTTGTGCACTTTCTGAAACTCGTTTGCTGTGAAGTGAACCTCAAGTTTCATTTCTCGCTTCCAGAGGCACCATGGCTGCTGCAAGCCCCCTGCACAGTCTAAAGGCTGACGCCACTCGCCCCATATGCCTGGAGTTTTACAAGGACCCGGTAAGCACTGCTTGTGGGCACCACTGCTGCCACACCTGCATCCTCGTGTCTTTGGACTGCTTCAAGAAACTGTTGTTTTTTTCATTAAAATAAGTGGGTCACTGTGCACTTTGCCTGTGTGGCCAGCGTCTGCCATGGGAATGTACAACGGTGAGGACCGGGGCGATGCGGCCCTGGCCGGGGGAGCCCCGTTCAAGTCCCGAACACAGCTCAACAGAGTGTGATTTTAAACACATCCCCTCACCTCCCAGTGCCTAAGGTTAAGACTCTATAGCGTGTGGTACGCATGTTAAGCGCTCTGATGGCCTCGTAGCCTAGGTCTTTGTCACTCTATGCTCCCTGTTTCTAGGGGAGGGGGGCTCACAGAGGCATGGGGGGCTTCGAGTGTGGGAGCAGCGGAGAGGGGCTCAGGGTATCACGCTCGTCTCCCTGTGAGCTGCAGCTGAAGTTCTGCATGTCATGCGGGACATGGAGAGGCAGGCCAGCTTCTCCCACTTGTATTTATAGAAGATGAGCGGATTTAAGCTATTATTACACATCTTGTGTGTACAGGGCCTGTTGTCTGATCACTTATATGTGTGCGGCGCTCTGATGCCAAGACTGGCTTGGTTAGCAGCAATTGAAGCCTTGAAATACATTTTACGAAGTATGTTTCTATTTGAGGTTGGGAAAGATCAGATTTAACAGGTCAGTGGTGATTTTGTGGAATATGGGTTAGTTTTGTCTTGGCATCTTTGCATCTCTCTGAAATGCGGATCCATGGGTCCAGGTTTAGTCTGCCCTCAGTCTCCTGTGTTTCTGGACAAGTCACTTGCCCCCAGATGCATCAAGCATCCATTTTGCGATTCCTTATTAGCGAAAAATAAGGAATCGCTAATAAGGAATAGCAAAATGGTATGCAAGAAGAAATCACTTTAAAAATAGCGATTTCTTAAAATTCCTTAATTGCGATTCGCAAATTGCGAGTCGCAATTAAGGAATACCTCCCCATTCATCCCTATGGGCCTAGAGGGCCATAGGAATGAATGGGAAGAATTTTCAATTTGCGAATCGCAATTAGCGAATCGCAAAATAAGAATGCGATTTCAAGGGTGCAGTGGTGTCCACAGGACACCCTGTTGCACCCCTGAAATTGATCTGTGCACATATGTTGCGCACACACATGCCCTTGGGGCAACTGTGTGCGCAACATGAAACTTTGAGAAATGCACTTTATTGCATTTTTTTTAAAGTTTTAGCAAATTACCATGAAGTTGTACTTCATGGTAATTTGCGTGCCCTATTAGCGAAATCGCTATTTTTAAAACTTTAATGCATTGCATTTAAGGAATCTCAATTTGAGATTCCTTAACCCCTTCCATGCTCATGACGGAACGGTTCCGTCATGAGCGTCGGTTGAGCTGTGCTCATGACGGAACCGTTCCGTCATGACTCCGCCCGCGCAAGGCGGAGTCAGCATGGGCGGGGAATTCGCGCCGCACGGAAGCAGTTAAATGCAAGTAATCGCAATATAGCGAATTCTCAATTTGCTATTTTTGCATTTGGGATGATGCATCCCAAATGCAAAAATACCGGTCGCAAAGGGGCAGATTCTGAGAATCTGCCCCTTTGCTACCAGATTTTCCTTTGATGCATCTGGGCCTTAATCTCAAAGTTAATGTGTCCATCTGTAATAAAATTGGTGAGAGGGAGAGGTGTGGCGCCGCGGCCAGGGAGACTGACGCTGGAATCTGGGGATCAGGGTTCGATCCCCGGCTCCGGCGGCAGGTTAGCCCAGCACCATGTGACTCTGGGCAATAGCTCGCTTAATCTTTCCGACGGCCCCCAGCGCCTAGAGACCCTTACGGGTGATTGTGCGCTTTACAAATGTGGATTATTATTATTATTATTATTATCATGTAAAGCGCCCTGATACCTTCTGGTCGAGTTCGCGCTTTGTAAAACTTCAAAAACAAACAAAAAAAGTTCCTGTAGGCAGCTGTTGCCAGCTCTCCCACATGCTGGGGTTGCCCACTACAAATGCTGCCTATTCTTGATTCCACCAAATGTTTCTCCCTTCCACTACCAAGTACGTCCTGTCTGTTTAACTCACCCATGGGTTCTTTTCCATCCCTGCTTTTCCAACTTGTGTCTGTTTTCTTACCTTGCTTTACTTCCGTCTTTCTCCCTTTTCTGACTTTATCACCCTTGCTCTGGGCCAAGCCTGTTGATGATAAATAAGTTGCAGTCTCCACAAATAAAGTCAGCGCCCACCACCTGCAACCACTGGCACAAATTAAGCACAGCAGGCACTAATCCCATAGTATGAACTCCACATGATACCCTTGGTCTCCAACCAATAAAGCCAGAATGCGCATAAGTAGCTATTTTGAAGGCAGGTGGTAGAGTTCAATATTTTAGTAACTCTTTAAACCCAAAATCAGACTTTATTGGGAATTAATTTATCTTTGGGGCTCGCTGAAGTCACATATTGCATGAGGTGACACCTTGTGACCTACCAATCTTTAAAAAAACTCTTTAGAAGGATGGTGGAAATAGTAGCAGAGTTGGAAAAGATACAGCACCAAGTTGGAAGAGCTAGCCAGTGATTTTGTAAGAGACATCCAATGCAGAAGAAGCAAAGAAGTAGTGGTGGAAGAGACAGCTAACATTTGAGGAAGAAACATGCAATGATTGTGGAGGAGAGAGGAAGTGATGGTGGAACAGTTAGGTAGATCCAAAAAAGATAGTGATGTTGGAAAAGATACGGAAAATGAGACAAATAGTGATGACAGAAAAAGACCAGAAGTGGTAATGGAACAGACAGGTATTGATGTTGGAAAAGAGACTGGAGATGCAGGAGACTGGTTATGTGATGATAAGACAGCTAGTGAGATGGTAGAGAAAGGTATTGGAATGATGAGACAGACAGTGGAAGTGGAAGAGACAAATAGAAACAATGGAGGGTACAGCTAATGATGATTAAGTACCTTCAAGTAAATAGTTTTGAACAAGTTTGCTGAGTCGTCCCTCCCATTCATCATACTGCATGGTGTATCGAGGATAGGCAGCAAGAGCATTGTAACTTTATTCTTGCAAATCAATATTAATAAGAAATGTCTCCTCTTTTAAAAAAAAAATAATCAGGTGAAACTTTGCTCTGTCAATTTGCGATTCACTGTCAGTAACTGAGGCCATAGGTGCTGAGCTGCTGCTATGAGCCTGGCTTCATCACTGAATCTCTAAAGAGAAGCTAGGAGCAGAGGCATGGTGGTGAGACGACACAGGCTCTTCTCTAGGATTTACTTCTGACAGGATTGGATAACTCAAAACTGATGCGGTGGGCCTAAATGATGATATACCCTGGGTTTCCATATAAACCACTCAAATTAGTTGAGAATAAAGGTGGTTCCTCTCCCATATAGAAAAGTGAGTTATTTAGTTGGACCATACACTCATTCTCAGTTACTATTTATTTTTTCGGGTGCAGGAACCTATGGTTGGTGCAGTACATATACCCCAGTAATTAAAATCCTGTGCGTACGTGGGGCATCACACCAATAGCATGAGCCTCTCTTATTTTCTACTTAGCTATTTGTATGATGATACTGATATCATCTGTATGATTACCAAACATCTAAAGACCACCATTTAGTTTTATACATAAGGTCCATGTATACACAACAACATAAAAATAAAATAGAAAACCGACACCTTAACTACATAAGCCTTTTTTATTCCCTATTTTTGGGTATTTGGCTATAAATGTGACGATACCAGTAACATCTGGCACTATCATATGTAGCACTATCATATATGTTTAGTAATGTTTTCCATGCATATTACTACAAAATTAATTCAAGAACAGAAACATTACACTACCATGTCTTCTTCACTTTACGGGGGCTTTAAGAACATATCCCTGCTTAACAGACAGCTATAATTGAGCCGCTTTAGACCACCAGGAGTGCTAGGAACACTAGCGTATCCTGCGTCTAGCCATCGTGTATTGAAACACTTCCTCCTCTTACCGCGCATGCGCGAAGGAATAGTGTATCCTTCGCGCATGTGCACAGTTGAAGAGCGTTCTCTCGGTGCATGCGCTCTCAAAATACAGGTGCCTGGTGAGACCACCTACCATTAGGCCCCACTCCTTCGGCGCACAGCTGCAATCAATGAGAGGGCGACTATAAAGATAGCAGTCTACCTCCCGTTCGGTACCTCCCGGGGCGAGCTCTAGTGGGAATCGATGTACCGACGGACAGGTAAGACATTGAGCTGCTATGGACCTTAGGAATCCTTTTGGATATATTACTATGTATGTTATAACTTAACAGGGTACCTTACTTCATTTTTGAAGCTTAAAATCTTGTAGTTCTAACCTGTATTACCATAGTTATTATCTGAAGCACATGTGGGTCCTTACTATCTTGTTACACTCAGGAGTATTTTTGCTCTCCCTTTTGACAAAGCTACAATTTTGCTGAAACTAGAGAATAGTGTACTTATTTAGACACTAATATTATTTCCCGTAGAGCGGGGCCTCCCTCCAGAGCAGCCAGCCAGGTAGAGGTGAGGCAGGATTATCCTACAATTGAGGGTAAGTCCATGTCATTTATGACTATCTCCACAGCACAATAACTTGCAATACAGTGACTAATGCACTTAGTATGCATAGCATTACATGTGATAATTCAGCGATTTGTGTGGGTTTCTCTCTCTCTCTCTATTTTCTTGTGTTTATTTATAGATACCTGAGTATGACCTGACAGACAAATGAAACGCAGGAATACTGGTGTTGTATAATACTTTATTTTTCAAATAGTACAATTTCTCACCTTTTGCAGCAGCATTAGCACATAATACATCTGGTCCTGAAGAAAGCCGCTGATACTTTGGAATAGATCAATAGGCTGAAACATGTCGACCATTAAGTGACAGTGGTTTTATATCCATACCACTGTGCTGTTTCATTTTAACCCTGTCAAGTAGAGCACATCAATAAAGTTATGTAGTGATTCTAATTAGTCAGTTTTAATCTCACCCACTCACTCCTTATTACAGCGCTGCACACCTCTCTACATCCATCATCTCACGTATGGGATTACCATCCTTATCTTATTAAAACATCACTTAGCTCCTTCTTTAAACACCGAAGTAGTAGCTCCCAGTGTTGACTAGGTTTCAACACTGGTAAGGAGGACCCATATGATGAAGCATGTCACCTTCGGGTGAGTGAGAGTTCTTATCCTTAAGGGATGTCTTCCCCAGCTAACAATTTCTTCTTGTAGTGTTTAGTTTGAGAGAGGCACTACCTATTTGCTCATACACACATGTTAAGAGACCATAGGTGTACAATTTTGTATTTAGACTGTTAGTGGGAACATACACCTAGAGGTCTATAATTTGTCCCTGCAGACCCCCAATCCACGGTAGTTTTTTCTTACTTATTCATATATGACAGCATCCTAGGCAAACGATACAACAAGGATCTATAAGTCAACATGAGATACCTGGAGTAGCTGGTGTGTGGGATCAAGTCTCAATTTCGTTTTCTCTCATGCCACAAATGTTCTAAATATTCTGACATCCTTCATTGCATATAGGGCATATAAGGCTTATAGAACTCTTTATAGATATAGATTAGCTATGTCAACAGAACATTAGAAAGTGGAATGTAAATCTTTGTAAAGTATCAGGATATGCATCAACCTAAGCCTAGGGATTCTACTGTCTGGCAAGCAGAGGCAGTTCTACAACTTTTTCTATTATGAGAAGACAAAGACGGTGTTAGGAATTTGGTTACTTTTTAACACATTGCCCTAAGTTAAGCCTGACTGCTCTATGCCAAGCTACCAGGGGATGAGCACACATTTATTTGAAGATTGCTGATGCCTTGTCCTGACTTGATTACAAAAACACAATGCCCTCCCAGGAATTGTTTCACAATACTTCAATAAATTTTACTTAGTCACAAAACAGTGATCTTTAGTCAGCAAATGCAAGGAAATACGATTTATCGTGTTGTTTATTCACAATTAATAATGCAAAATGGCAACATACATACTACTCAGATATTAACACCTAATTATCAGTAGTATAGAACACTTTTCGCTCCTCTACATGGACAAATGAAAAGACCATACATCACATTGTCTTTAGAATATCAATAAACCCATTTTAAGATCATAACAATGATTCTTATATTTTGCGAAACAGTGTTTGGCTGTCGACGTTTCGGTCCCCCGTTGGTCTATACAATTCCCGGGACCATCATCAGGACGGACAAGTTGCACATCGTATCAGTCAATTCCAGCCGGAAGTTGAAATTCTACACGCGACTCAAGATCCTACCATAAAATTCACCAGTATCTTGAATTTAGAATTTAATAAAGAGACTCCACTCTAGCGTATAAATCGCTTTAAGGTTAATGCTCTCCGCGTTCCATGTTCGTCTCCTGCCAGTCTCAGTCAGGCGAGTCCTGACTTGGACTGTGGTCGCTGGCTTCAGGGTGTCGGGGGTGCTTGGTGAGGGTTCGGTGTGTTGGTTGTCTTCATACAAATTGTCGTAGATGCTCTTGATTTTGTGGTGGAAAAAGGTCCTGAGTTTGTCGCAGAGGTCTTGTGAGGGAGGGATCTCAGTGGACTCGCTGGTGGGTTGGCCAAACTCCTTGATGATGTGAAGAGTTCTTTGCTGTTGTGTGTGTGAGTGGAGATTCTGTCTTCAATCGCTTTTTTCCTTGTTTTTCTAATGAGTTGGTGGTGGGCGTTAGTGGCGGCTCTGAAGTTGTTGTAGGCTTCTGGGGATTTGGTGTTCCTCCAGGCCTTTTCGAGGCGGCGGCAAGTGCGTCTGGACTCTCGAAGTTCGTGGTAAAACATATGGCTTTCTTGGCATGGGTGTTGTTGTTTTTCTTGAGGGGGGCTATGGTGTTGGCGCTGTCGGAGATCCATTTGTGCCGGGTTCAGGTTGCGGTCTTGGGGTCGTTGTTTTCCGCAATGGTTGAGGTGGAGTTGCTGAGTGATGAGGTTAACTGGTCGTCAGTGATTCTGGTCCAGTTTCTTCATGGGAGCAGGTGCAGGTGTCTGTGGATGGTGAGTGTTCTGAGGATGAAGTGGACGCATCAATGGTCAGTCCATGGGAGTTCGGTGGTGTGGCTGAAGGTGATGGAGTTACCTGTTGTGAAGAGGCGGTCAAGGGTGTGTCCTGCTGAGTGCGTGGGTTCAGTCAGGATTTGGCGGAGTACAATGTTGTGGAAGTTGTCCAGATGGGATTTGGTGCTGAGGTCCAGTTGGTTGTCGAGGTGGAAGTTGAGGTCTCCCAGTAGGCTGTAGTTGGTGGACGTGATGCATGCGGGAGATGATGTCCGTGATGGAGTTGGCAAAAAGTCCAGGGGGTCGGTAGATGAGGGTTCCTCCGAGGGTGGTGGTAGGGCTGGCCAGTATCTTGAAGTAAAACAAGATGGAAATGATAAAAATCCAATCAGTAGAACAGTAGGTTTGAATTTTTAAAGATTAAAGTGAAACATAGTCCTTAAAACATAAAGCACCAACCAGGGACATCTGGTTGTGCTGGACAGGGCCAAATTCAAAAGTTCATGCCAACCACAATGGAACGCAAGTCAGACCCACTCCCAGGTTAATCTAGCAGAAGCTTTACTTCTCACGTTTTGTGCCAAGAGTCCCAGTCATGAGCAGCAAGAAGAGTGTGGGAGTTGGCAGTCAGCCTGGTGTGAAGAAGAGGCCAAGAGTCGTGAATGGATGGGCAGGAGCTTTGCGTTGTTGGTCCCTTGTGGGCTATAGATGCAGCTGTGTGAAAAGACATGCTGGAGGTGCGTCGCGTTGATTTTCAGTACAAGGAGCCTGGGTCTGGTGAGAATGGGCTCATTTGCAGTCCCGAAGAGTGCTTCATTTCAAGAGCTCAAGAGCCACACCAAGGGTCTAGGACCTGAGAGGCACAACTTGGGGGTCAGGAACTTGCTGAAGACAGGTCCAGGAGCTGTTGGGGGGTCTTTTATGCATCTGCAGCTCCCCCTCTAAGGCGGAGGAGCGTCACCCTTCCTTCCAGCTTCGTTGAAAAAAAGAAGAAAACAATAATAAACCCTGGTTTCCCGAAGTCTTGATGGCAGGGCCAGGGGAGGGACAGGCACCGACGGGGAGTGGTATGCACTGTTATCAGTGTGCATGATGGTTAGGCCGGCCAAACCGTCATGCGTACTGAAGCTGTCTCCAACCCGAGCAGCGTTGCCAGGTTGGAGACAGCAAGCATAGTCTCTCAGTCTCCCTGGGATTGAAAATCATCGGCTTTCAGGTCAATCATGAAACTGCTCTCGGGTATGAGAGCAGCTTCAGGATTGGCCTCAGGGGAGTCTGGGAGCCTGTGCCTGCAGTGGATCTACAAGAGGAGCAGAAGAGCTGCGAAGCACAGGCTGCCGGTAAGTTCTTTTTATTTCTCCATTTTATTTGTTGTCTCCCCCCCCCACCCGAGCCCCACTACTCTGACACTGGCAGCTACTGCTTTTATGTCCCAGAGGCCCAGATCAGGAAGCCTGCAGACTAGCCCTTTGAGTCACTCTAGGGGCCTGGGTTCAAGATGAAGTTGCTGGTCCCGCTCTTCTTCCTCTTCTTGGTATCAATGGTCCTTCTTTTATACAGTTGTGCCTTTAAAGTGAGGAGAAGCTTCTATAGGCATGCCCAGAAGTGCACAGATGTCCTATCTTCTCTCCCCTGGTTCCAGACTAACTACAGAGGTTATGCATCCCTCTATGTGGAGGCAGGACACAGCCTATTCACATGTAAGTAGGGCTGAGACCAACTTCTTCCTCCCATCCTACCAGTGAAAACCCATCCAGTCACACCTATGCTCCCATTGGGTGTGGCTGTCTAGGAGGCATAGAAAAAGCGTAACTGTCACCTACACCCAGTCATGTGACCCAGAGACAAGCTGAATTATTCATTTGACTTAGGCAAGAAAATCCCAACTTCCCAAAAGTGGCATTTTCAGACTTGTACTTTAAAATCTGACCTCACAAAAAATGTGGATTATAAATTAGGATTACAGAGACACCAACCATGATTTCTGACATCCTTGTTTTCCTCGAATTGACAATGTCACGAGAGCTTATTGGCCCAGCTTTGCCCCCAGGCTTTAGGATTCGTGACAGGGACCCAGATGAAGCGAACCAGGTTTAAGGGTCTGTGTTGCCTCCCAGCTTTAAACCCAGTCGCAGCTCAGGAATATCAGATGATAGTGGGGAAGATTGTTCTCCTCTATGTGGAGAAGGCAGTCAAAACTCTGATGGTGAAAATGGCCATTGCCTTAAATGCAGGAAGCAGGAGATAGCCAAAAAAGACGATGACGATGGCTTTTTTTGGACCAGCCCTTCCACCTGGATTTAAAACGCAGGCAGAGTCCCCAGAACGAGTTGTGATTGGTCCTGCCTTACCACCAGGATTTTAAAAACAAAATCAGGATATTGATGGCGAGGATGATGATGATGGCCTCTCTGAAAGCACTTCTGAGATGGAGGACAGCAGTGAGGAGGAAAGTGGAGGCATCGGCCTTCTCCTGCAAAGAGTCCAGTTGATCATTCTGTGGCTGAGGATTTTGTATGCAGAGCACAGAAGATGAAAAAAGAGCTTACTTCAGGCGACGATGATGAATCCCAGCAAGTTAACAGAAAAATCTGGATGACAAACTTTGGGCTTGGCCCACGAACTTTCAAGAGACGGACTAACGAAAAGTCAGGGGACCAATCTGTTTGGACAGATACTCCAGCAGAGAGGGTAAAAAAGCTAAAGAGAAACAAGAAGGAAAGACCCCAATCACTAAAGTTGAAGAGGAATTGCCATTTCGCAAAGAGACAAACGATAAGCTGAGAAGGTGTCAACATACAATGAATAAAAAAGATTGGAATCTCTGATGGATATTCATAATAAGAAGTTAAAGCAGAAAGAAAAGGAAGAAAAAATAAGCCTCTACAGAGAAGGTAGTTTGATCGTAACCAAGATCTCCAAGTGAATACGATTTGATGACGCTCAGAAGAAAGCTCTAGTGACCAGGTTTTCACATGGGAAAAGTAACATGTTTTTATAGTACTACTACAAGACAGCTTGTGGTGCAGAGGGTTATTTTTATAAATGTAAGAAGTGTCAATATATGTTACCAAACTTTGATTCTTGTATGAAACTAAATATTTATTTGTTAAAATGGGGGCGGGCAGAAACTAGTGTTGGTGAGTTTGTTAGATTGTCCTTTTCCAACCAAATCTTGGATTGATGTTTGATGGTTTTTCTTTTTAATTATAGTCCCAAATAACCGATGTTTTCTGATCTTTTATTTTGTCACGGAACAGAACATAAATCTTACTTGTAAGAATCCATTTGTTTTTTATTTGTGATCAGCATCAATGATTTTAGCTTTACTGTTTTTTTTGTAACAATATTTTACTGGTTAGGCGGCCTCTACAAAGTTGGTAGGGATAGGGGTTGGAGAACGGGGGGCGGGGTCAGTAATATAGTCACCTACATCATGTCCAGTGCGCTGCAACCTGCTCCCACTTATTAGCAACAGCACTTGAGATGATGACATTGAGAGTCAGGACTCAAATGTAGAACATGCATACTTGCAAGCCCCAGAAGGTAGTGTGTTACTGGTTGCAAAAGCTGGTAGATTCTGAAAGTGACATGTCAGGATCTTCTCTGATTTGAATGAACGTTAATCACGTGTTGGCAGTACAACTGGCATGAGGAATTGTTAGTCAAATGCCATTATTAGCTGTAAATGACCAGTACGATTGCTTCTGAAAGGCCAGTAGGACTGTATTAGGTTAAGTAACATGTAATTTAAAGATTAATAGAGCTGGGACCAGTCACTCACATGTAAGGGTCACCTCTAAAACACTGGCTGGATTAGGGTAAAATCAATTGTATATCACTCAGTAACTAGAAAGGCCAGAAGATTTGGACGGGAGCCGGTCATGCCAAGTATACCTTGCTCTATGTGAATCGCTACACCCCAGAACTATAGCCTGACCCACAGTTTCATTTTGATACATAAAAATGTCATACCTACAATGCAGATTTTACTCATACTTTAAAAATACAAGGTTGTGTGCAGAGTTGGGGTTCTAGTAACAGTTTGTTACTCAACCTTCAGATGTAGTAACAGTTGGATTTGTGTGGCTATTAATTCAATACAAGAGACTAATCTTAGCAGTACTACTTCAAATCTGGATTTCATAAAAAAAAAGATTGTAACTTATTTTGTCTTAAAGGGAGCAACTGCTCACCCCCTCGGTAGCTTGGCAAGAGCATTCAGGCTTATCTCTGAGGCAATGTTGAAAGCATTTGTACATACACGCACAGTAACACATTGAAAACACTACACAAGGGCAACACATCAGTTTAGAAAAATAGCCAATATATATATGAATAAAACAAGACCAAAAAGACAAAAATCTAGGGGTGGGCGTAGTGGGCATAGCGGGGGTACACGGAGTGCCACAGAGACAGAACCAATCCCTGCACACTCTGTGTAGCTCCGCTACGCACCGCCCGCCTTCCACCCACACTATTAAAACGTTAAAAAATAACAATTTAAAACACCTTACCTGATCGGGGGAGTCACTGGACTACACCTCTTCCTCCATCGCGCCTTCTTCTTGAAAACTGTGCATGCACGGGGGCCTGCGCATGCGCATTCCAGCCACGAAGCAGGTAATGCATCGATTTCTTCAGGCGCACAGCAGAGCCAGTGTCGGAGTCAGAACAGGTGCCTCGGATGTCAGAGACACATTGCTCAGGACTCGGGCTGCGGCGATCTTTCAGTCGCATGGTAGGCACTGCATCAATTCTTCGGCCGCACCGGTGCAATGCGTTGTTGTATTTTTAGCCGCACGGTGGCGCTGCTTCAGATAAGATGGTCGCTGAAGGTCGATACGTGGTTTTCACAGCCCCTTGCAGCACCTCCAAGAGCCCAGAAGAACCTACTTTGTTACCACTTGGCAGGTCATAACTTCCAGCAGAGGAGTTCCGGGGCTGCAGGTGAAGTCTTTGATGGCCCTGAGACTTCTTAATAGAATGCAAGCGTGCACAAGCCCTTGAAGAACCTTAGCCTGCAGGATGTAGAAAGCAAAATCCAGTCCATTCACTGCCCAAGACAGAAGCAGTAAGCAGCACAGCAAAGCATACAGCAAAGAGGTAGTCCCTCCTGACAGCTTCTCCAACTCTTCTTCTTGGTCGAATGTCTTCTTAGTCCAGAAGAGTTCTAAAGTTAAGGTGTCACAGGTCGAGTACTTATACCAGTTTCTGCCTTTGAAGTAGGCAAACTTCAAAGGAAAGTCTTTGTAGTGCACAAGACCCTACCTTTCTCTGATCTGGTTCCAGACACACTTCAGGGGGGTGGAGACAACTTTGTATGAGGGCAGGCACAGCCCTATTCATGGGTAAGTGACAATTCCTCCTACCACTCTAGCTCAGGAAGACCCATCAGCCTGGTGATGGGCCATCACGATAGGCAGGGCACACTTCAGCTCCCTTGGTGTGACTATCTAGAGTGAATGCATAAACAACCCAACTGTCACCCTCCCTCAGAAGTGGCTTCCACTGTCAGGCACGGGCACAGAATGGTAAAGTAAGAAAATAGCCACTTTCTAAAAGTAGCATTTTCAAACATGCAACTTAAAAACCAACTTTAATAAAATATGTATTTTCAAATCATGAGTTTAGGGACCCCAAACTCCAAATCGCTATCACTTCCCAATGGGAAGTTACACTTGCAAGAGGTTAAACACCAGCCCCAATGATAATCTATGGGAGAGCTAGTTCTTGCAATAGTGAAAAACGAAATAAGCAGTATTTAATTATCAGGACAAGTAAACGACACCAGTACATGCCCTCCCTTTTAAATGCACTGCACCCTGCATATAGGGCTACATTAGGTCTATCTTAGGGGTGCCTTACATGTAGTAAAAGGGAAGGGTTGTGACTGACAAATGGGTGCACTGGCCAGGTCCTCATGGCAGTTTAAACCTGCACTCACAGATACTGCAGTGGCAGGTCTAAGACATGTTTGCAGGGCTACTCATGTGGGTGGCACAATCAGTACTGTAAGTCCACTAGTAGCATTTGATTTACAGGGCCTGGGCTCACCTGGTGCACTTTACTGGGAATGGAATGGAAATGGAAATGGAAAGGAGTTTTATAAAGCGCGGACAGTTACCCTGAGGCATCCAGGCGCTGATAGAGGAACTTCTGCTGGGGTGGATCGCTGGTGGATGATTACATTTAGATATTTATTGGTTGAAGAGGAAGGTTTTCAGTTGTTTACGAAAGGTGAGCAGGTTCGGGTTGGATCTTAGATGGAAGGGGAGAGAGTTCCATAGCTTGGATGCGTTATAGGCGAAACAGCGACCTCCAGCTCTAGCTCTTCGTATCTGTAGGACTTACTGGGGACTTACTAGTAAATCAAATATGCCAATTTTAGATAAACCAATCACCAATACAATGTAAACAGAGAGCATATGCACTTTAGCACTAGTTAGCATTGGTAAAGTGCCCAGAGTGCTAAAGCCAACAGAAACAAGTCAGAATAAATAAGAGGAAGAAGGCAAAAAGTTTGGGTATAACCTTACAAAAAGGGACAGGTGCAACACAACCCCCTTCCAGCCTAAAGCCAGGTTACACTAATCAATTTCTTGATGGACTTCCCTGCTTAGTGCGATAGAACATGGATCCTGGCTCGCAACAGCGGGGGCCTGTTCCAGTTATACATCTCTAACCCAGTTGGATTACTCAGTCCATACTCTCAGGGCCCACTAAGCTAACCCATGGGCAATCGTTCCCCTCACCTGTGGATCTCATATGTGCAGCAGCTGACTTTACTTTGCTCACAGATATACCCCTGTGGGCAGACAGTACCTCCATGGCCAACAATGTGGTGTAGCCCATTCCACCCCCAGGGTGTGACTTCTGTCCCCAACCCTAGGGCAACTCTGTCCATGAGGATAGCAACACACAGTGGTCACCAACAGCTGCCAGTGACAAGAGCTAGGCATTCAGCCTTTCAGGGCTCTCCAACCTCTGTGGTTTGTTAGAGTGGGGGCCAGTAGCCCCAGATAACTGGCACCGGGGGAAGTGCCTGCTGACATTTGTGGATGCACCCGCTGCCACTGGAGACCACGAGTCCCACAACCTCTTCTGCCTGCACACCTGTGCCTGACATCATTGGGCATTTATGGCATGCTGTAGTCCCACAGTGCAGGCCATGTGTGAGCCGTGCCTGGGTGGCCCGTCCTTCTCCGGCCCTGCGCCTGTCACCGACAGACAGAGGCCGGGCAGGGCCACTCCTCTTGGTCCATGTGGTTGGATATGATTCCTATGCTTTGGTAAGTTTTTATCTGATAGGACTGAATTTTTCTATCACGTTCTGACCTCTTTTCTGTTGCATGAGTGTTCCATAGCTGGGTAAGTGGGACTGTATTGGTTGGAACATTGGGACACTTCTAATTACAATGTGATGGGTCAACAGAAAAACACCTCCATTGAAGTGGGGACTTCACATCTAGTAGTTGCACGAAAAGACACTGCCACGTTTGGGCTTTCAAAATCATCAATCCTTTCTTATCTATCTTTGATGGTGGAGGCAATCAATGATGAAATTAAGCACCTGCAAAAATAAAATAGGCATTAGTTTTGCCCCGAGTGCCCAAGTTGTAACCCCTATTGTTATTTCCGATTACCCTATTATCGTAGCCCACAATGATACATCGACTGGTGCCCCAGGAGGGTCCGGCTTGACCTAATTATCTGCCCGCATGACTGGCACCACTGAAGTCTATTAACCAGCGGTTGTGGCAGGTCTGAGTTAATTATTTGAGGACTGTGGTCCCCCAGCCCCAAAGTGCAAAAAAAGTAAAAGGACAGATACTGTGTCTGGTCGGTCTGGGACTAGGAGAATAGGGGTTAGGGATTGTCAGATTTCTGAGGGAGGTTATCCCTACAGTCCAGATTCTGAAACCACTAATAATAATGTGGAAATTATTCCGTTGTTGCAGTCAATGACTGAGGCAGGGGAGGGAAAATATCTTGCCAAATGTCTGAACAGACTTTTCTCAACTGAGGCTTGTCTCAGTATCTTGTAAGAGTTTTGTAAATCCAACTTGTCTCAGACATTGCCTAATATTATCAATGTGACCCCTGCCCCAGAAGGACAGGGGCGGTGGGGCACGCAGGTTTTAAGCCCACGAGGGAGCTTGAGTCAGGTCCCACAGCTGCACTGTGCCCTTGCAAGGTGGGCCTGTAGTGCCTTCTATTAATTTGATATTCAGTCAGGAACCAGTGGCATCTTACTTATAGAGCCTGATCTCATGTGGGCCCCCTGAGGCTCCTATTAACCAAAAATGTGCTGGTTACTCGATTGTCCCAGGGCCTCCAGTGGGAAGGGTTGGCAGTGGCACCACTAAAAGTGAGGAAGGCTCACTTTCATCCTATTTTTCATTGAATCTTCCTCCTGCTATGGTACCTTATGTATTGATTCCTGTACTAATAAGGACTATCACACCTTTAGGGATAAAATGGTTTATTGGTTGTCCTTACTTGGCAATGAAGGTCATAGATTATCACATAGCCTTATCATGGCAAGAAGGGCTGACACAGTAGGACTTTCACCCAAAGCTCATGGTGGGGACTGCGATGTTGTTATTTTGACCATCCAAGTGTAGTTACCACTGTCCTGAATGTTGACAACTTGAAAGCCCACACCTCTATCATTCAGACCTTGCCCCATGGCTACTTTTATCGGCCGCCTGTTGTTGCAATGCCCCCTGGGCCATTTAGAATATTAATTGTCCCCACAACAGACAAATGAGAGATCCCGAGGTAAATAATTTCGTTTTAAAAACATTTAAATGGCTCGAGGCCCTGGGTTCAGAGGCACTTGATTGACTCACTTGCCCCCAAACTTGAGAACTAATCTGAAAATACATCTGAGAATGGCCAGGTCACTACCCAACCGCAATCCACGTTAGTATTCTCTTTTGCCCTTGTTAAATGGCTATATCGAACAAGGGTTCTTAACTCCTCTGTCGTTGCTGGAGACTGCAGTTCTAATGGGATTGTTCATGAAGAAGTGTCTATTGGGGGTGTAGGCGCACCGGTTAGCATGCCATGTCTACTTTGGATGAGTTATCACCATCTTTACTGAACAGGGGGCCACCCACGGGTGACTCCTTTGCTTTAATCACCCCTAAGGATTGCAGTCTTTTGAGAACTGTAGGTTTTAATAATATGCATAGTGCCTCTGTTATAAGCTCCCTAGGGTTAGATGCCTTGAGTGCTAGGGAGGATCTGAACCCTGTTGGCACAGCAGGGAATCATATATTATTGACCCATAATAATACTATTAGCGGCCCTAGGCTGGGTTGCTGGAATGTGCCAGGTGTAATTTCTAAATAATAAAAGATTGGACACGGATTGGCTATCTTACCTCAAATCTTTTTTCTATATTTTGTCTTCAGGAGAAGTGGGAGATGACAATTACTTCTTCTTAGATAGCTATAAGTCTTTTTTCATCCCTTCCACAGCATCACCAAAGGGTAGACCTAAGGGGGGTTACTAACCTTGGTTTCTCTCTCACTGGACTGTAGCATGAGAAACCTGGCTACAATCTCTCCTAATGTTCAAGGTACCTTGTATTCCTCTTCTGTAGTTGGTAGTTGTTTTGCTTGAAATTTTTATAATGCGACTCAGGGCCCTAATGATTGTAACTCATTTTCTGTCAAGCAGGCCCAGCTTTTAGAGTTCAATTCTCAGGGTATTGCTAGAGCTCGTTTTATTGTAGTGAGTAATTTTAATATACACCAGTGTTGATATTCTTTTACCCTCTGTGACCAATTTCCTGGGGAGGATGTTTTTCACTCAGAACATAGTCACGCAGGAGGATGCTTTAATGACATTTTGGTGGAGTTTAATCTGGAATGTGTCAGGACCAAAGCATTTAAAAAATCTGACGGTTGCTTCGCCCCCTACTTTTGTTGGACGTGGGTTGAGCACTACCATAGGTTTTATTTTTGCTTCTGCCTTCTTGCAGAATCTGCTTGGACTTTTTAATATAAGTGTTTCTGGCTTTAGTAACCATTATTGTGTTGTTGTCTGCATCAGTAGCCTGCTCATACAAACCTCTGTTCCAGTTACCATACATATGTTGTATGTTTAAACTAGTAACCAGGGTAGAAGAATCAAGTGGGCCAAGGTTATTCCAGAGGTATTTATGAAGGATATTGTGTTTGCAAGGGGCAAGGAATTTGCCTAATGTTTAAGGGATCTACCAGATGACATTGCCTTTTTGAGTGCCTATCACAAGATTGAGGCAGGTGTTAAGGTTATGTTGTCCCTTCCCCCTACTAAGGCACCCAAAAATAAACTTGGCTGGTTTGACAAGGAATGCTCTGATTGACCCAGCCGTCAAGGTAATGGGCAGGGTGGTCCTTGAGAGAGTCATGTCGTGGGCAGAGGATGAGTCTGTCCTATCTAATCTTTAGTATGGTTTTCAGCCAGGCTCGGTGACCTGTGGTCAGTGTTTACATTTTCACATGGTGATCAACAAGTACACAGTGGCAAATACATGCTCATTGTTTGTTGCGTACATGGATTTTTCTTCTGCCTACAATAAGGTGAATAGATCTAAACTATGGCTGATCTTGCTGGTCATGGACCTTGATCCAGCGATTGTTTGTTTTTTTAGTGAGTTTTATAGGGATATGAAGGCAGTTGTTCGGTTTAACACAGACAGGCCTTTTAGAGACTCCTTTTTTCTGAGGTCAGAAGTTAAGTAGGAGTATATAATGGCCTCTTTTATGTTTACCTTACACGTAAATGACCTAGGGCCCAGATTACTTGATAAACAGGCGGACTGCCCTCGTATTGGTTCTCACCGAGTCCATGCATTGTTATACAATACTATCTTATTGGCTAGAATCGCACTGGGGCTGCAGACTTGGTAGATGATTTTGTGAGTTACATGAATCAATTAGACCTTTCCACCAACTATAGGAAATCCCAGATAATGGTGTTTGGGCCTGAAAAGACTAAGTTAAGATCTTTTCATGTACATGGTGACAGTCTGTCTAGGGTACAGCTGTACACTTACTTAGGGGTAGTTTTTGATAACCACATTATGTGGGCTCTGTTGTTTAAAGCCAAGAGACTAGCTTTTGCGAAAACTCTATCTGCTCTTTTCTCTTTTTCCTCTAGTATTGGTCATATACCTTTGAACACCCTGATTAAGATACATCAGGCTGAGTCTGTCCCAGTAGTCACTTATGGTAGTGATGTCTGGGGCTACGTCAATCTGCAGGAACTTTAAGTGGTAGAGAATAGTTTTTGTAGGTGCCTGTTTTACCTGTAGTAACCAGTTTTTATGGTTCATGAGGAACTTGGGCAGCCCTATCTCTTGAATCGTATTGCTCTCCACCCCGTGATTAGGTGGCTTAACATTTGGGTATGGCTGGAAAATTTCCTGGAAATAGTTCAGGATTTCTTGAAGCTTGATCGATGGAGGTCAATTAAATGACTGACTTATATTAGGGATACTTTAGTTAGGTTAGGTAAGCCTAGTTTGTTTGACTCACTCTCCTCTATCTCTAAAGCTGATATTGCCTGGACCAGGATTAACTTTTAATGGAGAGGTCATCTGAGAGGGAAATGCTTATGCTGGAGAAACCTACGGTACGCGACCATGCATTAATAAGAACAGGTCCTGCTACTGATTTGCTCACTACTATTAATGTCCATCATAGATTTCTCTTTACCAAATTTAGGTTTAACCATTTTCATATGTTGTTAGCTTTTTCTAAAACTGCTGACTGGAGTACAAAGTTAACTCCTTGTGATAATTTCTCTCCCCAGGACCTATGACACTTTGCTTTTTTCTGCGGCTATTGTGAAACGCCCCAAAGAATGTATCTAATCCCATTATTAAAAGCTTTACATTTTGTACAAGTAAAAACTGCATTATTATATTTACAGTCACTCCCGGACGGGTTTTCTATGTATGCTAATACTCAATTTCTTGCCTCATCTTTGAGGTTAAGAAAGGGAGTGTCGACATATATTTGCTGCTAGTCTTTCTGGGAACAAGTCACGTATGGATATGTAATTTATGTAATTATTGTTCTTTGTAAAATATATTTTAAGTTGTGTTTCTTTTAATCTTTTAGATTTGATGTGTAGTTTTTTAAAGCAATTTTTATTGACATAAGTCACCTACTGATGAACTTCCTGGTACTCTTTATGAATTTTATATTTTTAGGGATGTAAGGGGCTTATTGCCAAAGCATCTGGAATGTTTTATTCTTTGTGTGAGTTGTGTGTATTTATTTATGTCTATTGTACGTTTATGGCCTTACTAAAGTTACTTTGATTGACTGGCAACCTTTGTCTACTCTCCCTCCCACCAGTTCAGGGGTGGTATTCTGATACTGGTAACTCAGCATAGGGTCTGTACCCTGAGGCTCAACAGGAGACCGGGATGGGGTGGGGTCTCTCTCGCACCTTGTCCTCCCCCTCTGGGGTCCTGTCCCTTACACTATGGAGGGGTGCCCCCAAACTCCAGAACTGTCAAGGTGCTTATGTCAGCTGTCCTACACAATTCTCACAGTTCAGAAGTGCTATCCTGCAACTGGTCCCCCAACCCAGGGTCTGTATGCTTAGGCGGATCCTGTTCCTGGCACCCCAGGGCTTCCAGAGTAATACAACCATCTCCCCCCCGAAGGGAACACTTACTGTAAGTATTGTGCAGGAGTATGCCTGACAATGGTCACCAGCCCCCTGTCACTATCATGGAGCATGGAGCCCTCTCAAGCCAGAAGTGGCATCGCCAGGTTAATTCCTAGTGTGCTATGACCTCAGAGTTGATAACGCCTGGCACACTGGTACTCCCACTGGGGACTGCCTCCCCGTCTCGCCCCTCCATCTGGACTTCTGTACCCTCCTCTCCAGAGTTGTGCTGCCAGACATGAGAACTGGTGGGACACTTGTGACACCCGCCCCCTAGCTCTTCTGACACAATGAGGTCCCTCTCAGCGGTTGGCTCCGGGTATAGACTAGTTCCCTCTTCTGATGCTCCCTCTGGGAACCATCCAGTTTCTGGGACTAGGTTGTGGGCAACCAGGACTTCTGCACACTCCCACTTCTCCTCCTACCCTGAGAAGGGACATGAGACCCTCTACACATCCCACTACCCTGGGACCTATCTGGGATATTATGACGAGATATTACGGGAGAAACCTGAGCCACTCCCTCCAGGTTAACTGCCAAAAGCCTCTTCAGACCCTCTGGCATTCACCAAAAGGTCTCCTCCAGTGTAAGCTCCCTGGGGCCAGGGTCAGAGAGCTCACATACCACCTGGTGTTGGCATGGCTTTGGAAAACTGTGACTGAAAATATGCTCTCCAGCAATCAAATTGTACAGCCCCTCATATGTGTTAACCATACTACCCTTAGCCCCACCACCCAGGGCCTAGAAAAAGTACCCCACATTACCCTCTTAAGACTGGTAAGACAGTATCGGACTGTCCCTGAAACTCAACCCATACTCTTCTGGGGTGTCTCCATACTACTGTACCAGGGCTTCTACCATGGGTAGAATCCTCTCCCTGCCACTCACACTTCTTCTCCAACTTTTAGAGTAGGTAGAGTGTCCCTCCCACCACTAGGAATATTACTCCTTGCACCAGTTCCCCAGTCAACCTCAGTGACCCTGAACATCTCTGGAGTTACCTCATGAACCTGAACCCTTTGGTGTATGTTATCCCCCTCCTTGAAGTCAGGCTCCAGTCTCTTTGGAGTATGGGCTCAAATTCCACCGTTGCCACCAGTGTTAGAAGTGGGAGTCTCTAATTGGCAGCGGTTTCCATCCTGTACAAGTAGGGACCCTTATTCTAGTCAGGGTAAGGGAGTTACACACCCAAGAGAACCCCCTGTTCATCCCCTTGGTAGCTTGGCATGAGCAGTCAGGCTTATCTCAGAGGCAATGTGTAAAGCTTTTGTACATACACACACAGTAACACAATAAAAATACTACAAAAGGACACTACACCAGTTTTGAAAAATAAACAATATTTATCTGAATAAAACAAGACCAAAATGACACAAAATCAACATACAAAAGTAAAGATATCACTATAAAAAGATTCCAAATAGTTCAGTCTATAGGAAACTATGGATGTGCTACTTTTATCACAGGGCCACAACAAAGAGAAAAGGTACCCCTAAAAAATATGGGAAAAGGGGGGAGTACACAACCAAAAAATATATAGGTTCCCACTTGATCTGTATTTCTTCAAAAGTGTCTCTTAGTGCCTAACATGTCGACCATCAATCCATGCTAGGTACAATATAGTTTTATATAATTAATATATTTTTATTCTGATTAATAATCATTTTTCCCTTGACTTATTGTCCAAGCTCATTTGTTTTCTCCAGAGCAATTTGAATACATAGTTTACAATTGTATCAAAAAATATACTGTACATATAAATACATAAAAACTATTATATAATAAAATGTACACATATTTCATCACCAAGTTTAACATATACTGCCCGATATCAACTCTCACGCTCTACTTCAAATCCCATATGTACACATTCATACTAAAAACTCACATTCATGCCCCAGCCTTATCCCACATTGATATTCGATTGATTCCAGGGATATTTTTTATTGTTGTGAGCTGGGGTATTCTAACATACAGTCGGCGTACGTTTTGGTGGTAAAAAAATATGGAAAAACCACCTTCCTCAGGACCACAAAATAAACACCATAGATTCTGGCGAGACATTATGGGGTAGTCTGAAAGGCAACATAAAAAGGCGAGATATACTATTTCTATTTACCTCACTGTTCTTTTTATATATAACTGCTCTCTAAGTAGTCTTTTCTTACTTAAAATGCTCTTGGTTTCCACCAAGCCTCCTAGATATCAATTCTATTAAAGAACCGATTGTTATATTATGACACAGGAATGATGCGGTGGATGGGGGGATGATGCACAGGGAACATAAGGACTATAAGGCTAACACTCATATACCTCAAACTACACACACATTACATATGGTTATGGTGTGGTACTTTGGATAAAGGCAAATCCGAAGTTATATATAAAGGAGCTTTTTACTAATACAATAGAAATAATATATCTTGACCATAACAGTTATGCATTTTTATGTTGCCTTTTAGACTACCCCATAATGTCTCGCCATAATCTATGACGTTTATTTTGTGGTCCTGAGGAAGGTGTTTTTACATATTCTTTTAGCGCCAAAACATGCATTGACTGTATGTTGGAATACCCCAGCTCGGAACAATAAAAATATCCTTGGATTCAATCAGAGATGTATGTGAGATAAGGCTTGGGCA
The DNA here is from genome assembly GCF_964261635.1 of Lissotriton helveticus. NCBI lineage: Eukaryota > Metazoa > Chordata > Amphibia > Caudata > Salamandridae > Lissotriton > Lissotriton helveticus. The sequence goes on from NC_136061.1 coordinate 1,782,213,644, forward strand.
TGAATGTGAGATTATAGTATAAATGTGTACATATGAGATTTGAAGTAGATAGTGAGAGTTGGTATGGGCAATATATATTAAACTTGGTGATGAAATATGTCTAAATGTTATTGTATAATAGACTAAACTGTTTTTGTCATGTATTTATGGACAGAATATTTTTTTTATAAAATTATAAACTATGTATTCACATCGCTCTGGAGAAAACAAATGAGCTTGGAAAATAATTCAAGAGAAAAATTATTATTAATCAGAATAAAAATATATTAATTCTATCAAACTGTATTGTACATAGCATGGATTGATGGTCAGGATGTTAGGCAGTGAGAGCCACTTTTGAAGACATACAGGTCAAGTGGGAATCTATATATTTTTACTTTTTTTTACTTTTATCACAAACTACCTGGGATGCATCAAAATCAAAGATGAAAATAAGTGCAGGGGAGATGATGTGCTGGAAAAGCAAAGTGATGCGTCGATTCCTTATTGCCAGGGGACGTGATGCATCAAATCCTTACTGCAGGGGAGCTGATGTTTTGATCCCTTCCTGTCAGGGAAGGTGATGTATTGATCCCTTACTATGAGGGGAGTTGATGTGTCAATCTCCGGACACACAGTCTCTGTTCCTTACTGCTGGGCTTATTCAATTAACAACTTGGCGCACAGGTGCGATGCATCAAAAATCCGGATGCACTGGGTCGATGCATCAGAAGCCAAACAGGCTCTTTGTCTATTTTCCAGCCATGAATCATTTGATGCGTCAATTTCTTCAGCCGCACAGCATGGCCTGCGTCAGAGTCAGAGCTGGTGCCTTGGACATCGGAGATATGGTGCTCAGGCCTTGCACTGTGGCGATCTTTCAGTCATGCATCCATTTATTAGTTGCACCACAGCGATGTTTTGTATTTTTTAGCCACAAGGTGGTGCATCAGGAAAAACAGATGTTGAAGGTCGATGCATGGATTTTCCCAGTCCTTTGCAGTGAAACCACCTCCAAGAGCCCAGAACAGGAGTTGGCACCACAAGCCCTAGCAGAACCTTAGCCAGCAGGATATCGAGAGCAAAGTAAAGTCCATTCACTGACCAAGACAGAAGCAGCACGCATCAGGCACAACACAGCAAAGCACACAGCAAAGTGGTAGTCCCTTCTGACAGCTTCTCCAGCTCTTCTTATCAGAATGTCCTCTTAGTCCAGAAGTGTTCTGAAGTTATGGTGTCACAGCTCGAGTACTTCTACCAGTTTATGACTTTGAAGTAGGCAAAGTTCAAAGAAAAGTATTGGTAGTGCACAAGACTCTGCCATTCTCTGACCTGGCTCCAGACACACTACAGGGGGTGGAGACAGCTTTGCGTGAGGACAGGCACAGCCCTATTTAGGTGTCAATGACAACTCCTCCCACCACTCTAGCTCAGGAAGACTCATCAGCCTGGTGATGGGCCAGCAGGATATGCAGGGCACACCTCTGCTCCCTTTGTGTAAATGTCTAGAGTAAATTAACAGACAGCCCAACTGTCCTCCTCCCTCAGAGGTACATTCCACAGCCAGGCAGAGGCACAGGGTGGTAAAGCAAGAAAATACCCACTTTCTAAAAGTAGCAGTTTCAAACATGCAATTTAAAATCCAACTTCACTAACTTTTTAAGTTGTGAGTTCAGGGACCCCAATCTCCAGATCTCTTTTCTTCCCAATGGGAAGTTACAGAGGTTACAAGGCAGCTCCATGATAACCTGTGGGAGAAATAGTCCTTGCAATATTGAAAAATACATTGACCCCAGGCCATGGAGCTCCTTGGGCCTACCTTAGGGGTGCCTTACATGTAGTGAAAGGGAAGATTTGGGCCTGGCAAGTGGTTGCACTGGCCAGTTCGACATAGCAGTTTAAAACTGCACTCAAAGACACTGCAGTGGCAGGTCTGAGACATGTTTGCAGGGCTACTCATGTGGGTTGCACAATCAGTGCTGCAGGCCCGCCAGTGGCATTTGATGTACAGGCCTTCGGCACACCTGGTGCACTTTACTTGGCACTTACTAGTAAATCAAATATGCCATTCATGGATAAACCAATCAACAATACATTTTAGATAGAGAGCATATGCCTTTTAGCGCTGGTTAGCAGTGGTAAAGTGCCCAGAGTCTTAAAGCCAACAAAACAGGTCTGGGTAAAATAGGAGAAAGAAGGAAAAAGGTTTGGGGATAACCCTGCAATAAGGGTCAGGTCCAACAGATACATAACAGAGGTCATGATATATATGGCTCCCCCATTACTCCTCTGCCATCGCATAGCTCTTGAAAGCAGGGGCAGATGATTTTGGGTGCCATATATAATATACATTTGTAGATGGTTAAAAATGAATTATTGGGATGTTTTTCATCTCAGGGTTCTGAGTAACACCATAGTCAAATCTAGCTTTGCTCTTGTTTTCTATTTGATGTTACTCAGAACCCCTCTGTGGAAATCATCCCTTTAATTCACAGCTACCTATCTATAATTCTATATGTGTGAAAATGATACAATGCATTACACAAGAATGAGACAGTTTCCTATGAAATGTAATGAGTTTGGTGTAATAATCAAAAATGAAAAATATAAGCTTAAATGTGCACAAATAAATGATTGAGTACACACTATTTCATCTCATGACATACAACCTGAATCTGATTAGGTAAACACAATAATGAACGTAGGTACTCCTGAGAACAAGGATGACTTAAAGTTGTTCATAGGAATGGTGGAGTTGTACAGTAAATGTATAGTTAGTCAGCATTGCAGGCTGCACATTTCAAATGAGGAAAATACTAAATAAAAATGTTAATTACACCTGGAATAAGATGTGTGAGAATGAATTTGAAGACATTGAGATAGCCCTGGCTAACACACCTAGTTTAGAAGCATTTGAACCAAAAAAGAAAACAATAGTAGCCACTGATGCAAGCTCAAAAGATTTAGGGGCAGTTCTGCTACAGTTCTGGGGATCAATCGTAAGCCTTTGCCTCCAGAACACCTAGAAAAGTCTATGTCAATTACTCTGTGATTGAGAGGAAAGTATTGGCTGTATATTGGGCTCAAAATAAGTTTAGAGACTTCATTTGGGGAACCATGTGTAAGGTGTGAACGGGCCACAAGCCACTTAAGGGAATATTTACAAAGAAAGGCTTGATGGTAGTCTCAGAGTAGGAACAAGGGGCGGGTGATAAATCTCCAGGAGTTCGGCTTTGATGTTGAGTATGTTCCAGGGGTTAGAGTTTGTACTGCTGATTATCTATCATGTCTTGTGAAAGAAATAAATACAGAGCATGATTGAGAGATGAAATAAAGGAAAGATGTGGATGTCCCCAAGGAAGATATCTGTGTAATAACCAAGTGAGCCATAGAAGAGGTTTGTTGGAAACAGAAACTACTAGCAGAACCCATTCTAATAAAAGTGCGAGAAAAAAATAGATATGGGATTGAACGCACAAGGGAAGGTTGAGGAACAGGTTCAACCATACTGGATGGTAAGAGAAGAATTATCTGAGTTGGATGATGTCTGTTTAGGGGTACTAAATTATTATTGCCTAGCAATCTAAGGATGAGGTTGATAGAACTGGCCCATGAAAATCTCCAAGACTAAAAAGAGGTTACGTTTCGACATCTGATGGTCAGGGATAGATGGAGCAGTGGAGACAGTTGTCAGAGATTGTATATTGTGTGCCGCTAGTGACAAAGTCTTGAATTCGTACACCCCACCGAGGGTGTGTTGTTCATTACCGGAAGGACCGCTGATGGATGTGGCCTCGGATATAGTTGGGCTGTTGACTGGAGAAAAGAGCTTTCATATATTTTAGTATTAGAGGATCTATTCTCCAGTTAGCCAGAAATTAAAATGGTCTCTGATATTAGTTCCAATATAGTGATCAAATTTCCGATAGTTTTCATGCCTGAAGCTCTTCCCAGCACATCGTTGACATACACCAGGACACAATTTTGCTCCAGAGAATTTCTAGAATGCAATGGTATAAAACACAAACGTTCTGCTTTCTACCACACTGAAACTAATGTGGCAATATAGACATTTAATAAAAGTACCAAGAAAATCATCCAACTACCAAAAGTGAATGAGTTATGTTTGAAGAAGGAGGTAATATGTATGTTGGAGGCTTATCGTCTCACTCTGCATCAATCTACTGACATGATGCCTTCTGAGTTGTTAAACAGTTGGAGACCTAACTCCTGATCAGTGCATGGGTGAATAAAGTGCTATAAAGGTTGGGTAAGGATAGACACTAACCAAGCATGGAGGATAAAAGAGCTTGAGCCACAAAATGTATGAAAGAAACATTATGACCAGACACATATGACCAAGTTAATTGATTTCTAAATAGGTGATTGGGTTAAAGTGATATATCCCACTGGTCACAAAGAGAGATCCAATTTCACAGAACCAATGAGGATAATTAAACAGTTTTGCAATGCAATAAAAACACAAGATGGGAGGTTATGGAATTTGGGTAGACTGGTCAAATGTGTGGTGCCAGAACGTCATGATGAGGAAATGGAATTCTCAGGACAGGATGAGATAGACACAGAAAACACAGATGAGCGTCAGTTAGGAAATTCCTCAAGGAGTGAGAAATTGGCTAAGCCAAGCAACAGGCAAGTCCAAAGTCGTTATCTGGAAGAGTGGGCAAGTGACACAGCCCCCTACCTACTTCAAAGATTATGAGTTTAACTGAGTTTCACATATTTCTTTGGAAATTGTTCAACTGAGTAGAAAGGCTTTATTCCTCATCAAGTAAGTGTTGTATTCCCAAGTAAGGTGTGTTGAAACATTTGGGGAAACAACATTTACAACGCAACTTTTACAACGAACTACCATTACAACAAATTTTTTACAACGCAAAAACTTTTACAACGCATACCATTACAACGCAGGATTTTACAACGCAAGTACCTTTACAACGCATACCATTACAACGTAAGTATTGGTAAGTATATAATTATTTTTAAAATATTATATGTTTGGGTTTTTGGGTAAAGGGGTATTTTTAGGGTTCAGGGTCAGTTTTCAGTTTTTGGGTAAATGGGTATTTTTAGGGTTCAGGGTCAGTTTTCAGTTTTTGGGTAAAGGGGTATTTTTAGGGTTCAGGGTCAGTTTTCAGTTTTTGGGTAAAGGGGTATTTTTAGGGTTCAGGGTCAGTTTTTAGTTTTTGGGTAAAGGGGTATTTTTAGGGTTCAGGGTCAGTTTTTAGTTTTTGGGTAAAGGGGTATTTTTAGGGTTCAGGGTCAGTTTTCAGTTTTTGGGTAAAGGGGTATTTTTAGGGTTCAGGGTAAGTTTTCAGTTTTTGGGTAAAGGGGTATTTTTAGGGTTCAGGGTCAGTTTTCAGTTTTTGGGTAAAGGGGTATTTTTAGGGTTCAGGGTCAGTTTTTAGTTTTTGGGGTACAGGGTTAATTTGTAAAAATAAAATAAAATTATATTTAAATTAAATTAATTAAATGTAATTAAATAAAAATTATTTATATTTTAATAATTTAAATTAATGTAAATTAAAAAAAAATATTTTTAGGGTTCAGGGTCAGTTTTGGGTTTTGGGGGTACAGGGTTAATTTGTAAAAATAAATTAAAATTATATTTAAATTAAATTAATTAAATGTAATTAAATAAAAATTATTTATATTTTAATAATTTAAATTAATTTAAATTAAAAAAAATATTTTTAGGGTTCAGGGTCAGTTTTGGGTTTTGGGGGTACAGGGTTAATTTGTAAAAATAAATTAAAATTATATTTAAATTAAATTAATTAAATGTAATTAAATAAAAATTATTTATATTTTAATAATTTAAATTAATTTAAATTAAAAAAAATATTTTTAGGGTTCAGGGTCAGTTTTGGGTTTTTGGGGTACAGGGTTAATTTGTAAAAATAACTTAAAATTATATTTAAATTAAATTAATTAAATAAAATTACATAAAATTTAATTATATTTTAATAATTTAAAATAATTTATATTAAAAAAAATATTATATACTTACCAATATTTACGTTGTAATGGTATGCGTTGTAAAAGTACTTGCGTTGTAAAATCTTGCGTTGTAATGGTATGCGTTGTAAAAGTTTTAGCGTTGTAAAAAATTTGCTGTAATGGTAGTCATTGTAAAAGTATGCGTTGTAACGTCATACATCCAAACATTTGTATTCCTCATTTAACTTTATGTAGGTGTTTTATTTCAACCAAGATCTGGAGTGATTCTCTCACTATTTCTGAATCTTACTGTTAATATTATAATAAGGTTTATACTTCTTATTATTGTTATTAGTGTATATTGAATCTTACTGTTAGCATTATAATAAGCTGGATGCTTCTTATCATTTCTATTAGTGTATATATCGTTGTTATTGTATAGAGAGGGAGTAGTGGGACATCTTACCCCGCAGCCTTTGGGTAATGGCCTTAGTCCATTGAATTCAAGAGTCCCTAGAATTCCAATGCAGCCTCTCTGAGAGGACCAAGAGTGCTCTAGGCAGCGGCTGAGGTGTGTAAGCAATAAGCATGACTGAAGCCTTCTCACATGTGGTGGTTATTTATTGAGCGTTTTATCTGCATTTCACGATATGTTATTTGCTTTAATGATTGGCTATTTACACGTGTGTTACTGTGTACATAAATGCTGACAGACTCCATTCAAATGGTAGGCTCCAATTGTTTGAAGCCAAAAAAGTCTTTATTGCAGGTGTCTCCCACCTAAAATCGCCTATGCTTCAACGTATATATATCTATGTGGAAAATATATTCCCCTGATTTTTTTCTCAAAATCTTCTACTTTATACCTGTAAAATATTGGTAGGTATGATGTGTGCCCCCAGCTCACAGCAACATATGTCAGAGCCAGGTTCTTCTAAAAATGGCATCTCAGATCAAGATGACATGGAACAAGGAACAGCATGCCTCACGTGATATGCGTATTTTCTCTTCTCAAACATTCCCTGAAAATATCCCATACATTTCTAACCTTACACTTGCACACTGAAATATAGCTGCGGTAAGTGTAAATTCAGTCATTATTGACTCGACGCTCGCTATACCTGGTGTGTTGTTGTTTTCTCTTCAAGGCGCACCATTTGACGTTATTTTTCTCATGCTGGCACTTCTGTGTGTTTACATTATATGGCCAGAATGGTTCCTTCAATTTGCTTTTGATACATTTGTAAAAATGTGAATATGCCAAATTCCACATACTTCCATCTGGTATTCTGAAGCTAAACAAGTACATGATTTTGTCCCTGATGTTTCTGGGGCCAGAGCGGCCCACAAGAGGGACACACTGTTGGCAGTGAGTAGCCTGTATTCGAGATCGAGGTCGAATAATAATAGTTGTTAAGATCTCTGGTTTCATATCAACATACATTGTAAACAGCAACATCACTGAGCTACATTGGGTGCATGCTACTGCATTCTAGGAATGGTCTGGGAAGTCATACCCCACACAGTGAAGCTGCACCTGGAACCGGTTAGACCGACACCCAACAATGGTTATTTGCATGCAATAACACCACAAGCGAAATGCAAGGTTGTATGATTTCGAAATGTTCTGCCTTAATAAATATGTTTTAAATACTTTGTTGTTTTCAGTGATCTTACTGTGCATTTGGGATTTTGTAACAACCGCAACTCCTTGTCCATGTACAGGCCTGCTGTGTCAGCTATGTAGCTTGATGCTGCACCGATTTACAAGGGCAAATGCTTTCTAGGTAGGAATAACTGCTTTGAAATGTCGGTGGCGCTAATTTAGAGTCCACCTCCTGGGTTTGAATATGTGACTGCAAGGTGCCCATTGCACATAGATGCTGCAGCAAACTAAACCCAAGAGGGAAATGGTTTGAATCCTGGAACGGATGATTCAGCCTTTCATCCTTCTGAGGTCGAAAACACATATACCATTAATTTAGGCAAGGTACGCCTATAATGGCAATTTATTATGCCTAGGACAGCAACTATTATTATTGCAGTTGCAATACTGATGTTTCTTGGTAACTTGCTCAACCGCAATAAGCCTCATCGCTTGAAACCTGCGTTGTATTTTAAATTTCAATTTCAAACTGTTTTTATATGGAACCTAGTTCTAGGCAGCAAAACTAAAATGGAACTTTCTTCAGCCCCACAAGAAACTTGTGAATTCTGCTGTCTGTATCTACATAACATACAATTGGTTCTGTTGGGTGGTACAATAACCGAGTTAGCCTATATTTAATAACAAAGCAACCTGAATAATCAAGATGTTGCCCAATTTTCATAAAGACTTATTGAAACTTTATGAAAATTGGCCAGCATCTTGAATATTCAGGTTGCTTTGTTATTAAATATAGGCTAACTCTGTTATTGCACTACCCAACAGAACCAATTGTATGTTAACCCCTTCGATGCTGATGACGGAACGGTTCCGTCATGAGCGTCGGTTGAGCTGTGCTGATGACGGAACCGTTCCGTCATGACTCCGCCCGCGCAAGGCGGAGTCAGCATGGGCGGGGAATTTGCGCCGCACGCATGCGGTTAAAGCATAAATACCCAGGTTCTGCGGGATACAGGGTCACCCCCATTAACTTTAATGGCTATATCTACATGGCTGCCATGTCCCTGTTCCCCAACTTTACTACTACTAACTTGAGACAGAATCCTAAGCGTACTACTTTTGGTATTCACAGAAGTCATTTAGTAGTAGTTAAGTTAGTAGTTCTAACTTTACTACTACTAAATGCCTTCTGTGAATACCAAAATTAGTAAATTTAGGATTTTGTCTCAGATTAGTTCTGTGAATCGGCCCCGCGGAGACTGTGTCCTTGTTGAACCATGTGTGTCTGAATATAGTTTCCACTGGTACTGAGGGAAGAGTACTGGCTTTGCAGTATGGGTTCTGTGTGTGTTACAAAGACATGGATAAACCTTTTCAATACATAAGAACCTCAACTCTTCACGTTATCAATTCTCGCTTTTACTTGCAATTGTATACCTGTATTTAATCCTACATTCAAATATTTAGTGAACTATAAGCCAAATATTTGGGGACTTCCAAAAGGCGAAGACAATAACATGAAGTGACTTTATATTATTTTTATTGGGGGAAATAATTAAGCAGTCGGCAAAGGAGCACTGGAAATAGCAAGAGCTTTGCATAGTCAAGATGTGACGATAAAAAGATGAATACACCTTAAAAATGTGACTCATAACAGGAAGCACTTTTAAATGCATACAGACAACACCACAGTGAGTTGATTTGGGGAAGGAAGAGATGCAGTCTAGAATGGTACAAATATTGTGAAGAAATGGGTTTTGAGAACTTTGCTTAATTGGACCAACTAAGAGGCAAGTCGGAGGTGCCAAGGTCTTGGTCCATGTGGCCAGAAGGTCTGACAGTTTGTGCATTCTTTGTTAGTCTTCTGGAATTACAGCCTGGCCTAGAAAGTAGTTCTAGTTGTGCAGGAACTAATAAACATATCGAGTTTACAAGCGACATAATCAAAGCTACTCAAGTGGAGTGTTTTATGCTTTATAAACTTTGAAGTGGGTTCTGGCAGGACTAGTGCAGTTCAGTCACGGTATGGGAGACGTGCTTGAACATGAACTGCTATTTGCACCTGAAACAGTTTAATGTAAACTCTCTGTCGGTGTCTGGATGTTCAGTGAACTGGAGTGGGCCAAGAGCCAATAAATACCCGAGGCTACTGAGTGCTGCTTCTGCTGTGACCTGGAAGGGAGGCAGTACTAAGCAACAGGGACCCCAGAGAGCATCTTCTATTGCTCACGTTGATAAGACCAACACTTAGGGCCTCATAATGATTGGCCCAGAACATAGCCCTCATGTTCCCACCCTTGGAGTAATTGATATCGCTGAAATTGGTAACTCCAGTAGTGGGGAAAATCCGGGAAAATGCAAGAGGGATGCTTAGTGTCCTCTTTGAAATCAGAAATATGGGGAACTGGTAATTTCGGGTCCGATTCCACCCCTAAATCCTCCTTTACTTCTGAATGTTCTGACTGAGATTTCACCTGCTTTCATAAGCTGAAGTCTTCATGTGAAAGTAAACAGATCCGCGCAAGCACTGAGGATCTAATAATTCTAAAAATGGCGATAAATGCAGTTTCCAGCCTCATTGGAATTAAGAGACTACTTGTCACGAGGGCTTTAGCATCTGCATCCCTGAGTGCTGATTCTTTTGTGGCCTGTCCGAGGGCCAGCCACTAAGTATCCGGGATCTCTGAGTGCAGTTTCAGTTGTGACCTGGGAAAGGGTCCTCGCCCTTTATCTCGTAACCCGGAGCGTATCTTCCATTTTGGATTGGGATAATGTCACTCCTGTGTGTGTGTGTGTGAATCCACGAGTGCAGCTTCTGTTCTGCAAATGGTAGGTGGCACTCACCCCCTAGATACCGTAGTACGGAAAGGAATGGCTCATGGTATCTTCATGGTGTGGCTGCAGCTTCGTTGCTCTCTGGCAGAAGGCCACACTCAATATATGGATCCCCGAGCTCAGCTCACACTAGACATTGCGAGAGACCCAGCACTTCATGCTTCCATCATGCTCCTGGAAAGGGCCCAGCGCCCTAATTGTATAAATGCACTGTAATCTTGCCAGAACATTGTTACTCAAGATGGTGAGTTTTACTGTAAACACCAAAGATGACTTCTTTTTTCTTTCTGTCTCTGCAGGGATCCTCCTGGAAGCTGCCCACGCATGCCCTTTGTTCTGACTGCAGGGACCCCAGGGAGGGAGAACGCTGAAACATGATGTCACTGCTTTTGCTGTCGGTGCTGTGCGGGTTCTTACAGCCTGGTAAATGAACCATAAGTGATTCTTGAATTAGGTGGGTTCAGGGCAAAAAGTAAATGAAAACAGAGGCTTTGTTCACCGGGTCAGTGCTGCCCTGAGGGTAAGTAGGGGCTCAAGGATGTGGCCCAACGGCTAAGGCGGTCTACCTCGAAGCTGGGGAACCAGGTTTGAGCCTGGGCAGGGACGCTCAACATCCTGTGATTCTGGGCAAATCACATAATTGCCCCGTACTTAACACAAATGAATGTGTTCATCTGTAATGCAACTGGTGCTCATGTAAAGCTCTCTGATACCTCCGTGTCTAGTTCACACAATATAAAACCAAAAAATAACAACAAAAAAGCTGCACCCACTTTTTTGAACCATTGGACACTTTTGTTTTATAAGAGGGCCAGAGAAACCTGCACAGCCGCTTTGTAAGAACGATTTCTCAGGCATACACTTATCATCAAACAGTGTCACAGGAGCGTTCTCTCAGTTGCATGGGTGTGTGCCTCTTGCCAATCAGGGACCACCTTTGCCCGTGCATAAATGCTGTTTTATTTACGCAGGTTTACAGGCATAGAGGTATTTGGAAGGTAAAATAACAGTGTGCAAAGTGGTGCACAGCTAATCTGAAAGCATCTCTGTCTTTTACTGCTGTGTTTTCATTGGGGAGTGCATATTTTGTTTTCACATGGAGGCGCACTACTCCAACTATAATTGGGGTGTTCCCACATTGTAGACCAGGAGCATGCACCTCTTGATTTAATGTGCTTAGCTTAAAAAAGATGCCATGATACCTGGTGCAAGTAAGAAAAACGCCCCCCTATGATTGTTGTTGGGAGAGTGAAACATGGTAATTATCAGGTCTCTGGGCCCCGCAGCCAATGGACGCTACTCCAAAGGTACCTATGCATGCCTCTGGTAATACGCCTCCCATTTATTAAGTCTGCAGGGTAAACCCATTCTCGGATGATTAAACTGAATAAGGCTATCCTGATAGAATGACAACTGCTTATACACAACAGCAAACAGTTCACCCATTAGCTGTCAATGTTTAGGCACAAACTTGTTGATGCCAAGACCCTCTTTTCATACATTTTTAGGTGTAAGGATGCCCTTCTGACAAAAATTTCTAGAACCTGGTACTCCTCATCATCGACAACAATTGACAACCATAAACACCCCCAATTCCCACAGCAAAAATTTTTTACGGTGGGGAAATAATATTAAACAGTGTTTAGAAAACCAAGGGTCAGTGAGCCTGGGGATATACTCAAAGGTATAGCTAAAAACCAAGGGCCTCATTTATGAGAAATTGGCATAGGTCAGTGCTGAAAGTTGTCTTGTGGCGCTGCGCTATGCCTATGCGAAGGGGCAAGAATGCTGTATTTATGAAAGGGTGCATTCCTGTCCTATTCCCTTGCTTTGGCGCCCAAATTGTTGCCTAGCACCAACATAGGCAGGATTGTTTTTTATAAAGGAAGGGGCACCTCCGTTCACAAAAACAATCCCAAGAGGCGTTTTTCTCTTTCGATGTGAGCTGCAGAATGCAGCATGCATGGAAAGAAGAAAATATGAGGAGAAATTAAAACATTTCTCCTCGTTATGCCGCCACTAGGGAGGCGTCCGTTTTTGGAGCTGCCCCAGGTTTACATGATTTTGTAAATATGGGGCAGCATCAAAATCCATGGGTGTTGCATGAGAATTTCCTTGACACAGAGTAAGGGAACGCAGTGACATGCGTTTCTATTTGTTACTCTATATGTATGAGGACACGGAAAGCCATGCTCGGTGACTTTGCACCGCTCATAGGTGTGGTTGAGTCGCTTGCGCTACTGGAGCATCATACTGGAGCATCAATAAAAGTGAAGCTTTGGAGTTGTAAGCGTTTCATAAATAAACACCAAAATATTCTGTATGTCTTTTAGGACTTTCACCATCAGATATCTACATATAAGATAATGAGTAGCATAATTCAAAAATAAATGTAAAAATGTGTGGGAAATGCACTGAGTACACTTACAGCCTGATTCATGTACGGGCCGTTTTGCGTGTCCCTAATAGCGAATTATAGCGACTCGCTATTGAGGAAACGCAAAACGGCATTCATGTACTTTTCGTAGAAAAAATAGCGACTCGCACGCGGGCGCTAAATCCGTTTGCGACTAACTAAAAATGCAGAAAAATCGCTATTCCCGGCTACCTGCGTCGGGATTGCGACTCGCAATCTCGTGCGATCGGGATTGCGACTCGCAATCTCGTGTGATCGGGAATGCGACTCGCATTCTCGCGCGATCGGGAAAACGGGAAGTCGCTTTCCGAGCACAGTGATGACATCACAACCAGGAAGCAGGCAGTTCCCACCCCCAAACACCACAGTGAGGCAAACCTTCGAGGGAGCAAGTCGGAAAGCAGACGCTAAACCAGCGATAGCGACTTCACAAACGACTGTAATAGCGACCTAACTGCTGCCATGTCTGAGGAACCTGTCCCTGGCCCCAGCAACAGCGCAGGATGAAAGAGAAAGCTGAAGTTCTCAGAGCAGGAGCTCGAGAACCTTATTGAAGGGGTGGTGGCCAACCATGACAGGCTCTTCGGGATCAACTCCAGGAAGGTCCCAGAGCAAGACAAACGGAGGATCTGGCTGGGAATAGCCTCCAGCGTGAACTCGGTGGGTGTGGCCGATAGGTCATTGGAGGAGCTTAAGAAGCGATGGTACGACCTCCGAGGTCGTGCCAAGGAGAGGGTGGCAGAGCGCCTTGGAGAGGCATCGGGCACTGGAGGTGGCGGACCGACAGTCCCACCCAACACACCATTGGAGGACCAGGTCGAGAACACCCTTGAGAGGGAGGCGTGCATTGGCGTCACCCCTCTGGACTCCTCCCGCCCCACCCAAGACACCCAAGGTAAGTGGCATGCGACTGCGACCCTGTCCCCTATGACCGTCCCTGACCAAATAGGCTCACTTATTGGCCCTTAGTCATGCCTTTGTTGCGCATCAGGGTATGCCCTGAAGCATTGTGGGAGATGTAGTATGTCCACAATGTAGTAGTACCACAATGCAGCCAGACAGGTCCCAAAGTACGCAAATCCACAGCCATCCAGGGAATGTCACCCAGCATGCATGTAACATCAGCACGTCTGGCAGTCACATACAACTAATGAGTATCCACTTACCCTCACAGGTGGCGCAGAAAGCAGTGACAGCGAGAGGCTGCAGATAGATGAGGAGGCCCAGGAGGAGGATTCACAACCGGAAACCCAGGCACCAGCCCCTGCCGCTGCAACAACACCAGCAGCCAGGCCCCCCACCGTTGTGGCCTCTGCTCCTGCCATCCCACCCGCAGCCAAGGCCAGGCCCCCCACCGTTGTGGCCTCTGCTCCTGCCATCCCACCCGCAGCCAAGGCCAGGCCCCCCACCGTTGTGGCCTCTGCTCCTGCCATCCCACCCGCAGCCAGAGCCAGGCACCCCACTAATGTGCCTCCAGTCCCTGCCACACCAGCAACGCCTGCGGTGACACCACCTGCAGCTGGTGCTACGTCATCTGTGCCTGCGACAGCGGCAACACAGCAGCCAGCCACTGTGACAGGCCAGCAGAGCAGGCGTGGGAGCTCTCACGGTCACACCACAGCTCCAATCAGCAGGAGGGGCAATGGACATCTCCATGCCTGTATGAGCGTAGAGAGGCGCATGCTCAGGATCCATCAGCGCCAGTCACAGCAGCAAGGTGCCATACAGCTCCAGCTGCACAAAATTGGGCGCAATGTGGCGGGAGTGGGAGACCGCATGGACCGCATGACGGCGGCCATGGGCCGCATGACTGCAGCCATGGAGGCAAACACTGCTGCGATGAGCAAGCAGCGCAGGGCAGCAAGCCGGCGCCACCACCAGCTCGTGAGCCGGCTGGCCTCCTACAGCCGGTCAAATTATGTGGCAGCAAATGCCACCTCCCAGTTGTCACGCCAGTCCCTCACACAGCAGCACCAACTAGTTCAGTGCTGTGAGGACATCACCAGGGTCCTGGAGCACCTAACCACCGCGGTGACGGCACTACACCCTCCAGCTCTACCTGCCACTGTAGGGGGTGACGATGGCAGTGAGGGGGCTTCAAGCGTCAGCAGCGAATCTGCAACACTAGTCCCGCCACTTAGGCGCAGCACCAGGGCAACGCCTGGTACAGGTGCCCCGGAGGAGGATGAGCCTCAGAGGCGGCTGGGCATAACGCGCAGGAGGCGCACTTGACTCTGCCCGAAAAACACAGGCACAGGCTGACTATAAGCCTACCATGTACTTGCACACTGCAGTATGGAGGAATACTGTTGGTTGTAAATAGTTGTACAGATTACCTTTTTCTTGTGAATGAAACAAATATATTTATTTTGCTGCACACATTAGCCTTGTGTGATCATTACATTTTGCATGCAATTGTGATATGTGGGGTGGGGGTAGAGGGTGGGCTAGAAATTGTTCGCTGTGATGTGGTTGCGACGTCTGTGGCCTTCAGCTGGGTTCTCCCCGCGTGCATGGTGCGCATGTGCTGGTGGCCGGTCGTCCCCTTCTGATTCACTGCCTGAGATCTCAACAGGTATCCGGCGCTTGGTTGCAATGTTATGAAGCATTGCACAGACAGCCACAATGCGGCAGCAGGCAGCAGGACTGTAATACATGGCCCCACCTGTCTTGTGCAGTATACGGAACCTGCTCTTGAGCAGGCCAAATGTCCTTTCTATACAGTTCTTGTCTGGATGTGCGCAACATTGTAGCGCCGTTGCTGAGGTGTGGCAGGGTTGAGGTAAGGGGTCAGGAGGTATTCCCGTAGGGCGTAGCCACTGTCACCTGAATGAGAGGAGCAGATGTTGATTGCCTGTGCAGCGCTGTGCCTTCATTGCAATGTGACATTGTCGACAAAGTGTACTTACCAAGTAGGTGTCCTTCCCCAAACTCTCCCCTGAGCAGTCGTGTGTGGAGTCCGCTGTGCCTGAAGATAAAGGAGTCATGGGTACTCCCTGGGTACTGGGCGACAATGTCAGTGATGATGGTCTTGGCATTGCAGACCATCTGTATGTTGAGGGAGTGGTAGGACTTCCTGTTGCGGTACATATACTCCGTGGCAGCTGGTGGGCAGATGGCGACGTGGGTACAGTCTATGCAGCCGAGGACATGGGGAAAATGGGCTACATTGTAAAATTGAAGTTTAGTCAGGTCCAATTCCTGTTGGCTCGTGGGAAATGTGATGTGGCGGTGGAGCTGGGTGAGCATGGCGTCAACGAAAGTGTGGAGGCAGCGTGACATGGTGGGCTGGGATATCCCCCCAGCAGCCGCTACTATGCCCTGGAAACTGCCGGAGGCCAGGAGGTGCAGGCTGCACAATACCTGCACATGTGTAGGCACCGAATTGTTCCGCCTTGTTGGGTGCTGCATGAGGGGGTCAAGTTCATGTATCAGCCAGATGATCATTTCCCCATTCAGCCTGTATTTAGCATATATCTGTTCTCTGGTTTGGCCCAGCAAGGTGACCCGCTGCCGGTAAATCCTTTCCTGCCTCATGCGTCTCCTCCGTGCTGCTCGCTGTAGCCTTCGCCGCCTCACCACCATGTACATTCCTGGCATTGTGGAACGCCTAATGCTGCTGCTGAATGTCCTTATGTGTGATTGGTCAGGCCTGGACCTGTTGGTGATTGGCCAACTGTTTTTCAAATTTTTGTTAATCATGGCTTTTATGGTTACCACCTGCTTTGAGTTGTCCTTAATTTGCGCCGCGCAAAATTGCGATTTTGGGGTTTTCCGCTATTGTATATTTTTCATGAATGCCGATTGCGAATATATTGCGTTTCGCTATTCATTTCGCAGATTCCGTGGTTGGTCGCTATTTCCGTATCGCTAATGCGCGACTACAGGGACTCTGCGACTATTATAGCGTAATCGCAATTTTGATTGCTATTCTGTGTTTGCGAATTCGCTATTTTGTACTTGAATGCCGATTCCGTGTTTTGCACCCGCAATTGCATTTTCGCAGCCATTGCGGGCGCTATTTCGCTTCATGAATCAGGCTGTAAGAAACCTCTATTAATTAATGCACTGCAGAGGTCTGTGTGTAACCATAGAGCCACTGAATTACATTTGAATGGTGCAGTGGAGAACAGTGACTTCTGCCTTGTTTAGTGCTATGGGCACACAGCCTGTGACAGGGAGCACTGTGAATATGTAAGTTATTATTTTATACTTGCATAACACACAGTGTGAGATAGAATGCTGGAAATGTGCAAATAGTTTTACGATAAAACAGTGCTTCCAAAATGTAGATTTTAATAATACCAGAGCGTATTTGTTGGACTTTGCCCTTTTTGCAGGGTCATCCCTGAACTTTTTGCCTTCCTCCTGTATCTTTTCCGACCTGTTGTTGGTGGTTTTATGACTCTGGGCACTTTAGCACTGCTGATCAGTGCTAAAGAGCATATGATCTCTATTGTAAATTGTTGTATGGATTAGTGACTCCATGAATGGCTATTTGGATTACTTGTCAGACCCTAGTACAGTGCACTGCGAGTGCCCAGGGCTTGTAAATCAAATGCTGCTGGTGGGCTTGCAGCACTGATTGTGCCACCCGCCAGAGTAGCTTGTAAAGTGTGTCTCAGGCCTGCCATTGCAGAGCCTGTGTGCAGTCTGGTACTGCCATGCTGACTTGGCAAGTGCACCCACTTGCCAGTCTCCAAACCTTCCCTTTTCTACATGTTAGCCACCCCTAAGGTAGGCTCAAGGGCAGGGTGCATTTTAGGTAAAAGGTAGGACATGCCCTGATGTGTGCGGCATGTCCTGATAGTGAATTACAGCCATTTTCGTTTTTCACTATTGCAAGGCTACCTGCTCCCATAGGCCAGAATGGGCAGTTTGATTATAACACATTATATAATCCTAACTGACCCAGGGAACATGGTAGAAAAACAAATTCCGTGTGCCTGAACTCAGAATGGTAAAATACATATTTTAGTGAAGTTGGTTTCAACATTCTGTGTTTGAAAATACCACTTTTAGAAAGTAGGTATTTTCTTGCCTAACTATCCAAGCCTGACTCTGCTAGGTTGTGTATTCCATGTCTGGTTTGTGAGTGACAGGGGCTGGGGGGCTCCAGGAGACAGGGTGAGCCAGCACAGGGCTGAATAGACCTATCTGTATGTAGAGTCGTGGGAGGAGTAGCACCTGGGTCTGAATAGGGCTGTGCCTGCCTTCCACAATGCTGGCTTCACCTCATGTGGTGTGTCTGATGACCCTGGCCCACACTGTCAAAGGAAAGAAGGAGTCCTATAAACAAAGTGCTCCAGGACTGCACAAACTGGTTTGGACTAGGTACAGACACTCTGTGCCTTCAGAGAAAAAGGATTTTGGTGTATAAAAGGGGGGACCCAGTCCCCAGAACTTTAGATCACTTCTGGGAACTTAGGCAAACCTTTGCTAAGGAGAAGAACCAGGAAGCTGAAGGAGGAGACTACCCCTGTGCTGTGTATTTGGGGGTTGGCCTGCAGGGGTTACTTCATTGCCAAAGAAAGGAGAAGAGGACTGATTGTGCTTTTCATCAACTTGAAGAAGAATCTCCAAGGGCATGAACTTGAGCTTGCCTCCTGCCTGAAGTCTCAGGGATAAAAGACTTCACCACCCAGCTCCTCCCTGAATTCCCTCGCTGGGAATTGAACTGCCTGCTGTTGTGCTGGGCCTTCATAGAGACTGCGTGTCGCTAAGAGCTGGAAGCATGACTCAACAACGAGAAGCGTGTCTCCGCCGCAGCATTTGCCCTTGCATCGCCAAGAAAGCGTGCCACTGCTTTGGCCATCGCATCACCGAAGCTCACCGCATCACCGGAGAAGCGTGCTGCCGCCGTAGAGGTTGCGTCTCATCACCAGAGAAGCGTGCCGCAGGGCTTGTAATGGCTCATGAGGTCATAGAGTCGCC
Organism: Lissotriton helveticus; assembly: GCF_964261635.1. Lineage (NCBI taxonomy): Eukaryota > Metazoa > Chordata > Amphibia > Caudata > Salamandridae > Lissotriton > Lissotriton helveticus. The sequence goes on from NC_136061.1 coordinate 1,782,232,375, forward strand.
ACACGGCCGTAGGGCGTGCACACATCGCATCAACGTTGTCGCATCGTAATCAAGACGCCATTTTGTCGCATCGCACCAGAGAGAAGTATCCCATCCAGGCGCCATCGTGTCACATCGTACCGGAGAGCAGTAAGAAACCGACGCATCACCTACCCACACAGTAAGGAAGTGAGCATCAAAACTCCCCTGCGCAGCAGTAAGGAACCAATGCATGCAATCCCCTGAGTGTAAGGAACCGACTCATCACCTTCCCTGCGAACCTTTTGTTTGTTCTGTGTTACGCGTCCAAGGTACAATAATAGTAAAGTGTCACATTTACAATCTTAAGAGAACTGAGCTATTTCCTACCATTTTAACCCCTTTGCTGCTAGGCCTTCCCCCCCCCCCCCGTGCTAAGCCTTTTTTTGGCAATTTGAGGTAGTTTGTGCTTAGGCCCCTGTCACTTTTTGACCACATAAGGTATCCAAGCCAAATTTGCATCCTTTTTTTCTAGCAGCATCAGAATTCTAAAGGTACCCAGGGTTTGTGGATTTCCCTGGAGAGGACCCAGAAATTATCCAAAATACAGCAACATTTTGTTTTTTGGGGGAAAAATGGGAAAAAACGACTACAGATGAAAGCATCTGGTTTCTTCCCTGCAAATGGTATAAAAAAAAGAGTTGTGGTGCTGAAATCACCATCTTCCCAGCTTTCAGGGACAAGCAGACTTCTGTCAGAAAACCAACATTTTTTACACTGTTTTGCCATTTTCTAGGACATAGCCTATTTTTGATATTTTTGTGCTTTCTACCTCCTTCTAGTTAATGGTAGAAATGGGTATGAAAGCAGTAATGGATCCTAGAAAGCTATACATTTTAGAAAAGTAGACAAAATTCTACATTTTGCAAGGGGTCATTTGTGTAGATCCTTCAAGGTTTCTTTATGGAAACTAACAGTTAAATATAGGAACAATTGAAAATTAGTTGAAAAAAACAGCTATTTGTGACAACGTTTTCACCTGTCACTTCTTCTAATTGTGAGAACTGTTTAAAAGCAATATACCGTTACATCCGTTAGACCATTCTGGTTGTGGGGATATATAGGACTTGTAGTTCCACCAAGAACCTGACGAATCCAGAGCAAATAACTGAGCAGCGTCTTGCAATGTTTTTTCAATATGTTCCGAGTATATAGCAATTAATTTGGGAAAATATACACATGGAAAAATCGGTATGAAAGACAGCAATGTATTTCTGAAATTGGAACAAAATATAGAGTTTAAAAACAGTAGATATTTGGACATTTCCTAAATTGTGAGTACCCATACTAGCATGAGACTTATAGGTAATTTTTCAAAATGATTTTTTTTTTACATATTGTCTTTAACTTGGAAGGCAGAAATGCATCGAAAGTCAATAGGTAATAACAGTTGCTCTACAATTCTGTGTTACCCTATGTCCCCCAATAAAAATGGTACCTCACTTGTGAGGGTAGGCCTAGTGCCCGCGACAGGAAACGGTAGAAAACCCAATGTGGACACACTTTATCTTTACAGTGAAAACAGAACCTTTTTTTGCAAAGTGCCTACTGTAGATTTTGAACCCTAGCTCTGTCGGCACCTAGGGGAAACCTAGCAAACCTATACATTTTTGAAAACTAGACACCCAGGGGAGTCCAGGATGGAGTGACTTGTGTGGCTCCCACCAGGTTATGTTACCCAGAATCCCTTGCAAACTTCAAAAATTGTAAAAACAACACATTTTCCTCACATTTCTGTGGTGGAAAGTTTTGTTGAATCTGCGTGGATCCCAAAAAATTCCACCCATTCCGCATTCCCCAAAGTCTTCCAAGAAAAACAGTACCTCACTTTTGTGGGTAGGCCTAGTGCTCGAAACAGGAAACGGCTCAAAACGCAATGTGGACACACAACATTTTCACAGTGAAAACTGACCCTTTTTTGCAAAGTGCCTTGCTGTAGATTTTTAACCCTAGCTCTGCCGGCACCTAGGGAAACCTAGCAAAACTATACATTGTTGAAAACTAGACACCCAGGGAAATCCAGGATGGGGTGACTTGACTGGCTCTCACCAGGTTCTGTGACCCAGAATCCCTTGCAATCCTTAAAATTTGTCAAAAAAACACATTTTTCTCACATTTCTGTGGTGGAAAAGTCTGGAATCTGCGTGGGTCCACAAAATTCCAGGATGGAGTGACTTGTGTGGCTCCCACCAGGTTCTGTTACCCAGAATCCCTTGCAAACTTCAAAAATTGTAAAAACAACACATTCCGCCCACCCCGCATTCCCCAAAGTCTTCCGAGAAAAACAGTACCTCACTTTTGTGGGTAGGCCTAGTGCTGGCGACAGGAAAGGCCCAAAATGCAACATGGACACACCACATTTTCACAGTAAAAACTGACCCTTTTTTTGCAAAGTGCCTACCTGTAGATTTTGAACCCTAGCTCTGCCGGCATCTAGGAAAACCTAGCAAACCTATACATTTTTAAAAGCTAGGCAACCGGGGGATTCCAGGCAGGTATGGCTTGTGTGGATCCCCCAACGTTTTCTTACCCAGAATCCCCTGCAAACCTCAAATTTAGCTGAAGAAATGATATTTTCCACACAATTTTGTGTGGTAAAGTTGTGGCATCACCGGGCTGACACAAACTTCCTACCACCCCAGCTTTCCCCCAGGCCTCCTGATAAAAATGGTGCCTCACTCCTGTGGGAGGCCCAAGTACCCGCGACAGGCAAGGGCCCAAAACGTATTGAGGCAACATCAAAATTGCCTATCACAAAACAACCTGGTTTTGCAAGGGGGGTCACCTGGGTTTTTGGGCCTGTGCTTGGCAACAAGCTAGGGAAACCTACCCAACCCAAACATTTCTGAAAACTAGACACCCAGGGAATTCTAGGGAGGTATGGCTTGCATGGATTCCCTAACTTTTCCTTGCTCAAAATCCCCTGCAAACCTCAATTTAGCTGAAAAAATAACTTTTTCCACACATTTTTGTGTGGGAAAGTTGTGGCATCACCGGGCTGACAAACATTTCTTACCACCCAGTGTTCCCCCAGGTCTCTCAATAAAATGGTGCCTCACTCATGCGGGAGGCCCAAGTACCCACGACAGGCAAGGACCCAAAATGTATTCCTGCAACATAAAAATTGCCTATCACAAAACAACCTGGTTTTGCAAGGGGCTAACCTGGGTTTTTGGCCCCGTGCTCGGCGGCCAGCCAGGGAAACCGAACAAACCCACACATTTCTGAAAAACAGACACCCGGGGAATTCTATGGAGGTATGGCTTGTAAGTATCCCCTAACGTTTTCTTACCCAGAATCCCCTGCAAACCTAACATTGTGTTGAAAAAATAAATTTTTCCACACATTTCTGTGGGGGAAAGTTGTGGCATCACCGGGTTGACACAAATGTCCTACCACCCATCGTTCCCCCAGGTCTCCAGATGAAAATGGTGCCTCACTCGTGTAGGATGCCTAAGCACTTGTGACAGGCAAGGGCCTAAAACGTATTGAGGCAACTTCAAAGTTGCCTATCACAAAATGACCTGGTTTTGCAAGGGGGTCACCTGGCTTTTTGGCCTGTGCTCGGCAGCCAGCCAGGGAAATCTACCAAACCCACACATTTCTAAAAAGTAGACACCCGGGGGATTCCAGAGTGTTATGGCTTGCAAGTATCCCCTAAAGTTTTTTTACCCAGAATCCCCTGCAAACCTAAAATTTTGTTGACAAAATCAATTTTTCCACATATTTTTCTGTGGGAAAGTTGTGGCATCACCGGGATGACACAAATGTCCTACAACCCATCCCTACTCCAGGTCTCTAGATAAAAATTATGCCTCACTCATCTGGGAGGCCCAAGTACCCATGACAGGCAATGGCCCAAAACGTATTCAGGCGATATCAAAGTTGCCTATCACAAAATGACCTGGTTTTGCAAGGGGGGGTCACCTGGGTTTTTGGCCCCGTGCTTGGCAGCCAGCTAGGGAAAAGGTACAAAACCCACACATTTCTGAAAACTAGACCCCGGGGGGGTTCCAGGTAGGTATGGCTTACATAGATCCCCTAATGTTTTATTACCCAGTATCCCCTGTGAACCTCAAATTTAGATGAAAAAATCCTTTTTCCCCACATATGTTTCTGTGGGAAAGTTGTGGCATCACCTGGCTGACACAAATTTCCTTCCACTCAGCGTTTCCCCAGTTTCCCCATAAACATGATGCCTCACTCGTATGGGAGGTCCAAGTAACCGCTACAGGCAGGGGCCCAAAACATATTGAGGCGTCATCAAAATTGCCTATCACAAAACAATCTGGTTTTGCAAGCGGGGTCACCTGGCTTTTTGGCCCGTGCTCGATAGCCAGCTAGGGTAACCCATAAAACCCACACATTTCTGAAAACTAGACACCTAGGGGATTCTAGGGAGGTATGGCTTGCATGGATCCCCAACCTTTTCTTACCCCAAATCCCCTGCAAACCTCAATTTAGCTGAAAAAAATCTCTTTTTCTACATACTTTTGTGTGGGAAAGTTGTGGCATCACCAGCAAGACACAAATGTCCTACCACCCAGCGTTCCCCTAGGTCTCCCAATAAAAATGGTGCCTCACTCGTGCAGGAGCCCCTGGTACCCGCGACATGCAAGGACCCAAAATGTATTGAGGCAACATCAAAATTGCCTATCAGAAAACCACCTGGTTTTGAAAGGGGGATCACCTGGGTTTTTGGGCCCGTGCTCGGTGGCCAGCTAGGGAAACCTACAAAACCTACACATTTATGAAAACTAGACACCCAGGGGATTCCTGGGAAGTATGGCTTATGTTTATGTTTATGTTTATTGAATTTGTATTGCGCAACAAATACCCGAAGGTGTCTCGGCGCAGAGGATTATACAATGACAAGAAAAAGAAAATGAGATTATTGATCAAAGAGCCATGTTTTCAGCTGTTTTCGAAAAATTAAAAGGGTAGGACTGGTCTTAATGGTGAGAGGGAGAGTATTCCAAAGCCTCGCCATAGCTACCAAAAAGCGTCTGTCTCCCCAAGCAACTGTTCTAGTGCAAGGAAGAGGAAAAAGGTAGTTGGATGCCGAACGGAGAGACCTGCTGGGGGTGTAGATCCTGAAAGCATTTATTAGAAATTGAGGGCCTAAATTATGGATGGCCTTATATGCAATGCAGAGGGCTTTGAATTTTATGCGGCTTCTGACTCTAAGCCAGTGCAGTTGACGTATGGCCGCCGAAACAGATTGGTATTTGGGGATAGAAAGAAGTGCTCTGGCTGCTGCATTTTGGACTAATTGCAATTTATCCACAACCTGCTGTTGGGCATTTAGCAGGAGGGCATTGCAATAGTCCAATTTTGAAAATATTAGTGTGGTTATCAATGTTATTCCTGCAGCTGGAGGTAGGTAGGGAAGTAGTTTTTTAATTTTCCTAAGGGTGAAGAAGGAGGATGAAGTCACGGTATTAACATGATGGATAAATGTTAATTTGGTGTCAAATATGACTCCAAGGTTCCTCACCTTGGCAACCGGTAACGGAGGGGGGCCAAAATCAGTGGGCCACCAAATGTCAGACCATACCTGGGACAGGTTGCCAAAGGTCATCACCTCTGTTTTATTCGAATTTAATTTTAGGCAGTTCATCAGCATCCAGGAGCCTATGGCTAGCATAGCCTCCTGGAATCTTGATGCAACTGCCAAACCGTTCTTATGGACCGCCAACACCAATTGGGTGTCGTCTGCGTAGGTGGTCAAACTCAGCCCATAAGCTTTTATGACCCTCGCCAAGTCCAACACATAGATGTTAAATAGTGTCGGACTTAGCGATTATCCCTGGGGTACTCCACAAGGTAGTGTGGATGTGGGCGAATAGAAGGTACCAAGTTTTACAGATTGGGAGCAGCTGGCCAGAAAGGAGGCTATGAGGTCTCTGGCTAGATGGTTAACCCCCAGTGCTGAGACACGGTCGGATGGTGTGATCGACCGTGTCAAAGGCAGCGGAGAGATCAAGCAATATGAGTGCAGCTGCCCCATTATGGTCTAGAATTGTTCTGATCTCACCAGCCGCCTTTATCAGTGCTGTTTCTGTCCCATGGCCTTTTCTAAATCCAAATTGTGTATCGTCCAGCAAATGATGTTGATCAATGAATTCTGAAAGTTGACGGTTCATGAGTGCTTCAAAGATTTTTGCTGGAAAAGGGAGGCAGGCTATGGGTCTATAACTGGCTAGTTCTAGCGGGTCCAGTGAAGGTTTTTTTAACAGAGGTTTAATTATTGTTTTCTTCCATATCTGTGGATACTCACTCGTAAGGAACATGGAGTTGAAAATCTCAGTGAGGGGAGGTGTAATAATTTCTCTGAGTAAATTAAGTACCGATGGAGGGCACGGGTCAAGTGGGGAGCCTGAGGTGATGGTTGCTGTATATTTATTAATTGTCTCAGCAAGGACAGGGTGAAACAAAGAAAACGTTGGACCAGCGGCCGGTGAAAAATGGGTCGAGGGTCAGGGTCTTTGGAATGGGCCAATGAAGAAAAAGTAGCATAGATGTTAATGACTTTGCTAGTAAAGTAATCAGCTAAGGAGTTGCAAAGATCTTGGGATGGCTCAATTACAGAAACAGATGGGGAGTGGATAGAATGTCAACTGTTTGAAACAGTTTTCTAGAAGAATTGTGTGCGAGCTCTATTTGAGATAGGTAGTAGGCCCTTTTATGAGAGATTATGGCACGCTTGTAAATAGCTAGGGCAGCTTTGTAGCTTTGTTTATCGTGAAAATTATAGTGCTTTCGCCAATGTCTCTCAAGGTTCCTGCAGTGCTGCCTCTGCAGTCTAAGTTCCTCTGAAAACCATCTGGCGGATTTAGTAGAACGGTTAGGAAAAACTAACTTGATGGGCACCACCTTGTTGAGTGCCTCCAGGAGCCAATCATGATATTTGATAGACGCCTGATTAGGGTTGGTGGAAGTATCAAAAGGGGGAGTCGTGAGTACTTGGGTAAGCAGAGAGGGATCTAAATTTTTCCAGTCACGGATACTCTGTGCAGTTTGTGATTTAGATTGTGCAGGATTAGGGTTATGTGCTTTAATACAGAAAATGACTGCGTCATGATCTGACCATGATCTGACTTGCGTGGATCCCCCATCTTTTTCTTACCCAAAATCCCCTGCAAACCTCAATTTAGCTGAAACAAATCACTTTATCCACAAATTTTTGTGTGGGAGAGTTGTGGCATCACTGGGATGATACAAATATCCTACCACCCAGTGTTCCACCAGGTCTCCTGGTAAAAATGGTGCTTCACTCGTGAGAGAGGCCCAAGTACCCGCGACAGGCAAGGGACCAAAACATATTGACGGAACTTCTAAATTGTCTATCACAAAACAACCTGGTTTTGCAAGGGGGGGTCACCTGGGTTTTTGGGACCATGCTCGGCGGCTAGCTAAAGAAACCTATCAAACCCACACATTTCTGAAAACTAGACATTCAGAGGATAACAGGGAGTTATGGCTTGTGTGGATCCCCCAACATTTTCTTACCCAGAAGCCCCTGCAAACCTCAATTTAGCTGAAAAGATCACTTTTTCCACACATTTGTGAAAGATCACCGGGCTGACACAAATTCCCTACCACACAGCCTTTGCCCAGGTCTCCTAATAAAAATGGTGCCTCACTCAAGTGGGAGGCCCAAGTACCCGCGACAGGCAAGGGCCCAAAATATATTGAAGTGACATCAAAGTTGCCTGTTACAAAACAACCTGGTTTTGCAAGGTGGATCACCTGGGTTTTTTGCCCTGTGCTCGGCGGTCAGCTAGGGAAACCTACCAAACCCAAACATTTCTAAAAACCAGACACTGGAGGGATTACAGGGAGGTATTGCTTGTGTGGATCCCCCAATGTTTTCATACCCATAATCCCCTGCAAACCTCAAATTTAAAAAATCACTTTTTCCACAAATTTTTGTGTAGGAAAGTTGTAACATTACCAGGCTGCCACAAATTTCCTACCACACAGCATTTCCCCTGGTCTCCCAATAAAAATGGTGCCTCCCTCGTGAGGGAGGCCCATGTTCCCACAACAGGCAAGGGCCCAAAACGTATTGAGGCAACATCAAAATTGCCTATAACGAAATGACCTGGTTTTGCAAGGGGGGTCATCTGGGTTTTACGTCCTGAACTTGGCGGCCAGCTAGGGAAACCTACCAAACCCATATATTTCTAAAAACTAGACACCCAGAGGATTCCAGGGAGGTGTAGCTTGTGTGGATCCCCAACTTTTTCTTATCCAGATTCCCCTGCAAACCTCAATTTGGCTGAAAAAATCACTTTACCACACATTTTGGTGTGGGAAAGTTGTGGCATCACCGGCCTGACCCAAATTTCCTACCAGCATTCCCTCAGGTCTCCCAATAAAAATGGTGCCTCACTCATGCAGAAGGCCCAAGTACTCGTGACAGGCAAGGGCCCAAAACGTATTGAGGTGACATCAAAATTGCCTTTCACAAAATTACCTGATTTTGCAAGGGGGGGTCATCTGGGTTTTTGGCCCCGTGCTTGGCGGCCAGCTAGGCAACCTACCAAACCCATACATTTCTAAAAACTAGACACCTAGGGAATTTCAGGGAGGTATAGCTTGCGTGGATCCCCCAATGATTTCTTACCCAAAATCCCCTGCAAACCTCAAATTTAGTTGACAAAAATCACTTCTCACACACATTTTTGAATTGGAAAGTTGTGGCAAGCTGGGTGGTAGGAAATTTATTTCAGCCCGGTGATGCCACAACTTTCCCACACAAAAATGTTTGGAAACATTTAGTTTTTCAGCTAAATTTGAACTTTGCAGGGGATTCTGGGTAAGAAAAAGTTGGGGGATCCACGCATGCCATACCTCTCTGGAATTCCCTGCATGTCTACTTTTCAGAAATGTGTGGGTTTAATAGGTTTCCTTAGCTGGCCGCCAAGCACCGGGCCTAAAACCCAGGTGATCCCCCTTGCAAAACCAGGTTGTTTTGTGAAAGGCAATTTTGATGTCGCCTCAATACGTTTTGGGTCCTTGCCGATCGGGAGACTTGGGGAAACGTTCGTTGGTAGGTAATTTGTGTCAGCCCGGTGATGTCACAACTTTCCCACACATGAATGTGTGGAAGAAATTATTCTTTCAGCTAAATTTAAGGTTTGCAGGGGATTCTGGGTAAGAAAATATTAGGGAATTCACGCAAGCCTTACCTCCCTGGAATCCCCCAGGTGTCTGGTTTTCAGGATTGTGTGGGTTTGGTAGGTTTCCCTAGCTAACCACCGAACACGGGTCCAAACACCAAGGTGACCCCCTTGCAAAACCAGGTACTTTTGCGATGGGCAATTTTAATGTTGCCTCAATACGTTTTGGGCCCTTGCCTGTCGCAGGTAATTGGGCCTCCCACATAAGAGAGGCATCATTTTTATTGAGAGACCTGGGAAAATGCTGGGTGGTAGGAAATGTGTGTCTGCCCGGTGATGCACAACTTTCCCACACAAAAAATGTGTGGAAAAAGGGAATTTTTTGACTAAATTTGAGGTTTGCAGGGGATTCCTAGTAAGATAACGTTGGGGGATTTACGCAAGCCATACCTCCCTATAATCCCCCGGGTGTCTAGTTTTCAGAAATGTGTAGGCGTGGTAGGTTTTCCTAGCTGGCTGCTGAAAACAGGGTAAAAAACCCATGTGACCCCCCTTGCAAAAACAGGTCGTTTTGTGATAGGCAATTTTGATGTTGCCTCAATATGTTTTAAGGCCCTTGCCTGTCACGGGTACTTGGGCCTCCCAGAGTGAGGCACCATTTTTATTGGGAGACTTGGGGGAACGTTGGGTGATAGGAAATGTATGTCAGTCCGTTGATGTCACAACTTTCCCACTCAAGAATGAGAGGGAAAAACGATTTTTTCTGCTAAATTTGAGGTTTTCAGGGGATTCTGTGTAAGAAAACGTTGGGGGATCCACACAAGCCATACCTCCCTGGAATCCCCCGGATGTCTAGTTTTGAGAAATATGTGTTTTTGATAGGTTTCCCTTACTGGCCGCCGAGCACGGAGCCAAAAACCCAGGTGACCCCCCTTGCAAAAGCAGGTCGTTTTGTGAAAGGCAATTTTGATGTCGCCTCAATACGTTTGGGCCTTTGCCTGTCACGGGTACTTGGGCCTCCCACATGCATGAGGCACCATTTTTATCGGGAGACCTGGAGGAACGCTGGGTAGTAAGAAATTTGTTTCAGCGCAGTGATGCCACAACTTTCCCACACAAAAATTTGTGAAAAAAATGGTACTTTTCCGCTAAATTTGAGGATTGCAGGGGATTCTGGGTAAGAGAAAGTTGGGGGATCCACACAATCCATACCTTGCTTGAATCCCCCCGCAGTCTACTTTTTAGAAATTTGTGGGTTTGGTTGGTTTCCCTAGCTCGCCGCCGAGCACGGGGCCAAAAACCCAGGTGACACCGCTTGCAAAACCAGTTTAATTTGTGATAGGTAATTTTGATGTCGTCTCACTAGGTTTTGGGCCCTTGCCTGTCGCGGGTACTTGAACCACCCACGGGAGTGAGGTACCATTTTGATCGGGAGACCTAGGGGAATGCTGTGGAGAAGGAATTTCGTGGATCCACGCAGATTCCAGAACTTTCCCGCAAGAGAATTGTGAGGAAAATGTGTTTTCTTTTATAAAGTTTGAGGTTTGCAAGGGATTCTGGGTAACAGAACCTGGCGAGAGCCAGGCAAGTTACCCCATCCTGAATTCCCCTTAGTGTCTAGTTTTTAAAAATGTACAGGTTTGCTAGGTTTCCCTATGTGCCAGCTGCACTAGGGCCCAAAATCCACAAGTAGGCACATTGCTAAAAAAAGTCGGTGCCTGGTAGGCTTTCTGCTGCCCGGGGGGGCTTCATGGGATGGTGGGTTCGCCCCAATATACCCCCAAGGGAGAAAGAATGACAGTGGCTATTGTTTGTAGGGGTGGGGGCATTGGTATGCCCATTTTGGGCAGCCCCCACCCACATGCATAAAAAGTCAGCGTAATCTCTGGAGCCCAGTGGGCTTTCTGCTGCCCCTGCGTGGCAGATCAGGGGCCACTGCCCCCATATGCCCTCCTGGGTAGGGGGGGGGAGAAAGACTGGAATTTCTGTGTGGGGGGGTGGGGTATTGTCATGCCCATTTTGGACAGCCCCTACCCCAACACGAATAAAAAAAATCCCTGGTTTCTAGTGGGCTTTCTGCCCCCCTGAGGTAAAAGATTGGGGGCTACAGCTCCCATTTGCCTCCAGGGGGGGCACAAAAACTGTCATTTCTGTGGTGGGGGTGGGGACATTGGCATGCCCGTTTTGGTATGCCCACCCTAATTCAAATTGCCCAAAGACAAATCCCTGGCATTTAGTGGGCTTTTTGCCACCCCCGGGGGGGGGGTAGATTGGGGGCTATTGCCCCATCTTCCCCCTCGGGGTCAGAAAGGCTGTAATTTTGGTGGGGGTGGGGGCATTGGCATGCCCGTTTACAGCCTTTCTGCCCCCCCGGGGGCCCGATGGGGCAGTAGCCCCCAAATTTGCCCCCCCGGGAGTCAGAAAGCCCACTTGATGCCAGGGATTTTTTTGTTGCCATATGTAATTTGGGTGGGGGATGCCCAAAACTGGCATGCCAATGCCCACACCCCCACCACAATTACAGCCTTTCTACCCCCCGGGAGCATAGGGGGGCAGTAGCCCTCAATCTGCCCCCCCGGCAGGCAGAAAGCCCACTTGACGGCAGTGATTGGTGGGGGGCAATTTTAATTAGGTTAGGGGCTGCCCAAATCGGGCATTCACAAGCTGGGAGCAAAAAGTCCCTGGCTTCAAGTGGGCTTTCTGCCCCTCGGGGGGGGTGGATTGGAGCTACTGCCCCCATATGCCCCCCAGGGGGAGCTTAAAGGCTGTAAGGGTGGCACGGGTGGGGGCATTGGCGTGCCCGTTTTGGGAAGCCCCGACCCTAATTACATATGCCAATAAAAAAAACCTGGTGTCAAGTGGGCTTTTTGCGCCGGGGGGCAGAAAAGCTGTAATGGTGGCAGGGGTGGGGGCATTGGCATGCCTGTTTTGGGCAGCCCTACCCTAATTACATATGGGAACAAAAAATCCTTGGCATCGAGTGGGCTTTCTGCCCACCCAGGGCGGCAGATTGGGGGCTACTGCCCCCATATGCCCCCCAGGGGGAGCTTAAAGGCTGTAATGGTGGTGGGGGAGTGGGTGCATTGGCGTGCCCGTTTTGGGCAGCGCCCACCCTAATTACATATCTCAATAAAAAAATCCCTGGTGTCAAGTGGGCTTTCTTCCCCCCTGGGGGGGCAGATTGGGGGCTACAGCCCCCATCTTCCAGAAAGACTGAATATGGCCAATATAACTTTGGGGGGAGCAAAGGCCCTTGCCCAAGGGGACTCTCCCCCTCCCTTGTATCTAGTGGTGGATCCTTGCTTAGGGATCACTCTCCTGGGTGATCCCCAAGCAGGGATCCATTTTCCAATGATACCTCTCCCATCTTTCTAAGTGCTCAGGGGGCTGAGATATCTCCCTAAGCACGTAGAAAGTGAAACTGAAATGAGCCTAATATGTATTTGATACATATTTGTAAGCCATACTTGACCGTTAGGTCATTTTCAGTTGATGACACCTGTACTATAGCTCTGTTGGCTGCTTTACTTCACAAGGTTGGAGATTAATCATTTTCCATTGTATTTGCACTTTCTCACTCTTGGTAAGCAGCAGATTAAAAGCAACAGGAAAGTATATTGATTTGGATTGTTTCTTTCATGTAAGTTTATTGTTCTCTACCTCTGGAATTTATTACCTGTGATGTGATTTGCTTAAATTCCTTATGGCCTCATTTTGAGTTGGGGGGTTGGGTGTTCAGCCTCTGATTGGTAGAGCTCCCTCCTTGCCAAACTCTTGGTTATCCTAACACATTTAGAGGTGAAGAACAGCTTGGTTTTCAGTGGTTATAGCCGTCTCTGCAGCTGCAGGTCCTTGACCGGATGGCATTAGCGTCAGTGGCGTAATGCAAAACGATGGACCACACCTGTACCGCTGAGGCTGCAGGGGCCTGTGTTTCACAGTGGCACTGGAACAATTTTCAGAGAGGAGGTGATGCCATCAGTGTTATATCACTGAAATCATAGGGATTGTGAAAAATCCAAGCGTCACACAAAAAACAAATCTTGCAAATGTGTCACGTCCATACATGAGGCGAGTGGTAAGGGTGTAGTATGAAGCCGGTGGTGCATTCTGGAACACTGCTGTGTTAGCACTCTGTCATTTACAGACAGAACATTTTCCACCGAAATGGCCACTAAATTTGCATAGACATGCAGCTTTACTGGTAAAATTATATAGCGCACAAATGATAATGTGTGGAAATCCGGTTTCAGTGAATATTTATCATTTACACGACACCAGAGTAAGTGTCTTCATTTGTTTGGCTCCTATTTAAATCTTTGATTACATCATGTCAGAATAAGAAACAAAATGTTCTTCATTTGTTCTTTCCAAATTTCTAATATGTTTTAAAACATGTATAGTTCATTCACAGAAATTTATGTTGTTGCGTGTTTAAAAAAATAAAAAAATGACAGCCTACAGTCTTTCCTTTTACTTCTTGTACCCAAGCAAATTTGTCCCATAAGTAATTTTAGAAAAATCCTCTCACTTTGCAGATAGAGAAATAGAAGTACATTCCACTTTTCAAATAAGCTGATATTTGTCAGAAGACATAGGTTGACATTTGACATCTGTCTTTAAATTCACAGCAAATGTGATAAGATAAACACAAAATGTAAAGGCATTTTTATTGTTCATTTACCTTTTAAACTCCAGCACGTATATATTTGGGGTGCGGTCATGGGCGTCTGCGGGGGGGGGCAAGGAGGGGCGCTTGCCCCCCTGGAGCGCCCCTCCTTGCCCCCCTGACAGGACCGGCTCTAGGGCGGTGTGACCGGGGTGCTGGCTTCCTGGGGGTGCCTAGTTTACATCTTAATTATGATTTTAAAAGCACCTGCTGCATGTTCTTTTCCTCCTGCAATTAAGGGGCATCACAAAAATGTCAAGATAACTCCTGTGAATAAGGTTCTTCCTGGCCAGAGATCAGAGTTTTGTGTAGTTGAGGTTTTTGACTTGTGTGAAGGTAGTACAGAGGGTTAATATGCCTGCTGCAAAGAACGTGTACCAAGTAGATTAAAGAGTGCCTTTAATGTAAATAGATCAGCAGGTTACTGCTTTTAAAAGAGCTATCCTTTTCTTTCTTGCAATTTATAAGTTAAAGTCCTAATATAGAATAGTGAGGAATTAACTTTCATCATAGAAGTGCATACACTCTGCTAAGTATAGAACATTGATTAATGTTGCAAAAAGCGTTAATTTGGGTAGAAATGGATTCTTATTATTAAAGAAAACTCCCAACTATGCTGTTTCTTTTTCGACTCTGAGTTTGTGCTTCTCCACACCAAGCACTCCTAAACTATACTGCCTACCAGTATGTATGACATGTGACTCCTACACTTTTAGGGGCATATCATCAACGGCCAGCGATAATTATCGCTGGCCTTGTGTAGCATGTAAAAAATTAACGCCGCATATCGCCTTATTCTATCGCCTGGGGAGCGCAGCAAGGCGCATCGCCCAGGCGATAGAAATCCAGGTAAAAGCGGCAGAAAGAGTCGAAATCGCCGAAATTCCAGCGATAGAAAACCGCGTTAGGGAAAACCTCATCTATAATGGGAGACGTGGACTCAGCATAACAATCCATATCCCATTATAGATATGGCTCAGTAAGGAAAATAGCAGGCGTTACAAACCGGCGAAAAACCCGGTTAGCGCTGATTATAATATCACTATGTGTGTTAGCGATACACTTGAAAATTGAGAGAATCAGAGATAGTGATGATATTCCATGTTGTTTCACGGGAAGCGCCTCGCTTGCATCTCATTAGCGATGCAAGGCGATGCGATGTTGAAACCAGCGCTAATCCCATTGAACACACGTTAGCGTGCTCTTGTAAATAAAGCGATATTTTTATCGTAGCATTTTGTCCGAAAACTGAAGCAAGCGCGGCGATAAAAATATCGCTAGGCCTTGATAATATGCCCCTTTGTCCTTTTGCTTATGAAACATTTCCTATACACTGCTTTACACAAGTATGATTGATTGTCTGTGTAATGTGTGTGTGATGCAAAGTGCTCTGACATACTTTAATGGTATGAGGAGCGCTATATAACGAATTCAATGCATCTGAGAGAGAGTGGTTATGGAGACTTGGTCACTGTTAAAGGGTGCTAGTGAGAGAATCCGTGGTGGAGGTGGTCATTGGGGGCGCCAACTAACATTGTTGCACTGGGTGCCACCAGCGCTAAAGCCGGCCCTGCCCCCTGCGGACGCCCATGCCACTATGCATTACACAGGGTGCTCCAACCACAGTTTCTCTCCAGCTCGCACTCTCTGTTCTATTCTGAAGCTCCTCTGCATTTCAGTGCTCAGTAGGACAAGACGTGGGCTTCATTTTCCTGCACCGTCCCTTTGGCACTCTCTTCTAGGTGAACTCCTGTGCATCTCATCGCATGTCACATCCAGACAACACCTGGAGACTCTGCTCTTTTTCTAGATCCTTCTGAGTACCCTCTGCCCCCTCCCCCCTCCAGCTTATAATTTAGTCAGAAGCGCCTGAAGACCTCGGACTTTATAGCAAGCTCTGACACAATAACAAGATTGAGGCAAAGTCTTTTCAAATAATTATTGGATTATAGTGATTGACTGCCTAGAACAGTTGCTGTTAGGTAAATTACTAAGCAGAAAGAATAGTCACATTTGAATTAAAGTGTAGCGTCTGCCTCTTGCTCTGGTGTTGTTTTTGTCCTCAGGCTGCTCCCCGCCCCGTCTCACCTCTCTGAGAGCCAGTGCCCCCTTTGACCCTCTACCTGCAGCCCACCCCTTCCCCCGCCTCTTCTCCTTGGTGCTTTCACACTTAAACGTCACCTCCAGATCGCATTTTCAGAGAGGGCCCCGGGCTCCCTATCACCGACATGAGGAGGAGGAAGAGAGAGGGAGGACTGAGGAAGACTTGATGGGGTCGGGGAGACGGATACGGTGGGGGTGAGAGTGGACAGAGAGGGGGGAGAGAAAGAGAGGGAGAAGCCGTGGGGAAAGAGAGACCGAGAAGTAGGGAGGAAGGAAGATGAGAGAGCAAGTGGAGAGGGAGTGGGGGGTCTGGGTGAGGGAGAGCAGCTTCAGAGAAGGGAGACCTGTGTTCTAACTCCGCCAGCGAAGACAGCAGGTCCAGAGGAAAAAGAACCAGGCCAGACAGAGTAGGTCCAGGCAGTGTGCATGGAGGCAGGCTCGGTGGGTCCGGAAGAGGAAAAAGGGCAGGCAGAACAGCTCCAGAGAAGGGCGAGCAGAACCGGACCAGGGCGAGCCGATCAGGATCAGCAGATCCTCCCTGAGCAGGGAGACGGCACAATACACAATCAGAATGTAGTGTTCAGCTTTTGGGGTTCCAGGGGGTAACTTGAGGATTCAGGGTGGGTGTGGGTTTTAAGGTGCCAGGGTGTAATTTTAAGGTTCACGGTGGGTTAGGGATTGGGGTGTCATGGGGATAATTTTAGGGTTCTGGGTGGGTATGGTTTTTGGGGTACCGGGGGGGTAATTTTAGGGTTCAGGGTGGGTACGGGTTTTGGGGTGCAAGGGGGGAAATTTTAGGGTTCAGGGCGGGTATGGGTTTTGGGGTGCCAGAGGGACAATTTTAGGGGTCAGGGCGGTATGGGTTATGGGGTGACAGGGGGGTAATTTTAGGATTCAGGGTGGGTATGAGTTTTGGGGGGCAAGGGTAATTTTAAGGTTCAGGGTGGGTATGGGTTTTGGGGTGCTAAGGGGTAATTTGGGGACCAGGGCAGGTATGGATTTTGGGGTACCACAAAAGAAAGAGATGGCTGTGGCACAACAACCCTATGGTGTATGAGATCATATGCGGCCTGCTTCCTGACCCCATGGCTCCTCCTGCGTCCCAGTGTTTCTTGTGCCCCACCTGGCACACAGCATGTCGGAGGATGGTGATGGTGTTAACATTTTGCCCCCCCCCTGGAAAAATTTCTGCGGACGCCCATGGTTGCGGTAGCACCCCCCTCCCCACACCCCTGAACTCTTACTTCCAGCACCTACGGCCATACACTCCTGTCTTGTGCCCCTTCCTCTAAATGACCACCGAATTTCCTCCTGCGGACGCTCAGCTCAACTCAGAGTGGGCTAGACTTTACTGATTTTCTTGCTTGATGGGCAATTTTCTTTTATCTTTCGGAAACAGATACACGCTATTTCGAGTGTTTTTCTGAAAAGCAAAAGAGAATTATGAGTGGGCCACTTCAAAATGGAGACCCAAACCTTGATCCCCACACCTCATTTACATGTGACGGGAACACTGATTTGACTTTTGGGATAATACAAGTATTCGGCTGTTTGAAACACCCTCACAGCAACATAAACACCAGGATTAAATGCCACAGAAGCACTTCACTGCAAACAAAGGCCACCAAACTTCTAGCTAAGTCTAAATAGAGTAGGTACAAAATTGATGGTTGCAAATTATGGCTTTTTTGATAAAATATTATAGCTGATTTTAAAGAGCGATATTATGGTTTTTAGACATTTTAGCAGTTTAATCTTTGCTGAACCTACTAAAACCTTTTATTCTTCTACATTAGTTACAATGTTGTGTCTATTATTGATTCATCAAGTACAGTCGTTGTGAACAAGGAGTTATGAGATGCCCGCTGAACTCCAATTACGGTTTTCTGTTAACTGGCCAGGTGGATGGCAGGGGGTGTTTTCCTTGCTTGCATTATGTGTTCGGCCTTTGCTTTCGCACAACTCAGCAAGTGTTGTCCAACAGCATATTAATTTCTACTTCAGAAATTTGAGCATCATCTTAGTTATTACTCGTCCGACTGTTTTTCATTCACTTTATGGTAAACATATTACTATATGTTCTTTTTTCCCCATGTCATCGTTGTCAGTTATAGTCCATAAGCATTCACGAATCCCAATTTATTTTACCTAACAATATCTTATTGTTGTGTTTATATTCATTTTATTCAAGCTCCAATACAAATGGGCACGCTAAATCACTGTAATCATTTTGCCAAAACTATTATCATAAATAATTCCTGCATTGTGTTTTTTTAGGTTTAAAAATTTAAAGTTAATATATTAGGATGTAACTGTGAGAAATGGGGAGTGGAATTTGAAGATCTAAAATACATACTGCCGCAGTACCTAATATAACATTACGAAATACAATGATACAATAGGTTCTCCTTTGAAAAACATAATGTTTGTAGGGGTGAAGTGCACTTAATTGAACTAAACAGAGGTTCGCCAACTTCACAAAGCTCTTAATTCATTCTGATGATATATTCTCAAGGGATACCAACTATTTTTAAACGGCTTGTTCCTATTGTGTTCTAATATATGACTTTAAGACAGAATAGTTCACTATTTTATATGCGGTACTATCTGCATTTTAAAATTTTCTAACGGTTCACAGCTTTAATATTTGGATTATAGTGAAGCTTTCTGGTATTTCTTGATTGTTATTGAAGGAGCTGTCATCTCTAATTACAGTAGGTCTGGTCAGACGTAATTGATTTTGAGAATGTGGTTTATTGTTTGTTGAAGGCTTCATTTACAGTGCCATCACTCCCAATTTTGGTGTGCAGAATTATAGATTAGTTAAATATAAAAAAATATTGTATTTGCAGCTTTAGATGTACAAAATAAGTGTCATGACATTTTCCTTCAAACCTCAGCATCGAACCGAACCTTGTTTCTTTTCAATTTCCAGACCTTTTCAACATTTGAGTGTAATATTAACCCATTAATATATAAAATACAGCCTTAATATGCGAAAATCCAGGGAGGAGCCTTTGGGTGGTTGTTCTAGATTTGAATTTACATCATTACTTGGCTTGATTTCATGAAAAGGGCCTGTTGGTTACAGTAGGGGTCACTAAGAATATTCAATTCTGTGGCTGCAACTTTTTCTATGTAATATGAAATTAACAGAGTTGGCACAAAATGCAACGTCTGCTAAATAATTCAGAGATTTGAATACAAAAATTGTTCTTAGTTCAAACAGATCACAGATCTTATTAGCACTGCAACATAGTGAAGATCGTTGTCTGATACATCAAGAAAGTTAACTGTTCACCTTTCAAATTTTGATTGCCCCTTGTAGACATTTAAAAGTGTGTCCTTTTTACTCGCATCACAAAATATATTACAACAAAATACAAAATTGTACATGTTATTTTGGAAGCTAGGAAGTACAGTGTTAATAAAATAATATTCCTGTTTTCCATACAATCTCAAAATCCTAAAATTCTAGACAATATCATTTTAAGTGGGATTTACCGAATGTGTATAGATTTGTCTTCAAAGACAAATGTAAGGTGTGTTGTGTGTACATGTATATGTATGTATATATATATATATATATATATATATATATATATATATATATATATATATATTCACTGAAGAAACCATAAGTTTCATTGACGTAATAGTTAGTTGGACATTTCACTCATACAAAACCATTGAATTCCGCCGTTATAGTTAGTTGAGCTAAATATAACTCACGCCCCCGCAATGCACTGCTGATTATGTCACATATTATATCATTCATGACATGGTCAGTGACACCACTGAAGACATCACTGATGACATCTCAAATGACATCACTGATGACATCATCCAGTGACTGTGTTTTTCTTTAAAGTTTAGATATGTTTTATATATATGCCAAGTAGTATTGAAGAATGAGTGGGTGTATAAGTGTCTGGGTGGAGGATTTAGTAGATGTGTGACTGACTGTACAAGTGAGTGATTAAATGTATATTAGTAAATGCATGGGTTAGTGACTAAACTGTGTGAATGTCTGTATCAGTCTATCTATTACTATGAAAGCTGCTGCATTGGTTGGTGAGTAGCTACATGAGTGTCTATATGGATTATTCTTCGGTTGCATGAGTATTTGTATGGGTCCTTGAGTGCATATGTGGGTGGATGGGAGGTGTGTGACTCTCTGCAGTGATATATGAGTGCTTCATTCACTGAGTGTATTGGTTCAAGTGTACATGTGGAAACACCTGTATGAGTGAGTGAGTGTGTGTATGGGTGTGTTGGTGTGTGAATGCATATCTGAGTGCTACATGTCCAAGTAACTAAGTATGGGCCGAAAATCCGTTCCTCTCGCGAAATTTGCAGATTTTCGGCAATTTCGCGATCCGCGAATTTTGCAAAATTGCAGAAAAATCCGCAAATCCGCTCGTGGGCGGATTTGTATTTTTTTTTTGCATATGAGTTGAAGCTCAAATTCAGTAACGCATTATAATCAGCCCAGAAAACTAGTGAGCACGGTTGAGGCTAGGCAGGTGTGCTTTCTCCCCAGATCTACCATCTACAATCAGCTGTAATCCTTGATGGAGGTCTTTGCATCAACGAGTTTCTGGAGCGCAATCCCCGTGTACTTCCTGTGACCAGGAGGCTGCTTTCTCCTCATCTGCTGCTCTGATCGGTCTCTGACCCTTTATAAACAAGAGACATGTCAACTCGCATAGAAGCCCCGCCTGTTTGAACCCGCCACACACACGCTAGGGTATGCAACGTCTTCCCGCACTTTCCCCCACTGTGATGGACAGGTCACTCGAGGGACCTCGGCGCGGTGGCAAAGTTACAAACACACGTGGTCACTGGACACAACTCGAGTCTTTTGGCCTTTTACGCAGCTGTAGTGTAGGAAAAGTACAATACATTTACCCAACGAGGTAGCACTTCCTGATTAGCCAGTAAAAAGTACTCCAGTTGAGTAGAGGTATGGCACAACACGGTGGCATCTTCGTGGATACATATGCAGACAGGATTCACTCTGGCACGATGCTCCTGTCACAAAAATTAAACCTCAACAGGAAGCACTTACAGATATAAATAAAGCAGGTGCTCGAGTTGAAGCTCAAATTCAGTAACGCATTATAATCAGCCCAAAAAACTAGTGAGCACGGTCGAGGCTAGGCAGGTGTGCTTTCTCCCCAGATCTACCGTCTACAATCAGCTGTAATCCTTGATGGAGGTCTTTGCATCCATGAGTTTCTCGTGCGCAATCCCCATGTACTTCCTGTGACCAGGAGGCTGCTTTCTCCTCATCTGCTGCTCTGATCGGTCTCGGACCCTTCATAAACAAGAGACATGTGAACTCGCATAGAAGCCCCGCCCGTTTGGCCCCGCCACACACACACACTAGGGTATGCAACATCTTCCCGCCCTTTCCCCCACTGTGATGGACAGCTCACTCGAGGGACCTCAGCGTGGTGGCAAAGTTATAAACACGCGTGGTCACTGGACACAACTCTTTTGGCCTTTACGCAGCTACAGTGTAGGAAAAGTACTATACATTTACCTAATGAGCTAGCACTTAACTGATTAGCCAGTAGAAGTATAAACAGTACTATTTGTGCAAATCCGTGAATTTGCAAATTTTTTCACAAACTCGCAGATTTTTTTGCCATTTCGCAAGATTTCGCGGACCGCAAATCCGCAAAATTCGGCCATACTTACAAGTAACTACATATGTAAAACACAGTGCTTGTGAGAGTTGGAGTATATAAATGACTGTACAAGACAGCCAGTGATTGTGAGAGTGGTTGTATTTGATCAGTGTGTATTTGTATCATTGATTGTATAAGAGAGTAAGTATATGTTAGTATCTGTATGAATAAGTGAGGTTGTGTGTGTATAACTGTATAGGTGAGTACATAGAAGTGTGATTGATTCTTTGCATGACTGACTAGGTGTTTGAGTAACTCTGGATGAGTGGTGGTGTGTGAGTGTTTGTATAGGTGTATGAGTGCCTATTATAGTGTTGAATTGATGAGTCACTGCATCTATGACTAACTGTATGGATAAATGAGATGATCTGTGTGTAGACCTAGGAATCCTTGAATGCGTACATAATAACTGGTATTGGTGTCTCTACTCTTTCAAAAATGTAGTCTGTATTTTAGAATTGGTGTATCAAAGGTGTTATTAAGGTATGAGAAGGTGCATCAGATTTTCACGTGGATGATGCCATCAATGATGTCATCTGTGATGTCATTTGAGATGTCATCAGTGATGTCACTGACCATGTCATGAATGATGTAATATGTGAAGTCATCAGCAGTGCATTGCGGGGGCGCAAGTTATAGTTAGCTCAACTAACTATAATGGCGGGATTTCAATGGTTTTGTATGAGTGAAATGTCCAACTAACTATAACATCAATGAAACCTATGGTTATTTCACAGAATTTCTATGTTTTTTTAAATTCTAATTTCTAACTATAACATCCCTAAAACCTATGTTTTTTTCAATGAATTGCAAAGGTTTTTTAAATGCGAATTTCTAACTATGACATCCCTGAAACACGTTTTTTTTCAGTGAATTCCAAAGGTTTTTTAAATGCTAATTTCAAATTATTTTCTTCTTTAAACATATAGTTTTTCCAGTGATTTTAAATTATCACTTCATTTATTCATAGTGAAAACAGCAATAGCTTCCCCCCAAAAAATTGCCACAAGTGAGAACAACAACTAATGGTAATAATATGTGAAGTAGACATCTCAGTGCAAAAATTACACAAAATCACCAGTTCCTGGAATTTTCATCGAGCAGCCAAATCTGGGGTGCGATCCAAAAACAGGCAATAAGCCATGTTTGCATTAGGAATCTAACATCTGCATTTTGCTGGTGTAAACCAGGATGACTACCTACAATGTGAAAGGGAGCACAGCCCAGAATCACATCTGAAGCGCAAAATAATAATAGAGTTACTGATCACGCAGCTAAAAACACCCATGAAGGCCACAACATCACTGCCACCAGCCTCAGGACGTCCCCCCAGACCACCCCCCTCCCTACTACCACCGAGGCTGTGCAGAACAGGACAGCGGACCTTCCGAAAACGGCATGGTCCCTCAGCCACACAATACTTGAATGTTGGCAGATATGGCAAGCAAGTATGTGTGACGAATGCAACTCACCCATCAATAATAATAATGCACACAATACCAAGTGTAGCAGTGTTGTGCTGGACAGACCTCCTATGCGGAGCACAAACCTTTCCATGTGTACATATACTGCTGCTGCTTGTAGTGTTGTGCACAATAGACGCAACCCTTTTACCTCAGGCAGTGGGAAAGATCTCAGACATGTATCTGTGTTGTCCTCCCCTGGAAGTGGAAGTGCAGTGGGCTGGTCCAACGTACACCACTCCAGCGTAGTAGTATGAATAAATAAGCCGGGGCTCTGGGCATGGTTCACTTGTGTGAAGGCCAACGAGTCTGCCAGAGCGGCGGACCTCATCCTGCCACTTGGCTGCCGCCATGACCTCGGGCCTCCTCGACACAGGCCCCTTGCGAACCCAGTGGCACAGCACCGCAGACTTATGTCTGTACAGACTACTGCCTTCGATCTACAATGCGAACAGCAGGCCTCACAATTCAGATGGAGTAGCGATTGCAGAGGACGCAGTCCAGTACGCAAGACACATTGCTCCCAGTGCGGCACTCTCGGACCACCCATCATCGCAGGGTGTGCACATGCTGAGTGCTTCAGGTGCCAATAACTTACTGCACCATATGTCAGCGCCACTTTGCGTAATTAGGCAGAATTCAATAGACAAAAGAGAGAGCTGTCCATAATGACTTATAATTAGTTGCTAAGATTATTCTATGTGAAAGTCCTGCATTATGTCTAAGTTTGTGATGATATTACGTTTCTATGCTGGTGAAGAGGAGTGTAGAGAAAGTGAGAGTGTTGGTGTTGAAAAAGAGATGGAAGATACGACTAATGCTAAGTTTGAAAGAGAAATAACAAAGTTCAACGTAGTTTCTGCTGAAAATCCCAACTATGTTTGTATTTGTTGCCAACAAACTCATTATAAAATTCAAACTAGGAATGTAGATGTGTTTTTAAAAAGTAAAAGGAAAATAATGATAAATGGAGAGAATCTGCTGCTTTTCTGTTTGTGGAGATTCGTTTTGAGTTAGGTACTGTACAATGTGTTTGTATATATTGTTACAATAAATTAGAAGAGAACAAAATGCCAGCTAGAGCTGTCCATAATGACTTAGAATTAGTAGCTATACCTCCTAAACTTACAGATTTAAATACATGAGGCCATCCTTATACAATCTGTGCACCCTTTTCAGGCTATAATTCATATGCAGCCTAAAACAGGTAAGCTGCTTCCAATAGATTTGCAAAGAGGTTTAAAAGGAAGAGTTGTGTATTTACTTTTAGATTTTAAGAAAAATGTTGAAACGGTTAGTGTAGAAAGAGAGGATACTGAACCTGTAGTCATTCTTGTTAATGGTGTACCCACAAAGAGTCGGAATATATGTCAAGAGTTAGTACATGTCACGAAAGACCAAAAGGCTACATTATATCTAGTGCAAAACAATATTTACTATAAAATTGTAAATTTAGAAGAAGAAGAAATGACATAGAAGCTGAAACACATATTTCAAGTGGACAATTCAAGAAAAGAAGACATTTATTAACATTATACTATACATCCTCTAAATTCAAAATAACTGATGGGAGATACTATTGAATTGTTCCAGATTAAAAAAGCAAAAGGAACTCCCATGAGTGTGTGGGAAACAAGTTTGGAAGCTTGTTCTTTTCCACAGCTGTTCCCTGCTGGAAAAGGTGGACGATGTAATGAACGACCAGTTCAGATTCTAGCTTCAGAATACCATACTTTACAACTGTACTCAGAACAACCAAGATTTCCTCAGTGTATTCCATAAATGTTTTATCTTTTCTTCCATATACCTACACTACGGTCAGCAGAGCTCACAATTTAAATTAAAACATGATTTATTTATCACAGAGAGAATTGGACTCTATGTTCTCAAACTTTGTCAAGAGGAAGTGACTAAAAACATTCTTCGATGTCTGTGCTGACTACTGCCTTCGATGTACACTACCGATAGCAAGGCTCACAATTCAGATCGAATTGTGATTGCAGATAACGCAGTCCAGTAGGCAACAGGCATTGCTTCCATTGTGGTTCGCCCGCACTTACATCATCGCTGGCTGCACAGATGCTAAATGCTATCGATGCCCCTTTCTTAGTGCAGCACAACTCATGCACCCTTTCTGATATAATATTTTGTGTATAATTTCACATCTGCTGTCCTACCTCAGTGTATCACAAGTCATGAACTCTTTACAATAGGATCTTTTCTGTATTATTTCATATCTGTTACCCGTAACTCAGTGCAGCATAAATCATTGACCCTTTATGATTGAATCTCTGTGTCTGATCCAATGATTACTGTCATACTTGTTGCCAGCACCAACCATTCCCGGAGGGTTGACTTACAATCACCCCACACTCATCCACCACAGACGTTACTGGACATGTGACTCTGGTAATAAAAAGGAGTCGAGGGCACGTGCCCGTACCCAGTTCCACTATCTATCTGTGTCCGTGTGTTCATTATGTATGCAACATGCTGCCCCTGGGCCCTACCACATTACATAGTACTCTGCACAGCATACGCAACCATCTTACCTTTGCCAGTGGGGGAAAACTTTAGTTATGTAACTTTGTCTCGGTCATTGTTCAAGTACGTACGTAGAGACTGCATCATTAGAGTACTGCAAGCAGAGTGTATAATGAATTTATAAGTGCGTGAGGATCCTCAGAGTGATTCTATAGGTACATATGTTGGTGCAGCCTAACTACAACAACAAGCTTGTCTCTAGTTGGCTGCCCTTCATGTGCCAAAAACTGAAACTTCAACTTTCCATGGCCCTGTATTTCTACAGCTGCAACACTCCACTGAATGTGCAATAAATATTCATATCCACACAGATGTCTCATGTCCACCATCTTTCTTGTGTGGAACTATGAATGAATATACGGTCAGTGATTCCCCATGTTGGCCATGTTGTTCGACTTGGCACACAGAGTGACATTTTGGCTTTTGCAACCTGGTTGACGGCAGCACTCCAACACGGCTTGATCATAAAAGTAATCCAAACCTTTTCTCAGCCTTTCTAGCCCCAATTACCTGTCCTGCCTGTGCAGCTGATCAAATCTGCAACATTGACGCTGGGACGTGTGATTGTGACCAGACCAAATATGAACCTTTAGGTAATGTATATAATGGTGCAATCACATTACTACCTATTAAGTTTCTCAATTTTAAATAATGTTTAGTACTATGCTAAAGCCATATTGATTAATACTAAAGTCAAGATTGCAATTAATACCAGAGCACATTTTGATAAACAATCTGTCCAATTCTTATTCCTGTTATTTCCTACAATGCACTACACAAAACGTTACCAAGTTTACGTAGCAACATCTTCACAACTTTGCATACCCCTTGTTGTTCTTCCTAACGACTTTTGTCTTGCTTTCAGGGGGTTTCAAGTTTGTGCTTTATTGCAATACTAATTATATGGAAGCAGTCCTGGCCACATGTCAGCTGGAGAAAGACATGTATGACCCCAACACCTTACACCTCTCGTATACTGACTGCCAAGGACAAATAAGGATAAGTGGATCCCAGGCCGTGATCGTACTGAAAAATGAAATCACCAATGGATCATGTGGCAACATTTTATCGGTGAGAAAGTGAGGGGGGCTAAAACAGAGAGAGGACTAGCGAAGAAGAAAACAGCCCTTAAACTACAGTCTTGACTGTATACAGTATTTGATAAAATATAACTTTCACATAAATATCAAAGGCTTATAAAATCTGATTAGTTTGAATGATAACACACATTTGCTGTGGATTTTGGGTGGTTAACGTCATGGTGTGTAATGCCTGTTGTGACATAAAATCATATAAAGTAATTCTCTCATCAAAGTGCAGGGTTTAAGTTGATCTTTTCCTAAGATCTCCAGACACAACATTGTATTTCATAGTTGAGGTATAGGCAGATGATAGAATTGATCTATTTTTGAGACTTGAATAGTCTCCAAGGCCCTATGTCCCTCTTTTCAACGTATACATGACACCACTTGCTAAGATCATCCACTCACAAGACATCACCGCCAACTCCTAGGCCGATGATGCCCAACTCATCCTCTATCTGACGGACAAAACAACCACCACCAGAACCAACTTCACCATCTTAATGACCATGGTATCAGACTGGATGTGAATCAACTGGCTGCAACTCAACTCTGACAAGACAGAAGTATTGGTCTTCGGCAACAAGACCTTCCCAAGGGACTCCACTTAGTGGCCATCATAGCTAGGACTAACACCCACAACCACAGACCATGCATGAAATGGAGGGATCATTCATCCTAAATGACAAGCTCAACCGGACTGCTCAAGTCAATACAGTGTGCTCCTCCTGCTTCCACATTCTACACATGCTGTGACAAATCTTCAAACGATTGCCTTTGAACACTAGACGGACCCTCACACAAGCACTCTTCACCAGGAGGCTGATCACTCTCCACTCAGGAGACTCCAAACAACTCCTACATAGACTCAATTTCTATGTAGGAGTCTTCTCTTGCATTCAGATTGTCACCTATGCGGACGGCATGTAGCAGATTGTGTCCCTCAATCAATCTGACAAAGCAGGCTCCAATTTGGCTGACTGTCTGGTCAGGGTGTCTAAATGAATGGAAGGATCCTTTCTGAAACTCAACGGTACTAAAACGGAGTTGATGTTTCTAGGTAAACCCACTATCCTGGATGCCAATATCTTCTGGCCCAACTGCCTAGGGGAAATGCCTCCCCCTAAAGAACAGATAAAAAGTCTCGGTGTCTGACTAGACCAGAGCCTTAACTTCAAAGAGAAAGCGCGCAAGGTTGCAGGTACCTGTTATGGTATCCTGAAGATGCTCAGAAAGATAATTCCCTTGCTGCCATTCAGAGCTAGAAGACTGCTATTTCAAGCCCTGATTCTTTCTAGGATTGATTACGCCAATGTACGTTACTTAGGTCCCCCAGGCTCAACTATCAAAAGACTACAAGCGGTTCAAAACTGTGCGGCACGCCTTCTTATGCAGGCCCACAGTCGGGAATCTGCAGGGCCGCTCTTGGCCTCCCTCCGCTGGCTCCCAGTGGCTGAACGGATTCAGTTTAAGGCAATGTGCCTGGTTCACAGATCCCTCTCAGACACAGGCCTACCGATCTTACGATCTATCATTCCCCCCTATCTTCCTAACAGAACTCTGTGCTCGGAAAACAAAGGTCTTGCAATTGTCCCTAGGATAAACAAAGCTCGGAGTGGAGTTCGCCAGTTTACATATATTGCCGCTAAACGCTGGAACCAGCTGCCCACCAACCTTCCCTTGGAAACCAACTATATGTCTTTCCGGAAACTTCTAAAAACGTTCTTGTTTCAATGACCATACCTACAGCTCGGTGAGTACTTTTTGTCTCTAGCGCTGGGAGGCCTCCTGGTAGCCCTGCGCTCTACAAAAGCTCTTTCATTCATTCAAGACCATCCAGAACTCCGCTGCAAGACTCATACTCGACCTCTCACGTTGTACCCACATCACACCCCACCTCAGGGAGGTTCACTGGCTCCCCATTCACAAGCACAGCCAATTCAAACTTCTCACGCACGCATACAAAGCCATACACAACTCAGGACCAGAGTACCTGAACAGCAGCATACACTTTTACCAACCCACAAGACACCTATGCTATGTCTCGCTACGCCATTATTGAAGATTTATCAAACACAATGTATCCCTACAGGTACTTATGGCGCAGAGGTATGGGGACATTCAAATTGTCTCCCCATCCAGACAGAAGAAAACAGATTTTGCCGGAAGGTGTTGGGTGGCGTTATCTGTGCACCAAATTATGTATGTCACAGCGAATTAAATATACCATATATTGAGGATTTTATTAGATCAAGGCCTCCCCTTTTCTGGTTAAAAATATGGATGAACCCGGCAGCCAAATTGACTCAAGATATAATTTTAGACTGTTTGAAATGTGACAGAGCTCATTGTATACCATGGTTGAAAGCAGTAAATGATTGCCTAATACATGTAGGGCAAGGACAATTGTTTACATCTCCAAACCTTATAGATCGCACACACAAGAAATGTATCCAAAGGGCTCTGTATAAACACTACAGTGAAGAACGAGAAAGAACAAACCTCTCAAAATGTACAGTCGCAAAGTATATGGGCCATTTAGAGCCCTCTTCTAGCCACTTTGCCCGACCCCAGAAATACTTATGTTTAAACCTCTGTAGATGGAACAGAAGTTTGCTGTTCCGCTTTCGGGAGGGGAGTATCGTAAATTTATTAAATTTCCCCTTGGGCTATATTAAACATTTGGAAACCTTAGATTGTCCATGTAACCGGAATATGAAACAAAGCCTTATGCATTTTATGTTTTTTTGTAATTTTTATAAACTGTTTACGGTGCACTATTTAATGCCATATTGTCGGAAACATGATCTGCTTGATTATAAGATAGCGATGAGGAACCTACTGTTGTTAGGTACAGATGAAGTTATATTTAGAGTGAGTTGTTTCCTCAAAGCTGCAGTCCGCTCCCGAGCTACTTTGCACATTGATTCATAGGAATTTGCACATTGCTATTGCACTTTATATTTTTATTATCAGTCACATCTGTATTTTGCACATATATTTGTCTGATTTTGTCGCTATTTTTATACCATTTTTAAAAATTAAAAAAAAACCTGTATATACTATCTCTTTTTTAAACATATACTTGTTTTACTGTGGTTTAGACAGACTACATTTCTGGTTGATCATTCTTGTATTGTATTATTTGCCATTTTGCACTTGTTATGTACTTTTATGGATGTATTTTACTCCGAATAAAGATCTTTTGACTTTGACTTTGACTATGTCTCGCTCTCATACGCACACATTCCCCATATCTCCAAAGCAAAACTGAAGGTTGCTCATTCTTCTACATCGCACCAAAGACATGGAATGACCTCCGTTAACACATCAAAGCCTCCTCCTCATTTCTAAGTTTCACAAGAAGATGAAGACCTTGCTCTTCCTATAAGCACCCTGGGACTACAAACCTACACACCTGCCCAAGTGCCTGGAGACTGTCTTCAGTGATTAGTGTTCTATACAAATCAATATAACATAACATTATTAGTGGACTGGAAAATTGAGAACCCTGCAAAAATTCCGGTTTGTGCTGGGGTCGGAATTATCAATTTTGCAGAGTTTATTACACCCATTAACTACACTATATTTGCACCTCCATTAAATTATGGTAGGCCTTTTTGCCAGAATTTAACTGGGAAAGACACCCGATAATGACTAGGACATGCAAATTTGTGTGCTGTCAAATGGACATATGCAGATCTTTTATTTTGTTGAAGGAGATGGAACATTCATCAAAGTTAAGACACCATGGCACAAAACAATCTGTCATCTGTGTATTCGCCTGCTTTTCTGTGCTGAATTGGGAATTGAAGAAGCCCAAGTGCTTGATGTTCAGGAAGCATTCTACATTAAGGACATTGTTCACAGGTATCTTAAACTACCACCACAAAAAGGGAACAAGACGGCTTCAGATTGAAAAGAAAAGTCGTGTTGCTATAGGCGAGGGAGAGTTGCCAAAGAACAAAATTTTAATTTTTTCATATTTCTTCAAGTATCCTTGCATTGGAGCTGCTGACATATGCTGTACGCCGTGGTTCACTTTGTGGCTGCTATTTGCTAGATGGTTGGGGATCTTTGTGGGGGTATTCTTATTGGCATTATTGAAATTTAGAGAACGCCCCAGAAGCCTTCCCAGTACTTATAATTCAGGGATATACTAAACAAGTTCCCGAATGTGGAGACATTCGCCGTACTACTTGGATGCTTGTTTACAGCCTACCTCTGCAACGTTCAGGGCACCATTTGTTGATCATGGCTGCACAGATATGGTTTCTTGATACACTCTTGAATAAAATTATTATTTGCAATACATGTGGAACGCATGATAACATTTGTGGAAAAGAGGGGCTGTTGGAGCTTTTGTTAACCAAAGGATTACGCAAATAAGATGATTGTAAGAAGCTATTCTGTTTATTTTAGAAATGAGCTATGGAATAATGTAGTTTAGCCCATTAGGCTATCAGTCCTGTAAAAAATGGGTTGTAAAATGGCAATGGGTTGTAAAAGCCACAAAAGAATACTGGAGAGTAATGGGAATGTGGGTGTGTGGAGCTTCTGTGCCCTTTAGGGAATGGACTAATTGGGGTATTGGGTGCCAGTGTGGACTGGGAAAGAACGTATTTTGTACAGTAGTACAGAGACATGTCTACAGGAGGTAAGACATTGATAGCCTGATGCCTTCATTCTTCCTCGCTAGCTAACCAGCTCAGGTGACAGAGTGATGTGGTAGTGTGATGCCACAGGTATGCTTGATGGTATGTTGCTGCTCCCTTGTCTCAGTACCACTCATCATTCAGTTGTGACATACTAAAATTGAAGTTTGTAATAGCAGTTTAGCAGAGAAATGTGCAACATTCTTAATCCTGTGTTTAAAAGTGATGTGCACATGTGACAGATGTAAAATTATTACAGAAGATTGGGACAATATAGAATGCAAAAACAGGTTGATTGTTTAGATGTACAATTTGTACTGCAGTGTGATTATGGTATAGCAAAACTGCAGACACACGTGAAAGTACTAAAAGGGATGTTTTTGGTTCTGGAAATTATGACTGACCTGGAAAACGCCCTGTGTCGGTGAAGATTCTAGATTGTGGAGGGGAAAGGAAGCTATGTGCCTGCAGAAATATTTGATCTAAGGATGAACAACTTCTACTAAAATCTTAGAAATATAAATTTAAGCTAAAGTTTGATAGAGTTAGTTGGCTATTCATAAGATGCAGTCCATGAAGTAGATTGTTTGTTGGAGCCAGAATTTAAGAAAAAAACGTACACAAATTCCTTTGCAGCCATGTACAACCATGCCATGTGTTACATCTTCTAAGAGTCCTGTCTTTTTATTTTTTTCAGAAAAGCACATTACATTCTGCACTATTCACGTTTCAATTAACAATTTAAGGGGATGAGTTCAAATATTCTAGCATGCAAAGTGTTATCTGTTCATAAACTAGGGCTGGATGAAGGCATCATGTAGGTCACAAGGCCACATAATACTATGAAACTTGACAAATGGAGGAGTTGTACCAGAACTGGTGCCGCTCGTAGTTGCGAGGGAGGACCGAGGAGCAGTTTGCCTGTCTTTGGATTTACACCAGCGGGAGCACCGATACTTGGAGTGCGTGTGAGCGGTAGGCGGCAGGAACGGTGGGACTGCGAGTCCCAGGAACTCTAGCGGCTTTTCCAGCTGCCGCACCTGGAGGCTCTTCCCCCCTGACCCCGCCCCCCTCCCGGGTCAGCAAAACCGTGACTCGCGGCCCCCGCTCCGCGGGAGCCGCTCGTAGTTGCGAGGGAGGACCGAGGAGCAGTTTGCCTGTCTTTGGATTTACACCAGCGGTAGCACCGATACTTGGAGTGCGTGTGAGGGGTAGGCGGCAGGAACGGTGGGACTGCGAGTCCCAGGAACTCTAGCGGCTTTTCCAGCTGCCGCACCTGGAGGCTCTTCCCCCCTGACCCCGCCCCCCTCCCGGGTCAGCAAAACCACGACTCGCGGCCCCCGCTCCGCGGGTACCGCTCGTAGTTGCGAGGGAGGACCGAGGAGCAGTTTGCCTGTCTTTGGATTTACACCAGCGGGAGCACCGATACTTGGAGTGCGTGTGAGCGGTAGGCGGCAGGAACGGTGGGACTGCGAGTCCCAGGAACTCTAGCGGCTTTTCCAGCTGCCGCACCTGGAGGCTCTTCCCCCCTGACCCTGCCCCCCTCCCGGGTCAGCAAAACCGCGACTTGCGGCCCCCGCTCCGCGGGAGCCGCTCGTAGTTGCGAGGGAGGACCGAGGAGCAGTTTGCCTGTCTTTGGATTTACACCAGCGGTAGCACCGATACTTGGGGTGCGTGTGAGCGGTAGGCGGCAGGAACGGTGGGACTGCGAGTCCCAGGAACTCTAGCGGCTTTTCCAGCTGCCGCACCTGGAGGCTCTTCCCCCCTGACCCCGCCCCCCTCCCGGGTCAGCAAAACCGCGACTCGCGGCCCCCGCTCCGCGGGAGCCGCTCGTAGTTGCGAGGGAGGACCGAGGAGCAGTTTGCCTGTCTTTGGATTTACACCAGCGGGAGCACCGATACTTGGAGTGCGTGTGAGCGGTAGGCGGCAGGAACGGTGGGACTGCGAGTCCCAGGAACTTTAGCGGCTTTTCCAGCTGCCGCACCTGGAGGCTCTTCCCCCCTGACCCCGCCCCTATCCCGGGGGTCCTCCCCATTACTAACTACAAGACTAGTACAAGGAACGCGCATCGCGGGACGCGCGCGGGCGGAAGCCGGGCTAAGCCCGGGCAAAGGGCGGGCCGTTTGAGGCCGTTAGAGAACGGCAGAGACCGGACCGGGCCATCCCTCTTACGTCCTCATCCCGAGGCCACTTCAAGCAGACACATTCACTATGGCGAGAAGAGAAACCGGAAGTAAGTCTGTTACTGTGATTTCTGGAACATTGGACAAATTTCTATGCAAGGCCAATCTAGTGACTACAAAGGGTATCACCTTGGTCGACAAAACCAATGAGGAGGGTGTGGAAAACTCGTGTTTAACATCGCCTGGCCCTTCAATGTCTACCAGCACACCGCTCTTGCTTGATGCTACCCACCTTTCCCTATTGGACAGTATAGACCTAACAATAGAGTCTGTACTCCAATAGTTGAGGACACCGTCATCTCTGCCAAGAGATAGAGACACATCACGTATTATTAGCGATGTGGATCTCTCCCCTGCTGCAGAGTCAATATCATCAGGGGAACAGGGTGTGGTTGATATCTTGCCGGAGCACACGGCCCTAATAGAGGATCGTGTAATGAAAAGGAAAAGATCTAGAAATCCCAAAGGTGCTAAAAGGGCCAAGACTGGTTCTGTTCCACTGACTACTGGCGAACAATTGGCCCCACAAGACACTCTAGGTTTGGGGAAGGAGAGGGCATTGCTAAATGTTCCCTCCTCTGTATCCACTGCCGCATTTTTTCAGCCATTTATTTTTGGTGGGGCTAGCCCTAACGCCACAGATCCCATTATTGCTTCACTCACTGCTGCTTTTAGTGCCCTGTTGAGTCCTATTTTTATCAAGTTGGATTCAATAGAGTCGAGATTAGCTGCAATTGAGAGTTTCAGTGTGGGCAGTCTAGGCCGGTCTGGTACAGGAGTAAGTACAGAAGGGCTATCCATAGGGGGAGCCGGGAATTTACATCCTACATCTACAACTTCCTATGGGGAAATCAGCACTCATAGTACAACTTTGGTGCCTCAAACTGTACCAGTACCATTGCCCAGGCTATTGACTCCGGTTCCCCCACCTAGGAGGTCGAAACAACCACTCCTTGCTAATCCATCCACACAGGGGATTCCACCAAACACGCCAACTAGTAGCTCTACCCACCGGCCTAGTCCCGAAATACGGCATAGGGCAGTGAACTTGCCCCCTGAGGCAGCGGGTTACACCGTTATACTGATGCGGGTACCTGAACTGGCTAGTGGGGTAGCAGAGTCTTTTGAATCCCTACGAAATAGGGTAATCAGCTGGCTTAACATACAAAGGCCCCTTCCATCTAGCCTAAAAGGAGAAGTCCTTATGGTCAGAAGGGTTACGTGGGTTGGCTATACTACCAAGAAAAGCGCGGGGGACTGTGTAATTGTTAGTTTTAAGAATCCCCAGGTTGTTTCTTACATCTGTAACTGGTTTGGTAACACCGCCAATACATCAATCAAACTCGTCCCTCTCTCATATTTTTATCCTAACACCAGTAAGTCATCTATGAGAAGGGACGAAGGATGGACAAAGGTGGGCTTTGCAGTGGATGGGTCTAGATATAAGCCTAGGTACAACACCCACTTTGCCAACACAAACTATGTACATCCCAACAGGTTTAATTGCCTTGATGAAGTAGATTGACTTCGAGGGGGTCCTCCCTCACAATCTTACCAAGTCAATGACAATGAACCTGTGGGGAAGGAGACGGGAACTGAAGGGTCTGATTTTTCGAATAGACAATTGGAACTACACCAAGGCGGTGGTTTGAAATCCCCCAGCCTTAGGGTCACTGCAGATAGTGTATCCCTGAATCCCTCCGAAGCACTTTGCGCCCCTAATGTAACACCTCTTGCTAAATCCACCCCGGGAATGCAAGATCGGCCCCCCGCACTTCCACCAACGGGCACTACTCCTGAAATAACTGAAGGGTGTACTCCCAAATTGACCACCGAAATTCTAAAAGTTCTCTCCTGGAATGTGGCAGGTATTGCAAACAAAATACTTACACCAGACTGGGATCTTTTAATTAGTACCAGTGATATCTGTCTCTTCCAGGAGACATGGGCCAGGGAACCAGTGAGTAGTGTGGGCTTTGCTGTTTTTGAGACCCAGGCTAAATGGAGTGGAAAGGGAAGACCCTCAGGGGGTTTGGCGATTTGGGTAGCGAGTCACACTGGTTGTACTGCGGAGAGCGTTCCCACGTTCTCTGAAGACATCCAGTGTGTACTTATTGGGTGGCCTAATGCAGCAAAACTGGCAATTATAAATGTATATTCTCGTCCAGTCAGCGCAACCAAGGAATCTCCTACCTTAGAAGATCTTGCGTCCTTTCTGGACTCACTGCCCAACGACTATAAAATCGTGTTGGGCGGAGATTTCAATTGCCACTTCGAACCCCTGGAAGGCTTAAGGGAGGGTGCCCTTACCACCAAAGATGATTTCTGGGGTGTTCCACCATGTTCATCCCCTCATCCCAAATCTTGGTCCCCACTTGTTGTGCAAATCATGTCCTTAACCTTAAACTATGCATTGAGGGCTTGCAACTGCCGCACTCCGTCAGATTGCCCCTCATTGTGTACCTTCAATAGGCAGGGTCATGAATCCAGGTTGGATTATATCCTTGTCGATATTGGCTCATGGTCCCGGGTCCAGGATTTTAGGGTATCCCCTAGAACTGATAGCGATCACAACGCTCTTTTATTAGACCTGAAACACCCAGCACCTTCTGCTGACTCGCTATCTACCAACCTTAAGGATGACCTGGGAAATCTGGCCCTTAGTTCCAATAGACGCAGGGTAAAATGGGGGAAAATAGTCAGTACTGAAGAAAACATAAGGAAAATCTTTGATATTGCACTCCCGAAGTTTGTGGAATTAGATGAATTAATTAATCAGCCTGAGTCCACGGACTTTAACTCCAAACTGGGACAGATACATGCAAATCTAGTAGGTTCCCTAGCAGAGGTTTTCCATCCTGTGGCAGCCCCACGGCGTAAAAAGACACGCACCTCAGTTTGGTACAACTCATCTTGTCAAAAAGCCACGGAAGAATTAATTGTTAATATCAAGGCAGGGTCAGATAAGGGTACGATCGCCAAACTCAGACGGGATCATAGGGATGCCATTGCGTTGGCTAAAAGGGAGTGGGATTGGAATCACTGGCAGGATCTCTCCTCTGCATTAGAAACCAGAGACTCAAAAAGATTCTGGTCTTTGGTGAATAATGGCACCGGAGAGGTTAAAGCTGCCGTGGAGCCAAATATTGCACCATCTGTTTGGGAGGCCCATTTTGGCAAACTCTACCAGGACATCGTATTGCCTGCCTGTGAAGTGGCTCCCGATGATACAATCACTCCTGTACCCGGGTTGGAATTCACCCTTGGTGAGGTAGTGGGTGCAGTAGAGAGATTGGCAATGAGGAAGGCCCCGGGTTTGGATAGGTTGCCCGGTGATCTTTTCAGACAATATCCTGAAATTTGGGGCCCCTACCTCCTTATTCTATTTAATGCCATCTTGGGGGGTATGGAAATCCCCTGTGCTTGGTTGGGAGCAGAGATAGTGCCAATTTATAAAAAGGGCTCTCCTCTGCTCCCAGCCAACTACAGGCCGATTAGCCTCATAGACGTTCCCCAGAAACTCTTCTCTCGTCTCCTTTTGGACCAGCTCCTTGATTGGATGGAGGCGAATGAAATTCTTAGTCCTCTCCAGGCTGGCTTCAGAAAAAACACGTCCACCATGGACCAGATCTTCCGCCTCATCCTCCTATACTGGAAAAGGGTGAGGATCGAGGGCGGGAGACTATACATGGTGTTCGTGGATCTGCGGTCAGCCTTTGACTTGGTCCCACGGAAAAAACTATGGGAGGTCCTAAAGGAGCTGGGCGTACCAACCGAGCTGCTGCATGCCATAATCAGGCTGCACGATGGCAACTATGCGCAGGTTAGGTGTGGGAGGGATGGAGCGCTCTCCTCAAGGTTTCCTGATCTCAGGGGGGTAAGGCAGGGTTGCGTCCTGGCGCCGACCCTGTTCTGCCTCTTCGTGAACAGTGTTATATCTCACCTTGATGAAGTAAAACATAATGACGCCCCTTCTCTGGCAGGCAGGAGGGTCCCAGCTATTATGTTTGCTGATGATACCCTCCTGCTTTCCAAAAGCCCAATGGGGATCCAGAGGATTCTGGATGGATTTGGTCTTTTCTGTAGACAACATGGTCTAGAGATCAATACAGAGAAGACCAAATTCATGATTTTTAACCCCTCACCAAAGAGAAGACCAAATCCCACTCTGGGCACAGCTAGCTTAGAAAGGGTTACAACCTTTCAATATCTGGGGGTGACTCTGCACGAGAATTTATCTTTGGATCCCCAGATAGTGAAATCTCAGCTAAAGCTGACCCAACTATCTGGTGCAATCCTGAAGGTTGCAAATACTTCAACCTACAAACCTATAAGTCTGGCACTAGAACGGTACAAAACGCAAGCCAAGGCGGCTGCAATGTACGGCAGCGAGCTTTGGGGGTACAGAGCAGGTCTGGATCTCGCCAGAGTAGAAAACATTTTCCTCAGACGCCTACTGGCTCTCCCCCGTGGCACACCCCTGATTCCCCTGAGATTGGACGTGGGTTTACCCTCTATCGCTGCTGAGCTGGAGTCTAAGCCAGTACGATTCTGGCACAGGCTTTGGTCCACCAGCGAGCTTGAACATTACAGGAGTGATCTCACCCACGTTTTGGCCCTGAATCAACGAGATAGAATCCCCTGGCTGGCCTTTGTTAAGAAGGAACTGTACCGTTTACATCTGTCCGAACTCTGAGAAGCCCCAGCAGTAGGCTGTCCAAGGCTATCCCGGAAACGCCTTGTTCAAATCTATAAGGAAAAAAGCCTCGATTTACTTTTGACCTCGACCAACAACGGCACCCTAACTGAACGTTTTCTACAATCCAAAAATCCCTATGAGTTTGAGGATTTTATGGATATTATTTTCCCAATCCTGGCCAGGAAGCTGTTTACACAGTGGAGGTTTGGCACTTTACCGATTAAAACTTTTACCTCCAAATGGCTTCAGAGGGATGATAAATCCTGTCCAGGTTGTAACTCCCACGATGAGGAAGAAACCCATCTTTTTTTCTTCTGTCCTGTATATTACAGACCAAGGAAATACTGGTTGGTCCCTCTTTACAGGAATTTGGGTTTTAGGAGCTATATAGATGCCTACAGAGTTTTAAGAACCAGTACTCTGCCTCATGTAGTTTTTGCTGTGGCGAAATTCATTATGGCTATGTGGCTCATCAGGAAAAAATTGTTAACTGCACATAACCCTAAACTATGAACTTGTCGTTATACTATGGACTGTGCTTTTATCAATTTATGTCTATTTTATTCCTGATTAAGAAATGTTCACTTCTTCCCTCATCGTCCCTGGAATGATGTGTTACCCATTTAATGTACATGTGTTTTTATATTTGTAATTATTTTTTTATTTTAAATGTTGCTAGATGTATATATCATGTATCTTTTATGGTCTTTTAGACCGAAATAAAGAATTTTTGGATTGGATTGGATTAAGATTGAGTTGAAACTTCACCAATGATCTATTGAATGAAAAGCATAATTCTTTTACCATTTTCCCAAAGTGGACAACATTTGGAAGATTGTTAATCCAGATAGGATGCCATTTGAAGGTTAGGGTGCATTTAAAGAGAATCTTTAGTCTCCGCTCTATTTAAGGTGAGTAGAGCCAGACCCCTATCATGGCACACCCAGCTATGTGGCAAGGAGAGCAATTGCTAGGAGGCACAAAACACCTTTCAGCCTCTGAAACCCATACAAGAATGTGCTTTATAATTATGTATGCCTAGTTCTAGTCTTGGGCTGGTTTTAAAAATAGGAGAACTGGGACATTATGTACAGTAAGTGTGTTGTACTGGCTCATTTTATATGTCATAATATCCAGTCATAGTTGGCAAGGTAACCACTAGATCACAACTCCTCCAGCTCAATCCCTTGGGAACGACTCCACCAATCTACCACTAGACATCATCTCCTCGAATACAACTAATGGCTTAATCATCCACACCTTAACAATACTATATGGCCTCCAAGTTGGCAGCTAGGCCAAATCCCCTTCAGCTGAACCTCTATGACTCATCTTAAACCTAACAACTTGACAACATTGTCTCCAGCTTAACCTTTAAACAACATCACTCAACAACAAAAACCTATCTTGTCGATTGTAGTCACTCAGCTACATGTCCACCTAAAAAAAGTAGATTAGATAAGCTATTTAATTTCTAGGCCACAAATCCAATGTAACTATTGAACCACATCACATCTAATGGACCACTAAACTGCTTCACTTCCAAATAAATCAATGCACCACATCTCCAAAATAAGCAGTAGATCACACGTCCTCCAGCTTACTGAATTGGTCACATCACCTCCATAGCAACAGCAAACCATCTCTATTGCACTCTTTCCAGACGATCACATTTGTGACGGAATTGACAGAGGAACAGTCTGGCACTCAAATTATTTATTAGTTTCAAGAGGCAGTCAGAATGAAAGACAATTATCACCTGTACGTTAATACCATGTATGCTCCCCAAAATGTGGGCTGTTGCCAGAAACTTCTATCACTAACTACCCCAAAGGCCCCTTTATGTAAGTGCCTTCTGTGAATACCAAAATGGTAGTAAGTTTCGTATTTTGCCTTAAGTTAGTTCTACGAATCGGGCCCCTAATTTCTATTCCTATTTCATCATTTGAACAGGAATCTCTGTAGTGATTATGAAGAAGATGCAGTTTTGGTGGGATACAAAATTTCCTTTTATTATTTCCACATTCATTGCCTCAGAATCATCATGAACCAACTGTCATGTCTGTGGGTAGAAGCAACTCACTAAGGAGAAGGGAAAGACTGAAATGAGGACAAGACTAGGGTGATCAGGAGAGATCATCTGGGGCAAAAGAGGAAACATATACATGAAAAACAAGGCATCAAGATGCAAATTACAATAATTAGTACGGCAATTTCACCAGCTTATATCGCAAATGAGGCATATTTCCTGAATGATCAATGCTTCTGAATTACATTACCTTATTTAGCATTTTGATCGACTTTAAATGTGTCCATTTATTTAAAAACTCAGGCGCAATCAGTTTACTCCAACACTTTTTAATGGACGGAGACTCATTCTTTGACATCAGCGGACTCTGTTTATAGCCTTGACTAAAGAAGAAAAAAATAGAGTACCTTCTAATAAGACCTAACAGGGGCAAGTGCAAGGTGACCTGTTGGGCAGTCTTCTAGCCAATAGGCAATGCTTATAGAATGAAACCCAACTCTTGTAGTGTTATTTATTTGGTCTTCTGATATGCTTAAGATGGGGAATCATGTAGCAGTGTTTAAAATGTTGTTCTGTACATTTGTCGAAGGTCACTGATTTCAGACATGTGATGGTTGGTCCAGCAGCACTCCAAGCGTTGTCTTCAAGAGCAAACAGGAACCATGATTCACAATTTACTACAGCTTGTGCTTCTTTTCAGGACAATGGGACTCATGTGACAATCTCCAACACCCTCACAATTGCAACCTATGTGACAGGGTTCAGCCAAACGGTGAACATCTCCTGCACGTATGACAGTAGCTATAGCACCAGTGAGCAAACCACGTTTGTGCCAATGCTCCTGTAAGTATACTACTCAAATGTAAGGACTTGCATTTAGTAAAGCATTACAAAGATTAAATACATGATTGTAGATTATTATGAAATTCTCTCAAAAATTGATATAATTGTAGTGAAATATGCTACAAATTGCCATGAAGTGACATCCTAATCAGCAATCCGAATGACTCAGTCCATCATCCGAGGATTGCAACTCCATCTACGGAGTTAACTTGGATTGTTGATTGTTAATTATGGTTTCCTATTATCTCAAGAGATCCTTGGAAGAATGGTGAAATTAGTACCAGCTCATTTATCTTGACTGTGATAACTGGTGTTGTTTTTTTCAAACTTCTATTTATTAAGAAGTTGTTAAAGTGCACAAGTCATCAATGGCATAACAAAATAAAATACCACTGCAGTGCCTCTCGCAGGGGCCTCTTACTGTTGTACATACTATCATAATTTCTCCTACACCTCCTGGATTAGTCCCTGATATATTATTGTTGGGCTGGAATGCCGTCCCCAGTCTATTAAATAATAATTGTCTATCCTTCTCCACCCGAAGTTATCCATTGCTGTCTGAGGTGACCTCCCCTTCAACCCTGAGTCAGAGAGAGAGAGAGAGAGAGAGAGAGAGAGAGAGAGAGAGAGAGAGAGAAAGAGAGAGAGAGAGAGAGAGAGATAGATACTTTTATTTGATTTCATAAAAGGGTGGCAAACCACCATACGTAAAATGCACATTTTGAAAACGTATATAAAATGAAAGCACACTAGGGTGCGTTCTACAGCGATTAAGTTAAAAATGTAAAACATACTATCAATACCATAAGTGGATTTCAAGACTAGTTATGCTAAAACTTATTAACTCAGTTAATGTTTTCTTTTTTTCCTGTTCTATTGCCACAATTTTCAAGACATTTATAGCTCTACACGACAGTTGGATTGGTGGTCCTTCAAGGCATTGGATAATGGCTACTCACCATGACCTTATTTGTTCCTTCCTAAAGGCTTCTTGAAGGACCATTCTTCGGGTTTTTGCTAGGAAGGGGCAGATGCATAATAAATGCAAAAGAGATTTGTCCCCACCTCCGCATAAGCGGCATTCCTTGGATTGAAAGGGGGGTTTCCATTATGGCATCAGGTCCTTTGATGGAAATGACACCAGCGGTAGTAACGTCAGGTAGTGCTTTTTCTGCTGGGAAAAGTGGTCTAGCAAATATGGTTGGGGTTTCAGCTTCTGATAGGCTTGGATCACTACCCAAGCATGGGCTTTTTTGGTAAAGGCTGTTTTGTCTATTAATAAAGAGGTCAGTTTGATTGCTTTGTTAGCTGCAGTTTTGAAACTGGAATAGGTGGTAAGAGTAAGCCAGGCCTCCTCTAGCTGCAGTGCCGCAAGGGATTCTTTCAAAGCTCTGAATGTTGAATTATTTAGCCTGGCTTGGGTTTCAATTTCCACCCAACAGTGGTGCGCAAGGGTGTTGTCCTCTGCATCCCTTATTCTTCAGTAGAACTTGGCTAATGCCCCTTGTCCATCAGGAATCTGGTTTCTTAGTCCATACTCTAATCGGATTTGGGATTGTGAAATGTGTCGGGGGATTGAAAACAGGTTCTTAAAAAAGGTTGATTGTACTGTATTTAGAAAGTACAATCTGAGCCGTATGAGATGGAAGGTAGAAATTTTGCTGAAATGGCTTTTAGCAAGTGTCCTGTAGAACAACCTGTAAGTTTGTTTCTTAGAACTTTGAAAGCGAACTGCAGTTGTTTGGCTCTAGTACGTCCTTGTCCCAGTTGAGATTTAAAATTAAGGTTGCGGTCTATTTGAAAACCTAGATATTTGTATGAGTCAACCCGGGTCAGAGGTTGCTCATCTAAGTACCAGATGAATTTTCGATTTGTCGTTGTTTTGAGCTGCCTGGCGCTGCACATCACCTTTGTTATTTAATGGTTGATGGTTAGTTGAGTAGAGATGGTAAAAGCTCCTAGTTTAGTGATGAATCACAGCAAGCCTACAGGTGTTTGTGCAAGGAGCACGATATTGTCCGCTTATTGTAAACTGGGTGTGGGTATTTTGCCCAATTTTGGGGGGTCAGATTGGCTTGACCGGAGTTGTTTATCAAGGTCGGCAATGTAGATGTTGAAGAGGCAGGGTGCCAGCACACACCCTTGTTTTAACCCATTAAGGGTTTGGAACTTTTTAGTTATGCTGTGCCTGTCTCCTTTCCTGATGGGGACCCATGTCTGGGAATACAGATTGATTATGGCCTCCAGGAGTTTCTTAGGGGCACCCCAGTTTTGCATTTTTGCCCATAACTTGGCTCTCGGGACTTTATCAAAGGCTGCTTTGAGGTCTATAAAGCATGCATACAGAGGCCTAGATTTTGCGAGGGCTTGATTGGCTAGCAGGGTGACTGCAGAGATGTTCGTAAGTGTGCCCTGAATCCAGTTTGAGTGTAGGGAATGAGGTTATGTCCACTGACCAAGTCCTCCAAATCGACCAACAGGTTTGATGCATACATTTTTGCTTCCACGTCAATTAGGGCTATCAGACGGTAGTTGGAGGGATCGGAACAGGCGCCCGATCCTTATATTGGGTTTAAAATACTACCCCTCCAAGAGTCTGGGATGGTACTGGATGCTAGGATGGAGGACAAGAGTGGCGTGAGGAGGCCGGACCAGAATGGAGGATCATGCCAAAACAAGGCATTTGGCAACCCGTTGGGCCCTGGGGCTC
The DNA here is from genome assembly GCF_964261635.1 of Lissotriton helveticus. Lineage (NCBI taxonomy): Eukaryota > Metazoa > Chordata > Amphibia > Caudata > Salamandridae > Lissotriton > Lissotriton helveticus. The sequence continues at coordinate 1,782,276,197 of NC_136061.1, forward strand.
CCTCGGATCTTAGTTTTTTAATGATGTTCAGAACTTGCTCTTTCCAGATCTGCGGGAAATAATCGATTGCTTCTGGGTTTTAGGTGGCTTTGATATGACCTGCAACAAGTGCCCCCTTGCCTAGTTGAGAACCACAAATTGCAGGGCCGACAATGGAAGTTTCATTGAATAGGAAATCGATGTGAGCTCTCCAGGTGTCCTCCATTATGTCTGAGTTATGATGTTGGTTCTTGCTGTTTGTTAACTGGTTGATAATTTCCTAAAAGAGCCTGGAATCCCTTTGTTTGCAGGAATGGTGGAGTTTGGCCCAGAGATGTTCTTGAAACACTATTTTTGCCACCTTAGTGTCTCTTTTTAGGTCTTTTCTGGCTGTGGAGATTAATAGCAAGAGATCCTGGGAGAGGGCAGAGCCCTGGGTGCGTAGTCGTCTAAGATGTTTGTTCAGTTGTTGTTTTTGTGTCCTGAGATGTTTGGTTAACCAATCGCCCCCTTGATGTCTTCTCACTTTGTTACCAGTGGCCTGGTTGTACAATTGTTGGTTTAGTTCTAGAGTGAAGCGCTCCCAAGCCTGTGTATTTATAGTTTTAGTTTGAAATCTTAGCAGGAAGTTGGTGCATGTCCCCATGATGTCGCCGATCGTATCCTTTTTCCATACAAGGCATTTTAAATTGTAGCAGTGCGTTTGTTGAGATGATGCATTAGCTAGCACTGAATTTATGATGTTTCTTAGCAACGTGAAGCATTGCGGTTGGTGGTCGCTTTGTGTCCTATCCATTATTTGGAAGTTCGTGATGGATGGAAAGAGATCTTAATCCGTGACGGTATAGTCTATGGTTGAAGGCGAGGCTGATTTTTGGGTAATCCTAGTGTATGCTGCAGGGCTGTCTGTCGGGCTGCTCCCGTTAAGCATGCTCATGGGAAGATCAACCAAACAGGTCGTGCATCTCTTACCAAAGGTGTCTTGTCAGTTCGGGGCCTGTGCACGCTCTTTGATACCTTTATTTCCATTTTGCAGTAAATTCATATTAAAATCCCCTGACAGGATGATGCTCGCATCCAGTTGGTCAAGTTTTAATGTAGCCAGTGGTGCTAGTAAATGGTCAACTCTTGTCCGTTTTTGTTTGAACGCTGGGTGAAAATAGATATTAAGAATAAGCAAACAATTGAGGAGCAGAGCTTCAGTTTGACACATTGCAACCATGAGAACTCAAGGTCTATAGTGGAAACTTGCCAGGGAATATCGGTTTAAATGAAAATTGAAAGGCCCTCCTTAGCTCTGCCTAGGTTAGTCACTTTTTGGCCGGCTTCAGAAATTCCTTAGAACCAATTATGGGTGAAGAGTTTATCAACCAGGTTTCCTGAAAGAGGAGAATATTGTACTTTGTGATGAATTCCATGAAGCCTGGATCTTCTAATTTGGTACTAAGGCTGAACACATTCCAGGAACAGATGTTACAGCCTGGGAGTGAGTTGTTGGCTACATGAGATTTGGTTCATGCCGTGTCTGGGGGTGTTCCAGTCGAGATTAAATCCCGGAATCCTGGGGGCTTAGTGGCTTCTAGGTGAGCAAAGGTAATGGTAATTTTCCTGGTTGTGGACTCTTTCCTCTTCAGAGGAGTTTGATGATCTGGGCCTTTGGCTCCCTTTAACAGGCCCTCTGGTTGATTGGATGGTTGAAGCAGGTTGGGGTAGCAAGGGGGGGGTCTGTCTTTTTTAACTTAATGCCCCACTTTGCAAATTGGTCCCTCTGCTGCCAAATGTGTTCAATAAGAGAAGTGACTGAGAACGTTGTTATTGTTGTTTCTTAGCCCATGAAGTGCGAGTTCTCTTTAAACTCTATACTAATGATGTCACAGGTGTTTATGTGGCTCAAAGGAGGCAGGGCTTTTAAGAGTGTAAGCAGGACGCTTCTGTTTAAGATGTCATGGTTTCCCCTTGACACATAGTGAGGGATGAAGTCCAATTTGTTGGTGTGTGATGAAGTGTCCCGTTGCGACTCTTGATGTGCACCCCTAACCATTACTTTGTCGGCCGGTATCAGCTCTGTGATTGACGAGGGTATAGTCGGAATAACGTTGGTGTTGTTTAGTGTACGTTGTTTGTTGACCCTTGTTCAAGTTGCATTATTGCTTCCCAGGTTTAGATCTTGGGTTAAATCTGAGTGGCAATTTTCTTTCCTCTCGTTGTCAGTAACCAAGTTAACTACCCGTAGGCTGATTGTACTGATCTCCTTCGTGACATTCCTTGGTGTATTTGAGGGTTTCGCTGTTTGTGTGGTTTGTGTAGCCTGGGTGAATAAAAGGTGTTTCTCTTTCCTTGGAGGCTTAAATATGCTGTATGCTTTCCCAAACTGCTGTTGTTCACTTTTGGTGTCATTTAGACAGCTAGGGGTTGTAGGTAAGATGGATGGGGGTTTGGTTGATCTTGTTTATAATTTTATCCCGGGAGAGGTAAAGCCACATCATGGTCACTCTGTTTCAATCCCTGGTCAGTTTTGACGGGAAATAAGTTGGTTGCCTGTCTTGAATGTCTTCTGTTTTTTGTTTTTCTTAGGCGTTTTCTCTCACGCTTGGTTAATATCTTGGTAGCTATTGATGGCTGATCTAAGGATTGCTCACATTGATCAGTTAATTGAGGAGCCAAAACATTTAGATTATCAAACGCTTTTGCTGGGCTGGGTGCAGTTGAATCTGTCTGTGTTTGGACTAAGGTACATTCCGCTCCACTAATGATGTGCCTCCCCGTGGGGCGGGGTTGTTCAGTGTCCATTACCCATAGTGCCTCGTGGTCTGTCTCTGCTTGTGGAACATTCTTTATTGGAACTTCCCTAGTTGTGACGAAAAGGTCTGACAGAAGGGCGGGGAGCACCGCTAATTGTCTACAATTTGGGTGCAGTGGCACGTTTGGTGAGATGTTTCCTGGTCTCGCTGCACCCTTGAAATCATCTCATTGAAACTTTGCAGTTTCTGTTCTACCCCCTGAACGTTGATTGCTAGGATGTTTTGGAGGTCCTCTTGGGTGTCCAGCTTATCAGCATGGTAAGTCATTGCTTTGGCGATTGTGTCCACTGTTTGTAATAAAAGCTGCCAGGCTGGTGGGGCTGGAAGACTGCCTGACTCAGTTGTAAATAAATACCTGGGCGTTGTGTTCCCAGTAGTTTGAACATGCTGACATGGGAGCTTGTGAAAGACCCGGGGTCCCGCTAAGTTGTTCCCTTGTTTGGGAGGATTGCGACAAGTAGGTTAAACCTTGCATATCAGGGTAGAGAAACCACTCCTCCTGTGGATTGGCCTGGCAGTGGTTCTACCCTTTTGTTGTTATGCTGGCACTTCCGACAAGAACAAAGAGAAGCTGGGCTTATCGCAATTGTTTGTGTTAATATTAGAGAAGTCAGACTCCCGAGCTTCGGTGTGTAGGGCGCCTTGAGATTTTGTCGAGTTCCCAATTAAATTCAAGGCATTTGTGGTTGTCTGCTTGGTGGGGGCCCCTTCATTAAGGCTTTGGGGGCTGTTGTTATCAGGTGAAATTGAAAAATAATGTCTGCTGATTGAGAAGGTCGACAGAAGGGATGTGGTGGTGTATTTGTGCCTTGAAAACTTGGTTGTTTTGGTATTGTCTGAGTTCTGGCGGGAGGAGGGCTTTGGATGATAAGAGTTGGAGGCTTGGAACTGCGTTGGTTGCTTTGTGCGGGGTTTCCCAGCCCAATCGCTGAGGTGACTGGGAACTTCTCCTCCCGCACTCACAGGTCGTGGTCTTTTTTCACTGGGAGCGCTCGTGGTGGCCTCACTCACTGAAACTGAGCTGATACTGATTTAATCTCTTGCTTTAGGGGCTGTAAGGTCATTGCAGTGGCGATTAACTGAAGTGGACTTTTTTACAACTTTTAAAAAGTCTGAAATCAGTGCCTGTATGCTACTGTTTGGTACTGAGTGATACCTAATTTAGACCACAGAAGTGGCTTTGGTACTGCCTCCCCGTTTTGCTTCTGAAGTCGCCGCTATGGGTGTTTTTGATATGGCCTTTGGCCAGTTGCTGGCATTTGTTGTGGTTGCGTCCGTTAAGACTCCCGATTCTAGTCACCGGTGTTTATCTTCTTTAACTGAAGGACAAGAGCATGGGAAGTTCATACCTGGGAGATCTTTGGGTGCAGCCTCTTTGGCCTTTTCCTTGTCCTTTGGCTGGGGTGCACTTCTGACTTTCCTTGACTGCTTTCCCCATTGCCACCACCCCTAGTGGGGAGAAGAGGGAGGATGAGTAAGACTGCGGTTGGGGTGGGGGGGTTATGCGAAGTTGAGTGGAGCAGGTGCAGCTTGAACTAGTCTCAAGCTGGGTAGCAGTTTGAGGAGGGGGAGGTGCAAGAGCAGGGCATGCTGGGGGCCGCAAGCTGCACTCAACCTAGTTGGGCTGCCTCCACGGACACTCCCAGGCACTTGACTCTGTGGCCTCCTGTTAAGGGAGGCCGCGCTCTTGCACTCTTGAAACCTACAAGTGGCCCGCTTGTGTGCCTCGCAGCGCACTGCTTGCTTGCCTGCTGTGCTTATTCCCTCCAGCCTCTTCTCCAAAATCACCGCCTTTGCCGCCTCCGTTCAGCTTCCTGGTGATTACTGGGGTCTCCCAGGGTGTGCCTGATGTTGTGTGGACCCACTAATTTGCTCTGTGAAGACAGCTGCAGAATGGGAGCGGGCTGTGGGCTGCGGGCTGCGGAGGGCAGTGGAGGGCAGGGAGGGCAGTAACCAAGAGCCGTCAGCCAGTGGTTTGGCTTCTCCCCACACAATCGACCGCCAAACTGCTACTGCTGGTGCTGCGGCAATCAGCGCGAATACCTGGAACAGGAATTTTGTATTTCCTGAGTCAGAGATTCGTGGTCGGACAGGCCATGCGACTCACACCCACGTCTATTGAATAACTGATCACAGGTAGGGTCTCTCTTAAACTATAGACAAGCGCTCGCCCCAGGGAAAACCCTAATTGATCCCACAGATATTTAGTTGCACCATAAAGAGGGCCATGGCAATTGCCCCAATAAAACATATTTGGCCAGAGGCTCGCATTCTTCCAAAATACCACAAGGCTAGATAACACATATAGATAGCAACGCTCAGCAGACCAGGACACAACATGTACACCACACGAAGTGATCAAGAGTTCGTTCTGCTGGACATCTGGACACAATCACACCGGCCCACCCTAGCTCTCCTTGAGGCCGAGAGCCAGCTGTGTCCTTTTCATATGCCCAACCCTGTTAATTTACAACTGAGATGCTTTTCAAGAATGCAGAAATGGTTTTATTGTACCTCGCAAAATGTGTATAAAACGAGTCAAAACTTTGTACACTCAGAATCTTTCCTCAGATGCAGTCTGTCGAGACTCTCCTGCTTATGCATTTAATTAAACCAAAATGTTCCTGTTTTGCAAAATGACTCTTGTATTTTCATTTCTTTAAGGTAAATTCATATCCAAGCAACAGGTGAAATGGTTGCACTACTTAAGTAGTCACACAATGCTTGCTCTGCCACAGCTCTATCCACAAGACCCCATTTTTTGTGTCCTGCATGGTCCTTGACTGCAACAATCTTAACTGAACTGCATGTCCATTTTACAATCCTCTGTGGGATGTGGAAGCCCTCATAATTTTCTTGAATACACTCCAATCCCCCAATAAAGTCCTGAAGTTATTTTCACATCTGCCCTATTTCTGCCCTAGGAATCAGGGCAGGTAATGCTTAGACAATGAGTCTTGGAATGTGTCAGTCTCTATCTCTAGTACCTTTCATCTGGTCTTGGCCCTCCTAAGGGCTACTTTTAGCTGGACACATTTTAGCCTTCAGCATGGATAACATCCCCAAATAGTGGTTGGAGTACTCAATGCTGACAAACGTTTGCCTCCACCATAGTGAGAGTGACTCCTACTCTTCAGTACCAGCATTAAAGATTGAACTCCTTACAAGTCTTACAAAATCATGCAAAGTCCATCAGCACCAGACACTTTTCCCTGTTTAAAGAGACTTTATTGCATCTCCTACTTCGGCTTCTTCTTTAGGCCTCTGCACATCTATCAACTTCTCAAGTTAGCAGCACTCTAAGAACCTGCTGCCCTCAGTTTCCCTTTCCCTTACAACCTTTAGTAAAATTGTCTGACTGCTTCTGCCTTAGCCTCCTCTTCTTTACAACCATGTTTTTGCTGTCCTAGTTTCTTGTATGTGAAATGTACTCTATGGTATCCTCAATTACTGAGCCAGTTTATGGCCGAACTTATTCTCATTGTAATAACATCTTTGTTTAAGCTTAAAAAGTGTCCTTTCTTCCTTATTCACTTCCAGAAGGGTTGTATACCCTTTCCTCCTATTAATTTCTAGCACTGTCTTTGCCATTGCTTCACTTTCGCAATACTGTGGTTTCTTCACGTTTGCAAGGTTCTCTCAGTACTTTGTCCATCATTACAAGCTACTCTCTATTGGTTTGTACTTAAGAGCTGTGATTGTACCCCTAATATATACCTTCAAGGCATCCCAGATGGTGGCGATCAAGAAATTCCTGTGCCTGTGTGCTAAGCTCCTTTCTGTGGAGCAGGTCTTTAACCGCATCAGCGCTAGTGGTTTTCCCGGTGTGCGCTGACTTTTTTAAAATACCGCGTTACATGACGAGCTCAGCTCGTCATGAGCGTACGAGAGGTGTACCTCATGACGAGCTGAGCTCGTCATCAGCGTGGAAGGGGTTAAGTTGGTAGGCTTCCTGACTTTATGTGCCCAGGTCTGTCTGTTAAATGCTCCCAGTATATTTTTGCTGTCACAAAGGTAATGGGTTCTGATGTATAACCTATGAACAGACTGAAGAAACAAAAATCAATATCTGCAGGAAGGAGGTGGCACCATATACCCAAAAGACCCTCATCACCCTTTACTCTACAAAACTTGCCACTGGCTGCTCTGGCCCCCAGACCCAGGCAACTGGATTGAATTAGTGTAACATTCCTGACAAAGCAAAAGTACCCCCCTATATTTAATTTGGCCTCCATCAATTGAAACTGCACAGACAGGATTCTCCTGTATGTATCGGTCGGTAAGGTCGGTTGATAAATATATTGATCACTGATCAGTTGTGCCAAGCAGCAGTTCTTAACAAGCATCTCTCTGGTATTCGTGTCCCTGTTTGATATGATACTTTGTTGGTGAACATTCTTCTTTACTAAAATGGCTACAATGACTGTCTTCGAAGAATGTGATGCAAAGAACAGGAGGTAGTACCTATGCTTCAAACTGTTCTGATCTTATCTCCTTAGATGTTTATCCTGTAAGAAAAAAAATCTGGATTTTATAATCTTATTTATTGCCACAGCCTGTAAGGAGTCAGGTCTGATTTTTTATGGCCCAAGTTCATGTATCCATTGATGTACCAGGACATACTGCTGTCTTTGCCAAGATGCAAACCATTTGTCTCACTTCTGGCATCCCTTCTCGAGTAATCATTATGACCAAGCCATAATTACAATGTTTTTTTCCCCAAGATGCTGGCATCTGTAATCAACATTTCAAATCTGCCTTTATACTTACCTCATTTGGTAGGTCTCATTCTTTTCAACACAGAAAGTCTCCCTGGGAGTTCGAACAGCTTCATGTTCATGTTTCTGGATTCATGACATGTCATATTGTCTCTTTTGCTGTATCTCCCAGTCATTTAATGTGATTGTACTTCAGTATCTGCTGACATGAAGTCCCACTTGCTACCCAGTCGATAAGCTTATTTTCTTTATTTCTTTATTTATTTATTTTTTAAACTGATAAAGCTCAACAAATGCCCTTGGGCGTCTCGGCGCTGCGGACGAAGCAGATATCTGAAGCTGGATTATTGATCAAACAGCCATGTCTTTATCATTTTACGAAAGTGTACCAGTGACTGACAGGAACGAATCTTCAAAGGGAGGGCATTCCACAGTCTTGCTGCTGTTACAACAAAGCGCCTATCTCCCCAAGACGCCGTCTTTGTACGCGGGACAAGTAGCTGGTGTGCGGTGGAAGAACGAAGTTGTCTGTTGGGGCAGTATGTGGATAACTGATTTATAAGGAACTGGGGGCCTATGTTACGAGAAGCTTTGAAGGCAATGCATAAGGCCTTGAATTTTATGCGATTCCTTACTGCCAACTCATCTTCATTACAGATGCCCATTATCTTCTTAATCAAGTCCATAGATGAGACTGCAATTTCTGCTTTTATCCATTTAAATTTCAGAACCTTTCGGAAGGCCCATTGGCAGGGGTGGCTCCTCTGCTAAGGCAGAGTAGCGTCACCCCACTTCTTTTCAGCACTGCCAAAAGGTTATTATAATTTGATTTTTCTGTGCTAAGGCAGTTTTGCGGGGCGGGGCTGAGCTGGGAGGAGGGGTTGGGGCACTCTTTAAGTGCACATGACTGTCTTATGCCGGCCAAACAATCATAAGCACTTTACATGTTCTCTACTGGCTGTATTGTACAGCCTGGGTAGAAAACATCCCCAGGCCTTCAGTCCCTGTGTGAGTGCCGAACCACGGTGCTCAGATAATCACAACTCTGCACTGCAGTGTTGTGGTTGGCTTAGGGGAGCCTGGGCGCTTCTTGTTGATGCAGAAGGAAGAGAACAGAGGAGAGGCGGCGGCTGACCCAGCCGGCCACCCGGCGACCTGCAGGTAAGTGATCTTTTTTTTTTTTTTAAAACCCTCCTCACAACTGCTGCCTGGTAGCAGCCGCCACTGCTCATTGGTTTTGTATCTGTTTTTCCATGAATGCTTACCTGTGGCCAGTAAGCTCTCCATTCATCAACTTACAAGCAGCTGTGTTGAAAGAGTTGCACCTTACTTCCCTCAAAAAATATTCAAATTTGTTATCTTGCTGCTTCAAGAATTTACTACTTTACAAGTAGGGGCAGTTAGTGGTTTTATTTGATTTTTTCTTTGGCCGTTATGCTTGAGACTTATTGGAAATGAGTCATCTTTCTCTAACACTTTTCTGAAGTGGACCTGGACACAGGCATTGATATTCTCCTCTTCTGCTTGCTCATTCAGCTTCATGGTCATGATGTTTTTTCATCACAACCTATTCGCCCGATCTTCGCATTTCTCTGTGGAAAGTTTGACCTGGGTTTTTCAGTGTCACAAATGAGTTTGTCACACATAGCTGTTATCTGACTGAATCATTTGATCTGCTTCTCATATCCAGGTCCTATGACCTGCATTTCATTTTTTCAGTTGAATGGTTTTACTCCCCAAGTTGGATTTAAGGTGAGCCAGACCATCTGCCAGTGATTTTCCAAATCAACATTAAAGGTTTGTTAGACAATTGATCATTTTTTGTCTGCTGTGGGCTTTTATTGATAGCTATAGCTTTATCTCAAACAGCCTCCCTTGTTTCCCTTAATAGTTGATTCTTTGCAATAAATATAGGTTTCCATTTTTATGGTGCTCTAATTACCTGTGAAACTGATACTTGTACATAGTAAACAATTGAGCAGTCACTGTCGTCTAGCAAGCTTAACTGGGTTGCCTACCCTCACACTACTTGGGCATGTCAGTCATCAGACGTCTAAATGTCTCAATGGGTCGCAGCCTTTAACTCAGTCCATGTCCATTTAGCACTTTCAATTTCATGAAGGCTGCTCGCTGTCCTCTATTGCTTGCATTTACTTTCCTCACAGAGAAACACAGCACCCAGTATGCCAATGACACCATTTACAGTGCCACCATAATTTACTATAAGCAGGATCTCTGTCTCTGTGGCCTCCTCATTCCCAGTTGGCCTGATTAGAAAGACACCATGGGTGACATCGTAGGTCCGTGGGCTGTCAGACTCTACATAATCAATATCTCAGGCACATCTCTTTCCCAGTATCTCCCTTGCATGATTCAGGAGTGCAGTGGTAGCTCCTCTTGGTGCTCCGTTCCTTGCTGTAAGCCTTTCTGCTGTACGGCGCCTCACAGGCACTGTGGTGATCGTGGCTTTCTCACCAGCCATGGGAGGGGTGTGGAATACTGTTTCCAGGCACAGTGGCCTATATACCCTCTCCTAATTTACCACCACACCAATATTGCGATTCGCGGATCTCCGTCTCACTCCTTCACCACTTCCAGATCCCCAGGTAGGTCCTCTAACCACCAGGTAAGAGTTTTCCGCCCTCTCGTGGGTCTCTGCCTACAAACACGACTCAGAGCTCTTGGAAGCCCCTCCTACCCCAACATCGCCTGACACCTCTTTCCTGTAGCACTATTTTGTGAAATAATTTTTTATGTGATGATTGTTTATGGTTGCACTATAGACTTTTTCACACTTTATTAAAGGCGTTGCTGAAATAAGGGCCTCTCATTGTATGTTTTTTGTGCTGTGCAACGCTTTGTAAATGTGTGATTGTGAACAAGAATATTGTCTGTGTATTTATGTTATAGTTACAAAGTACACAGTGTTAAATGGTTCATATGTGTGTTGATTCCTAAATAAACGGATTAATTTCATGAAATTACCCTCCCCACATATAAACCATGAATTTTGTGGTTGTATATGACATTAATCTGACATTTTGTAAGTCATTAATTTCCCTTCATGAAAGGCTCTTGTTTAATCATATATCAATTTGTTCCCCTAATCTCTGAATTTTATCTAAAATGATTTTAAATTTGTTGAAGTCATTAACGTATTCTAATGTTCATCCTGAAATTTCCCTTCTGTTTTCTACTAGTTCGTCCTACAAGAGTTATGGTTATTCCTAGATAGGCAAATTCATTTCCTAAAAAATTATCCTCAGCGCCTTGGCCTGTCAGTCATACATTTATTTTTAGAAAAAACACAAGATCAGCTAAGACATGAACCAAGGTTACAGTAGCCTCAAACTTATACGAGTGAATGATCGAGTAGTCAGCAACTGGACCCAGCCACAGCGTTTTTTGAATAGTCAGTTTCAGTGCATAGCATTGCATTAGCCTCTTGGACAAATCTAGGCTTAGAGCCCCGTCTGAAAGGGTACTTGTGTGCATGCCTTTTTATTAAGAACGTGATCACTCTTCAGTCGTTCGACACTGACCGCCGAGCAGCAGGCCAGGCACAGGGAGAAAATGTTGTGCTCTGAGTTAACAAGGTAACGGATCTGGCAATTAGGCACGGATTGTAGGGCCAGGCTGGACTCCTCCTCATGTGAGCAGTTCACTATGGCCACCCTTACCCCACCCTCTTAAGCGTTTTTTAATGTTGTAGCTGTCACTGTTATGTTGTGTAATACACCTTTACCTGTGTTCATTCTACATTCTCTGGAACATAGTGTACAGTGTTCTTACATATGTGTTGTAATTTACTTCAGTTGATGCTGACTGGTTATCTGCCAGGCTGTGTAAATGCTTTCTCTTGGATTAAACATATTTGAACATAACGTGGAGTGTTTATCTTCAATCAAACAGTCACTTATAAAGAAAACCAGAAACTTGCCGGACTGTGAGTGACTGGTGTTTCGCTGTATGGTTCAAGTGGCACAGAAACATAATGGCAGCTCCCAGCTATTGACACGAGATTCATTCTGTTAAGGCAGGCTGAAACAGCTTGGAGGCGTGCCCTGTTCCCATTCCTTGATGTACGCTTGGAAACTTAACAGCATCACTGTTTCCTCCAAGCAGTGCAATCTGGAGGCTGAAGTGACTCTAAAATCTGGACGCTGCAACCTCCCTGAGAGAGTTACCTGCCTACTCTCAAAAAGTTTCCTCAAAATGTTCTGGTACCTTTTTTCTGATCCATTACAAACAGGAGCTAAGAGGGAACAGACGCAGGTTGCCCTCCACTCACAAGTATTCATAACAAAAAACCTGCTATGTATCTGAGAGATAGAGTGTCCTGAACATCACCTGCCTCCCTTCCTGGTGAGTATACGTATAGTACATGCAATACTTCTGCTGTACTTACAGGGTGTTTATGACTCCACCACCGGTTCTTAACAACCATTCATCATGAAAAGTGTGTAAAAAAGTGTGTGAAAAGTGGGAAGGTGCCTCACGGAAACAAACGCCAGGGAACTACTGATAGGTACTCATCAGTGTGTTCCACTAATCATCATCGGTGCCTTTCCACTGAAAAATAAATGTGCAGATAATGTGTCCAACTCAATTGGTGAAAAATCGAATAAACCTGACCCGTAAGGTAGAGCTCCCTTCATGAATTGTATGGTTCTAACCCACTAAAAACGAGCTAGACAACCCCTAGCACTATGGTCAATTTTATTCTCTGCTGGGTGTCTGCTCATATTAAAAACAAAGGGCTACTGTCGTACTTCGTTTTAATTTATATGAAGCCGACATTTTTCATTGCTTAATACTAAGGTATTAGAGCTGTGAAGTCACAGTGTGGCGTGGACTGACCCCTTTACCTGAAGAAGTTGCCGATAAGTAGTGTTAGGCAATGAAACATGTTGGCTTCATATAAATTAAAATGAAGTACGACAGCAGCCCTTTGTTTTTAATGTGAGCAGGAAGAAATCCAGTCCACCCACCTAGAGAATAGTTGTTATTGGGTTTCTCTACACAGCTGCTGGAAAAGCCGGGCTATGTAGTCTGACCTTTAAAGAGGTTGCAGGGTTATGGACATTTTGTTGGTGGCTGTGGTCATTATTAGATGGCTATATCCTGAGTTGTTGCCCCGTCTACCATCTTCCCACTTGGTGCTTGCTGAACCATACACTTCTTTCCCTCCTTTCAGCACATCATTCTCAAATCAACTGAAAGGCTATGGAAGTTTCTCAGCCCAGATGTCTCTGTATAGAGATTCAGCTCAGCAAGATCCTGTGCTGGCATCAGATCTTCTGTACGTGGGAGACCAGGTGTTCCTCGTCGTGGAGGTGCCAGATCTGGACGAGAGTCAATTCTCAATGCTGGTGAAGTCACTGTTTGCCGCTCCAGTTGCCAATCTCAGCTCAGTTCCTCAATACAATCTGATTACAGAAGGGTATGTACACCCATTTCCACGTATATTCTATAAGATAATGCATAGATAAGCAATGCCTCAAAATGACCAAATATGAACATACACCATGTAATTGACTAAGAAGTACAAAAGGGGCTAAATATAGTAAAGTATTGATTTTTTTATTGAACTACGAAGTCAAGACAGAGTCAATATAATTAGAGTTTGGCAGCCACAAGTGACTGTGATATATTTGCTCAATTCATTTGTTAGTACTAATTACATATTTTATTATCTACAAGGGCACATTTTTATGTCACAATGTTCCAAATGGTTGACTCTGCACAAGCTAAGGGAAATAACACTACAGCTTTTGTCAGACGGTCAGTGAAAAATTGGTAGGCCTTTGAGCCAAGTTTAACTGATGGGTATTTGGAGACCTGGACAATGATGGTACTATTAAAAGCCCTGCTGATTGGTATTACTAAGCAAAATTTGACCTTTATTTGTATATAATTTGCCTATCAAAAGTCAATTTTTCTTTAATTTTTGCCATCTTTGATCTTGGCAAAATTCTACTATATGAGGTAATCACCATTTTTGCGAGGACAATTTGCGCGTAATGTACTCTCACCTTTTTTTTGTTGAGATGTTTCCTCATTGATACAGTTTGTACGTTATTATGTTGCAATTATGAGCAATTTTCAGCTCAAGCAACTCAAGCTTTTTTGTTCTGCTACAGTTGTCCAACTCCCACGATGGTATGATCAGTGCTACAGGAAACCCGCATGAAATAAAGTTATAAATAATGAATTTAAATGGAAATTGTTATTATGTGAATCAGCCATCGCAAATGGTGAACTGAAGTTGAAACACAAAACACTTCGACCCCTGGTCTCTAGCATTATGTAGTGTACTGGGCCAATACTAAATTGCTATTTTATTGACACATTTTAAAGCACGCTATGCCAGCCATGAGTGTTTTGTGATTTCTGAAATTGATTAATTAATTAAGAGGAAGGGAGCAGTGAAACAATAACAATTTGACTGAATTATGTAGGAATGTCTAAGTGGATCAAATAAGATGTCGGCATCATCAATATGAAAGTGGCAGTCTGGCCACCAGTGAAAAACCTGCTGGCACAGGCCTGTTATTGAAACCCTTTTGTTAATCTGGCACATTTTAATTTGAAAAAGGATCCTGTCTACACGTTTATACAAATGAATTGTACAATACCATCCAAAGAGGAATTTCCTTTCAGACTGAATCTTACTTCAATAAATACCCCTTCACCTAAACATCACATTACCGTAGTCAGTGATTTTGTGTGATCTCCTAATCCAGTCATATAACATAAAGAATCCATTGCCTTCAATGGTCATCCTATCATTTTACCTTAGCCAATGATTTGTGCTATCTCCTAACTCATTGATATAACATAGAGAGTCTATTGCTTCTAATGGTCAACCTATCGCATTACCGTAGCCAATCATTTGTGCTGTATCAAAATTCATTCACATAATATAGATGGTCTATTGCCTCCGATGTCCCTCCTGTCATACTATTACAGCACTTTCGGTTAGCATGTTTTTCATCATTATGGAATAATGAATTTTCTCTATATTACTGCCATCACATCAATGACTTCAATGGGCCCCAAAATTCATGTGGTGTAGAAGCAGGGTGTAGCATGCCCGAGTGTGTTTAGATAATTCGTTGCACTGAACCAAGTCCAGGATCTATTTGTCTGCATGAGGGAATATTTACCCATCCATCTCATAGTGACTCTGCATTTGGCCGTAGCAATGCCATTGATAATTGACACACATTGCCCTCTGTTTTGGGACATCTACAACATATCCCAGCAATTTCACCAGCTAAGTTCTAGGTAAATTCGAATTTGTCATTACCCTTACAGTTTCAAATATTTCCGAACCTGACACTCCCTTCCCCAATCTTGCAACTCCTGGGCAGGACAATGCAGGGTGTAAGAAATTTGCATTCTCTATATTACATCTAAGTCAGGTTGTTGATATGTTTTGAACATAACGAGCAATTCTCTAGGGGTATAATGTAAGTCTCATGTATTTATTTGAAGTGCATTAACTTTTGTTTTCTAATATTTTTATTGAGCAGAAAAAAACCATAAATACAATGATTAGTTTTCAAAATTGACTTCAATCCAATTCAAGTCCAATCCAATCCAAGTCAATTTGCCTAGGAATTGACTTGGGAGGGTACATGGTGCAGTCAGTATTTAAAATGCAGAGTGCAGTAATATGGGCATGACCTAGTTTGTAAAATCTGTTCAATCAATCAATCAAAAAGACTTTATTCAGTTTTTGTTCACAAAACCATAAACGTTGCACAGATAAAAATACATAAAAACAATTATACATTAATACATGATTTAAAAAGATATCCTTTACCGCAATATAAATCAGCTCAATTAAAAAAAAAACCTAGATAAACGAACTTTACACATCCTGACGGGTCCTAGATTTCATAGAAGCTTTTAAAAACCCTACTATAAAAAAGATACAATCCTCTTTCAGCAGTTGAAGATACACAGGGGCCGGTCGAACCTGTCTAAAATTCAATCTTTTTAAAATAGGAACCAAAAAATGCCTCCGGGGAATTTCATACAGTTTGCATAAAAACAAGAAGTGCAGCAAATCCTGCGGCGACTGTCCGTTGCAGCCGCAGGGAACTAGCACTTGACCTCTGTGAGAACCCTTCGGTCTGGCTAGCAAAAGGTGGAAGAGGTTCAACCGAAACCTGGTTAGCAAGAATTTCTCATGTGTTGACAGAGACCCCATGAGATAAGGTTCCGTCGACTGAGTCGTCTTGAGTGTTAAATACATCTGAACATTAGGTTTTAGCACCTCTTCAGCTTCCCTATCTGCTTTCCTTAGGGTCAGGAAGGCTATCTTAGTTAATTCCACATCCTTCTTGACAATAATATCAGGTTTGGAAAATAGGTCACCCCGCCCTAAAACTTCAAAACTTCTTTTGATATACCTTAGCCAGGGAATACGAGCTAACTTATCAAGGGACATACGCTCTCTTAAAGTGAGGTGGTTCGGAGTTAGATCTTTGTTCAACCAACACTTTAGCCAGAAGATCAGGGGCCGCAGAGCAAGATCATTACTTAAGTAGGGGACCCCTAGTTCCTCATGGACCGCTAAATTAGAGGTTCCACGTGGAACACATAGTAGGCGTTTCCGAAAATCATTCTCCACTACCTGGAGGGAATCTGCGGCAGTATATCCCCATATTTCACTACCATAGGGGGCTATGGCCAAGCTTTTGGCTTGGTAAACTTTCAACATAGCCCCTGTTGGCTATTTTGGTAGCAAACTTAAAAAATGCTGTATTTACCTGTGCCAGATCCCCTTTTTTCCTTAAAATTAGGGGACCCTAATTTAGTTGGTTATCAAAGAGAACCCCTAAGTAGGAAAATACAGTTGTGCAGGGGATCCTGGTGGGACCAATGCTGAAATGAAAACTTTTTTTCAATTTATGCCCCACTTTAATGACGAAGGACTTGGAGTTATTAATTGCCAAGTCCCGATCAGTTATGAATCTGGAGAATGTGGATAGAAGGGATTGCAAACCCATTTCGGTCCTGCATATGAAGACGTTGTCGTCCGTGTATAGCAGGACGGGGATACCACACTGTCTCACATAAGGGTAATCAACTCCAGTTTCCCTTAATGCGCTAACCGGTTCATTTATATAAAAATTAAATAAAAAAGGTGCCAGAATGCATCCATTCTGAACTCTCCTCTTAATCTCAAAGGGCCAGATGTAGGTCGCCCAATACCGGTCGGTAACGGCCGAAATTCGGTAATTTCGCCCGTTACCGACCGGTATTTGGCATTTGGAATGTAGGTGGCATGATTGTAGGATTCGGTATTTTACCGAATCGGTAACTTAAGAAATCGGTAAATTACCGAATCTGCAATGTAGGGAGCACTCAAATGAGTGCGTTTCCCATTTCAGGATTTGTTATTTACCACCAACTACAAGTTGGTGGTAAATATCAAAAACCCTTAAAAAAAGCAATTTTTTGCAATTTATAACAGTGCCATGTGGCAGACATACATGCCCTAGGGCATGTATGTGTGCCACATGGGCACCCATGTACTATTCAGGGGTGCAACAGGGTGTCAAAGTGACACCCTGCCACCCTTGAATGTGTTCCCCCTTTTACCGAATGGGTATTTACCGATTCGGTAATTCTTACCGAAATTTTACCTACATAGCATTTACCGATTCTAAAATACCGAATCGGTAAAATTCGGTATTTTAGAATCGGTAAATGTAGTTTACCTACATATGGCCCTAAGTCCCTAGTTACCTGTAGATCCTGAGAGAACCTAACATTGGCTTTAGTTGACATATGTAGGTCCTCAAGAAAATTAACAATGCTGTTCTCAGTCCTGTGAGGCACAGAAGGCCCCACTCGTATAGGAGACTGGCATACGGTTACTGGAGCATCTGCATTACTGGGCCTGATGCTATTGCCCTCATGGACTGCCACAGTTTAACCCTGTTTACACAGTCAAACGCAGATGACAAGTCCATGAAGGCAAGATGGATAGTTGCGGGGCGACCAACAATATATTTGCTCAGTATCAAAGATAAATTAAGACACTGAGCAACAGTAGAGCATCCCGGTCGGAATCCATACTAGACATCCGACATAATCTTGTGCTCCTCTGCCCATGTTGATAGTCTCTGTAAAAGAATGCGTCCTATCACTTTGACCACTGGGTCAATAAGTGAAATCAGTCTATAACAGTTGGTGCTATTCCTGGTACCCTTCTTAAAAACAGGGTCTATAGTCGAAGAGGCCCAAGACTGGGGACAGCCATTCTTAGAAGCTGCATTAAATACTGTCTCCAGTATCGGGCCCAGAACGGGGAGTCTGATTTGAATAAATCTGGGGGGATCTGGACCTGGTGGTTTGTTAACAGATAGTCCTATAATACCATCCAGAATCTCACCCCTATGAAAAGTTATTACATGATCCTTCATGTCCTGGCTTACTCTGTGATTAAACTCAAGAGGGTAATCAAACATAGATTTAAAGTGGAGAACCCATTACTCCTCTGTAATGTATGAATCTAAGGCCCCCCTCTTCCTGATCAAAAAGGGGCCGATTCACAACAATCCAGAACCTCAAGCTGTTTCTGAGAGTGCTTGAGTCAATCAGCTCCCTCCAAGCTTCTTCCTGAAGGGCACCCTTCCATTTGGCTAGGGCTGACTTATATTCCTTTCGACAAGCACATACCTCTGATTGAATTCTTGGTTTGGCTAACAAAGCTACCCTCAACCTCTTAGCTGCTTTAGAGCAGGTGGAATCAAACCATCTGGGACCATTTGAGGCATTTCTTCTGGCTGGAGCACTTAAAATTGTACCCACTTTTTTCGCTATTAGCTCATATGCTCCAAGGATCTCATTAGTGGGGGGGCCCTCGGTAGTACATATTGTTAATTCATGAGCACAGGATGTTTTTACTTTATTATAGAATACTTCAGAGAAAACACATTTCTGTCATTCTCAGAACACCCCTGGTTGAAACATCACCAATCTTTACTGTTAGTGGGCCCATCATATAAGCTGTTAATGGAGTATGGTCACTAAATTCACTCTCCACAATTTTAAAACCATGGAAAGAAGATTGCAAGGAAGAAGAAATTAAAATGAAGTCAATAAATGACCCCCTAACGTGCCCTTTAAAAGTTGGCACTGGAAACGTAATGTACGGGTCAGCTAGAGCCATCAGGGTGAACATATCCA